>NC_059164.1:79547390-80171961 GCF_019923935.1 Bubalus bubalis
CCACAGCGATTCCCTGGCATTTGACATTGTTTGTCGGCATCTCAAGTGGTCACTATCAAGGATTACTATTTGCGTATTGGTGAGTCACAATATGCCAGATTCATCAGAGCCAGATGTCACAGCTGACCCAGAGGAGGCCCTCAGATGGATCCCACAAGTTTCACGTGCCAGGCCTATATCCATTCATAAAACAGCTCCCTCCATTCCCCAAATTCAAATCTTGAGAAAAAAAAAATTTCAAAGTTGGATGTGTATTTCTGAGACTAGTTGCAATTGATTTCCAAACCTCACTCCCGCCTTACCCCTGACCCGGCAAGTGTCTTATACTTTTAATTCTGGGTTAATTGTTCCACAGTTCATAGAAGACAGAAACACATGGTATCCATCATTCAAGCACCGAAAAGGAAAGAGAAATTCAAAGACGTATGTAGGTGAGCATAGGATAATATTATTTTTGCTGTTGTAAATGTTAAAGTGACAGAAATAGTTTGTGACCAGAATCAGACAGTTGTGTCACTAACCCTCACCCGACTTTTTCTTTTCTTTTTTTTAAAGTTTAGTTGGAACTACTTTCTCAGCAGCACAGCTGAAAAACCCTTAAAAACTCATGCATGCATGCACACCAGTCTCAGGGGTTCGAGGTGTCTGGAGTAAGGATTAGAGAGGTTCAAGTCGGCTCCCCCAGTTAAAATCACAGCTGCAGCAAAGATGGTACAGAATATCAGCCCAGGGCTCAGCGAGCTCGTCCGGTTCTCAGGAATGAGAAAATGCAGCTGCACTGGATCAGACAGAAGGTGCAGGGTCAGGCTTCCTTCTCCCTTCACCACAAAGAGAAGTCAGAGAGATGCCCACCACACCAGGCAGCATCTTGGCAGCACTGGTCGAAATAGCATGCCTGTCATTCACGAGCAATCAGAAGATGGGGATGTATTTAAGAAGACAATATATGCACGAAAAATCAACCCGGCATTTAGTATTTATCACTTTTCATTTTCACTTTTTGTTTTCCTCCAGGGGCTGAAATTTAATCTCTCTTTTAGCAAACTGGAGCTGACTCCCTCACTTCCTCTGGCTTTTTCTCCCCAGGGCGCTCTCAGCGTCTATTGATACGCTCAGCTGATTAGGAAGCCTGTGCCTTGTCACCAAGGCCTGTTGTCACCAAGGAAATGTGTTGGGGCAGGTGCTTTCTACCCATCACCCCCCCCAACTCCAGCCCTGCTGACCTGCTAATCTTCAGGTTCAGCACTTGTCAGGTGCTGACAGCGAAGGAATCCCTTCACAGAATGCACCCACCCCACGGTGTCCGAGTGTGTGAGTGTGTGTGCTTGTGCCTATGTGTCCCGCTCTCCTGCAAGATTCCACTGTTTCCCGTGGGTCCTGCTAGGGCAGGAGTTGAAGTGACGTGGCCTTGTGCAGTAGCTGTTCTGTGAAATTCTGGCCAAAGGCTAAGCTTGTCCCTCTTCCGAGGATGTCCCCCCCCCCCACCGCCCCCGACATCCCCCTCTGCCCCTGGAGACACTTCTGGTGAGACAACACAAACATCTCTCACCAGCTGCACCCCCACCCCTCCGCTAGATGACCTACAATACTGGCCAGCGCAGAATCATGTTTTAATTTCACTCACATCCGGTTAGGCACAAAGATATTTTTTAAGGCTACTTGGTGGGGGGTAAGAATGCATCAGGGGGTCACTCCAAATCCATTCCAAATCAGTCTTGCAGGCCAACCCCGCAGAGGGCCAGAAGGAGGAAATGACTCACTCTCTGAGCCCATGGCTCTCTGTAAGCCCTTAGACTCCCTCCCAGCACAGAGAGCCAGGGGCCATTGCTGAGGTTTGGCTGCTACTTGAAATCAAATCCTGCCTCTAGCTGCATCCGTGCCCACCACCTGGCACAGGAAGGCCCTACTCTGGGCCATTCTTGGACTGTATGACCAGTGGACAGAAATAGCTTCCCCACCCACTCATGGTTCCTGACAACCCTTAGAATGTCTGTTGTTGAAATAAGATAGATTTAGTATTAGTAAATCTATAGCAAATGAAAAGCATGTATTTTCCCCAACACATAATGCTTCAGCTCTATTTTTTTCAAGTGAATGGGCAGATTAAGTTGAAATTGTTCAGATGGAAAACACTCTGATGCTGGGAGAGATTGTGGGCAGGAGGAAAAGGGGACGACAGAGGATGAGATGGCTGGATGGCATCACCGACTCAATGGACGTGAGTCTGAGTGAACTCTGGGAGATGGTGATGGATGGGAGGCCTGGCGTGCTGCTATTCATGGGGTCGCAAAGAGTCGGACACGACTGAGCAACTGAACTGAACTGAATATTAGCCTTCATTGGCCAGAACTAAGATGTCTTTACTCCTCTCTCCAACAGTCTGTCCATTCATTCGAAGATACGTTAAGCGCAGGATCTGGGGGACATGGTGAGACCCAGGGCACAGACATGAAGAAGACAGTCCCAGTCGCTGATGGGTGGTAGAGAGAGATGGGCAAGCAAACATGCACAGATATGTTGGCACCACGATCTGGGTCTTCTGAAACACAGGGCAGAGACATAGTGCAGATGGTCAGTGCCACCTGCAGGCATCAGGGAGGTTCCCAAGACTGGACGAGCAGGTGTTTCTGGGCACCTGTGTGAGCAAAGGCAAAGCAGGCAGCAGGAGCCCTTGGAGCTGTCTTGCGCCTCTGCCTTTACTCCTGGGTTTTTTTCTGCCTAGAATCCCCGAACCCAGCATTAAGGAAACTTCTGGCACAGAGTAGGCAGCTACTATAGGCCCACTGAGGAAGTTATGAATAAATTAATGAAAATGAGTAGTTAAAGGAAAGAAGCTGGTAAAGATGCAGTAAATCAAAGAAAGTGGAGGCAACTAAAGATAAGCTCAGTGAACACACGGTGTTCACTGTCCCTGGAGTCCTTGTCTATGATGGACATCATCAAGGAGTACAGAAGTTTTCCAGTTGTGTTTAGATGGCAAAAGACTCAGTTCTACACAGCAGAGTGCTTGATGGGCACTCAAACTGAACCTATTTGCCATCTATCTTTGTGGACTATTTATACGGGAAACTTGACAGTGGGGACTTCCCTGGTGATCCAGTGGTTAAGAATCTGCAGGGGACATGGGTTCCATCCCTTGCCCAGGAAGATCCCACATGCCATGGGGCATCTAAACCCATGAACCAAAACTACTGAGCCCATGCACCCTAGTGTGTGTGCTTTGAAACAAGAGAAACCACCCCAATGAGAAGCCCACATACTGCTCCACTCTCTTAACCACAAGAGAAAGCCTGCACACAGCAACAAAGACTCAGTGGAGTCAAAAATGAATAAATAAATTAACTAACTTAAAAAGCTATTAAAAAATCAGAGACTTGATAGTGAAGAGTAAAATGAATAAACAAATAGATATTAGAGATGAGAATATTTTCTCCATACAGCATCTTTGAATGTACCTGGAGAAAGAATATGAGATAGAATGTCTCCATGTCGGTCACATCTCGTATATGATGACAGAAATAAGAGATATATAGTTCTAGAATGACTGTACTTTTTTCAGTGTGTGTTCGTTTCCCCATTGAACAAATGATTTGGATTGTATATAAGGTGTTGGGCTCTCTGAGGGCAAGGGGAGATTGATGGAGTTGTGAGGATGAAGGACAATAGGAATGCAGAGAGAAGGATGTGAGCCTTCTGACATGAGTATGGAAGACAGCGCCAGAGTGTGTAAAATTGAGCTGCGCTTGAAAACATGGGATATGTTTACACAGGAAGAAATTGGTAGAGAAATAACAGAGGAAAAAGCAACCTGATAAAAAAGGGTTAGAAATAAAAATTTGAAGGGAGGGGTATTACAAGGAAGATTTTAGAATGTCCACAATATGCTCTATGCTGAGTGCATTCTGGGCATTTATTCACTGAATGGTCTCTTAATCATATGTGGTGTCAATCAGTAGAAGACTCAGCAGACAGTAGGCTCCTATCTTCATACTTTAAGACCTTAAGAAAAAATAAATGACATTTTTAGGAAACAGAGGTTATGAGAGTCATGGCCCAAACGAATTTCCTCATTACACATCTATTTGGTCCTAGGTGAAAAGCCTGAACCACTGGTTCATCACAAGGCTGTCCTTCCATCCCTGGACAGGAAGAGTATAGACCAGACCTCCCAACCTCAAAGGACTGCTGTGATTAATAGAGTAAAATATATGATAAAATTAATATGATAAAATGCAAAACCTAGGAGCCCAGTCTGTACTCAGAGCACAGGAATTGTGGATTGTGGATAGTAAGTGTTAGTCACCCTGTCATGTCCGACTCTTTGTGACCCCATGAACTGTAGCCTGACAAGCTTTTCTGTCCATGGATTTCTCCAGGCAAGAATACTGGAGTGGATTGCCACTTCTTTCTCCAGTGGACAGTAAAGGAGTGTTTTGAACTTTGTTGGTGCACCTGGTTCACCTGGAGGCTTCTTAAAACAGGTTGCAGACCAACATCCAGAGTTTCTGATTCCATAGGTCTGGAGAGGGCCAGGGCATTGGCATCCTTGGGTGATGCTGCTGGTTCAAGGACCCTCAGCGGACCAATCTGCCTTTCTATGTTATGTCACATGACACACACACTCTGAGCCTTCTTTTCCTCCTTCCAGGGACCTCTCAGCAACTTCAGACTCAGAGTAACAGACTTGATAAACTCATCCAGGGAAAAGTTTTAGACAAGCCATTAGTTTACTACCCGTTCCTTAATATATGAGCTTCCCTGGTGGCTCAGATGGTAGAGAATCTGCCTGCAGTGCAAGAGACCCAAGTTCCATTCCTGGGTTGGGAATATCCCCTGGAGAAGGAAATGGCAACCCACTCCAGTATTCTCGCCTGGAAAATCCCATGGACAGAGGAACTTAGCAGGCTACAGACCTTGGAATCACAACAGTAGGACACAACTTAGCGACTAAGCAACCACCACCAGAGTTGGACACTTTCACACTTTCTTTCCTTACTATAAATGAGAAAAATCCAATGGAATTTAGAAATTATTTCAGACACTTTAGATCATGAGAGGGAAAAGATTTGGAGGAAGAAAGGGTTGATAATGCTTTTGAAATTATACCCCTCCTATAGGTGAGGTGACTTTGGACGTCTGAGGATTTCTTGACTAATAAGATGAAGTTAGACTCCTACATAGCAAAAAGGTCACTGCCGTCAATTGGGCCATGAACAGTGCAGAATTCAAGTTCTTTTTTCATCTGTCCTCCTTTCTCCCTCCCCACCCTATTACCTAAGAGAGTGCTTCCCTGAGCACCCAGAAACAGCTTCGACTGACATTTTTGCAATAGACAAAGCATCAGTTATTATGACATTCAACCCAGGATGGACAAGCTGTCACTCATGGTAGGTCAAACACATTCCTCAAACTCTGAGGCTTCCCTTGAAGGTCTACATATTAAGGTTCAAGAACAGAAAACCGTAACCCCAGTCTGCCACTCGAGGATCGTGAGATTGTCTAGTGGAGGTTTAAAAAAGAAACAGAGATTTTTCTGGGAAACCACTAGTATTCCAGCAAAAGCCACAGCATAGTGAGCATTTCTGAGTAAAACTGGGAAATACCAGTTATGGAAAGAAAAATGACAGAATGTTGACCATGAAAAGTGAAACTGAAAGCTGCTTAGTCATGTCCAACTCTTTGTGACCCCATGGACTATACAGTCCATGGAATCCTCCAGGCCAGAATAGTGGAGTGGGTAGCGGTTCCCTTCTCCAGGAGATCTTCCCATCCCAGGGATTGAATCCAGGTCTCCAACACTGCAGGCGGATTCTTTACCAGTGGAGGCACCAGGGAAGCCCATGCATGCTGACCATATATGTAAATAATTTCCTGCCCCTACCCAACCTTCATTAGTCTTGTAGCTTAGTTGGTAAAGAATCTGGCTGAAAGGCAGCAGACCCCAGTTCTATTCCTGGGTGGGGAAAATCTCCTGGAGAAGGGACAGCCTACCCACTCAGTATTCTTGGGCTTCCCTGGTGGCTCAGTTGGTAAAGAATCTGCCTGCAATGCGGGATACCTGGGTTCAATCCCTAGATTTGGAAAATCCCCTAGAGGAGGGTATGGCAACCCATTCCAGTATCCTTGCCTGGAGAATCGCCATGGACAGAGGAGCCTGAGGGGACTATGGTCCATAGGATCGCAAAGAGTCGGACATGGCTGAGCGACTTCACTTCACTTCACTTCTTCACCCAACCTTCATCTCCAGTGGAAAATATGTATATCTGTGTGGGACAGTGTCTCCTTGTGAACACTGGTCAGGAGCCAAGGCAGTTAGGAGAGCCCCACAGAAACACTAGAAACACAGCTTCAACACATCACTGGTTTTAGCATCTGGAGTGACACAGGCACCAATCCTTTATCTCAAGTAGAACAGTTGTGAGGAACTGTCTGCAAGGTACATGCATGTCATTGCTTGCTAGCAAGAGACCTTCCATATTTCCTCCGCCATCCTCATTTCCAATGCATCCTGACCTGTGCTCATAGATCTCATTTCCAATGGGTCCTCACTGATGTGTGTTTATGAATATTAGGTAAAGGAACCAGTATTTATTGAGTACATTCTATGTACTAAACTTTGTGTTAGGTACCTTACACATAGTGATTTCTTATTTAATTCTCACTCCAGCCTTGTGAGGAAATGTGTGTCCGATGTTCATAGATGAAGAAACAGAGGCTTAACCAAGGTCCAGCCACCTGCTTAACATTAATGATGTGATAGATAGGATTCAGTCCCGGACCTGCTATAGAAGAATGGCATCCAACCATTGCTTTCAGCCAAAGCCCCGATTTTCCATTTGTTTTTTAAAATTGTGATTAAAATACACATAACATAAAATTTACCATCTCTACCATGTTTAAGTGTCCAGTGGTATTAAATACACTCACATGGTTGGCAATCAATCTCCAGAACTCTTTCATCTTGCAAAACTGAAACTTTCCTCCCATAAACAACTCCCCATTCTCCCTCCCTGACCTCCTGGCATCCACCATTCTACTCTTTGTCTCTGTGACTTTTGACTACTCTAGGAACTTTTTATAAGTGAAATCACATAATCATTGTCTTTTGTGACAGGCTTATTCCACTTAGTATAATGTCCACAAATGTCATCCACATGTTAACATGTATCAGGATTTCTTTCCTTCTTAATGCTGAATGATGTTCTAGCGTATGTACATATTACATTGCATTTATCAATTCATCTATCAATGGGCATTCATGTTTCTTCCTTCTTTTGACTATCATGAATAAAGCTGCTGTAGACATTTAAAAGCAAAAAGCTCTTCCAGAGATCCAGATCTAAATGTTTTGGGGATATATATCCAAAAGTGGAATTTCTGGATCATTTGATGATTCTATCTTTAATTTTTTTAAGGAACTAAAGTACTGTTTCTCATAGAGGCTACAACATTTCACATTCTCATAAACAGTGCAGAAGTTTCCAATTTATCCATGTCTTTGACAATGCTTGCTATTTTCTAATGGTATGAGGTGTTGTCTTGTGGTTTTGATTTGCATTTCCCTAATAAGTAGTGATGCTAAACATCTTTTCATATTCTTTGGATAAATGTCTATTCAAATCCATTATCCATTTTATAAATCAAGTTATGTGTTTGTTGTTGTTGTTGTTTCATTGTAGAAGTTATTTATATTAATATATTCTGGATATCAATCCCTTATCAAACATACGACTTGGAAATATTTTCTCTCATTCCATAGGCTATTTTCACTCTGTTGATTGTGTCCTTTGGTGCACAGAAATGTTTAATTTTGATGTTTTTACCTATGTAGTCCATTTTACCTATTTTTTTGTTCCTATTGTGCTTTTAAAGTTGTATCCAAGAAATCATCGTCAACTCCAATGTCATGCAGCTCTTCCCCTATATTTTATTGCTTTAGGTCTTATGTTTAAGTCTTTGATCCATTTTTCAGTTAGTTTTTACATATGGTATAAAGGGTCCAGCTTCATTCTTTTTCGTGTACCCATCCAATTTTCCCAGCACAAGTTGTTGAAATGCCTGTCCTTTCCTTATTGGATGATCTTGGCATTAATATAGAAAATTATTTGACATATATGCAAGGGTTTATTTCTAGGGGCTCTATTCTATTCCACTGGTCAACGTGTCTGCCTTTATTCCAATACCTCATTATTTTGATCACTGTAACTTTGTAATAAGTTTTGAAGTCAGGAAGTGTGAGACTTCCAATTTTGTTCAAAGTGAAGATTGCTTTGTCTATTGAAAGACCTGTTTTGAAGAGATAATAATGCTGCTGCTGCTGCTGCTAAGTTGCTTCATTCGTGTCCGACTCTGTGCAACCTCATAGATGGCAGCCCATCAGGCTTCCCCATCCCTGGGATTCTCCAGGCAAGAACACTGGAGTGGGCTGCCATTTCCTTTTCCAATGCATGAAAGTGAAAAGTGAAAGTGAAGTCGCTCAGTCGTGTCCGACTCTTAGCGATCCCATGGACTGCAGCCTACCAGGCTCCTCCGTCCATGGGATTTTCCAGGCAAGAGTACTGGAGTGGGGTGCCACTGCCTTCTCCGAGAGATAATAATAATAACTGTTAAAAGTGCAGAAAAGAAATGGAGTTCTTAAACATATAAACTTTTGGGGTTGCTTAGGAACAATGAATATAGATGCCGGAACAGTTTTCCAAGCTTTATAAGAATTATAAATTTGGGGAATTCCTCAGAGTTAGGACTCCAAGCTTCCCCTGCAGAGAGCATGGGTTTGAGCCCTCCTTCATAAGTCAGGTCAACTGATTGTGGAATTTGCCCTGTATTGTGCCCTGTCTTATCCCCACCCTCCTAGCCATTAAGGGTCCTGACTGAATCTCCTGTTAGTTGAGCTTCTCAGGATAGAAAGTTGTACTATATTCCCAGCCTCAAAATCAAGAGTCCAAGAGCAGTAGTAGCAAAGGAGAACAGTAGTGAACAGAATGAGATTTATGGAAGCTCTGAAGATGATTGAAGTCATGCAAAAAGTGAGTTCCCTCTCAAGTTTTCAGTTTAGTGGCAAAGAGTTAAAGTCTGGCAGAACAAAAACACCAAATTCTGTAGGAAATAGCTCTTTCTGTCCAAGGCATTGTGGCTGGATATGTGGAGAGGAGATGGAAACCTTTTTCCCTTCCTTGAAAAGAAAAATACAGTCAACAAGAAATATGAGAAAAGACAATATTGTTAGTGTATTGGAAGAGAGTGATGAGAGGTCCATGGGAGTCTGGAGACCAGTCGTAATGCCAGAGCTGAGGAAACATGAGCAAAAAGACAAGAACACCAGTGATGAGAATAAAAGAAAACCAGGTGGTGACTACAGAGATGTTTTCAGGGTCCCAAAGCTAGCCCTAAGGACTGTCGTGAGGCACCAGCAGGCTTCTGAAGGCAGTCTGAGGCGAATGGTGGGGGGAGGAACAGAGTCCTTCTCCCCTCACTCCTCTCTGTAGCTCACATACCCTGTGAAGCTCTCTCCTTCTCTAGTATTTCCTGGTCATCATCACTGTGGTCTCTCCTTCCAAAATATCCTTGTTTTCTAGATGAGCCTTCTCTGTCCAACCCCAACTCCCCATATCTCATTCATATATGCTAAGTCACTTAGTTCATGTCCGACTCTTTGACTCTTGCAACCTCATGGACTGTAGCCCACCAGGTTCCTCTGTCCATGGGATTCTGCCGGCAAAAACACTGGAGCAGGTCATCATTTCCTCCTCCAGGGGAATCTACTCCTGACCCAGGGATGGAACCGGAGTCTCATGTCTCTTATGTCTCCTGTGTTGGCAAACTGGTTCTTTACCACTAGCACCAGCTGGGAAGCCCTGTACCTCAACCCTTAACAAACCCTAGAGTGTGTGCAAAACATAACATATAAAAACACACACACACAGGACCCTCCTCTTTTCCTGCCTTGAGACTGGGTCTCACAAGCACCTGCTCCCCAGCTGTCCCTCACTCAGAGGGTGCTGAAAGACCGGCTGTCAATGGCAAACACTTGGTAGAGAGGTGGCCTCATGATGCCTTCACTTGGACAAGCCTGAGAGGTGCAGGAGGCTTTGAATTAGAATAGGAGTCTTTGGCAGAGAAAGAGTTGCCAACAGAGAAGTGAGCAAAACAATAGAGGTAAAACAAAATAAAAAAAAAATATGCAAAAGAAAGCATGCTTTGTATTCCCTGGCTCTTCCTCACATGGGCCCCATTTGCTATGTGGGTTAATTCTGATATCTGCACTGCAAGGCAAATGCTACCATCTTCAGTTTGTTGATGATGAAACTGAAGAGAAGAGAGAGGAGAGAGTCCCATATGCTCTCTTTTATGGAAACTCTGAAGTTGGGTCTCAGCAGTGGAGATCTGACCTCCCCTGATTAATCTGTTCTTCTTCTGTGGAAAGAACCAGCTTTGCCGGCGCTCAGTCTGGTTAATGATGTGCAGTCACATTGCACAGTGCTCTGCCACTGTTGAGAGAGGCGACTCCTCACCCTTCTCTTTCTGAAACCTTCACTGATCACAGAAGGGGTGGGTCCACATCGAGTGAGTACAATGTGCCAGCCTGGTCTATTCAGAGTGGTGTCATTCATATCCCAGGTTTGAACAGGCGTGAGGGTGTATCCTGAGGGGTCCGAGAAAAAAGCCTCACCCAGGCTTTTGGCCAAGGTGTCATTTTTGAAAGCTAACTTCTCACGGTTTGCTGAGACCCTGAAGCATGGTAGAGAGAAAGGAAGAGAAAGGGAAAAGCAACATCCAGGAGGCATCAAAGGGAAGTCTGCAGAGAGTCTCCCTCCAACACACACGGACACACACACACACACACACACCCCACATACAGTCCTGCAGCATCCCTCAGCTTGCACCCCAGACTAACAGAAGAGGAGGCAGGGACGGAATAGGGACGCCTCTCTTTCCTCTTGTCCCAGCAACAGGCAGGCATCCTGGTGACCTGGGCTGTGGAACTCCCAAAGTCTTCCAGCCTTTCCCTGGGCCCCTAGTTCAGGATTTCTCCGGAAGAAAAATGCAAGGATAAGGAGAACTGCCCACCTCCTTTGCAGAGTATGTGTGTCTTAGAAAACCATCCTTTTCTTTTCCTGTGTTCTGAGTGACCTGACAACATTCTTTCATAGCAACTGCACTTTTATGTGGATTAAGAATTAAATGTTGAAAACACAACAGAAAAAGGAATCTTACTGCAGTTTCCAATATCTGGCCTGCCAAGAACCAGCAGCTTCAGGGAAGCTAAATCAATTACTTAAGAAGTTTCCATCTTTTCAGCTTTTCTCAAGAAAAGTTGGAGAGAGACTTCAACCTACCTTTCCAAAAAAAAAAAAGTGCACACACAGCAGTGAACTGATAACGAAGGCATTTCCACCAATTACGCATTGGATGGGAGGGCCTGACTAGGGATTTGCCAAGAACACCGAAGTCGACTCCAGAAAGTTTCCTGGGGTTGCAGTAGAAATAGCCATTTTGATTAGTGAACTTTTCCAGGTTGGTTAAGGAGTTTGCAGTCCTCCTGTCAGTAAACTCAATTTTCTGGACTTCAACATTTTGAAGCAAAAAAAGACCTAAAGTTGTGGACTTTATTTTCTTCTTTCTAGAATTTTATTGAAAATGTGTACTGTACTGTGTAATTTTTATTTACTTTTTTTTTTTTTTTTTGGCTGTGCTGGATGTCCATTGCAGCATAGGTTTCTCTAGTTGTGGCACGTGGGCTTAGTTACCCCAAGGCATGTGGTATTTTAGTTCCCTGAGCAGGGTTTGAACCCATTTGCCCTGCGGATTGGAAGCAGATTCTTTTTTTTTCTTTTTAATTTGTTTATTTATTTTTTTTACTTTATAATATTGTATTGGTTCTGCCATACATTGACATGAATCTGCCATGGGTGTACACGTGTTCCCCATCCTAAACCCCCCTCCCACCTCCCTCCCCATCCCATCCCTCTGGGTCGTCCCAGTGCACCAGCCCCGAGCACCCTGTATCACGCATCGAACCTGGACTGGTGATTCGTTTCACATGTGATAATTTACATGTTTCAATGCCATTCTCCCATATCATCCCGCCCTCGCCCTCTCCCACAGAGTCCAAAAGACTGTTCTATACATCTGTGTCTCTTTTGCTGTCTCGTATACAGGGTTATCGTTACCGTCTTTCTAAATTCCATATATATGCATTAGTATACTGTATTGGTGTTTTTCTTTCTGGCTTACTTCACTCTGTATAATGGGCTCCAGTTTCATCCACCTCAGATTCTTAACCACTGGACCACCAGGGAAGTCCCTGTATAGTGTCATTTTTAAAAAGCTTAGTTCGACTCAATGCAATTCACCTAATGTTTGTCAAATGTCAAAGTGTTCCTGGTTTGTTGGCTGCCTAATGTGAAAATTTAGAAATTCAGTGCAGATTCAGGAGCTTGCAATTGAAAGGGGAAAACAGGCTGCAAATAGAGATCTGTGGAGGTATGAAATGCATGCTTCAGGGAAGGGGGCATCTATGTGGGAAAAAAATGAGTCTGCTTCAGAGAGTCAAGACCGACTGGAGAAGAAGGATGAAGATGAAAGCCCATGGCTGGCAGGAGGAAGAAGGCAAATCTTAGAAAAAGACTTCCTTTGTGCTCCCAGTTTTACATACTTCACCTCAATTCATCCATATATTTACTGGTGGGCTTCAGGTCTTACACAATTAGTCTCTCTATATTACAAGTGAGGAAACTGAGGCAACAAGAGTCAAAGTTACTTGTCCAGTATGACAAAATGGTAAACCATGGCTTGGTCAGGCATCCAAGTCACAGTCTATGAGTTAGATCAAAGTGTGCTCCAAATAGAGGCCAATGCGCTTTGTTCAGGGTTGAGAGTAATGACCGCCAAAGAATTGATGCTTTTGAACTGTGGTGTTGGAGAAGACTCTTGGGAGTCCCTTGGACTGCAAGGAGATCAAATCAGTCAATCCTAAAGGAAACCAGTTCTGAATATTCATTGGAAGGACTGATGCTGAAGCTGAAACTCCAATACTTTGGCCACCTGATGCGAAGAGCTGACTCATTTGAAAAGACCCTGATGTTGGGGAAGACTGAAGGTGGCAGGATAAGGGGATGACAGAGGATGAGATGGTTGGATGGCGTCACTGACTCAATGGACATGAGTTTGAGCAACCTCCGGGACTTGGCAATGGACAGGGAGGCCTGGCGTGCTGCAGTCCACAGGGTTGCAAAGAGTCAGACACGACTGAGCGATTGAACTGAACTGAGAGTAATGATTTATGCTCTGAATATGTCAAGCTCTAGGTACATGTGGGAGTAGATTAGCCAGAAATAAGGTCTGGGATTAGAAGAGAGGTAGGGATAAAAACTGGGGGCCTGGGAAAATTGGTGACAGTTGGGGTATGTGCAAGAGTAGGGAAATTGTCCAGGACAAGCATGTGGTGAGAAAAGCAGCTGAGAATAGAACCCTAGGGTAACAGGAAGAGTCAGAGGATAAACAAATAAAGTGGGGGAGCGGCTGAAATGGTCAAAAGAAAGGCAAAGCCGTGGACACCAAGACAAAGGAGAGTCTTAAGGAATGAGCAGGGCCAGTAAATGCCATAAATGCTGCCGAGAGCTTACACCAGAGAAGAGCAGCCATTCAACTTGGCAATTGCAAGTTTGTCAGCTACTTAATTTTTTAAATAAGTTTTAAAAAACTATTTATTTATTATTTATTTATTTATTTGACTGTGTCAGGTCTTAGTTGTGGCCTGTGTGATCTGGTTCTCTGACCAGGGATTGAACCTGCGTCCCCTGCACAGGGAAATGTGGAGTCTTCACTGGACCACCAGGGAAATCCCGAAGACTTTAGAGGCAGGATTTTCAGTAGATTACCAAGGGAGGGAAGATGACAGGTGAGGGCCTGGCAAGAAGGAAAGTGGGGCCAAGAAAGCAGCACTTGTCCAGAAAGTTAACTGTGAAAGCAGGGAGAGAATTAATGGTCCTTGAACTTTTAAGGGATCCAAGAAAGGAAGGCTCTGCTTTATTTGTGAGTCTGTTTCAAGGGGGAGGATTTTTAAGAAAGTTGGCATGCAGAAGGGAGGATATCAGTAAAGAAAAGGTTCTGGATAAGGTAGAGGCAGAAGGTTTGAGACGGAACAGAACCCCAAAGGGAATGCCATAGAAGTCAGTCTTAGATACGAGATGAGGCCAAGCAAATGCAAAGGGGCATTCAGGGGCATGGGAGCAGCCCTGCTTTTTGTCCTTCACTTCCTCTGTGAAGTAGGTGTTGGGAGTCTGTAAAGAGTCTTATAGGATCCATGAGGCATGAAGCTCCAGAAGAAGATGGAAAACCAGCAGAAGGGGACTTACAGGAGTGAAGAAATGTGCTAGGAGGCTGTCAGAGGTAGAAGGGACCTAGGAAGAATAATATCTGGTGTCCTGATGGCAGTGGGGAAGACACGCCAACACAGAGAAGTCAGTTCAGTATAGGATGTGCCGGTCAGTATGGGATGCTCCCAGTGAAAATATCAAGTAATTAAGTGTATTTTACATTATACCCAGTGTCCTCTGTGGATGAAGACAGGACTGTACATGCTAAGAAAAGAAAACATTTAAGTAGATAATTTTTTCAAGCACTTTCTATGTGCCCCATACCATGCTAATAGTTATGTATGTATATATGTGTACTCAGTCGTGAGTACAGTTGTATCTAACTCTGAGACCCTAAGGACTGTAGCCCACCAGGCTTCTCTGTCCATGAGAATTCTCCAGGCAAGAATACTGGAGTCAGTTGCCATGCCCTACTCCAGGGTATCTTCCCAACCTAGGGACTGACCCCTCATCTCCTACATCTCCTGCATTGCAGGTAAATTTTTACCTGCCGAGCCTTCAGGGAAGCCCATCTATGTATATATGGGCTATTTTCATTTTCTCAATATGAATTGTTGTTGGTATTACCTCCAGTTTACAAATGAGGAAACTGAGAATTAGTTAAGAAACTTGTCTAAGATCATCAAACTAGTTTGTCAGAACCAGATTTAGAATGCAGGTCTGTCTGTCTTATTACAGCATCCTCTCAAATATGTTTTTCCTGGTGTAGACAGATTTCTGACATAAATTGTCCCGAAAGCTTTGATATTTATAAAAACTTTCTAGAAAGAGGCCTTACTGTGATTACTCTTCTGATGAGATGGACAGGAACTCTTCCTCCATCACTTGTTCATTCATCCACTCACTCATTCATTCACTCATTCCATAGACATGTATTTTTTTAAGCATTATAATAAGCCTGGCAGCAGACAAGTCAGCAAAGATCCCCGTGTGAAGAAAACCCGACTCCTCCCTAAAGGATCTTTTAGCCCCAGAACAAACAGGCACTGACAAGATCTGTACTACTCTGTGCAAGGCAGTGCAAGGGAACACCATGCGGACACCCAGGGGCACCGAGGGCAAAGGTTTGCTCTTCCTGATGGTCATAAAAGATTTGAAGAGGAAGTAGCTGGATCTAGGAGGTGAATGGGAATTGTGTGGGCTCCCCATGGGGCTGGGGCCGAGAGCAGGGCAGGTGGGGCAGTCCCGGAGGCAAGGCTCAAGGCCATGAACAGTGCAGCGTGTGGAACTACAAAAAGCCCAGGTGGCTAGAGTGAGTTCTGGAGTATCAGGAGGTTGCCTCCTTCCTGATTTTTAATATACCAGGATGCACCTGTGCAATTATTTGAGGGATATATTTATCTATACCAACTATTTAAAAATCATCTAGCTTCCAATTTAAAAATCCACAAAATTGCTGTTTTGATCAGTGGTTATTTTTTTCCTGAGACATGAAAATAAAAAATATCCATTGGTGTATCTTACAAATCATCTGTCATATGCATAACAAAGTGTGAACCTCCTTTGAGAGCATAGAAGTGAGAGTGCAGATTGGGGTGTCTTAAACTTTCAGGGCTCAGACAGCATTTGGAGAATAATGGGAACTAGGGAACTTCTCTAGGTAACATCCTCACTTGTGGTATTTTATGTGTTATCTAAGAAAGAGGCAGGGTTCGGGGGCACTTCCTGGCCTTTCAGTGGTTGAGACTGCCTTCCAATGCAGGGAGTGCTGGTTCCATCCCTGATGGGGGAACTAAGATCGCACGTGCCTTCCAGCCAAGAAACCAACACATAAAACAGAAGCAATATTGTAACAAATTCAGTAGAGAATTTAAAAAATGGTCCACATCAAAAAAAAAAAATCTTAAAAAAAAAAAAAGAAAGGAGTGGGCAGAGGTTGCTGGATGAGAGGACAGGGTACCCTGCTGTAGGTGTAGTCGGGATGCAATGTGAATGATCTTGTTAAATCCTAAAAGAATAAAGGTGAATCCACCTGCTATTCGTCTTATTTGGATCCCAGGATGGTTGCATTCAGAGGTATCATCTCAGAAATCTTGTCATCTTAGCTACAGGAAAACAGCAGCCATAGAGGTCCAGGCCAAATGCAAAATCAGCCTTGGCCTGTGTCTATAGGGACTTCAGCCCTCTGCTGGCTGAAGCAAAGACTGAGTCAACCCAGCAGGCAGCTAGTGGCAAAAAAAAAAACAAAAAAAAAAACAGCAAGTCATCAAGGTGCAGAGACAGGGCCACTGCCCCTAGGCAGAAGCCAGGAAGTAGGGACTTAGCTGGCCAGAGCTGAGAGATTGGGAGGGGGCTGCTGCCACTACCAACCAGGAGCAGAGCCCTGCTATTCAGACTCTCAGCTCCACTGCTGAGCCTAGAGCCTCATTAAGTGATGCCCTCGGCACCCCCAGAGAGAGAGCCAGACAACAAGTGATGTTTGTCTTCCACTGGCAGAACAAGTCCACTCACGGGCCACTCTGTCCCCCCTTAAAAAGCGGGAAGAAGGACAGATGGAAGTAAGAAAGAAAAGCAGCAAAGAAGCATGGACGGACAGGCGGAAGAATGTGGCTGCTGCTTTAAATGTGGCACTCTTGAAGTTCCAAACATGGTAACCAAGAGCCCCTGCTACATGTGGAGTGAATGAAAAAGGTCAGCGAGTCCAGGGGCCCAATTACCCTCCGCCTGGTGCACAGGAAGGCCCAATTAATCCTCATTAGCTCAAATTCGGCAGGGCTCTAAGCACTCCGGCTGGCCAGCTCCACCCCGGGTTGCGGTCCTGGGTCCAAACGCCCCACTGTGAACCTGGTTTTCTCACAAAGTTCACATTTGGCTTTAAAACTCTTGCTGGTTTGACCGCCCCCCCCCCAAAAAAGAGCCCATAGCCCAGAGGTAATGAACTGTTCTTTCTAAATCTGTCTCATTTCTCTCTAAAATAAGAATTCTCTCGACTGCACAGATGTGACATGAATTGAGACACGCCACACTCCCCTCTCCCTTGCATATATTTACACACTCAGTCTCCTGAATACAAATAATCTAATTCTGAGTGAGAAGTTTGACCAAGTCAACATAGCTGAATTTAAATGCTTTAAGCAAAATGAATAGTATCACTAAATTGCCTACTCCTCCTGTGTTCTATTGGTTTAACACCTACAATAAGAAGTCGGCAGTCATTAAGCCAAGCAAACAATTCAGTACTAACATCCTGTCGCTGGAAGGGACAAGGAAAGCATTGACAGGTCCAGACCTCTGTGGAGGTGGACTCGTCTTGTGACAACTTCATCCTTTCATTTGGTGTCATTCCCTGTCCTCCTGCCAGTTTTCTATTCCCTTATCCCTTATCGCCAACCCCCACTTTCACCCCTACCCAATCTCAGTTTTATCTTCCTCAAATCTTGTTCTCAGGTGGGGAGCAGCTCACCCACACAGACCCACCTTAGGCCCATCATGGCTCACAATTTCCTCAGGTCTGATCCAGGACCATCTGCCACTGAAACACATTGTGCTTCTTAACAGTTCAAATCCTGGGTTCCACCCACTGAATCGTAATTTCCAGGAGGGGGAGATTGAAATAAGTGTTTTAAGTGTTCCCCAGCTTATTTCTATAGCATATACACGCAGACACACACACACTCACAATCACTAAGATACAGTATTTGGCCTCCCCGGGCTATAGGAGAAGTTTGTAAACCATTGAAGACGTGGATGTTCAAGGACAACACTCTCAGAGTTGATCTCAGCTGGGAGACATGTCTGGGTAATATAAACATGCCTGGATAATAGAGATCCTGCTATGTACGTGAGCTTCTCACGTCCGGTTCTCCACAAAAGACCAACAGAGGAGCGAAGAAGTTCAAGTAGCCATACGTCATCACACAAAGGCCAAAAAAGGCAGCTTGTGTGGTAAGAGTGGGAGGTGGAAGGGACACTGGCAAGGGAGATGTCACAGGAAGGGTGGGGGTGGGGGGAAGGTTTGTACTTGTTGATCTGATTTCCTACGATTCCTGAACATGTATTAATAAGATGTCCCCACAGTGGTGGGACTAATGGGGTCTGAGGGTTGAGCATTGAATGTCCAAACCTTTGGACCCTCCTACTTTCCTTTGTGCAATAAGCAATAAGCCACGTAAAATAGGAGCTCAAATCTAGGGCTTCCTCCTTTTCCCACCTCCATTCAGATGCATTCACTCCAGGAGCCTGGAGATGAAGGCCTGAGTCATTTAGAAATTAGGTTCTTCATGAGACAAATCAGTCTGCTGTGGCTTAACCAGATTCTTTTCTTTGTTTGATGATACAGCTGCAGGTAGGCACTGCCACATTTTCAAAGTCCAAGGCTCCTTGTCTTTCCGACCTGCCTTCCTTAGACTTCAGCATCTTCTTTACAGTGATTACACCCTCACCTCCCCTCTGTTTTCCAGGCAAAAAGAGAAAAATGGATGCCTTAAGGAGGAAAGGTGACACCTGCATCAGGAAAACGGCGCTTTCCCTGAATCCCTGGAAATCTCTGCTTCTCACTGATGAGAACTGCCTGCAATGGCTATCTCGGTTGCAAGGGAATGTGATAAAGGTAGCTTTTATTTTAAAAGTCTGGAATGCTGTCTGCTTGAACAACATTGGGATGCTTTCATAAGGAAGAAGAGACCCCGGGATACTGGGTAGGTAAGCAGCAGCATGTGCCTCGGGCCTAGAGACATGGCTTATCTAGGGAAGATGATTCTCCTGGGATGTGTACTTACTTGTCCTCATGGCTGTGACCTGAGTGGCAGGGGTATTAAACTCCTTTCCTCTTTACATAGTCTTCCAGCTTTTAACATGTGCCTCAGTCTTCTCTAGTCTAATCTTAGGTTCATTCAGTTTGTTCTTTTGTTGAAAACCTACTTGGTGTCAGCTTAAGGCCTCACCCTGTGGGCATGATGGACTGAAGCTGACTTCTGTTCTCATGGAGCTTACATTGCAACAGAGGGAGGGAGACACAAGGGCAGGTGTGAACAACACGGAGAGAGTGGTACCATGGCAAGGCAGTAAATGATGCAGTGAGTACACACTATATCTCAGGGCATCCAGCCCATGGGAGGTGAGGGAGCTGCTCAGAGGGTAGTATAGAGGGTGATGGAGACAAGAGGGTGGATTATTCTAGGTGGGCTAGCCAGCATCTTCTAAAGTATGTGGGGGATGAATATTGGCCTTCTGGGAACTTTTCAAGATCAGAACATCTGAAATAGAGCCTGTAAAAACAAGGGCAGGCAATCAGGGGAGAGGTAGGCAAGGATCAGATCATGATGACCTTGTCAGGGCAGCCCAGGGATCTGATGAAGGGCTTGAAGCAGAAGTCACAGATGGTCACAGAAAGTCACACTGAAATCACTCTCAATTCTGATAGCCAGTCTGGGGAGGACTGTTATCATTGCCTTTAATCAGTCAGTTCAGATAACTCCATTCTAAATGCTTTTCCTCTTATTTGGTAAAGCAACTGGGTAGAGAACAGGCTACTTTATTTTTCAGTCTTTTATGGTAGATCCATGTAGACACAGCTTCTAAAATTTGTGAATCAGACAGACCAGATCACACTGCTAGTGTGCCCACTGGCCTGTGACATCTAAGGCCACGTCACTGAGCCATCAAGACTTAGCATAAACTGTTGGCATAGAACCTACTGTTGCACTAAGCATCCTCTCCTGTAAGACATCACTGCAGCACTCTCCCACTCCTCCTTCCTGTCCCCTCACCCCAAACTCCCAAGCCCCTCCCTCAATTCAATAGGCAACTAGCTACTTCAGCCCAGTGAAGACTTACCTTGGAATTAACCCAGCTTCTCTTTTCATCATAAATGCAGGGCCCAAACAGAAACGCTGGTGTGATACTCAGAAGTTATAATGTGTAGTTGATCTAGGGTAAAAATTGGGGTGGCATTGAAAACCCTCAGATACTGAATGAAAATTCAAGCAGAAGAGCATCTGGAAACCTACTTTTCTGAATTTCTCAGCAGGAGATAAAAATAAAGGGAGAGAAAAACAAATATTATATATTAACACTTATATGTGGAATCTGTACAAGATGGTACAGGTGAACCTATGTGCAAAAAGGGAATAGAGACACAGACATAGAGACAAACGTATGGACACCACGGGGGGAAGGGATGGCAGGACGAACTGGGAGATTGGGATTGACCTATATACGCTACTAATACTCCTTCTTGGGAGCGTCAATAAGCCCTCTGCAGAATCTGGAGGTGAGCTCTCCCCTCTGACTTGGGGCTCTTCTGACTAACATGTGACTGGAAAGTCTCAAGGAGACATGATCCCATTGTCTGTGCAAACACGTAGCACTATCCTCCTAAGTATAACATTTTGAGTGAGGTGACTCATGCTCATGTCAGAGTCTTCAGATGACTGGATTTTCAGGTCATCACACAGCATGGAGGCTGGCTGGCTGGCTGAGGAGTCCTCACGAGGGCTCCCATGTCTCTGGGGACACCGGGGGGAGGAGAGGAGGAGGAAAAGCTGATGGAACCAGGCTGCAAACAGTCAGAAAAGCTAACTCTTTGATCCATCATCTGAGAGACATGCCAAAAAATGTTATTTGTGATATCACTGCATCCTCTAAACATAGCTCTTCTCTGGGGACATATTAAACAGAATACAGGCTAACCCTGAAGGCATGAGTGATAACCCGATTTTATAGGTGAGGAGACCTGGGCTTATAAGAGGTGAAGCAATATTCCTAAAACACCTACCTGGGCTCAGAAAGGTGAAGAACATGTCCAATTCCAACCTGGGCTCAGAGAAGTGAAGGGACAGGTCTGAGGTGCCCACCTGGACCCCCAGAAGTGAAGGGACAGTCTCCAGCACCAGCCAGAGCCTGCTGTAGGTGCTTGTCTCCAGAGTTGGAGAACTGAGTGGACTAGATACATTAATTTTCAAATCAGTAACCCAGAGTGGCTAGGGATGACTAATTCTCCAAGGGATCATTTAGTGTTCAATGGAAACAGGAAATCCTAATGCTTCTCTTAGAGGCCTTTCTCATACCTCCTCTGCCTCCTTCATTCCATGCTAGTTCCCACCACACATCCAGACTCTCAGCCTCAGAAGAACTAAAGCATATCTCCTTTCTCTTGGCTTCTAGATCCACTGCTGTAACATGGGCACCCCCACAATGAATCTAAGGACAGGAGATAGGGTTCGAGCACTGGAGGCCCCACCTGACCACCTCGCAGCCTGCGCTTGTAATCATCCACCAAAGGCTTCCCGAGTGTGAGATTCTACACTAAGCATTTTTCATACAGGATCCTGTCTAATCCCCAAAGCCTTAGGATGAAGAGCCCAACATTACCCCCATTTTGCAGGTGTGCAAAGTGAGGCTTACAGAGGTGAATTGCCTTGCGTGGGGCAGGAGTTGTGGCAGCACTGAGATGACAGCTGCTCTGCTCCAGACTCTCGAGCCCCGCCTGATATGATGCTATTGGCTCAGCATGAGCAGACCAAGGAGGAACTTCAGTCTTTCATATCACAGACTCTCTGCCACCTTCATATATGCATGCTAAGTCACTTGAGTCATGTCCGACTCTTTATTACCCTATGGACTGCCGCCCACCAGGCTCCTCTGTCCATGGGGGTGCTCCAGGCCAGAATACTGGAGTGGGTGGCCATGCCCTCCTCCAGGGGATCTTCCCAACCCAGGGACCGAACCCGGGTCTCCCACATTGCAGGCGGATTGTTTATCAAATGAGCTCCCAGGGAAGCCCCTGTGGTCTTCACATGACATTAAAAAAATCAAATATGTCCCTGTTATGTCTATTTTCTTCTACTCTTTGGGAAAAGAGTAGAAGTGGGAGCTTGAGTCTTCGCCACTGGAGACAACTGGTTTATATTCCCCAGGAGCCTAGTGACATGTCATGAGTGAGGGTGCTATTGCCTCCTAACCACAGAGCACAGTATGTATAAAATGCACGGACAAACTTCCTGTATATTTGTCCCCTCCATTCCAGGCATGCTTCTTATTACCACAGAATGTTATGCATATCCAGGAATTAATGAGTCTACAGAAGGGAATTCCCCCTCCCCCAATATAATATAAGCTTCAAACCTAATCAACCACAAGGCACGGTTAACATTTTTCTGCTCACAAACATGACGGAGCCACCAGGAAAAGGAGCACCACAGTGCTGGGCCCATCCTCAGCCCTGCCCTGGGAGAGGTCTTCCTTCCAGAACTGGTTCCTCCACTCATGGAGCTCAGAGCTATCCTTTCCTCCTTTCCCTGGGATTCTTGCCTTAAAACTCGCTGAGAAGTCTATGGAACTTAGGTAACAGCTCAGTATGAGGCCTGGAGATTTTAGGACCCAGCCTTTAAGGTCCTAAGTGGAGGGCCTGAACTTCTTTTTCCAGAATTGCCATTCCAAAAGTAGATGTCTCAGTTAATTATCTCTGTCTTAATTTTGGAAATACTATTGATCTTTTATTTTTAAACACATTTTTTTTTTAAATTTTATTTTATTTTTAAACTTTACATAACTGTATTAGATTTGCCAAATATCAAAATGAATCCGCCACAGGTATACATGTGTTCCCCATCCTGAACCCTCCTCCCTCCTCCCTCCCCATTCCATCCCTCTGGGTCATCCCAGTGCACCAGCCTCAAGCATCCAGTATCATGCATCGAACCTGGACTGGCAACTCATTTCATACATGATATTTTACATGTTTCAATGCCATTCTCCCCAATCTTCCCACCCTCTCCCTCTCCCACAGAGTCCATAAGACTGTTCTATACATCAGCGTCTCTTTTGCTTTCTCGTACACAGGGTTATTGTTACCATCTTTCTAAATTCCATATATATGCGTTAGTATACTGTATTGGTGTTTTTCTTTCTGGCTTACTTCACTCTGTATAATAGGCTCCAGTTTCATCCACCTCATTAGAACTGATTCAAATGTATTCTTTTTAATGGCTGAATAATACTCCATTGTGTATATGTACATTTTTGAAGTATACAACCTAAGAGTCAGATAATCAGTATCTGTGAAAGCCAGCATTAGGCAGGTGACTTTGATGTGGATACAGACTACGTAAGACTCTGCCGTGTACAATCGGACTGTGTTTACCTACTGCTAACTGCTACTGCTAAGTCGCTAAGTCGCTTCAGACGTGTCCGACTCTGTGGGACCCCATAGATGGCAGCCCACCAGGCTCCCCTGTCCCTGGGATTCTCCAGGCAAGAACACTGGAGTGGGTTGCCATTTCCTTCTCCAATGCATGAAAGTGAAAAGTGAAAGTGAAGTCACTCAGTCATGTCCAACTCCTAGCGACCCCATGGACTGCAGCCCACCAGGCTCCTCCATCCATGGGATTTTCCAGGCAAGAGTACTGGAGTGGGGTGCCATCGCCTTCTCCGTGTTTACCTAAACACACCCCAAATGATCACTTTTGAAATAACATAACTTCATTTCTTATTCTACTTGTCCTTTACATTCTTGTCATTAGTTTCACTGACAATAAATAGAATTTGCATGTCAAAATCAAGTTGAATGTGACCTTTGGCCTCAGACACCAAAGTTTCCCAGAGCTCCTAGGCTGAAGGGCAATCCCACTTTGGACATTCTTTAGTGCTGCAGAGATGGATCCACAAGACCAAAGCTGTAAACCAGAGGCAGCCAGGGCAGAACCCTGCAGAGGCCTGGCAAGTAATATAAACGTGGATGCCATGTGCACATCGGGAGCAGTGCTGACCAGGAGAGATACGAAGGTCTGTCAACAAGGGCTGATGTGTCGGTGCCACAAGCAGGACCAGCTACATGATATGAAGGGCCCAGGGGCTGATGGAAAGGCAGGGCCTTTGTCAAGAAAGCACCAATGGAGCACGGAACCAAGCACAGGGTCCTTCTGAGCGTGCAAAGGTGTATGGCCATATAGGTCAGGGGCCCATGAAACCAGCCCCGGGCAGGAGAGGATGTCAGGCCAAGCTGACAACAGCAGCACAGAGGCCTGAGCGCGCTCACTCTTGAGGCCTTTAAACGAGAGCAAGGCCCAGCAGGGATGTTGTGGGAGGTGGCCTGTCCTGATGAGGGGTTAAGGTTCAAGGACCCCACTTTCTACTTCCTTTCCTGGGGTCCACCCCTCTACCATCTCCACCTGCTTCCAGACTTACAGATTCAAACCTGTTCAGAGCTCCTGAGCTCAGCTGCACCTGAGTCCTTGATAACCTGGCCCAGAGCTTTTCCAAAAGCTGCAAGCTCATGGGTCGACTCAGGGTAGACACCTAACACATCTTCCTTTCTCGCCCTTGCATTCTTTTTTTTTTTTAATATAAATTTTTTTATTTTAATTGGAGGCTAATTACTTTACAAGAAACAGAATGGATATCTTCCTTCCAACTATATTATTAAATGTTGTCACCTTCTTACTAATTTTATTTAATTTTTTCTTTATGTTATAATTTGTTACTTATTTTTCATTTTTCATTTTTTGTACCCTGATTCTATTTTAAACATGCGAAGTAATTAATTACATTTCAAGTAGATTGCACAGACATCCAAGTATACCTAAGATTTAATGAATGTTAGCATTTAACATTGGCTTCCCCAGTGGCTCAGCAGTGAAGAATCCACCTGCAATGCAGGAGCCGCAGGAGACATGGTTTTGATTTCTGGGTGTAGAAGATCCCCTGGAGCAGGGCATGGCAACCCGTTCCAGTATTCTTACCTGGAGAATCCCATGGACAGAGGAGCCTGGTGGGTTACGGTCCATAGGGTCAAAAAGAGTCAGACACGACTGAAGCAATTTAGCAAGCACACATGCAGTATTTAACATATTTCTTTCAGATCCATTTTTTCATTTACAGAAAGAAATCTGGCAGATATATTTGAAATGCTGCATATACTTCTTTCTCTTTTACGCAGAATTCACCAGTCTTAAAGTTTGTATAATTTCCTCATCCATTATTTTATGTTGTGACACTTAAGTAAATATGTAGTATTATTTGTTTTTTTTAATTTACCAAAATTATATAATACACTTGCAACTTGTTTTTTTATGCCCTCAACATAGATCTATGTTGATATCATTGACCAAGGAATATTCACTTTAACGCTGTTTAGTAAGCTACTATATTCAGTTTAGTTAGGAGCTTCCCCAGTGGTTCTGCCTGCAATGCAGGAGACGCAGGAGATACAGGTTTGATCTCTGGATCCCTGGAGGCAAAGGCAACCCACTCCAGTATTCTTGCCAGGAAAATCCCATGGACAGAAGAGCCCGGCCAGCTACAGTCCATGGGGTTACAAGAATCAGACAAGACTGAGCAACTAAACCGGCACGCACACAAGCCCCTATAAGAAGCATAATTTGTTCATGCCTCATGTATGAGCCTTTCTGTTTCTTTCTGATCTTTTGTTGTTGTAAACAGGGTGAAGTGAAGGTCTTGCTCTCTGGGTCCTGTGGAAGCAAGTACATTTCTCAAGAATCTGTACCTGGTTGTAGAGTCTGAGCTTGTGCAAGTTGGGATCAGCTTGGTGATATCCAACCCGGGGCTGTTTCAATTTACACCCCACAGTAGATCTGAGAGTCCCCAAACCCCACATCCTCATCTGCGCTTATTATGATGAGACTATTTTTGCCCAACTGGTGGGTGTGAAGAGACTTTTCATTGCTGACTGAATCTCCATTTCCCTGTCACTGTTGGGATCAATGTGTATTTCCATATGTTTATTGGTCACTAGGGTTTGCTCTTCTGTTCACCACTTATTTATATCCTTTGTCATTTTTTTTAAGTACATTGTTTTTTTCTTATATTACTGTGAGGAAGTTCTTTATGTATTCTGAATATGGATTCTTTGTTGGTTGCAAGTATAAGCAAATATCTTTTCCTGGTCTGTAGTTTGCTTTTTCACTTTGAATTGCCTTGTGTTATACAAAAGATTTTAATTTTAATGTCACTAAATTTATCGTTCTTTGTTTTTACCATTTGTGGTTTATGTGTCTTGTTTAAGGAATTCTTTTCTAATTCAAATTTATAAAGATAAAGAATATTTATAAAGAAATTAATGTATTCCTTTTTAAAATTTAACTTTATAATTTTATATGGATTATTAGGTCTTTATCTATAAGCATGTATTTTTTCAAAACTTGTGGTAAAGTTCACACAATAGAAAATTTAACATCTCTCCAATATATTCTTTGAAACATTTAAAAATTTTGCTCTCCATATTTATATCTTTAAAAATCCTTCTGGAATGTAATTTTCTGTATTGCAATTAGGTAACATTTCTACTAGGTAAAATGTAATATTTCCGAGGTAGTATTTTTAACATTTATTTTTCAAAATGGAGTTATCTCAGGATTATCTGTTTAACAGCCATTCTGTCTTCACTTACTTGTAAGGCTACTTCTGTCATATATCAAGTGCACACATCTGTATGTTGTCTTTCATCGGTCAACTTGTGTTTCTTCAGTAACACCTTGTTGTTTTAATTGTCATAACTTGATCATAATTATTGATAGCAAATAAGGCAAGTTCATCTTTGTATTGTTAGGATGCTTTGGGCTGCACCGACACTGGCCAAAGAAATGGAGTTTCATAAAATACCATGTAATAATGGGGCTTCCCTGAGAGCTCAGTTAATAAAGAATCTGCCTGCAATGCAGGAGACCCCAGTTCAATTCCTGGGTCAGGAAGATCCGCTGGAGAAGGGATAGGCTACCCACCAATATTCTTGGGCTTCCCTTGTGGCTCAGCTGGTAAAGAATCCACCTGCAATGTGGGAAACCTGGATTCCATCCCTGGGCTGGGACGATCCCCTGGAGAAGGGAACGGCTACCCACTCCAGTATTCTGGCCTGGAGAATTCCATGGACTGTTTAGTCCATGGGGTCACAAAGAATCAGACACCACTGAGCAAGTTTCATTTGAGGAGGTTTCTCAGGTGGCTCAGTGGTAAAGAATCCGCCTGCCAACAAGAAAACGCGGATCCAACCCCTGAATCAGGAAGATCCCCTGGAGAAGGAAATGGCAACTCACTCTAGTATTCTTGCCTGGGAAATCCCACGGACAGAGGAGCCTAGTGGACTAGAGTCCATGGGATCACAAAGAGTCAGAAACGACTTAGTGACTAAACAAGAGCAACAAATATAATTAATGAGCCTGAAGGCTAGTGCTACTTCCAACCATGACTTTCTCATGTAGTCCTGTTCAAAGACAGAATAGGGGGTGGAGGCTTAAAAGGCATCCCTTGATTTTCATTAGAAAAAAAATTATCCTTTCCCCAGAGCCCTAATAAGGATTGCTTTTTACATGCCATTGCTCAGTTCTAGGTGATGTTGGGAGCCATCCACCGTTGCCTGGCAAAGAGAAACAGGACTGCAAGAATTGGCATATTACTGTGGACTTATCCATCTCTCCTTATAATTCTGTTGCCCTTTTTGACTTCATATATCTTGAGGCTATGGCATTAGATGTTTAAAGATTCAGGATAGTTATCTTCCTGGCAGATTTTTCCTTTTATTCTGATACAACAATATATTTTATATTTTCTCTTTATTTATTTTCCCTTAATAATTCATTGTTGTCTTAAAGAATATTTTACCTAACATTAATATTAATATGCTGGTTTCTTTTGATTGATGTTTTCCTATATCTCTTTTCTCATCTCTCTACTTTCATCTCTTTTACTTTACATTTCATATATTTCTCTCATATATATCAGAGAGGATGAGCTATGTCATGCTGTGATAATAAATAGTTCTAACATTTCAATAGCTTAAAACAAGGAAGATTTCTCTCTCTCAAGCTGCAAGTCTCTCAAGGCAGCATGGGGAGCTCTGTTCCAGCTTGTCCCTACCCTGTGGTTTAGAGCAATCACTCTCTGCAGCAGAAGGGGGAAAGTTGATACATCTTGCCCTGAATGTGAAGGTTTCCAACCCTGTGTGGCACACATGACTCCAGCTTATGAGTTACCAGTCATAACCAACTGCTGCCTCTCATTCCTAGGTGACAGGCAGGTGAAATCCACTTTTAGATTTATATTATATCTGGAATTCTGGAATCAATCTCTCTATATTTACATATGTATGTACATAATGTATATGTTTCTATTGGGTTGGCCAAAAAGTTCATTTGGGTTTTTCCATAAGATGTTATGGAAAAATTAGAATGAATTTTATGTCCAATCCAATGTAAATCAATAAAAAATAAAAAAGAAATATTTAGTGAACAGCATTAATAACTATCATAACTAGTATTAGAATCATTAAAATAAAATTCAGTGTGAGAGGCTGTATGCATTGATAAGTTTATTTATATGGATACTATGAATGCTAGTATATGGGCTAATTTGTGTTTTCTATTTATTTCCCTTGCCTTTATCTTTTTCTTGTACATTTCCTTTCCTCTAATCTTTTGAAATAAAAAAAAAACTACATATTCTATTTCATTTTCACAAATTTATCTTAAAATTTTAGTAAGTATATTTAATGCAGCAAATTCATATTTTTACTTTTGTCCCAAACATTATAAGGAACTCAAAATACAGTAGTTGTATGGAGCATCTCCCATCCTCTATGGTGTCATTTTCTAGCATTTTAGTTCTATCTGGCTTTTAAATCTCTCTCAAAATAGTTTAAAAAATATTTTTAATAGTCAATACTCTTTTGATTTTCCTCTTGAATTAACAATCATTGCTCACCACAGCTTTTTGTATCTACTCCTCCCTCCAAGGTTAATTTCTTCTAATTTGACCACACACTTAGGTGGTTACCTCATCAAACACTTTAAAGAAATAACTCCCACTCATTATTCGTCTTAAAATGTCATTTTTGTTTATTAGGGTATAGCTGCCTTACAATACTGTTTTAGTTTCAAAGAAACCATAAACAAGACAAAAGACAACCCTCAGAATGGGAGAAAATATTTGGGAATGAAGCAATTGGCAAGGGATTAACTTCCAAAATATGTTAATAGCTCATGTAGTACAATATATAAAAAAAATTGAAACCTAATCAAAAAAAGAAAAAATGGGTGGAAGACCTAAACAGTCATTTCTCCAAGGAAGACATACAGATAGCCAAGAGGCATATTAAAAGATGCTCAACATCACTAGCTATTAGAAAAATAAAAATATCTTTGCTTTGCCTTTTCTCTTGAACAGAAGTTTAGTGACTTGTAGAATCCCACCCTAATAACTGTTTGCAACAAAAAGTGATCCAGCACTTTGAAGATATATTATCCCATGGTCTTCAGATCTTTATTTTTGGTAAGAAGAAGTTCATTTTCAGTCAAATTATCATTATTTTATTTAAAATCTTTTTTTATTTCCTAGCTAATATTAATAATACCTTCTCCTTGTCTTTGGTGTCCCATAACTCCACTGTCTTATCTCTAAGTGAGGATTCTGTTTTAATCTATGGGCTTCCCTGTTAGCTCAGATGATAAAGAACCTGCCTGCAGTGAGGGAGACCTGGGTTCAATCCCTGGGTAGGCAAGATCCCCTGGAGAAGGGAATTGCAACCCATTCCACTATTCTTGCCTGGAGAATCCCATGCACAGAGGAGCCCAGCAGGCTACCATGTCCATGGGGTCTTACCATGCCCATGGTGTCTCAAAGAGTTGAACACGACTAAGTGACAAACATATACGTAGGCTCACTGGGATTCCTACATCTGAGAACTGACATGCATAACCAATTCTGGAAAATCCTCTGCCGTTATCCTTTTAATATTGCCTCTTTTCACTCTACTTTTCCTTTCTGAAATTTTACTTTGATGCATTTTAGACTGCCTAAATCTATCATGCTTCTTGATTAAATTCTCTTTTACCATTCAGGTAATTCCAAGTGCTACACTGCAGGTAATTCCCCAGCTGTTATATTTTTGTTTATTGATTCTCCCTTCTACCATGTTTTAGTTCAGTTCAGTTGCTCAGTTGTGTCTGACTCTTTGCGACCCCATGAATCGCAGCATGCCAGGCCTCCCTGTCCATCACCAACTCCCGGAGTTCACTCACACTCACATACATCGACTCGGTGATGCCATCCAGCCATCTCATCCTCTGTCGTCCCCTTCTCCTCCTGCCCTCAATCCCTCCCAGGATCGGAGTGTTTTCCAATGAGTCAACTCTTCACAAGAGTTGTCTAGTGTGATTTTATCCTTTGAATTTTTAATTACAATTTTTTCATTTGTAAAAAGAAACTAACTTTAGTTATTTTGTTTAATTAGATTATTCTATTACACAGCATCATGTCTTCCATCATGTTTTACATTTCTTTTAAATAAAATACCTAATAATCATGGATAATCTTGCTTTCTAGCATCTTTCAGATTGCTCTATCACTTCTAGTTCCTGGAGGGAGTGGAGACATTGAGGGTGCATTATTAACTGTTCCTGTTGACTTTCCTGTGGTGAATAATTATTTATCATATGTGCAATGCTTTTCTTGCAAGTACATCTTAACATTTTTCAGATAGGCTTTTTTTTTTTTTTTTTTTTTTTTTTTTGCCAAATGGTGATTTCTCACATAGAAAGTTACTCATTGTTCGATTCTAGCTGTATGTAGACCAAAACTATCACAGATTCATCGTCAACTACAAACAAATGAATATGTTGGATAAACTATAACAACATCACAGTTTTAAAAACCTATCTGAAAGGAAAGAATAAAGGGTCTCTCTTTTATTCTCTGTAAGTCCCTTTAGCTCTGAATCCTTAATGGTTTTGTTTTTCCAAAATACCCAAGCATTTCACCTGTGTGAGAGCCGTGTTCGTCTTAATTTCTGAGCTGAGATTCTGTACCAGCTAGAAGTGTTAATTTGACAATTTGATTGTCACTGCCCATGTGGCAGGCTGGAAACTTGTTTCTTTTTCTGCTCTTCCCTGAGCCCTGGGCAGAGAAAGCGTGGTGCCGCTTTTCAACTTGGTCCTGGTGGCTTATCTATGAAGGTCTTTCACAGAGTGAGTAACCTTCTAGGGTTCAATGCTAGTCTCAATTCAAGCACCATGCCTCATGGGGTCAAAGTCCACATTTCCTCTCTACATGTGAGCATCAGTACTTCTTCCCAAGAATTGTAGGAAACCTTTCTAAATCTAATTACCACCTTCAGATCAGGCTGCCTCTATGGTAACTCTGGGATTTCTCTTTTCAGTTTTGGCAACTAGAGATTCCTTTTATTTATTTATTCCCTTTGGAAGGTTTTAGACAGAGAAGGCGATGGCACCCCACTCCAGTACTCTTGCTTGGAAAATCCCATGGACGGAGGAGCCTGGTAGGCTGCAGTCCATGGGGTCGCGAAGAGTTGGACATGACTGAGCAACTTCACTTTCACTTTTCACTTTCATGCATTGGAGAAGGAAATGGCAACCCACTCCAGTGTTCTTGCCTGGAGACTCCCAGGGACGGGGGAGCCTGGTTGGCTGCCGTCTATGGGGTCACACAGAGTCGGACACGACTGAAGTGACTTAGCAGCACTAGCAGCAGGTTTTAGAAACTGCTGTGTTGTTATAAACAGTAATAGTGTTAGTCGCTCAGTTGTGTCTGATTCTTTGCAACCCCATGGACTGTAGCCTACCAGGCTCCTCTATCCATGGAATTCTCCAGGCAAGAATACTGGAATGGGTTGCCATTCCCTTCTCCAGGGGATCTTTCTGACCCAGGGATCCAATCTGAGTCTCCTGCATTGCAGGCAGTTTCTTTATCTTCTGAGCCACCAGGATTATCTGGAATTCTTATGTTGCGGCAAAACGTGCAATAGTTAAGTGCTCCACATTGCTAGAACCGCTTGGTGTTCTATTTTCTGTGTAAGATATCACCATTCAGGAAAAAAAAAATCATCCTATCATTACATATATAGAAGTTTATTAAAACATTAGATTTTTGTAATGAGTAAAACCTGGAAATACATATGTGAGTGTGTCAGATGGCGTCTACATCTCTAGGTAAGAGAAGTGTTCTCCATCACATCAATCACTATTTACTTTTTTGTGTGTCTTAGTCCATGGCCACATTGTTTTAAATCTGTGTTTCGATAACGAAACTCTTCAAAATTAACATATGGAACCACACTTTCACTAAACTATTTACTTCTCATTTCTTGTTTCCAGGTTTAGTTGAATATTATCCTCCACTTCAGCTACCATACTTTGTAGAAAACGCGTTCTCTTGCAGAGCCAAAGAAATGTAAAACAAAAATGACACACACACATGTCCCCAAAGTATCCATCTGTTCATTCACCCTTCTGGAATTTAGGAATTTTTTCATATACTAGTATGGAGACTTTTCCCCTTTAAGACTCATATCTTTGATATCTTGTGGGACCTGGTAAATCCATAACATAGCCTGAGATAAGTTCCAGGGAGTAAGATAACATTTGTTATTTACAATTCATTCAATCCCCTTGACAATTGAGTGTTATTTTCCCTCTACGAGAAACGTAAAATGAATGAGAATGAAAATTAAGTGCTGGGAGTTGGCAAAATAGGACCTTTATGTTGGTGAATATTGAACACAGGGAGAATGACAAGTGACAGCCAGCTAGGAATTATATTTCATGGGAAGGTACTTTATAGCCAAATATAGACAGAGGGGATTGCTGCTCATTGAAATCCTATTTTCAAATATTTCTTAAGATGGTTAAGAAATATGTTTGTTTTCCTATAGCCAAAGGCCCCCAAAACCCCATAGCACTTGTATTTCTTGCACAGTTCAAGACCAGAACATTTCCCAACCAATACCCCCTCAGCCGGAAGCTATATTTACTGAATCAACCCTAATTACAGCATTAGCTGAGGCTGTGAGGTCAAGAGAAGCAGTCACATCTTTCTCAGAAGAAAAATATGACAGAATAGCATTGAAAGGTGTACATTACCGTATGTAAAATAGATGACCAGTGCAAGTTTGATGCACGAAGCAGGGCATCCAAAGCCAGTGTTCTGGGACAAGGGAGGTGGGTTCAGGATGGGGGGACACATATATATTCCTGTGGCCAATTCATGTTGATGTATGGCAAAAACCAACACAATATTGTAAAGTAATTATCCTCCAATTAAAATAAATAAATTCACCTTTTAAAAATATAAAGAAAGTAAACTATGAGGCTAGAAATTTTGATCTGCTGAATTTGTTTCCCCACCCTAAGTATAGGTGATTTATCCAAGACATACAAATAACGGTGCATTTTTGGTTCTCTATTGTAATCCTAAGAACTACAAAAACAACATTAAGGCAGCTTCTAATATATGAACAGGTTGTATTTCTAAAACGCGTTCATAAATATAGAAGCGAGAATGAAGGAAAACACCAGCTCAAAAACTAGGCAACAATTTAGTCCTTTGACAGTCACATGATAAATCAACCCACAAGGGATCAGAGTCAGCAGAGCAAAGTCACCTTAAGATGGCAGAACTTAGAACTTCCCTGGTGGCCCAATAGCTAACACTCTGTGCTCCCAGTACACAGGGTCTAAGTTCAATCCCTGGTCAAGGAAATAGATCCCACATGCCACAACTAACAGATCCTGCATGCTACAACTAACTAATAAATAAAATTTTTTTTAAAGATGGCAAAACTTGAAGGTTCTAATGTTCTGTGCCAAGTGTATGCATGAATGAAATGTAAATTGTTGTGATTTGACAATTTATTGACTGTTTTCATCATAATCTAAGCCGTGATCCAGCAACCTTACAAGTTGTTCTAAATAGATTCTTAACTTACACAAAGGGATCATATTATTGTTGCTGATAGAGAAAAGTAAGAAATAACCAATGTTTTGAGGGTTTTTTTGGGGGTGGGGGGCATGCAGCGAAGCATGTAGGATTTTAGTTCCTTGACCAGGCATTGAACCCACAACCCCTGCATTGGAAGCACAGAGTCTTAACCACTGAATAACCAGGGAAGTTCCCCAAAACAACCAAAATTCTTCAGTTACAGAATTGTTAATACTTGCTTACAATTATTTGTAATTGTTAATAATTTCAAAATCATGTTATGATATAGTTCACACAATCCAGGGAAATTCATCAGTTAACATCTTTATTTTTCACCACTTCTTCCAACTTTATTAGGCAGGGTGAATTCTCCAGATGGAAACTTAGGGAGCCCCATGTTTTGCTTTGCTTTAACCATTTTAGCAGGCTTCCCAGGTGGCACTAAGGGTAAAGAACCCACCTGCAAATGCAGGAAGCATATAAGGGATGTGAGTTCAGTCCCTGAGTTGAGCAAATCCCCCGGAGGAGGGTGTGGTAACCCTTTCCAGTATTCTTGCCTAGAGAATCTCATGGACAGAGGAGCTTGGCAGGCTACAGTCCATGGGGTTGCAAAGAGTCAGACATGACTGAAGCAACTTAGCACACACGCAAACATTCATTTTAGCAGTTAATTCTCAAATTTTAGAACCTGGTTTTAAGATAAAACTTCTCTAACTCAGACCCTTTGCAGGCACAATGTCTGGAAGGGTTACTGATTCCTCCTCATTAATGCTCTACTCTGTTCCCTCACTGTTCCCCCATTGTCTTGCTTTGTGAACTGTGGTTTCTGACCTGATCAGGGTTCTTGCAGGTGAGGTAGAAGGGACGGGGGCAGGAAAAGTTTTGACTGGTTCTGTAATGAGAGGAGTCTTGATCTTGAAGTTTGTTTGGAGGCCGAAGCTCTCTTTCTCTGGTTAGCCCTCTGCTGACCTCTCCCAAGCCCCCTACTCCACTGGACTCATTTGAATGCATCTCCCAGGACTTTGTCATGTGTTCCTGCCACCCAGTCACCCTCCTCACAGCAGCCCATCAGACAGGAACTCTGTAAGTCCCTGGGCCCCCAGGAAATCCTCTCAGGCTGCATTTAAGATGGTCTGACCAGCTCTCCCTAACTGTGAGGCCACCTCTGGTCCATAAGAAATATGAACCTTCTTTTGCTCTGAGGGCAGGTAGTCTCAGCCTAGTGCATCTAGCCCAGCTCCACTTTGAAGTTTTATAAGCACAAGTCAGACATCAGCCTATTGTATCTCCCTGATGGAGGAGAACACATATCAGATCAATTCTGAGTGGTCCTTGAAGCTTTGCTCTTTTAACCAAGCACTTGATGTGGAATGGAAAGCATCCAGTCCCCATGCTGAGATGGGAATTCTCACAGCTCACTAACTGCTCTATTCAGTAAAGTTTTTCTTTCTTTCTTTCTTTTTAATCTTTATTTATTTCTTTGGCTGCATCAGTCTTAGTTGTGGCACATGTGATCTTCATTGCAGCATGTGGGATCTTTCACTGTGGCACATGGGCTTCTCTAGCTGAGGCATGTGGACTCAGGATTCTAGTTGTGACTCTCAGGCTTAGTTGCCTTGCAGTGCGTGGCCTCTTAGTTCCCTGACCAGGGATCAAATCCTGGTCTCCTGCATTGGAAGGTGGATTCTTAACCACTGGACCCCCAGGGAAGTTCCAGTGAAGTTTTTCTCAGTCTTAACTCTTGTCTATTTATGATGTGAGGGAGGGGCCTCAGAACTATGAAACTCAGTTTTGTAGCATTTCCTTTAAAATCCCCACCATGTGGAATGCCTTAGTTTCCCTTCCCTTGACTTCGCCACGCACTGCATCTCTGTATCTCAGTGGAAACTTCACGCCACACCTAGGGATGTGAACGGTCCTTATCCAATAACCCCAGCCCTCTTGATAATGTTGGTATAGAAGTTTTGGGGAAGACTTTTGTGTATAGAAAAGAAATTCCTGAAGTTAAGTTTGTGAACAAGGTCTTTAGACAACTGAATGCTTTGTCGGGGGGTGGGGTGGTGGTGGGGAGCGAAGAATATGATTTCTGCTTGCGAGAGCGAGAAAGCAGACACAGATTGGAAATAGGGGCGAAAGTGCATGGCTGACTAACATACTTAAAGACCAAGATCTCTAAGGAAAAATATGTCTAATATTCAAGTGTAATGGCCTTCACATCCTGAACTTGAAGTCGGCTATGCATCAAAAACTCCTTGTTTGGATGATTTGTTGTTACTATCCAATCAAGGAAAGAGCCTTATTTCCACATTTGGCTCTATGGCCAAAGCAAAATAAAGGAACAGCTGTAAGCTGAAGAGTAGTGAATGGAATTCAGAAGAAGCAGGAAGTTAGAGTCACAGGTGATCATTAGAATGTGAGATCCTGGGAAGTTGCCAAAATCCCAAGAAAAGCAATGAAATGAAGGACCAAGGCATCTTATCTAGATAATAAAGAGCAGAGAGACCCAGTTGACATCTGGCTTATGCATGCAAGTATACATATTAAAATGTCTGGAAGATGTTAACCGTGGTTATTGCAGAATGGTGGGATTATAAAAGATCATTATTTTCTTCTTCATTTTCCCCCACTAATATATGTTTTTTAGATTCTTCTACCATGTTTTTGTAATTAGAAAAAAAAAGCAAATTGGAGTTTAAAGGGCAAAGAAAAGAAAAGAAAAAATAAGAATCAGAACCAGGTGAGTCAAGGTGATAGGAATCCATGGGCTCTACATTGGCGAGTCCAACCTCAATGTAATGACCTGTAGGCCATTACACTTTTAAATGGAAAACAGTATATTTCTATTTTGTTTGATACATGCATTGCTCTCTGAGATTAGGTAACAAGCATCCACCCTGATCAAATAATAAAAAATGAAAACAATAATTTTCAAAAATGTATTTCCCTTAAGAGCCAAGAAAGCCAAGGAACAAACATCAAACTGTAGTGACTTCAATAAGGAAAATGTTCCCTTATGGGGCCACTGGACAGCAAAACACCACCTTTCCTAAGACATATCTTGGTGGGTGTTGGGAATATTTTGGCCCCTAAGAACAATACTAGGCATCGTGGTGGGGCTTATCCTTAGGTTCCATCCTGTCAACTGTTCTTTGATTTTCACAGAATCTTCCTCAAGTGTCTAGCATTTCCTCAGTGGTAAGTGGCAGTAGGGGAGGGTGGTTGCTTAGAGGGCGGGTCTTCCAATGATCATGGCAGCTGAAAGCCAAGGCTGTAGGTGCTAATGGATGGAGTTGTTTGCAAAGCTAGTCTTGCTTGTCAACAAGAGTGATTACCAAGTAACCACACTTGGAGAGAAGAGGTACATCTTGCCCAGTGTGAGGAAAGGCCATACCCTCCACCTCTATCAGAAATATAGACTTTGGAGGGGACATACCAGTGCCCTGACTCCTTCCAGAAGAGGGTTGTGGGTCAGACAAGTAGGGCATACTAACATGGAGAGCAAAAGAAAGGGAAGAGAGTGAGTGCAGGAGGAGAATAGTGAAGAGCTGTCACCAGTTCAGTCTAATAATTAAAAAAAAAAAGTTGATAGAAGTGACACCAGATAACACAGTGGTACAAGCTTGGGCTCTACAGCCTGATTGTTTGAATTTGAGTCATGACCTCACGACTTACTGACCAAGAACATGTTTCTTCAGTTCAGTTCAGTTCAGTCGCTCAGTCGTGTCCGACTCTTTGCGACCCCATGAATCGCAGCACGCCAGGCCTCCCTGTCCATCACCAACTCCTAGAGTTCACTCAGACTCACGTCCATCGAGTCAGTGATGCCATCCAGCCATCTCATCCTCTGTCGTCCCCTTCTCCTCCTGCCCCCAATCCCTCCCAGCATCAGAGTCTTTTCCAATGAGTCAACTCTTCGCATGAGGTGGCCAAAGCACTGGAGTTTCAGCTTTAGCATCATTCCTTCCAAAGAAATCCAACCATCCTTATATGTAAAGTAAGGATCATTGGGAGCCTGTCTCAGAGGTTATTGTGAACATTAAATAAGCTTTCTTGGGTAAAGTGCTTACCACACAATAAATGATTGATAGATGTCAGTTCTAAGGACATGTATTAAGGCTTGTGGCTGGGCTGTCAATGCCCCCTTTCCTTCCTAGGGCCCCCCTTGTTAACAACCAGGCACCAGTCTTCCTACTTCTTGTCTGAGATTGGAGTTCTTGATTTAATGAAAGTCATCAGATTTTGCCTGTTTCATCAACACTAAGCTGCCAGATCACCCATACACTTTGCACTGGTCTTCACCAGCCAAGAAGAAGGATAATTATGTAGGCTAAGTTTGTCCTTTAATCCACCCAATAAGCTCCCCAAACACGGTTTAGTATTAGCCTATGACTGGAAAAAGACAGCTTCTTTTCCCTTCTTTCTGAATGTGTGAAAGAAGTCAAAGATTATTTAACATCACTTTTGAATGTAACATTATCTAAATGCAGTTAAAGAATCACTAGTTCCATAAGAGGTTAGTGCATAATAGATAACACAGGGAAAAAGAAAAATGAAAACAAAACAAATTTCCAGGTCAAAACAGTTCGAGAAATGTTGGATTAAACCAAACGAGATAAATCTATTTATCGTGGGAGTTCTCAGACTTTTCTACATACCTGTGTAGATATCCAGGATTGTATTGTGGAATACTGTATTTTCCAAATTAATCTGGGAGAACTTTTAAATAGGAAATCTTTTTTTAATGAGAAATATTTCTGTATTAATATTATTCTGAAGTTCTACTCTACTAACTTTTGATAAAATTTTAAAATATATTTGATAAACTCTGTACAAAACATTTTGAGATGACATGGAAAAGGGGCAAAATATGATGAAAACAAGTTTCTGTGTAAGTTATTACTAATAACAGAGTTTGTGATAGGAAAAGTCTAAAAGTAGTGATCCCAGTGAAAATCAGGTGAGAGGTTTCCTGAATCGTGTGTGTGTATGTGTGTGTGTACACATGTGTCTAAGGACATATCTGTGTGTTTTAAAACAGAAATATAAGAGCTTTTAATTTTTTACATTATTTATTGTTTCGGTCCACGGTCTTAGAGGAGCATGACACATGGTATTAAGAATTGTTCTTGAGAAATGACCACGTGGAGGTAAGGAAAGGCAAAAGGAACAGGTATAAGTTAAATAAAAGAGTTTAATGGGGAGACCAGAGTAATCATTTCTCAGTAGACACAGTGGTTTTTCATGGCTCTAGAAGGAAAACAGCTATAGTAGGGTTTAGGGCACTTCACTTTAAAAAAATTTTAACCTTTCAAAAAGTTTGAAACAGTTTTAGTTTTATAGAAAAGTTGTGGAAGTGGTACAGAGAGTCCCCACGTGCCCCAAGCCCAGATTCCACTATTATTATCATCTTTCACTACTATGACATACTTTTCACAACTAATAAACAAGTATTGATACCTTGTTATTAATCAGAGTCCCTAGTGTACTCAAATTCCCTTCCTTTCTATTTAAAACCCTTTTTCCTTTCCCAGGACACCACATTATATTTACTTATAGGTTTCTTTGGGCTCTTCTTGGTCATGACACTTCCTCAGACTTTGTGTCTGATGACTGACTCTGGCAGCTTTAAGGAGTGTACTCAGGCATTCTGTAGACTATTCCTCAGTGGGGATTGGTGTGATGTTTTTCTCATGAGTAGCTGGGGGTTATGGGTGTGGGGGAGGGAAGCCACACAGATAAATATATTATCACATCATATTTTCAAAGCTGTCAAAGAGATGGTGGCAAAGACTGTGTGTTCATCAAAGCCTGTTTCTAAGAATATAGCTGGCCTACATTTTGTAGTCTCCCTTGCATTTAGTGAGGCCATTAACCTGAGTTCTAGCTCCCAAAATCCCTATTCTCTAACCACAACAAACCTCCCTTGGATTTTCCATATTATTTCCTCATTCCTTGCATGCTGGCCTAATGCAAAGACTTGAGTGGAGTAGTCTGAGACCCTGGAAAGTGGCAAAACAAGAAGAAAGGATGCTGGGTCTCTGAGTAACCCTGTAGAACACAAACCCAAGTGGCTTCCAGTGCATTGAGATGGGAATAAAAATTTAACCTTGTCAAGCCATTCAGGTTTGGGGCTTATAAGGAATAGAAGTTAACCCTCCCTGAATGAGATGGAGACAATCAAGATAAAACTCCGCTGATCACAAGACTGAGAAGAATCCATTTTTGAGTAAAGCCCTTTTCCCTTTGTCAATCTGGCCAGACAGGCTGTTTTCATAAAGAACCAATTTTATGAGCACCCATTCCTTTTAACAACAAGTGCTCACAGTCTGGAGGAATCCCTAAAATACCAGATCTTTGAAGCCAATCTAATTGAATGCAGACGTACGGCTGAGAAGGAGGTCTTTACTGAGGGTGTCCCTCCTGGCACACCCCAACTCCTACTGCTACACAGAGCCTGGGGACCTTTTCTGTCAAGGGAGGAAGCAGGAAAGAGATTTAGGGGGATATGTGTAAGTGGATTCTTGGGTTAAAATAGACAAATCTGGTAATAAAGTCTCTGTAACTACGTTTCCCACACGGTGGAGAGTTCACACCGGGTCTGCTGTTGTCTCCGGAGTTGATTGTCTGGAAGGCTCCATCAGGATCTGCCCATGGACAGTCTTGTTAGCTCAGCGTGGTTGAATAGAAATGGCTAAATGCCAGTGTCACCTGAAGGATGGGAAACTGAAACATCCATTCATTCCTACCTAGTTCTCCAAAGCTGAGTGATATAAAGAATCACCTGGGGAGAGCTTAAAAATCTAGAATTTAGGGCTCTGCTTTCAAAGATTCTGACTCATGAGGTCTGGAGTCAGGCCTGGGAATCTACACTTTAAAAACACTACAGGCTCTAATGATCAGCCAAATTTGAAAGTGTCTGGTCACAACCATTTCCAGCAATCTACACTAATTTATTTTACTGCATCAATTGCTTAAAATCAGCATGTACACCCCCACACACACACACCCATCCACACACACACACATCAACCCATGCAAACTAAAAAACCTCCATTCACGCCACTATCAATTAATCGGTCTTCTTTCTGAGACAAGAGCCTATTATTTGAGCTCCATCTCGAATTTATAGTCCATCTTTTCACTCCTGACTCCTTCAATGACCATCAGACTGTTGCGGATAAAAAGTCTTCTCAATGTTTAGGATCCACAGCAGTATCTCCTGCATGTAATTCTCTCTCCTTCATTTAAAAGACTCTGCCTACAATGATACCTTTTTGTTTTTTTTGCAACAATTCTGGGAATTCCCTGACAGTCCAGTGGTTAGGACTCCATGCTTCTACTGCATCAGGCACTGGTTCAATCCCTGGTGGGGCAACAAAGATCCTGCAAACTGTGAGGCCAAAAATGAAAACAATTTTTTTTTAATTTTATAAAAGCACAATTCTTAGGTATGTTATTGGGAAATGAATAGATTTCCAGTACACTCCATACAGTGACTAATTGTATGTTTTACACTTTCATTTGGTCTTTCCCAATTTCTCCCACCTGCTCTACGGGTCCTGTGAATTCTGTGTTAGACCTCTAATACATTATGTCTGCCACCTTCCTCCAACTGCCAGTAAAATCAACCTATAATTAAACCAGAAAGGGAATTCAGAAAGTTGAGGAACAATTTTCTTAGGGAGACTGTGTAACTCTGCCTTATTTCCTTTTCCCTTGTTGAAAAAATCATCTCCTTAGTCATCCGTTCAAACTGATTCCTGGGATGAAGGCCAACTTCGGTAGCTTTTCTCTTCAGAGATTATCACCTCCAGCCTGGCAGTCACATCTCCAAGTCCTCTCAGTAGCCTGGAAGAACCTGGAACCCACCCAGAGAGGTGAGGATTCTTTTACAGGCTTCAGATCCATTTTATTAATACATTTAATGGTTTTCCAGTGTGGACATCACGTGAGTTGACTGAAAAGTAAAAACCCTTTCTCACTTCTTAAATTTGACATGAGACTGAGGGGATGGTGATGAATGAATTAATAAAAATATCTAAATTTGATTGTTTGTTTTTTGTTTTCAAGTAGCTACTATACATGATGATCAAACTTTTATTGAGTCACCAGAAGTTCCACCAGAATGTTTACCATTCCAAATCAATCCATTCACCACATCCTCCACCCCACCCCAACACACACACACAAATGTACTCATATTTACCACTTACAATTTTTTTAAAAATAATTAGGTTCACATGTAGTTGGAAAAATTCACAGAGTGATCCCATGTACTCTTCATCCAGTTTGCCTCAATGTCTTCATTTTATGTAACTCTATTTCAGTATTAAAACCAGGAAACTGCATTAGCACAATGTTATTATGCACACTTTAAAAAAAAAATCTGCTTCTCTAGGCAAAGCCTCCTTCTCAGAAGCCACTGACTTTCACCAAATCAACATCAAGTCACAACAGCCCTCCTGTGTGAGCCCAGGTTAGTGGATTCAGTCAAATGTTTTGGTTTGTCTTTGAGTTGAATTATTTAAAATTTGGTTCCACAAATTTTACAGATCAGCGATTTGAATATGGTTTGAGGGGACAGTTTATTACTGCCCATCTGGATCACTCCATCTCAGCTGTGGGGGCTCAAACCTGGCTGTACTTGGCTCAGGCGAGGGCAGCATGAGGGTAGGGTGTGGGGTCTTCTGAAAGCTCCCTTGGCCCCACGCAAGTTCACTGCCTCAACCAAGAAGACTCAGAGAACTGGGAGTTGGACCCCTGAGCTTCTCAGGCACAACTCCCTCTGTGATGTGCTGTCTCCTCAGGTTGCCTCCATCATGGCTGCTTCAAGGAGCACATACTTCTTACCTATCAGTTCAGAGCTCCCTACACATGTGGGAGAGACTAAGGGAGAGAGAAAGAGACACTACAAGCTCTTTAAGGCCCAGCCTCAGAAGGCACGTAGCCTCAAGTCCACAATATTTTATTTATCAGGGTAGTTACCAAAAGGCACAGTTTCAAAGACAGTGGATTTAAACCCCACCTTTTGTGGAAAAATTGCAAAGTTTGGGAAGAGTGTGTGAGACAAGAAATATTGCTGTGAGAGATTAGGAAGATAAACCAGTGGAAAAAAACTGAAGGAATGGTTCTCTTTTTTTTCAAAGCTGCTAAAATACATCATGATCAAAATTTTAGTAAGCAGCCCTTTGAAATTCTGTCAGAATATTTGCCCTCCTACATTAGCACACCACCACAGCCACACACACATACACTCGTGAAGTCACACATCTGCACATGTGTACAGACAGACAAAGTTCGATGATTTCAGAGCAGATGGAGACCAAGAAGCCACAGCGTTGAGTGTGCTCAGTCCAGACAAATGATATTTATATACACATCCAAATTTGAAGAGAAAATTCATTTCTTTAAGTTTCAAACACTGTGATAGATATACAGCAAAAATAAAAACTGTGATCACCTAGAGGGTTGAGATGGGGGAGATGCGAGGGAGGTTCAAGAGGGAGGAGGCATGTGTATACTCACAGCTGATTCATGCTGTTGTACAACAGAAACAAACACAATATTGTAAAGCAATTATACTACAATTAAAAATAAATTAAAAAAATAAAAACTTGTCTCAAAGTTCTAAAATAATACATGCATGTGTACACCTATGCACACATAGACATCACTTTTTTCTTTATAAATTACTGTTTTTTATCTCTGTCCTCAGCCAAAGCGTCCTCTCAGAAGTCAAAGTTGAGTAACTGACTGTCCGTGAATCCAGCATCGAGACACTATCATCCCCTGATGGAAGCCCAGACTGGTAGGTTCAGCCAAATTGTTTTTGGTTTGTCTATGAACGGGATTGTGGATCCCAAGAGGAGGAACTGAAATCATCAAACTAATTTCACATCATGTACTAAGAAGAACACAGTACCACATGAAGGAGCTGAGTGATTAGTTTACCAAGCTGTCCGGCCCTATGTAAATGACCTGTGATAAATGGCTGGTCAGCCAAAGGAGCAGAAATCATGAAATATTTCCGCGGTTTGAAGTGAAATGCCATTTGTGTTTATCAGTGTTCTAAAACAGCACAGTCAATTGCGTGGGACAAAACTTTCTGCAATCACAGAAGTGACTTTTTAGTTAAAAAAAAAAAAAAAATCCCAGTATAAGATGTTATCAGACATTCTTTACTTGGACTACCAATGGTGGCTTGCAGATGGTCTTAGTGTGCTGGCAGCCACGTAATTCACACAGATATGTACACACTTTCTGAATGTGGAAATACTTAAACAAGGTCACGTTCTTTTGCCTTTTATTTAGAATTTTTGTCATAGATCCTGAGAGTCCAAAAGTACACCTATAGCTTGATCAGGATACATTTCCTGATTTTGAATACTTTTGCCTTATTTCATTTTTATTTTAATTTCTCTGGGTATAAGATTAGTGTAATTGAATAGACAATCTTCTTACCTAAAACCTGCATAAATCTTAGCATAACCCTGCCTAGAGAGAATTGAAGTAATCACAATGTAAATGAGGCATTTGGATAGACTCATGCTTCTTACAAGTCATGATTATCTAATGAATTTATCATCAAAGTCCCTGGATTGATGTCATTTATCATTTTTTAAGTACTTGCTACGTGCAGGTGCCATGCTGAGAACATTAGGTTACACTGCCTCTTTGATAATGATAATTTTCAAATAATAATAGCAGCTGTGCATATATTATTATTCCCATTCTACAGGTAAGGAATTCGCAGATCCTGAAGACTGAAGAGCTTGACCAGGGCCACAGAGTCATGGAACGGGGTCAAACCGCTGCCCTAAGTCAGGCTAATGCCGTCCCCTTTACAGAGACTAAAAAACAACACAGAAAGGCAATAAGGAACTTTTGAGGTGATGGGAAGAAACACGGTGGAGTGTGAGCTCAGCAAGTCTAGACCCTCAAGAGGAGTGTAAGTAAACACTTACGAGTGAGGGAAAGTTCACTGGAGCTAATGCGGGAGGGTCCCTAGGCCCTGGAAAGAGGCTGGTTCCGGGAAATTTCCACACTTGAGAAGCTGGGGAATCATTATTTTTCCAGCTGAATGGCAAATAACTACGGTTCTAACTGTCTTGATTTGGCCTCGCCGGTTATTGGTTGACCTGGGGCTGCACTCAAGAAGGAGACCAGAGTGAAGTATGAAGGAAAACAGGGAAAGAACATAAAACATAATTGATGAAAGGAACTGGGTGTAATGCAGGGAAGAGACAGTAGCCCTGAAGTCACGTTGTAAAGAACAAAACTAGCTGATCTGAGGTTGGAAAGAGCAGAAATTCTCCCACCGATGCAATTCCCAGCGACTTGCATTTGTGTACACAAGTGTACGTCTGTGAGTCCGAGTCTCCGTGGTTGGATATATGTGGGTGGGTCTGGAGCAGTTCCCGTAACCTGTCCAAGTTTAATTGGGACCGGGGGGTGGGACCACTTACTCTGCTTCCTGTCCCACGGGGTTACAATTCATTCACTTTCCTCACCTCTCATTTTATCTTATCTAGTTTGCTCCAGATCCTCTAACACAGTGCTTTTCAAACTTTAACATGGTTATGAATCACATAGAGAAGATTGTGAAAGTGCAGATTCTTCTTTAGTAACCCCAGGGTGAGGTCTAAGTCTCCGTATTTCTCACAAGACTCTGGAGGTTGTGGGAGCCCCCACGGGGGAACCACACTTTGAGTCATGGGGTTCTAAACCATAAAGTTGTCTTAGCACAGGAAAATGAGGATGGTAACTGTCTCAAGAAAACAGCCTTCTCTCTGTCTTCCCACTCTTGCTGGGTCATTACACACTGTTTTCTGTAGGTTCTAATTTGTGGTGAAGGCAGAGGAAAGGATGGACAGTAGGTACCACAGTCCTAGGCTCTTCCCAAGGCTGCTTTCTCTCCATTCTTCTCTCTCTGTCTGAGCCCATCTGGATGGCTGGATTTCCTTAATCTCCAGAGGGAATTCCTCCCCAACAGCTGCTTCCTCCTCCTGCATCTCAACCAGTGCTCTTACAGAACAGTTAGACTCTAGAGCTTGGAATGGAGCATGAGAAATCAGCTGAGCCCAACCTTCCACCCTCAGCTGGGGGATGTCTAAACCATCCAAAGAGAGAGAGATGCCTATTTTTCACCCCAAACCACCATCTTTTTTTCTTTTTCCTCTTCTTCTTATCCATTCATATTTTCAAACATCAGCATGCACCTGGTTCAGTTGGAGACTCAGTCATCAAGATCACATTTGGATTAATTTGGTTCCAGGTCAAACACTCCAACTTCGCACTTTTGTCCCATGATTTCCTAATGCTCATGAATGACACATCGTTTTATTTTTCCCTTTGTTTTTCTCTTTCAACTAATTTATTTAATGGGTCCAAAATGGGTGATTAGACCATAAAAACATGTGGTATCCTAATTGGATTTTGAAAATGTGTAAACATGGGCCTCCAGTGGCCTTCTATTACCATCTGGACTAAACAGAAACTTCTGACCATTGATTCCAACTCCCCTCCACCTGCCCCACCTCAGTGCCCCTCTCACGTGTTCTTTCTCTCCAGGGTTTCTCTGCTCCAGTGAAGCTGGGCTTCTGATTTTTCAGAACCCATTTCTCAATTTCTGCCTCAAGGCCTCTACCTGAACACAGATGAGGAGATAGTTTCTACTTTCCATTCTTGACACTTTTCAGAAGTGTTTTCAGATTTCAGCTCAAGCTCTAGAAATATTCCCAAAATTAACTCCATCCACTCATTAGTCCTCTGTGATCTCCTAGTTCACTTCAGTGCATTCTGATTATTTTAGCAAAATTTGTGTTTTCAGTCAGTTCAGTCACTCAGTTGTGTCCGACTCTCTGCGACCACATAAACCGCAGCATGCCAGGCCTCCCTGTCCATCACCAAGTCCTGGAGTTCACCCAAACTCATGTCCATTGAGTTGGTGATACCATCCAACCATCTCATCCTCTGTCATCCCCTTCTCCTCCTGCCCTCAATCTTTCCCAGCATCAGGGTCTTTTCAAATGAGTCAGCCAAAGTATTGGAGTTTCAGCTTCAGCATCAGTCCTAACAATGAACACCCAGGACTGATCTCCTTTAGGATGGATTCGTTGGATCTCCATGCAGTTCAAGGGACTCTCAAGAGTCTTCTCCAACACCACAGTTCAAAAGCATCAATTCTTCGGTGCTCAGCTTTCTTTATAGTCCATCTCTCACATCCATACATGACTACTGGAAAAACCATAGCCTTGACTAGATAAACCTTTGTTGACAAAGCAATGTCTCTGTTTTTAATATGTTGTCTAGGTTGGTCATAACTTTCCTTCCAAGGAGTTAGAGTCTTTTAATTTCATGGGGGCAATCACCATCTGCAGTGATTTTGGAGCCCCCAAAAATAAAGTCATCCACTGTTTCCACTTTTACTCATGTATATTTACGTAGCTTGTTGAGTCAGTAACAAAAGCTAACTGCAGGCCTCTTATATGCTGGGTTCTCATCCAGGTACTGGGATCATAGTGAACAAACAGGCAAGATTCTTAATATCAAGGAATTTACTTTCAAATTTGCAAAGATGGAGAATGAACTGAAAACAAATAAGTAAACAATAATTTCAGAAGGTGAAAAGTCCTTGCTATTAGGCGCTATAAAGAGATCAGACAGGAAGTCAGCTTACTTTTGATTTGAACTCTCTGAATTTAAAAAAAAAAAAAAAGCCTTTCACATACTGAGCAAACACTTGCAGACAATTTGTATGTGAATAAAGCACGTTGGACTAGGTCTCAAGGGAAGGTTCTTCATGAGGTTATTCAGGCCTGGGGAATGTCGCTAAGAAGACTAACCACTGATTTCATTGGTGAGAATACCATAGTTTTCAGTGTAGCCCAGAGTTTCACAAACTTGAATTTCTCATTAGTTTCCCAAACTTTAATTGGATTTATCTGGGGTACTTGTTAATACTCCAGATGATTCTGCTGCAACTGGCTTTTTAGGACCACATAATTAAACACTGTGCTATAACAGTTTAATTGATAACTATCAAGACACGGTCTTGCCTGGAGAATCCCAGGGACGGGGGAACCTGGTGGGCTGCCATCTATGAGAGTTGGACACGACTGAAGCGACTTAGCAGCAGCAGCATCAAGACACTGAGATGGACCGATGGATGGGCAGAAGGATGGAGGAAGAATGGATACACAGATGGCCCAGAGGTCTTTAGGCTTTAAGTTAGTAGCTGAATTCACCGACTTCCCTGGTGGCTCAGACGGTAAAGCATCTGTCTACAATGCGGGAGACCTGGGTTTGATCCCTGGGTTGGGAAGATCCCCTGGAGAAGGAAATGGCAATCCAGTCTAGTACTATTGTGCTATAACAGTTTAATTGATAACTATCAAGACACTGTCTTGCCTGGAAAATCCCATGGACAGAGGAGCCTAGTAGGCTACAGTCTATGAGGTCGCAAAGAGTCAGACACAACTGAAAGACTTCACTTACACTTTCACAAGAGAATTCTAAACAAGTGGTATGTGATACAATATATACTCCATGACTTGATCTTGATCTGTCCTGTGGCTCATTGCCTGTGATCTGGGAAACTGAGCTCAACTCGGTCTCCTTCCTCTAATTTTCATGAAGAAAAAGCTCATTCTTTAAGCCGTACATATAAAAGTTATTTCAAGACTGGTGAAAACAGGCTGTATGAAATATAATCTTGCATTCAATTGTCCCTCACTTACCACAGAACTTGCATTTTTTGGAACCGCATTTCCTCTCATAAAAGTCACTTGTAAGTCATGTCCAATTTTGCCAGTATAACAAGATATTTAATACTATTGGAATCAGAGGTATCTTTCTATTCTGACAAGACCCATAAGACGTCATCATACATGAGGACCAGACACTACCCTTTAGGGTGTCTGAGAAGCAGCAGGATGGTCCCACTGCCATCAAGCACTATCCTACCAGGCCCTCCCTCCCCTGCTAGAGAAGAGAGCTTAGTCAGGGCCATGTGGGAAATTCAGTACCCTGGTACCAGTCTACTCTCAAGGAGCCAAGAAGAGTGTGTTTCCTCTTCCAAAACACAGTGAGGGGGCTCCAGAAGAATCATTTGTAATGACTGGGATACTTGCATTAAAGGGAAGTTGGCATCTCATTCTTTAATTGGAGGTCTTCTGAACTCCCAAAGTTGTCAGACCCTCCCTAGGATGTTTCCCTAGAGGGGTGAATGCCAGAGTTCTTAGAAGAGCTTGATGCGTTAGCCCTGAGGTGTGGCAAAGCTTGTAGGAATATGCAACCTGTGACCTTCATTCAGTCTAGAAATTTCTGAAGGTATGAGTATCAGAACTTGGAGGGACTATGATAGAAATATCTGGGAAGGGCAGGACGATCTCTAGCCTACCTAGTTTTCTTCCATGCTTGAATGATGTGAAAGAGGACTCCAGCCTTTCACTAGCTCCACCTATGGGAGCCAGATATTAGTGGAGGAGCTGGATGCTGGAGCCAGGGGATTACTTCAGGAGCCACCAAGTCAGGGTCTGGGATGTGCACAGAGAACTAATGGCAGATGAGGCTGAATTGGGGAGGGTGGGGAAACTTAAAAATCCCCATAGAACACCTATGGGGAAACACCAAGTAGTAGGTGGAATCAGGAAAAATCAGAACAAAGTCCAAAGGTACTTCCCTTCCAGAAGCAAGTAGACAGTTAAGGAAGGCTTCTTAAGTCCCCTAGCTCTCCTCCAGGCTCCCAAGTAGTGAGGTCTAGAGGAGGAACAGGACAGCATTGATCCAGAGCCAGATCTTGGCCCCAATCCTCTTTCTAAACAGTCAGAGTCACAGCACTAGCTGTAAATTGGATATGCAATTAAGGGTTTAAATTAAGCCACACTAAGTTTTAATTACCAAATGTGACCAGGAAGTTATGGAATACACCCAAGATTTTGTTAAGGGAGGAGAAAATAGTGGCTTCTACATAGCACAATTGAACACAGAGATTTTAAAAAAAAAAAAAATACATACAGCTATTTCAGTTTTCTTTGGCTTTTCAGTTGTAGTTCCTTCAAGACCCCATTGTCATAGAGGTTTTTACTGAAAGCAATTTTCATGCTCTCTTGGTCAAATAATCCAAGAATGTTAATTTCCCTTTTCTTTTCCTTACTTTTTGCATAGTTCTGGGATTGCATAATGTAGTTTCACTCATTGATCACCCCATATTAAATCTTTCCCTAAAAGTTCAAAGTCAAGTATTTGGTCATTTGCAAGAGAATCTATCTGGCATTGAAGGCTAGGTCTCCAGAGTGAAGACTTTAGATGACATGCCAAAGCATTGCATCTGGTTCCCTGGGTGACAGCCTAAGGCGTGCACACAGCAGGAAGGATGCTTCAGCCAGACTTAAAGCAGCGCATGAGCCTCCATTCTGAGCACATGCTTGAGTTGACCTCTGTTTATATTTAGTCACTCTTGTATATACTCAGCTTTATTCTGGATTAAGGAGGCCTTCACTTGATGTAAAATACTTTTAGAAAACCCTTTTTCAATGAGGGCAATCTCTAGTGATCAGACCAGATTGCATAGACCAATCGGTAGAATAACAGTAAGTCTGGTTAGTGCACAACTCGAGACAGGAGCCTCCCCACCTTTATTTTTATGTGATGGCTCTTGCACCAAAATCTATTTTTTTGTCACTAAAGTTAAAATGGAAAAGTAAATACATTTGAAAATGAAATAGTATTTGTTTTTCTGCTCTTTAAGCCTAAATTATGAATCTCTAAGCCTAATATTTTTCCAGATCAGTAAAATAATTTTTTTTTCCAGGAGCCTTCCTAAGGCCCCTCTTCTTTAAATTTATGGCAACGGTCTAACAAATTAATAATGATTCATGTTAGAATGGATCCCTTCATTTCAGTGGATGACTATGTAACTTTCAGAAATCATTCCACAATCTTAAAATAGTCATTCTTCAAACAGCCAAGATAATCAATAAATGCCATTCCATGTGATCATTCCTATGACTGCCAAACTATTAAATCTTAAAATTTAGGGGAGAAAAAAAATTAAAGAGGAAGAAACGTAAATACCCAGGATAAGACCAGAAATTTGGAAGCAGGAGATTTTCAGTAGGCTGGTCAGATTCTACCTCAGTCAGTTCAGTTCAGTCTCTCAGTCGTGTCCGACTTTTTGCGATCCCATGAATCACAGCACGCCAGGCCTCCCTGTCCATCATCGACTCCCGGAGTTCACTCAAACTCATGTGCATCAAGTCGGTGATGCCATCCAGCCATCTCATCCTCTGTCATCCCCTTCTCCTCCTGCCCCCAATCCCTCCCAGCATCAGGGTCTTTTACAATGAGTCAACTCTTCACATGAGGTGGCCAAAGTATTGGAGTTTCAGCTTCAGCATCAGTCTAAGTCCATTCATATCTGGAAGTCTATTTCATTGACTTAAGCCTGGAATCAAAGACCCACCATCATCCCCTTGAGAATCTGAAACCTGAAACAGGTATATTTCTTTAAGTATGTTTGCAAAACTGCTTAATTTTCCATGAGAACTCACTGCCTTGACCTGGCTCCTGGAATTCAAGAAAACGGTGGAAAGTCCAGTCCAATAAGTGAATGACTTTTAGGAACTTCAAACTTTATTGTTTCTAATGGCAACCCAATGCATTTTCCATTGTAAAAAAAAAGTGGGCAAGGTGGAAAGAGTATTTTGCGCTCAAGTAGCTCTTTCTAAGCAGAGAATGAGAGCGTGCAGCCCTCTTTACCCTGGTGAGAGCCTCACATTCTGTATCTTGTTGGTTCAGAGTGTCTTTGTTTCGAGTCCAGCCCCTGGTTGAGGGTCAGCTAACGAAAGACAGAATGAGGTTCAAATTCTTTAATTAGTTTTGTCAGTGATTCTCTGTGGTTGGCAATAAAAGAAATACTTTCTGGGAGATCAAGTTCTCACACTGGAACTTTGGATAGAATAAAGCACTTTGAAAGGCCAAGATCATTTTCAGCCCATTGTTCTAGCCTGTCTCTGAACTGGGATTTTTGCTAAAGAGCTTTGCAGCCAAAATTTTTATGTCATCCCCACAATCATGATACCAATAAGAATCTCTCTTTCAGACATTAATGCACAGAGACCTGCCATCTTAGAAGGACTTCATGAAACATTGAGCCAGTTGAGAGAAAAACAATTTTTTGTTTGGGAATGTTGTGAATGAGCACAGTCTGGGATACAGATTCCCTAAAATGCTCAGAAGTCAAATCCTCCAAAGCAAGAGCGCTTACAGCAAGATGAGAGCGGCTCATTGAGGATGCTGATACTCATTTAGAAGTCAGTGTTGGAAGAGGAGGAAAAAAGAAAAAAAAAAAAAACTTTCAAAGAAGCATCTTTGGAATGACCATGCCCTTTCATAGCAGAAATTTCTATTCTCTAAACTCCATGTAGGTCCTCTACAACTGACCACATACTTTGATACAAAGGCAATAAATAACCTTAAAACTATGTAACTTCATTGATATGGCCATGTCCTGAGATGGAAATTCTTCATATGGCATAGGATAAAAACAGGATTCCAGTTTTATCTCAAAAATGGGACATTGCAAATTCGGGCAAAACCCACAGAGGAGAAGTGACCATGTCTTTCCGGCTTATGGAGCAGCTGGAGCTTGTCTGGAAGGAACCACACCCGCTGCCTCCTCACTGAGTCATCGCCCGCCTCCCTCCTTAGGGAATACCCACTTCACTTCCTGACCGGGAGAAGGTTTCATACAGAGGCACCTCTTCTCTGCCCTCTGCTCTACCCTCTACGTGGAGGTATGGGGCAGGGAAAAGGTGTCCAATTTTAGGGTGATAATTAATTTCATTAATGTCTCTCTTGGGTAGTCTGACTTTCCTCTAGAGGCCTCTAGCTAACATTCACATTACACATTCACTTAAGGGGGAAGTGTTTACTTTCTAAAGGTTACCTCCTTTGAACTTGACTGTCCAGGGGGTAAAAGGTAATTCCTGGACTGAAAAAAAAAAAAAAAAAAAAAGGGTACAAATGAACTTTGAAAAGAAGTAGAGTCAATAGAGTTACAGATGTAGAAATAAACTTACAGTTACCAGGGGATATAGAGTGGGAGGAATAAGTTGGGAGATAGGACTGACATATACACCCTTCAGTATATAAAATAAATAAAATGATAAAAAAAAAAACTACTGTATATCACAGGGAACTCTACTCAATATTCTGTAATGACCTATATGGGAAAAGAATCTAAAAAAAGAGTGGATATGTATACGTATAAGTGATTTACTTTGCTGTACAGCAGAAACTAACACAACATTGTAAATCAACTATACTCCAATAGAAAAAAAAAAATTCCTTAGGAATATCATTTCTCTGATTTGAGGTGCCAGATGACTCAAAACCATCTTGGGACCATATCATGCTCACCAAATGAGAAATTCAAACATCAAGACAGAAAACAAGATCAGAGAGAACACAGAGAACAAACGCATTTGTTTACCACTTTTGGAGAAAATGTTCATCAATTTCTGTTTCTCCCACTGGAGATATGTGTTTTATGGGACCATCAAGGCCAAGTCCGCTGATGTCACACACATCTTGTCATGTGTAAGTTGTATTCCCAGCCTGCCATATCTTGGGAGCTTTCTTTCCAGTGGAAGATAGCTCAGCCTCTGTACACTGTTGCCAAATCGAATCTTGGAGACAGAGTTTTGGGTGAAGTAGAAAAGAATTATTATTCATTTTATTATTGAAGTGAAGTGAAAGTCACTCATTCGTGTCAGACTTTGCGGCTCCATGGACTATAGCACTCCAGGCTCCTCTGTCAGTAGAATTTTTCCAGGCAAGAATACTGGAGTGGGTTGCCATTTCCTCCTCCAGGGAATCTTCCAGACCCAGGGATTGAACCCGGGTCTCCTGAATTGCAGGCAGATTCTTTACCATCTGAGCCACCAGGGAACTCCAATAACATTAACTCTATTTTATTATTAGTTAATATTATTCTTTATAAAATAATAATTATTATTGCTTTGCCAGGCAAAGAGGGACACAGTGGTCTCCCACTCCCAAAAACTCTGTGTCCCAACCCAGTGGAGTCTGGGGAGGAGTTTTATGGCAAGGTTCAAGGTGGGGTTGCTGATAAGACAAGGCCTGCCCTCCTTTAATCTCACCTTCTGTAATCTTCCTAATGAGCTTCTCTAGTTCCTTTAGTCTGGCCTCAGGAGTTCTCTGGTGTGGAGAATGCTGACATCTTCCATTTATTCGATTTTTTTCCTTAGTTCCCTAACTAGGGATTGAACCTGTGTCCCCTGCACTGGAAGACAGATTCTTTTTTTTTTTCTGGCTGAGTCTTCGTTGCTTTTTCAAGAGCTTTCTCTAGTTAAGGTGAGCAGGGGCTACGCTTTGTGGTGGTGCACAGGCTCTAGGCACCCGTACAGGCATCAGGAGTTGCAGCTCTCGGCCTTAGTTACTCCGCAGCATGTGGAATCTTCCTGGACCAGGAATTGAACCCATATCTCCTGCCTTGGCAGGCGGATTCTTAACCACTGTGCCACTGGGGAAGTCCCATTTGTTGGGTTTTTAATTCTATAAAAGGGCTTAAAGGTCTTGTTATGAGTAATCCTTGAGGTGGAACCAGGACCCTGCCCCAGGGCTGTACTATTGTTTCTTTGCTACTCCTCCCAGGACTCTGCATGATCTTCCCTTCCTGGATTAGCAACTGTTCTAATCCTCCTTTTGGAACTCGGGGAAGGTCATGGAGGCTGAGCAGAAATGTTCCCCAAGTCCAGGAGCCCCTACTGGGTCCTGCTCAGTTTCAAGATCAAGCACTTGATTTATACTCAGAAGCGCATTGAGATGCAAGTGATTTCTTTTCACAAGGGCCATGCACTACACATATAACTTGTGAAATACTCAACTGCGTGGTGACTTTCTATGTTATTATCCGGCTCTTAATTCAACACAATGGGCAAACATCCCCAGAGGGCAGGGAAGACTAACTTGCAGCTCACTGATGTGCTCTGACAGCTACCCTCTTCCACAGCCTGCCCACTGGGCATCTCGTTATATCCGCAATGGTTACTTTCTGAACCCAGCAGTATTTGTGACTTTGCCCATGATGCCACCCGTTACTGATGTCTGCACATCAGGCCAGCCTCTTGGCTGCAAGAATTACCTCCCTGTGCCCCAGTTCTGCAGCAGGGTTTGAAGTTTTCGTGCTGGGTCTTTTAAATTATTTCTTCTGCCCACCCTGCTTCAGATTGCTCAAAAAAAAAAAGAAAAAAAAAATAGCAAAGAACAGTAAGCCTGTCTTAAATTTGCCAAAAGACATTGTCTGGGACTTTTCAGAAGCCACATTCAATTTATGAATAAATGAAATGGATCTTCTCGACCAACCATGACAATAAGCACTGGCCTACATATTCAGAGCCTGAAAGAAGTTGAGGCAATGGGCCTAATGAGAAGCAGTCAGCGAATCTAATGAGAATCAGACAGAAGGCCTAATGAGACATTTAACATGCTCTGCCTCTCCCTCCTCTTTTGTTCAGTTTTCATGGGAATCTGTGTTTGGGGAGTTCAGTTGCACTGGCTACAAGCAGATACATATGGCCCTAGTGGGGTGATCCAGGAAACAATAGAAAGGCATGAAGATGGCCAGGGCTGGGGGGAGGGTGAACTTGGAAAATGTACCTACAGACCATGATAATGTGGTAAGGTGGGAGTTTTGGGGTTTAAAAAAAATTTTTTTTTTTACTTATATTTTAATTGTATGTATACCTTTTCCAGAACATCATAGAGTCATTGAGCTATTGGTGATGATACAGTAAACAGGCAGAGATTTTAATCTCATTACATCACTGTTTGGAGGGAAATAGAGATAAGAAAAGCATGCAGGGCTGTTTCTGTAGCTGGCTGTCGCCATTCAGAGAGAAATGACTGGAATGCAGGTACTGCACAAAGGAAGATGCCCAGAATAATCTCCTGATGAGGCAACACTCCTTGGAACACTAGATGTTTTCATTTGTTGACCTTGGATGGAATTGGCAGCCCCAGAGATGGCTATCAAATGAGAGGCTGGGCGGGACTGAAGGTGGGGGCGGGAGTGCGGGACTTCCTGAGTTACAACTCTGCGGGTCAGTTACCTGTGCTGGCGGCACGTGAAGGAAATAAGGACGCATCCATGCCACTGTTTGAAATTTTGTCTGACCTGTGGATTAAACAGTTTTGGAGTGCAGCTTGGCTTTGAAAGAATAGGCAAGATTTCTGTCTCATTATTTAGCTTGCAAGCCCAAGAAATTTGCATTGGCCCTGTTGCCTGTCTATCCCATAACAGTCTCTGTGGATACACACTGTTTTATTTGCTGGCCCAAATATATGCAACTCCATCCCTCTCTCTATCTATTCCTTTACTTACAACAACACTTCTTTTGGTTATCAAGGTGCATCTGGGCCCACCTGCATCTGAAGGTAAGTCAAAGACTTGTTCTTCGGTGGCGCCACCTGGTGACCTCCCATGGAGACACAGTCTCAGCAATCAAATGACAGAATTTAGAGTCAGATTAGCCGGGGTGGGAGGGGGCAGAGCAGATGGATACCAGCATTTATATACTTCAGGTGCTAGGCTCAGAATTCACATATTTCAGCTTTTTTAAAACTACCAAAATTCTATGGAATAGATCATATTCTCTAAACGCTGTTTTTCCTATGGGCAGCAGACTGTGCTAGATGCTTTATACACCATACCTTGTTTTTCCTAGTAACAACTTCATGATATGTGAATTATGTGGTCTTTTGAGTCTAATTCCTTGGCTCTGTAATGGACTCCAGCCCCTACTTGCTGTGTGACTTTGAAGAATTTACTTAACCTCTCTGTGCCTATAGTAATAGTACATACATCATGAAGGAAGCACTTGTAAAGTGTTTGTAAAAGTGTCTGACACATACTAAGCATTCAATATATACCAACTAGTACTGTTATTAATAATAGCAGCCATAGCTACTGTTTCAGTGCAACGAAACATTGCTAGACAAAACTCCAGCATCATGACTAATCTCATATATTTCACGTCGATAAATCAGATGGACACTCAATAGTGCCAGGCCACCCTACATGTATTTCTTTTTCATGTTCACTTTTAAATTTGCCGAAACAACTCCTTCCTACCCCTCATACATTGACATCATGATCATGCCCACCCTTGGTTGATGAGCTTGCCTCATTATTGAGAAAACAATTAGCCAGGAGCTTTTTCATCCCTTCCCAACTGTATCTGCTGACCTACCTATTCTCCACCCTCTGTCTCTGATAAGGGTGAAGTTCCCTTTCCCATTAAATGGTAATTGTTTGGATAACACATTTGAATCTCCTGCCCTCTAGTCTCTTCAAAGACTTGGTTCCAGTCTTGCTAAATCGTCACAATTTCCCTTTGTCCTGGATCACTGCCATCAGCATACAAACACCCCTCCAGTTAACACCCATTCTCTGCTCCCCATTGTTCTAGGTAGAATGAAGAAAGAAACAACTCATTCTAGTAAGATCTCTATTTCCACCATACTCTTCAGTCTGCCTTGGTCAAGGTCACCCAAATGAGGCTGTGGGCAGCCTTGCTCTCTCCTGGCTTTACTTCTCTGCAGGTTTGATGCATTTTCCCTGAGTTGCTGGGACACCAAGCCTGCTATCTTGTTTCAACTTTCCCTCTACCCTCCTCTCTTGAGGAAACTTTACATGTGAATGGGCTCACCTGAGAGTGCCTTCTTGGCCTACTACTATCTATATCTTTAACTTAGAAAATTCATTCAGATCCATCACCTTAAATATCATCTGCATAAAAGTTGAAAAGAGACCTCCCTGGACTTTTCCTGAAACTCCAGATTCAGATACCTCCTCTTGACTTGTCACTCCCATATGGGAATATACTGGTACCTCAAATTGCCACCACAATAATTTTGATACCATTCTCAAACATGGTTCTTGTCCAGTTGTTGTTGTTGTTTTAAACTGTTTTTTGGTCTTTTTTATTGGTAGGTAGCATAACTGTTGACCAGTTTGTCATGTCAAAAGCATAGGAACCTCTAGGAGGAATTTGGATACCTCTTTTCCTTTCTCAGTCTTGAAAATCTGCTCTGCCTCCATGCTTAGCTCTCTGCATGGACATTTCCCACTGATGATTGCACAACCCCATCATTCCTTATGTGGCCACCAAAATGTGTCTCCTAAACTTTCCTAATCTCACACCACACGTCTACAATCCACTGGCCGCACAGCAGCTGCAGGCGTGCATGCAAATGTAACTCAGAGCACTTTCACCACTTCCCTCCTCAAATCCATCCAATAGCTTCCTTTCACATTTTAACTTAGCCCAGTTTGCTCACCCTGGCTTTTGAAACACCACGTAGCATAACATCTTTAAGAAAAATGATATGAAGTTTTTCCTTAATTCTGAGAATTCTCCAGTAACTTTCCAATAAACTCGTTTTTTTTAAAGCCTAAGTTAAGCAGAGTTTAAGGTAGTTGCTTACAGTCAAAGGACCATAATTATATAGCATAGGGCTAGAATGGCATTTACTGTCTGGATCTTCATAGGAAAATGTTTGGGATGTGGATAAGTTAAGGACCTATCAACCAGATTGCAAACTCCTTCCATCAGAGACCAATTGTGTGTGTATATGTGAAGTATAATGAGAAATTCATAGGCACACACAGACATAATGATACTTAAGAATTTGAGCTGCTTTGAATTTGACTTATAATTTTTCCATGAAATCTGACTTCTTCCAAAATTCAAAAACAAAACACTCCCATATTGTCCTAGAGAGGAAAAGAACTGTCAAAGTAAAGGCCTTTACTATGAGACCAGAGGACAAGTTCAACTTATCTACAAGGTACAGTGCTTAGGGCTCTTGATACTTTTAGGAGCCACAAAAGTATTTTACATTTTTTTTTTAATCAGAAGAAAAACATAATATAATGATAATGAATACAACTTGTATTATATCCATCTTTATACAAAAGCTTCCCTGACGGCTTCCCTGGTGGCTCAGCTGGTAAAGAATCCACCTGCAATGTGGGAGACCTGAGTTCGATCCCTGGATTGAGAAGATCCCCTGGAGAAGGGAATGGCTACCCACTCCAGTATTCTGGCTTGGAAAACTCCATGGACTGTATAGTCGATGGGGTCACAAAGAGTCAGACACAACTGAGAAACTTTCACTTCACTTATATGAAAGCAGTCATAAGCTGTAATTTTTATCATTTTCTGTGGAGGAAGGGGTCACTGAGAACAAAAATGCTGAAAAGGCCCCCATAAAGGTCTTACTACAGCCCTGTTCCTGGAAGCCTTGCTCTCTGCAGGAAAGACTGGAGAAGGAGGCTTTGGGATTTCTGGTCCCACTTGAATTTCACTGATTGGGGAAGGAAGGCCAAATGAAACCCAAATGCAGTGACATAGGGAAGCAAAAATAGCAGCTTTCCACTACATTTATTCTGTTTCTGTTTAACAGACACTTATCTAAAGCTCACTGGATTCAAGGCAGTATTCTAATTGCTTTGCAATCAGTAAGTCATGTAATCTACTGTCTCCTAGGTGAATACCAAGTGAGTATCAAACACCTTCACTTAACCTCTGCTAGGCTACTTCCTTCTCAGGGTGGATGTTCTTCTAGGACCCAAAGGAATGCAGCACAGAATTCTGAACTTGTAACTGCAATTTAGCAGGCTTGAAATAGCTGAAAAACAACAAGGAAAAAGAATTTTTAAGTTTAAGTTATAGTGCCAGGGGTTGATACACATGATGTTCATCTTGCTTCACATAAATGAAAGAAAGAAAGGGAAAAAGAGAGAAAGAAGGAGAAAGAGAAAGAAAGATAGGAGAAAGGAGGGAGGGGCAGAGGGAGAAAGAAGGGTGAGCTGTTAGCAATGACAGAGTGTCCTGTGTCTTTCAGACAGCCCCCTCACCCTTGAAGATGTCTTCCAACCTAACTTAATGAAGGCCAGTCTCCAGGCTTTCCCCAAATATGCAATCAAGTTAAAGGGATGTTGCTTCAGCAAGTCACAGGCAAAAATGCCTATCACCCTGCATTCTGTGGAGGTATGCGCATACGTGTTATAGTTGCTTTGGGTCTATATTTACATGTGCCAGTGCCCATCAGTGCTTAAATTAACTGTTACAAAAACATAAATATGATCCTTTCGCAATGTTTTCCTCTCAATGAATTCCTCACATAGTGAAATCTCAAGTTGAAGCATCAGTTGAAGTTGTGCTAAAGAGAGATCACCTGAACTTTTGCGAAATCTGCAATAGACCAGTTTTGCTCTGGCCAAAGAACCTGATGGGAAGAAACTCTCTGTAAACCATCCCATCTCAACTCTGGATACTCAAAAACCCAGGGGGCTTTCTAGAAGATTCTACCCAGATGAACTAAATCAGAATCTTCGGAATTGTACCTGGGTATCTGTTTTTTTAAAAGTTCCATAGGTTATGCTGATACGCAGCCAGAATTTAGAAAAATACAACACTGATTCCTATTTTGTAAATAAGTTCATTTGTACTTTTTTTTTTTGTATTCCATATATAAGTGATATCATATGATACTTGTCTTTCTTCCTCTGATTTGCTTCACTCAGTATGGTGATCTCTAAGTCCAACCATATTGCTGCAAATGGTATTATTTAATTTTTTGTGGCTAACTAATATTCCCTTGTGTATGTGTGTGTGTGTATGTATACCACATCTTCTTTGTCCATTCATCTGTCAGTGGGAATTTAGGTTGCTTCCATGTCCTGGCTTTTGTAAACAGTGTTGCAATGAATATTGGGGTGCATGTATATTTTTGAATTATGGCTTTTTCCAGGTATATGCCCCCAAACAGAAATAGAGTCATAGACATAGAAAACAAACCTATGGTTACCAAGGGGGAAAAGGGGGAAGAAATAAATTTGGAGGTTGCATTGACATACACTGCTATATACAAAACAGATAGCTAATAAGGACCTACTGTAGGGGCTTCCCTGGTGGCTCAGAGGATAAAGCATCTGCCTGCAATGCAGGAGACCCGGGTTCGATCCCTGGGTTGGGAAGATCCCCTGGAGAAGGAAATGGCAACCCACTCCAGTATTCTTGCCTAGAGAATCCCACGGACATAGGAGCCTGGCAGGCTGCAGTCCATGGGGTCGCAAAGAGTCAGACACGACTGAGCGGTCAATGGTAATGGTAATGGTATAGCACAGGGGAAAAAAACAAGCAAGAATAAAAAACCCACTGGTTTCATACCAAGTGAGTACTAGGACTACTAACATTTCCAGATTAGAGTCCCAGCCCTTTGAATCTATGGAGCTGTGACCTCTTCCATGTAGCTCTACATTTCTCCATCTTTATTCTGATATGATTTTTTAATTTAAGGTGATTATATACTCAGCTCACTAGTCCTAGTTTCAAAGTCTTTTGGGAATTAATTCCTCAATGAAAATCTTTCTTAGAACTGCAGAAAGGCAACTGTGAGGTCAGGGCTGGATCTCAGGGCAACTAGAAGTCCCCTTGGAGTCAGAATTGAAGGGGTCACACACCAAACACCAGTGACAGAATCACCAGAAGACAGTCTGCACCCTTGTCAGGGCAGGAAATAAAACAAGTCGTGGGATCAGTGCCAAGAAAATGGGCCTGAGCAGAAAGTGAGGATGATCATTTCAGCCCAATAAAGAATTCTTGAGGACCTGCTGTATTTTAGATATTGGGCCAGGCGTTGTAGGTACCATCCTACTGTCTAGGAGCTGAGAGTGTAAGGAGGAGATGTCATCAAACAATTTCAAAATTACACGGGAAGTTATGAGCAGAGTGAGAAAGGATATTTGGCCCAAGGTGATGCCTGTGAGTAGACTTCTAGAACATGCAACCTTGTGTAATCATTGAGAAGTAAATGATGGTGAAGCAAGTTAGGGATGTTCAGGAAGTGGACAAAGCAAGGATCAAGGCAGATCATGATCCAGCAGAGTCAATAAACAGTATACTCTCTGGTGTGATCAAAAATTAGAAAGTTAGGCTGAAAAGGGCAAGGCCAGATGCACATGGTAGATCCACAGTGCAACGTGGAGAATGGGGTTGAGTGGGGCTGGGGTTGAGAACATGATCGTAAGCGGATGAGCACAAGACCATGCAATGGGCCAGGTAAGAGATGGTGAGAGCAGGACTGGACCAGGGCTTTAGCAGTGAAGGTTGGTGTGAATGAACAGTTAAGTCCAATCAGCAGGACTGGTCAGATGTGTGGGCTGAGGGGAAAAGTGGGAGAGAGTAAATAACAAGAGTCAGACACTGGGAGAACGTTGCCTTGAGGACATGGATTTTGAAATGGGTGGAGATGGGCAGTCTAAGATAAAGGCTCTGAACCACATGAGGGTTAGGGGTGCCAGATTTTAGTGGGGTACCAGCTTTGCCGCTCAGGCTGGTGCAGCCGTGAGTGGTTCCGCTGAATCGGGCATCTGCACTGAGCAAGGCGGAAAGATTGCGCTTGTCTCCTTCACTTTGGTTTGTAGTTTACTCATCGCCCTGACAGTTGGGATTAGTCTTTTCCTAATTCAATTGTTTTTGTAAATCCCCATTCATCTGATGATTGATTACAGGTGGCTGTAAACTAAGAAATGATGGAGCATCGCTTAGCCTCCCTTTGCTCCTTCCCTCAGCAAACCAGAGGCCTGGAAAATCTTGGGGTTGCCTCAGGAAACGTAACGCACTTTAAAAGAGGAGCTGGAGGAAGGTAGAACATTTAAATTAACCTCCAGTGGAAACCCCAACCCACTTGTTATGGTCATTCTTGGCACCAGAGGCCTCCCTTTTGGCTCAAATCCAGAAATACAAAAATGGTATAAAGTTGCAGGACAGAAAGTTGGCATGGACCCTGTGGTGATTTCCTTGTCCACTGACTCCCCTGCCTTGGAATTCTGTCTAGACTTGGCTTCAAGGCACATTCCTTCAGCTTTCAGTAGGCAGAGGTGTCTGACTCTTGCAATGTGTACATGATTTAAAAAGAACGAAGGACAGGCTCTCAACAAACCACTGCTTTCTAAAGGTCAAATCTCACTGCTCCAAGTGTGACCGGGAAACGCAAATATATTCCAGATCACACAGCTCACAGGTGCAGCCATGTAGCACTGCAAATTTCATGTGCAGACTGGCGGGGTCCTTTTTTGGAGTCTCCAGATGCACAAGGAATGCTTTATGTACAGGAAGACAGAGGCTATATGGGGACAGCTGGGCTTTGGAGAAAAAAAGTATGGACATGTAGTTAACTCTACCACAAATCCCCATGTTCAAGCCACCAACATAGGAGGGAAAAAAGAAGCAGGCAGGGGATTTCATCCACACATTCATTCCAAAAATGTGCAGTGTTTACTATATGTCAGACATTTTCCAAAGATACTTTCCTGCCTGTGACGAAACTGCTTATACTAGAGAAATTTGTTTCTTGCCACTTAGAAATCACTATGTAATTCAGGGAGTTAGAAGATCAGCATACCATTTGCTTCTGATTTATGCCATCACCAGGAAAGTGATTTTATGACTTTTACTTGTACCTAACTAACCTAGTCACTTCTCCTAAATGCCCTGGAGAGAAACATGCCCTGAAAAGTGGATGTCGCAAAGGAAGCAGCCTGCCTGAAGGAGGCTGGGAAATGTTCAACTTGAAGTGTAAGTTCAACTCCCTGTGCCCGATGAATAATTGCCAGGAGGCTTAGCCATGGAGAGCCACAGGTCTTCAAATTTTTCACAAACAGAAATACAATTTTAAGTGATGCTTACTGTGATGGTGATGATGATGATGATTGAACAGGCTAAAGAAAATATTGAAGGAGGCAAGAAGAATGAGGAAAAAGCACAAGACTAAAATGATAAAGTGAAGGCAGTCTTCATGGACATTGGTACCAGGGTATCATTCATTCAGGGATATTTATTGGGTATCTATTATTTTCAGGCCATGCTAGGTGGAGGGAATATAATAGGAAACAAAGAAAGCAGACTTTCATGAAACTTTCACTACGATGATGAAAAAGAGAAAACTGAAGAAAACAAAATAAAATGTAGAATGGCGAGTGCTGTGATGGAGGAGGAGGTAAGAGAAAGGCAATATGTGTACAGGGTGTTAATTTGCTTATTGGGTGTTGAAGAAAGAAACACCAAAAGATAACATTTTGGCAGATTCCAATGGCTAAAGGGAAGAGTCTTTCTTTGAGCAAACAGAGCTAATTCTTTGGCTTTCTCATCGTTTCTTTTCCCAGCTGATTGGGTGTACCCTTCACTTTCAGGATACTCAGTTTCATAGGAACATCTTCTGATGGAGGGACCTGGTGGACTGAAGCACGGGGAACATTTACAACCACTGCCTACTTCTGCGCCCTCCTCCGGGCACCTCCCTGATCTGCTCTGTATGGTCCACAGTTTCTGAGCTATTTCTGCTTCTTCCTAATACATCAAGAAACCTATACAGGGCTTGTGCACCAATCTCTTCTAAACAAGGGCATGGGGTTTGTTCATTCAAGTCAAGGAGCTGAAAAGAATAATGGTAGGAAGCTGGCAGGTTTCCAGAGTGGGTGTAACTCTTCAGGAGAATTGGGCCGTGAATACTTTCTTTGTTCTTTTCCCTCCTTACATCGGATTTGGGAGGAGGGGCTGTTTTTATTTTAGTATCAACGATGTGGAGGAAATAGGACTCCATTCTCTTATTCGAATGTGCCTTGTAGATGTCTTTACCTTTAAGCTAAATGCATACTCACACCATTTGGAGTCTGGCCTTAGCTGTCCCTGACTAGCAACCCAACCTTGGCAGCAGGAGTGACTACACCATGTGAAAGACTTAGGCACAGGACAGATTTCCTGAGCACTTATGCATCTTTCTCTCTGCTTTGTCCTTCCTTGGGTTTACTTAGGTCCCACCTAATAGGATTTTAGAGTCTAGGACATAATTCTATAGTCCGGCAATTGGGTAGCTAAGCTGCCTTAGAACCCTTGTCTCTATAATCCTTTATAATTTCATAATGTTTTGTTTTTCTAAGTTCTCCCTTATATTTTTTTCACTTCTTCTTCATAGTGAGGTTGTTAGAAAGCTTGTGCTATTTGATAATCTCTTTTTTATAGATGAAAACTCTGGTCTCAGGAAGGCTAGGTTGCTAGTTCAAGGACATGAACAGGTCATTTGGAAACTCTGTGTGACATTTAGCTCTTCTGACTCCAAATCTGTTGCTATTCAATTGCATCTCAAATGTGTGGAATCCTGCGATTGGATTCGGGCCACAGGTGAAATTCTTGCCAATGGGAAACAAGTCCCCTTCTTACCTGCCTTCTACGGAGGAGTGATTTGATCTCCCTGAACTCATGAGGGAAACTGCAGATGAAGCTGTTTCCCGTGCAGTGAGACGTGAACATCCAATAATGATGAGAAGTGGTGACACCAAGAGCCTTTCACTCCCCACCTCCCCTCGCCAGAAGCCCTCCACCCAGGCCTTGGCCCTGATTCCACCAGTGCTCTCTGATCCAGGAGCTCAGCTCCAGTGGCAAGGGAGTTTCCAATTAAGCTACAAAGGAAAAGGAGAGGTGACGGGCCATCTCCTTGGCCTATCATGGATCAGCTTTGTTGTCTATGGTGTGAGCAAGCAGAGCACATAGAATACTGAACACATCCAGGATTGCCATGTCATGGGTGGTAGGGAGGGCTTCTAGGCAGTGAAAGTAAGGGTGATGAGATCCGGCTTCAATTGTGACCTAAAACCTGGCTATCCAAGTGGCCCACAAACCAGCAGATCAACATCACCAGGAGGTAGGGGCTAGGAAGGCCAAAACACAGGCCTCATCTGAGACCCCTGGAATTAGAATCTGCATTTTAACAATATCCCCAAACTCTGACTCCTCTTTCTGTCCCCTGTGTCCCTCACTTTCTCTCTGTCCCCCTGACTCCTCTTTATTCTTGCTGTCTGTTTGTCTCACAGCACCCGCATCTCACAACACTCTTGCTTTGGAATACACTTGTGGAATTCTTACAACTTGCAGGTACTGTCTTCCCCCTCTTATAGGTAGACAGCACTTTGCTAAGTAAAACTGCCAATAAGTGTGACTAAGCCTGTGCGGCTGGCTCCAGAGCCAAAGCCCTTCCCACGATAACCAGAACTCTTCCATACAAGGCCTCTCTGGTCCACTCTTTCCTGGGATGCCTCTTCAGAACAGACGAAAAGCCGCTGTTGCCCATCCCATCAGCGCATAGGAGGAAGCCTTTCTCCAGCAGGTCAGGGCTTTCCCACCATGGTCCAGAATGACTGAGGGAGCTTCACGCTTCACTTTACTCCCCATCCCCTTTTGATATCTGCTTGTCTTGGTATCCATTATTGCTTATCGGCCCAAATTGTTTCATTCCCATTATTATACTGATCATGTGGCTGAAGGTAGAAACATAGACAGATTTAAACCAATTAAGGGTAAGTGGCTCTTTCCACCCAATCTCAGGACTCAAGAAGTGGAAGGAAACCCTCCAACCTCAGTCCACACTCCAAACCAATCAGATACAGAAGGTGAAGTGAGAATGTATACTGAGGAGGAAACTTAAAATCTAAAAAAATTAAAACTGTGCTAAACAGTTTTATGGACGAGGCCACATATCAACTGGAAAAAAAATTCAGTTGTAAAACAGGATATTCACATTCTTCTGCTTTTTAAAACTATCTATAAAATAAGGGCATATAAAATAATGCTAAGAATGATAGACTTACGGGAGATTTTTATTTTATTCTTGAGAAATAGAGAAATTCTTTTATAGAGAAAATCTCAGTCTTTCACTTTTATCTATAAAAAGCATATGAAATACATATTTAAAGCATATTTTTAAATACATATTTATTTCTTTAGCATCATTATTATCCTCAATGTCAGTATCTATATTTTTGGACCTATCTAGTTATATCAGTTCAGTTCAGTTCAGTCACTCAGTCGTGTCTGACTCTGAAACCCCATGAACTGCAGCACACCAGGCCTCCCTGTCCATCACCAACTCCTGGAGTCCACTTAAACCCATGTCCATTGAGTCGGTGATGCCATCCAACCATCTCATCCTCTGTCGTCCCCTTCTCTTCCTGCCCTCAATCCTTCCCAGCATCAGGGTCTTTTCAAATGAATCAGGTCTTTGCATCAAGTGGCCAAAGTATTGGAGTTTCAGCTTCAACATCAGTCCTTTCAATAAACACCCAAGACTGATCTCCTTTAGGATGGACTGGTTGAATCTCCTTGTAGTCCAAGGGACTCTCAAGAGTCTTCTCCAACACCACGGTTCAAAAGCATCAATTCTTCAGGGCTCAGCTTTCTTTATAGTCCAACTCTCACATCCACACATGACTACTGGAAAAACCATAGGCTTGACTAGACAGACCTTTGTTGACAAAGTAATGTCTCTGCTTTTTAATATGCTGTCTAGGTTGGTCATAACTTTCCTTCCAAGGAGTAAGCGTTTTTTAATTTCATGGCTGCAGTCATCATCTGCAGTGATTTTGAAGCCCAGAAAAATAAAGTCAGCCACTATTTCCACTGTTTCCCTGTCTATTTCCCATGAAGTGATGGGACATGACTGAGCGACTGAACTGACTGACTGACTGATGGGACCACATGCCATGATCTTAGTTTTCTGAATGTTGAGCTTGAAGCCAACTTTTTCACTCTCTTCTTTCACTTTCATCAAGAGACTCTTCTTCTCTTTCTGCCATAAGGGTGGTGTCATATGCATATCTGAGGTTATTGATATTTCTTCCAGCAACCTTGATTCCAGCTTGTGCTTCTTCCAGCCCAGCGTTTCTCATGATGTACTCTGCATATAAGTTAAATAAGCAGGGGGACAATATACAGCCTTGACGTACTCCTTTACCTATTTGGAACCAGTCTGTTGTTCCATGTCCAATTCTAACTGTTGCTTCCTGACCTGCATACAAGTTTCTCAAGAGGCAGGTCATGTGGTCTGGCAGTTATATAGTATAGTATAAAATTAGTTTGGGGGGTTACATAATTTTATTTATTATTTTGAGTTTTTAAAAAAATATTTATTGGAATATAGTTGACTTACAAAGTTGCAGTTGTACAGTAAAGTGAATCAGTTATACATACACATACATGCACCCTTTTTTAGATTCTTTTCTGATATAGACCATTGCAGAGTAGAGTTCCCTGTGCTATATAGTAGGTCCTTAGTAGTTATCTACTTTGTATATAGCAGTGTGTATATGTCAATCCTAATCTCCCAATTTATCCCTCCCATGGTTACCATAAGTTTGTTTTCTACATCTGTGACTCTATGTCTGTTTTGAGACATACATTCAGAGAAAATCATAATTCAAACGGATACATGCACCGCAATGTTCATTGAAGCACAATTTACCATAGCCAGGACATGGACGCAACCTAAAGGTCCATCAACAGAGGAATGAATAAAGAAGATGCAGTACATATATATAATGGAATCTTACACAGTCATAAAAAAGAACAAAATTATTGCTGCTAGGTCCATTTGCAGCAATGTGGATGGACCTAGAGAGTCCATCTGAGTGAAGTATGTTAGACAAAGACAAATATCATATCACTTACACGTGGAATATGAAAAACAGGGTGCTGTACAAATAAAATCAGTTTTGTTGAAACACCTTTTTGTGATATTATTATCTCAGTAGCTTATTCCCTTCTACAAAAGATCCCCTCAAGGAAAGCACACTTCTTTTAGCAAAATGAACCCCTAAACCTGGTAACCCTAAAAGGAGAATCTCCTCAGGGGAAAGGATAATGAGGCAGTAAGTCTCCCTTCCCTTCCCTGGGACTTGCTCTCACTCTAAGCCCAACCATGTGATCCATGGTGCTCTTGGGCTTTTAATACTTCTGATCATGTTCAAACTAAACAACTTCATAAGGTTGCCTCTTTGCATAGCTGAAAACATGTTGGAAATTTTACAAATAAAATAATTTACCAATGAATGAGAAATTACAAAAAAATGAACAAACCCAAAGCACCGTGATTCTATTACACGTACCACGCTCTTCAGGGAGTAGAGATGGAGCTCACACAAATTAAACCATCTAGAAAAACAGGGCTACATCCTGCTCCCTGGATCCACCCCAGCTTTCACCAAGCTTCCTTTTCTGTTTTTTAAGTGTATGATTAAGCTTTCAGTTATAAGAATGGCTTCCACATAAGCCCAGGTGATCAACAAAAGTTTTCATTCTATTTTTATTGGCTTCTCTGTGGGGATAAGTAAATATCATTGTTCCTGCTCTAAGAAGCTTACCATTTCCGGTAGAATATCCAACAAATGCCTGGAATTCATATTGGAGTCCCAAGGAAAAGGTGCAGAGATGTTCTCCATTTGTCATTGGGGTCACAGTTGGATGGTCTGTCTCCTGGATCACTGCTTCCTCAAATCATACCTGACTCTTACAAACCAGCTGAAGCGGCCTTTCTTCCACGAAGCCTTCTCTGATCTCTTCCTCACAAATCATAGAGTTTCTTTTCTTCTGAATCCCACCAACTCCCCCACCCCTGTTTCATATACAGCATTTGTCTTGGGAGACATTTCATAATTTATTGCTGTGATTCCTCACTGGGTGAAGAATAAGGGAAACACACTCTCTGAGGAGCATAAAATTATAGCAATGAGGATAATAAATGCCCTTTATTGAGAACTTATAGCATGAGTAATATAATAAGTCTTTTCACAGTATCTTATTTAGTTATAACATCTTCTATGCTTCAAAGTGATTATGTAACTTATCAAAAACGTGCAGAGAGAACGTCCCCTCTGTTTTAACTATGTTTTAACTCATATCTGTTTGATTTATTCCAAAGGCCCTGCTTTGAATCACCAATGCCTCTGGCTAGTTTCCAAACCCCTCCCAAGCCTCCTCTGCTTCCACCCCACGAGCCTGGACTGTGGCCACCACACCGTGTTCACACAATCTTGTCAACCAGTGAGTACCAGGGCTTGGTGTCAGGGGGCTACCTCCTTCTTAGACACTGAGCTGAAACAACACTGAAGACTACTTTTTGATCCTATTCATCTGCCTCATCCCTCCTGCTGGGTCTGTACCCCTGCAGGAAAGAAACTTTTTCATCTGTCTGCCACCTCCCACATACACACCCCTGTGGCGTCTAGAATAATGTCTCATTCCTATTATTTCTGTATGAGTTTTTTGAATAACATTTTTGAGTTAGGGAAAGAACATAGAATAAACAGATTATGTAAGTGAAAATAATGTAAAGTACAAGTGATAACGTTTACCAAGGAAAGAAAGTCTTCCTGGAGGAGGTGATGTTTTTCATTTCTTTTGGCTGGGAGGACCTTGGCTTAGCATAGATGAAGGTGAAAGGCAGTCTAGTTGGGGAAGATTGCATAATGGTCTGATGTAAAACACTTCTCATTGTTGATGAGAAATGACGGTGCTGATAGATTTCCTGTGATCATAGAACAGATGAGCAAGAACGTTTAATTCTGGGAATTTCTGTTTTCCATCCCAAGGATTATTCCGTGGGCCATTATTGTTTCAGTGGATGAAGGTACTTGCTAAAAATAGGTTACTAATGTTTTCCTTAGAGTTACAGCACACGTCAGAAGAGACTAATGACCCAACGCTGTACTGTTTTCTTTTCATTTCAGTCAGCCTCAACAAATAAACTCGATAAATATTATCAGAGTCACATATGCTCATTAAGGGTTATAGTCAGTGGCTATGTTTGTTTTACTGTGTAATAGATGATGAAACCATGGTGATGAGTGGAGTAAGCTGGGATGGTTTTCATATTTTCCCATCTTAACACTGGAGACTAGCTCATTGTTTTTTTCACTGGCTTCTATTAGAAATAGAACAGCTTACTAAAACACTTATTCATTTTGACGTGTCTTAAAGCAGTCCACATCTTCCCATTTCATTCAATGATACATGATAGATGTTTCAAAGTGGTCCTTAAGTATAGCAATGAATGGGAAATAAGTACTTCCAGGGGGTGAACAGCTAGTGTAAAAGTTTCAATTAACAAATAGCATTCTTTCATATCTTATTAATTATCCATAACTGAGGATTCTGTTGCTAACCATTTTATGGATCAGAGGATAAAATTTGACACATGTTATATACAATTTATGTTCTAAAAAGTCAAGATATACTATACTGACCTACTGTCTTTTTTTTTTTTTTTAAGATTTCAGACCTGTAGAAGAAAATAAGCACACTTATTTCCTACTGAAAATGCTACACATTTTCTTATCAGATCCTTTTGGCTGTTATACTTTAAGAGAAACTATGAAAGACAATGAGTCTTCTCATTCTTCCATAAACCCTTACCAAATGGTAAAATCATACCTGTAATCTGGCTTGTAAAGTGTCCTAATCCCCATCTTGTTCTATTTCATTCTGTCAACAGAATGGTCTTTCTAAAATACAATCAGCAGTGGGGTGGGGGAGGAGGGAGGTCCAAGGGAGTAGATATATGTATAGTATACGTATAGTCATGAAATTAAAAGATGCTTGCTCCTTGGAAGAAAAGCTATGACAAACTTAGACAGCATATTAAAAAGCAGAGAGATTACTTTGCCAACAAAGGTCCATATGGTCAAAGCTATGGTTTTTCCAGTAGTCATGTATGGATGTGAGAGTTGGACCATAAAGAAAGCTGAGTGTCAAAGAATTGATGCTTTTGAACTGTGGTATTGGGAAAGACTCTTGAGAGTCCCTTGGACAGCAAAGAGATCAAACCAGTCAATCTTAAAGAAAATCAGTCCTGAATATTCATCGGAAGGACTGATGCTGAAGCTGAGGCTCCAATACTTTGGCCACCTGATGCTAAGAACAGACTCACTGGAAAAGACCCTGATGCTGGGAAAGATTGAAGACAGGAGGAGAAGGGACTGGCAGAGGACCAGATGGTTACTTGGCATCACCAACTCAATAGACATGAGTTTGAGCAAGCTCTGGAAGATGGTGAAGGACAGAGAAGCCTGGCATGCTGCAGTCCATGGAGTCGCAAAGAGTCAGACATGACTGAGTGACTGAACAATGACATAACTGATTCACTCCATTGTACAGTAAAAAATAATACAACATTGTAAAGCAATTACACTCCAAAAAACACAAATACAATCTAATCATATCCCTCTCTGGGTGAAAACATTCAATAGTTTCCTATTAACATAATTCAAGCCCCTTTGCAGGACATATATGACTATACGTGTCATGGCCTCTTTTAGCTCCTTTTAAAATTCTCCTTTCATTCTGTTATTACTCCCCTCGTATATAATTCACAGTCATCCTGTACTTTGTATGTTCTAAAACTTGCAGACTTTTGCCCTTCAGCCTACAAATAACCTCTCACTTAATATTCAGGGTTCAGTTCAGTTCAGTTCAGTCACTCAGTCTTGTCCGACTGTGACCCCATGAATCACAGCACACAAGGCCTCCCTGTCCATCGCCAACTCCCGGAGTTCACCAGACTCATGTCCATCAAGTCAGTGATGCCATCCAGCCATCTCATCCTCTGTCGTCCCTTTCTCCTCCCGCCCCCAATCCCTCCCAGCATCAGAGTCTTTTCCAATGAGTCAACTCTTCGCATGAGGTGGCCAAAGTACTGGAGTTTCAGCTTTAGCATCATTCCTTCCAAAGAAATCCCAGGACTGATCTCCTTCAGAATGGATGGGTTGGATCTCCTTGCAGTCCAAGGGACTCTCAAGAATCATCTCCAACACCACAGTTTAGAAGCATCAGTTCTTTGGCACTCAGCTTTCTTCACAGTCCAACTCTCGCATCCATACATGACCACTGGAAAAACCATAGCCTTGACTAAACGGACCTTTGTTGGCAAAGTAATGTCTCTGCTTTTCAATATGCTATCTAGGTTGGTCATAACTTTCCTTCCAAGGAGGAAGCGTCTTTTAATTTCATGTCTGCAATCACCATTTGCAGTGATTTTGGAGCCCAAAAAGATAAAGTCTGACACTGTTTCCCCATCTGTTTCCCATGAAGTGATGGGACCAGATGCCATGATCTTAGTTTTCTGGATGTTGAGCTTGAAGCCGACTTTTTCACTCTCTTCTTTCACTTTCATCAAGAAGATTTTCAGTTCCTCTTCACTTTCTGCCATAAGGGTGGTGTCATCTGCATATCTGAGGTTATTGGTATTTCTCCTGGCAATCTTGATTCCACCTTGTGTTTCTTCCAGCCCAGCATTTCTCATGATGTACTCTGCATATAAGTTCAGGGTTAAATTGTTTTAATTACAACCTCACTCAAATGCAACTTCTATGATTTTTTTTTTAAGATTTACCCCCAAACATCTAGTGACTCCCTTCTCTGTGTTCCTCTACTATACTCTCTAGGCATTCAAAACATGACATTTATATCAGCCTGGGCTTCCCTGGTGGCTCCAGTGGTAAAGAACCTGCCTGCCAATGCAGGAGACATAAGAGACATAGGTTCAATCCCTGGGTTAGGAAGATCCCCTGGAGGAGGGCATGGCAACCCACTCCAGTATTCTTGCCTGGAGAATCCCCATGGACAGAGGAGCCTGGTGGGCTATGGTCCATAGGGTTGCAAAGCATCAGACACGGCTGAAGCAACTTAGCAAGCAGGCATCTTCATTATGTTTTAATGTCTACCTGCTCTCACTCACACCTCCACACCCCTTGCTGAGGAGTTTTTCTGTTTTGTAAGTAAGGGCTCAATACAGATATAATTCCTATCCCCAAGCAGGTGCTTCATAAATGTCCTTTTACAGCACAATTGAATGAATCAGAAACAACCCCTCATAAAGGAGGAACACACCCAAAGTGGATGCCTTTTAATGCCCTGATGCTAGTTGTAATTTCAAATGGGAGTTCCAAATGAAATCAGGAATATGGCTCTGAACAGTATCCAAGGAGCTTTAGTGTCTAGATAAAACCACATATGCCTGAGATAGCTTCAGGAGTGGTTACTTAAATAAGAACCCCCCCTCACTTTGTCCACATTAAAGTTATGTGAACAAATACACTTTCTCCTTTGAAAAAGTCCTTTTGCTTCTCTACTGAGACATATTCATTCAGAAGAATAAAAGGTGATTGGCATATCTCCAACCCTACGGCAGAGATTGTATGTTCCACAGCCACTTCCACAAGGATTCAGGCCTGTGGTTAATTTCCAGACAGATTCCAGGGATCTGATTTGGGAGGGGATGTACAATCATCCAGGGATGGCTACATAAGGCCAAAGAACATGGTGTCATACTTGATGCTGGTTTCGCCAACATCATCCTAATCTGTTCTTCAGTTAAACACTCTGTGCCATTTCAAAATGGCAGCCATCAGAATACAGTTATAGAAACATAGAAGGGCACGGATGGAAGGAACCTTGTTAATGCCCTTTATTAGCCAAATGAGGACGTACTAGCTCCTACAGAACAAGTTCTATTTGCATAACCAACTTGGGAAACAAAGAAAAATTTCAAGTGAAAATAGTACATAGAGGCAGCAGTGTGTTGAAGTGGACAGGCCACCAGTTCCACGGTCAGACCATTCTAGGTTCATCCCTTATCACCTGTCTGGCCATAAGAAAGTTACTTAGCCTCTTCAAGGCTTGGTTTTTTCAACTGTATAAAGTGCATGCGTGCTCAGTCATGTCCAACTCTTTCTGAGCTCATGGACTGTAGCCTGCCAGGCTCCTCTGCCCAGTGGAATTTTCCAGGCAAGAATACTGAGTGGGTTGCCATTTCCTATTCCAGGGGATCTTCCGGAACCTAGGGATTGAACCCGCCTCTCTGGCGTCTCCTGCATTGGCAGGCAGAGTCTTTCCCACTGCACCACCTGGGAAAAAGTACATCTTGCTAGATACTTTAGAGGGTTGTGGTAAGGACTAGCAATTCTACAACTGAAGCCTCTAGCTCAGTGCCTGAAAAAAACAGATGTCCTCAATAACTGATGGACTGTTGCAGTGGAAATAGGGGAATGTGAATCATATTTGGAGTGGACTTTTGTCATAAAGCTACATAACATCCAAATCTTCTTAGTATTTTGGAGGAACCATGGGGGAGAGGAGGAAGGCTTACCTTCCAGTATGGAGGTTCTAAGGGAAGGTCCCTCCCTGCTGGGGGAAGGGAGGAGTGGACACGGGACACATGATAGAACTCAATCAATCAGAACCTCTGCCTGAGGCTCTGAATCTAGAAGTGACCAGCTACAGGGACACCACCCAGCACCCGACCAGGCTCCTGCCCTGCCCACTTTCTGCAGGAGGATCGGCTGCCCAGGCCCCTTTGGTTCCTGCATGTGCTCTGTGTTTGATGTTTCTGGGAGCTCTCTGACCTTTCCCAGCAAATCCTTCATTTGTTTAGGTTAAATCAACTTGATTTCTATTTCTAAATAGTAAGACTTTCATTATCCCTATAATTCCAATAACAGCAGACCAATTCTTTCCAATCTATTCACCATCCACCCTTAACACGCTTTGTGTTACCTCGTTTCCTCAATTATAATCACAGTTTAATTTTCTGTGTTTGTGGAGAAAGCTTAGTCTACAAAAATGAGAGACTGGGATTGACATATACACACTACTATATATAAAATAGATAACTAATAAGGACCTACTGTATAGCACAGGGACAGCCAGTTACAGAAGAGATGGTCATCTAGCGCAGGCTTCACTTGGTGCTAAGTAACCAGTGATTTTCCAATGTTTTTAAGTTTGAGGGAAATATATGACAGATGTGTTGGCTCTAGAAACAATAAAAACAGCTCCTTAAATCGCCAAAAAGCAGGGGGGGTTGAGGTGGGGGAGGGTAAGAAGGTAACATAATACAGGATAAATCAGGAGGGAGTGGGCAGGACTGTCTGTTATGATTGAGGGTAGCGAGGGGGTGATGTGGTCAGTAGCAGTAAACAAGCTAGAGGGGGCGAGGAAGTCTTGGACCACAAGCATCAGCCAAAGCAGAAAACTGCCCTGAACCCCACCCTGAAGGAAAAAGATATACAACTAGAGGAACTCAGGAGGGATAAAATGCTAACAGAAACTCAAATGGGTAATAACATTAAAGCGCATACAAATAAATTTAATGAAACAAAGGGAGGGAAATAATGACTCAGTATCCTGTGCTGAGTTCCCTGGTGGCAGTGATTCTCAGCATCCAGGGTACATCAGAATGAGCTGAAGCTCTAGTTAAAAATGCAGATCCCTGGGCCTATTGCACAATTGGAGCTGCTCTGGTGCTTTTTGCGGGGGCCTGGAATATGCATTTTTTTTTCTTTAAAAAAAAGTTTATTGGGGTATAGTTGCTTTACAATGTTGTGTTACTTTCTACTGTACAGCAAAATGAATCAGCCACACGTATACATATATATACACGTGTGTGTGTGTGTGCACGCGTGCTCAATCAAGATAGGCTTTGCAACCCAATGGACTATAGCCCTCCAGGCTCCTCTGCCCACCTGATTTTCCAGGCAAGAATACTGGAGTGGGTTGCCATTTCCTTCTCCAGGGGATCTTCCTGACCCAGGGATCGAACTTGTGTCTCCTATCTCCTCCACTGGCCAGTGGATTCTTTACCACTGAGCCACCTGGGAAGTCCACATATATAAAAATCCCCTCTTTTTTGGATTTCCTTTCCATTTAGGTCATCACAGAGCATTGCGTTGGGTTCCCTAAGCTATACAGTAGGTTCTCATTAGTTATGTCTTTTATACATAGTTTCAACAGTGTATGTATGTCAATCCCAATTCTTTATTTCTGTTTGCAAACGTGCTTCTAATGCAGGTAGCATTACTTGCTCCCTTGCAGATGAGCCCAATGAGGTTGCTTAATTTCAATAGGTACAATGTCACGCCATATTGTCCTGTGGGGGGGATGGCTGGCTCTGTGTCAGTCTCAAAGATCAGGATGGCCACCCACCCATGCCCTCACAGACTGTCACGTGAATGGGGTTACCCTCCTGATCCACGTAGATGCTGCTTCTCCAGTGGGCTGGGGAGTGAAGTACCAAACCAAAGAGGTCTTGAGATTTAAGATCTGATGGATTGGCTTTGCTGGGTTTTGAACTTGTTTGGGACCTGTCACCCCTTTCTTCATTCTGATTTATTCCTTTTGAAATGGGAATGTCTAGCTTTTTCCTATCCTACCCTGTGCTGTGGATGCACAGAATTTGTCTGGTTTCACAGGTTCACACGGCAGAATTTTGTGTCAATATGAATCGTGCCTGGCATCTCACCTGTATCTGGTTTAACTAACATTTAGATGAGACTTTGGATATAAGACTTTGAAGTTGACACTGGAACAAGTTAAGGGGGCTATTGAGGTGGAAACAATGTATTTTGGAGGTGAAAGGGGCTATTTTGAGGGGCTGGGACAGAATATCACAGACTGAAAGTTTGTGTCCCCCTAAAATTCACATGTTAAAGCCTTTACCCCAATGTGATGGTGTTTGGAGATAAGGTCTTTGGTAGGCAGTTAGGGTTGTATGAGGTCATGAGGATAAGGCCCTTATGATGGAATCAGTGCCCTTGTAAGAAGACATGTCACAGCACATGTTCTCTCACTCTCTCTCTTTCTCTTTCTTGTGAGCACACAAAGAGAAAGCAGCCACCTATAAGCCAGGAAGAAAACCTTCACCAAACCTGTCCACACTGACACCCTGATCTCAGAACTGTGAGAAACACACTGTTGCTGTTTACCATACATTACTATCCATTTTTTTCTTTTTATGCATTTTTTTCTTTTTTAAAAAATTTTTATTGGGGTATAGTTGCTTTACAATGTTGTGTTAGTTTCTACTGTACAGCAAAGTGAATCAGCTATTTTGATAAAGCTGCCCCAGCAGACTAAGACACGTACCTAGGAAATGATAAAGTTGGAATTTGAACCCAGAAGTCTGATTGGAGGATTTTTCCCTTGATCAACTACACTACACTTTCAATAGCCCTTTTTGCCACAAGATCTCCAGGAAGCAAGCCTGTTCCTTTCTTAAAGTATATTTCTGTCTCCAACTTTTCACTTATACCAAGGGATAGAGAAAAGTGTGACTTGATTAAAGGTTCCAGGTGCTGGAATTTATTCTTCCTTCTGTCTCTAAGTGGCTGGACAGAAATCCCCCACCTTTCCCTGCATGAGGCAGTGTAGACAAGACACCAAGGGAAGGAGCAACTGAATCTCTCACTACAGGACTCGACCATGTCACCAACACCTATGCTGAAATGAGGTTTCACCAGATGCAGCCTGGCCCCCGAGGGGACCACATGGCTGCTGCGAATCCAGAAGGGTCCACTGATGACGCACACTCCAAGCAGCTCATCAGACCACTGTACTCTGACCTTCTGTGGTCTGCTAAGTATGGAGCACTTGGAGAAAACACAAACACATATTTATGTGTAAGGTAAAGGATCTGCAACAGCATTCCTGGTCTTTAGATTAACAGGTACAATAGATCAGGTTCACAGGTATGTGGCAGCCAGATTTGAATCTTGGTAAGGAGTTGGCATATGGTTATAAGATGGTGTGACTGGAACCACACTTCTTACAACAGGAAAAAAGGGTCCCAAGGAAAAAAGGGTCCTACCTTACAATAGGAAAAAAGGGTCCCAAGGAAAAAAGGGTCCCAAGAATGAACATGGGAAGTGCTGAGGGGGAAACCAAGTCAAGAAGGTGCCCATGCAGATGTGGAGTTTATCATTTTGTGGAGACAGGGGTGAAGGACCATTATGGAAAATGTGTGGCAGGGCGAGGGGTAATGAAGGAGAGGTGTGCGCCACCAGTCAAGGGGCAGGTGTTTATCATGGGGTCAAATCAGGCAGGTAGCACGGCTTCCGGCAACAAGAGATGTCTGTCACACCATCTTCATGAATCCCAAACTGAGTCGCCTCAGTTTCCTGCTTAAAGCCTCTCAGTCCTTGTCTCTACATGAAGACTGTGACTGGAAAGCCTCTGCCTGCCAGCCACGCCTGTCTTGTGTGCGTTTCAAGACCCTCATCCCATGACTTCTCTCCTTCTCTAGCTTCGTTCCTTCCACACCCTCTCCCGTTGGTTCCTGGAGGGTGTCTACCCTGCCTCGCAGCCTTGACATATATATAATTTTCTTTTTTCCAGGCTGGACTGCTCCTCCTCTTGACCTTGGTTTAGTCATATCCTTCTGGTCTTAATACAAATACCCCAACCCAACTCTCACTTCTTGCTTCTCTCAGCACTACAGCCATAAATTCCTCTGCATGGGTGCACGGTAAGATCACACTGCGTGTCACCCACCTAGACTCTGAGGTCCATGAGGACCACATTTTTCCTGGTGTCTCCCTGATGCCCGCAGCACCTTACATATGTCTGGCTCTTAGAAGATGTTCATTGAGTATTTGTTAAGTGAATAAATGAGATGAAAATCTCTGTGGCAAGAGCTGAGCTGTCCCTGTTCATGCCAGGATCCAGCAGTCCCCTGATGCCAGAGTCAAAGGAGCCTGGAGAGTGAGTGCAGCCTGGCTTGCCCCGTGGCCAACCCCTCTGTAACACTCTGGCTGGAGGCAAACAGAAAGGTGTTGCTGCCAATCAGAGTCACGGCATGCATCCATGTGCAGTGGAGGGATGCACCTGGGGCTGAGGACCAGTCTGCATGCCACGTGCCTGCCACGTGCCCTGGCTCAACTGCCTCAGTCTGAAGAGGGATGCTGTCTAGTTTGTCTGCCAAGAGCTGGGAGCCTTTGGTAATTCATACAAAGACACAGTAGGGGCCATCCAGGACCTTGTCAATAATGCAAAGGAGTGCAGACCAGCAAGCCAAGGGATGAGGAAAGGACATGAAAGAAATTGAGGACATGGATGACTGAGGTTTAAAGGTTAAGTGGCCAGCTCATTAGGCCACAGAGGGAGCCTCTGTATCACAGAAGCGCATCAGCCAACCCTGAAGCCTCCCACAAACGCAGGAGTCAGTGGCACTTTGTCGAGATGCACCGGTCACTTTAACGTGATCTGGCCCTATGTAACTTGGAGGGAAAAGCATACCCCAAGGGAACCAGAGAGACAAGACAAAGGAGAATAACCTTTTCCTAGCTGTTGATCAAAAACAGCATCCCCATTGGGAGGAGTGGCCTCTATGTCTGGTCAGAGTAGCACTTTCATAAATTTGGGTCCTCCTCTGCCCTCCCCTTCAACCCTGAGCATCTTGGCACCACAGCATCCCTTGAGAAACACTGATGCCCTCCTTCCCTCGTATTCCTTTTCCTGTGGGCACAGATAGACCTGGGAGAAATGAACACATTCACCTTGTGTTATGAATTTGCAAAGACTGAGAACAATTTTTAAATCATCTACCCCCAGGGAAAACTAAGAGGATGGAAGCCTTAGCAGGGACATTGCCAGTCTTTCTGATAGTAGAGCTCAGCCTGGTCCCTCCAACCTCAGAGCTTCATCCCCTGGAAGTCAGATCCATGGCTCCCTTCTGCAGATGGTTCTTGCAATTGCTGTTACCAGTGATGTTGTAACCTGTTCTCTCTTCTCTCACTCCCAGCAGCAGCCAGAGTATCAACCAGTCAGCCCTTGAAAGAGGAAAGCTGTTCCAGGCATGAGTCTGCGGCGGGTTGTGTGTGTGTCCAGGCCCCCATCTCGCACTCACTCCATCCTAACAGGGGCAGGAGGTGGAAACATTGCTAGACGGTCTGTTTCTGAGAGGGATCAACCTGCTGCTGAAAGATTTATCGTTGGAGAATGGTGAGGCAGGAGAAGGCCTTTACTTGAGCCAAAATTGGTCATTCAGAGTTCATTCTGTAACCTGATCATTTATTTATATTTTATATACCTTCTCCCAAGGAGAAGAGGATGCACGTGGGACCATGACCTCATTGAATGTAGTGTGCTCGACTGACTATCTTACTGGACAGCCTCTTAGAGACTTTTGTGTGTAGCTCCTTGGAAAGTTGCTTTAACCCTTTGGGTTCTGTGTGAGCTCCAGTGAGCCAGGAGACATGAGGTTTTACCTTCTCTATTCACATATGTTACAAACAATGAGACCTGGCTCTTGGTTCCAGCAGACGCCTGCTCTGTACACACACTTATCTCTCCCCAACCATTCCTGAAAGAGGACATGGCTGGTGAGGAGTGTACTGTTCTAGAAATCAGAACACCTTCTCTGTCCACAAAGCTTTAGGCTTGTCAGAGTGTGATTATGCCATTCCTATCCATCGTTATTTCTAGGATATAACTTACTTCACAGGGGAGGTAACAGAGATCTAAGGAATAATTTGCCCAAAGTCATTGGCCAGAGCTAGGATGTGCACTTGTTTTGGGGTTCTAAGACCAGAGCTCTGTTCTTCAAGGTCCCTAAAACCACCTCAGGAGGATAATGAGGGCTGACAGGAGGAAATCTTAGAAGAGTCTGCTTGCCATTCCCATTCAGCCCCTCAAGGTTAGGTAGACCTCCTGGCTTCCTGATTCAACATGACCTTCCTTCTCTGAAAATAGCCATCAATTCATTGCATAACTCCTCACCCACACCAATGAACTGTTCCAACCTGACCCTCAGCCAATTGGCCTACATTGGGAAGGAGGCTTCATCCTGGATTGGCTATTTAGACTGGAACAAGGTGACACAGACTTGGGCCTCCATGGAGTTTATTTAAGGCTGAGAAGGGAATGCCCAGAATCTTTGGTTGATGACTCTCAGAAGCCACTCCTATCTCCCTATCTCTCAGTCTTGTCTGGGATTCTCTGAAAGCTCCCTCTTCTTCCTCGAGATGGTGTAGAATACAGGGGAGGTTGGTTCAGTCAACACACTTCCTCCACCAAGTCCTTCCTTGCCTGCCTCTCAGCCTGGTGTCTAAGGGGAGCTGTACACTGGAGTTCTGGCCAAGGAGGTGAAAGCACCACTCCCTGGGCTGGATTACGGGATCCAAAATAAAGAGGCAAAGATGTGCTCTTCCAATTCCTCGCTGACTGGAAAGCAGATGTTATGCCTGGAGGGGCTAAAACCATCTGGAAAACATTTTTTAAAAAAGCTACAGAGCTAAAAGATCACTGAATTAGGATATCAGCCCTGGACATCCCAGCTTAGACTTTGTAACATATAGAGAAAGGAAAATACAACTATTGGTTCACTACCCTGTGAGTTGGGCATTCTGATATTGGCTGACAGAAGAAGCAGCTTCTTGAGCTTAGAACTAATGGGAACTTGATTTCTTTTAAGCCTGTGAAACAGACTTAAATGATCTGAACATCTCAACTTTGGCATGGAGCCCAAGGAAGCCATCTACATACTTTATATTTAAGAAGGAACATACTTTATATTTAAGAAGGAACATACTTTATATTTAAGAAGGATGGTCCTTGAGTTGCTACTTCTAAATTTTCATCCCCTTACAGACTGGAACTCAATAAAAGTATCCCAATCAGCTTCTTTAGGTTATTTGAAAAGAAACATATAGAAAACCTTGGGTGAAGAAGGTTACTGGAGGCATAGAAGAAACATGGAATGATCTGGAAAACTGACCAGATGTTATAGTCAAGAGTCATTGGAAAAGATCCTGATGCTGGAAAAGATTGAGGGCAAGAGGAGAAAGGAGTGGCAGGATGAAATGGCAAGATGACATCACTGACTCAACAGATGTGGGTTTGAGCAAACTCTGGGAAATAGTGAAGGAAAGGTAAGCCTGGTGTGGTACCATCCATGGGGTCACAAAGAGTCAGACATGACTGAGCAACTGAACAGCAACATTCCATTTACTACTCATTCATTCATTTGCGGATTTATTCATCTTGCAGCTAATCTTTTTACTGGCCACAGATAGTCATGCCAGGTGCATGGATTCATGGTAAATATGATTTATCTGCTTTCAGAAAACTTTGATGTAGAGATCTCAAGGCAGATGATTCAGCAAGTGCTGCCTATAAAATGTGATGAGCATTTGGATTGTTGGGATCTGCACACATTTCATAGAAAGATGGAAAAATACCTCAGCACAGCTAAGAATAAAAAATCCAAGCCCACATCCTCAGCATTTTTTTTTTTTTTTTTTTTTGGTTCTCCTAGCATTTGTGTTCTCCCAAAAAGCAATCTGAAAAGACGGGTTTTAAATCAGTCAGAGTGAAATGCCAGTCTTGGAAAGTGACTGGATTCCCTCCTGCCCAGTCATGGAGGCTGCTTCTGGAGTGCTTACACAGCTTTGTCTATCTGCTTCAGTTGCCATAACAAAATACCACAGCCTGTGTGGCTTCAACAACGGAAATGTCTTTTCTCACAGTTCTGAATGCTGGAAGTCCAAGATCAAGGTCCGGCAGGTTAGAGTACTGCTGAGAACTTTGTGACAGATGCTTTTCTGCTGTGGTCTCACATGGCAGAGAGAGAAAAGACTGGTATATCCTCTTCTTCTTATGAAGGAACCAACCTTGTCAGATTAGGGCCCTGCTGTTTGAACTCATTTAACCTTTGTCACCTCTTCTCAGGCCCTGTTTCCAAATCCAGTCACACTGGGAGTTGGGGCTTTCATGTATGAATACTGGGGGGCTGGGAGACATGAACATTGAGACCATAACAATGACTGAATCTTCCTGCCTGCAGGACACTCCTTACGGACATCACAAAATCAGAAGAAAATTAGGGCCAGTCTTCTTCAAACATGGCTCTTTAGGTACTATGGACTTTTCCTTCAAACATCCTAGTAGAAAAGGATGTGCTTCCCTGATAGGCGGCAAAATTAAACCACCTGGAGGGCACAGCACTCAGGGTCTCCCCATGCAGAGCACCCAGCTTATCCACATCAAGCAGATCCCACATCTGGCCAATGGGTATTTCAAAGGATGTGCTCCCAACACCAGGATGCATGTGGAAAAAATGGAGAGCCACTGGTTGGGGTAAGGGGTGTGAATAAAGGAGAGAGGCTCCTGTGGGATAGAAAATGTACCTGGGGATCTACTTGGGTCTTACACATGTAAGTAAAATCCAGGGCTTTCCAGGTGGTTCTCTAACTGAGGTCAGCATCAGAGATTTGCATTCTCATTTAACAGAAGGGTGTGAGTGCTCAGTCGTGTCCGACTCTTTGCGACACCATCAAATGTAGCCCACCAGACTCCTCTGTCCATGGGATTTTCCAGGCAAGAATGCTGGAGGGGTTTGCCATTTCCTCCTCCAGGGGATCTTCCTGACCTAGGCATGGAACCCGTGTCTCCTGCACTGCAGGTGGATTCTTTACTGCTGAGCCATCGGGGCATTGTTTAACAGAAGAGGAAACCCAAAAGAAGTGAATACACCAAAAAGTCTGTGATAAAAGCAGAGTTTCAGGGACTTCTCTGGTGGTCCAGTGGTTAAGTTTTGGACTGCCAATGCAGGGGACACAGTTTCAATCCTTGGCCTGGGAACTAGGATCCCACATGCTGCAGGGCAACTAAGCCCGTGTCCCACAATCACGGAGTCCATGGGCCACAGGTACTGAGGCCCACATGCCCTAGCACCCGTGCTCCAGAACAAGGGAAACCACTGCAGTAAGAAGCCTCTGCGCCTCAACCAAAAGCAGCCCCTACTTGCTACAACTTGAGAAAGCCCTCACATAGCAATGAAGACTCAGCACAGCCATGAATAAATGAATAAATCTATTAAAAAAATAAAAAAGAGCTTCCCAAGCCCCAAACCACTGACTCCTGCCACTACCAGGATGCCTGCCCAAGTCCTAGTCCAGGAGAGGACTTGATCCAAGAACCAATCTCCCCTCCTGATTTAAATCTCTGATGGTTCAGTCTTGCTTTTAACAGTGTTAGCTACTGCTCAAGGGTCCTCTCCCAGAGTTTTCCAATATATGAAAGACAACACACCTGGAAAAAAAAGAGGGCCCTGAGGCTTTCAACATCAAAATTCAGATTGGCATAAGCCAAGAGCCCCAGGGAAGGATAGTAAAAAAGTAAGAATTGCATATTTCCACATCTGGTTTCAATGAGACTTATGTCAAATAATTTTATTATTTGACAAAAGCAATCCAAAGAAGTATTTTGTTTTTTCAGGATACCTTGAAATGTCATTAAAATTCACCTACAAGCACACAGACACAAAGTACCACCTGTCTGTAGCATGAGATCAAATGAGAAAACAAGGACCTGGGCCTCCAGAAAAGGAAGAGACATGACCTGCTGTAGGTTGGGAGGGTGGGTGGGGAGGCCAGCAGGAAGCGGAGGCCAGGCTGTTGCTTATCTTAGCATTCCTGTTCCCACCAACCTGAGGCAAGCAATCTGTTTTCAGCTTGACACCAATCAGGAAATGGCTCCGCTAAAATACCCTATTGGCTCCGCTAAAATACCCTATTGGCTCAAATGAGACATATACCCAGAAAAGCAGAGAACAACACCATGGGCCTGCAAGCTCACATGAGAAATGTCATTCCTGAACCAGCAAAGGAACAACAATAGTCATTTTCTAGAACATAACTGAGAAAGCAAACCTGCAAGAGGAAGTTTCTAGAAAGTCATCTAGTAACAGGTACAGAATGTCTACAGCAGTATAAACTCTTTGGTTCAGTAACTCCAGTCCTTTCCATTTATCCTAAAGATATTTTTACATTCTTTTTTTTTTTTTTTTTTTTTTTTCTTTTTGGCCATATGGTTTGTGGGATTTTAGTTCTCCATCGAAGGATTGAGCCCGGGGCCTTCAGCAGTGAAAGCAATGAGTTAAAAACACTTTGCTCCAGGGAATTCCCTCCTAAAGATATTTTCAAATGTATAGGAAAGGATGGTTATTGTTCAGAGATAGTCCTACATGGTTCTCTTGTATTCCTACACACCTTGCTGGATATGCCAAGAATGCAGCATCCTATTTCTTTACTCAGGCCATGTCTCAGAATGGTGCTTAAAGCAAGTGACCTTGAAGGATGAAGTAATGTCTCCTCCTGGAACAGAGAGGGCTTGCCTACTGCTTACACAGCAGAAGTAGATTCCCAAAGCCCGATATTCGTCAGCTGCAATGCCAACCTACTGCATTCACAGCATCCATCTGGGTCCATGGAATTACTTCTTTTCTTAGCATTCCTGGGGGCCAGTGGAACCAGTGGCATGCTGATGCTTCTGCTGTCTCTGGTGATATAGGTAATAAAGTCCCTTGTCTCTCATGCAGGTGTCTTGTGTCTTCTGCCAGCATCCACAACACAGCAACGGGTTTACTTCTGAGCCGGTAAGTGAGTAAAATCAAGTTCCAAACCTGACACTTAAGACAGCATTGTTTAGTAAAAGCTATGAAGCTAAATGATATCCAAGTAGAAAATGATTAGATTAATTATGGTATACATGTACCCAAAGAATGGTGCGGGCATTTTAAATGACTTCAGGGTGCATACTGATTGACATGAAAATAATATAACAGTATATTTTTGAGTGAAAAGAGCACTTGAGAGCATTTGTTGTTGTTGTTCAGTCACTAAGTCGTGTCCATCTCTTTGTGACCCCATGGACTGCAGCACGCCAGGTTCCCTGTCCTTCACTGTCTCCCAGGGTTTGCTCAGATTCATATCCATTGAATAAGTGATGCCATCCAACCATCTTATCCTCTGCTGCCCCCTTCTCCTTTTGCCTTCAATCTTTCCCAGCACTGGCTTCTTTTCCAATGAGTCAGCTCTTTGCATTAAGTGGCCAAAGTATTGGAGCTTCAGCTTCAGCATCAGTCCTTCCAATGAGCATTTAGGGTTGATTTCCTTTAGGATTGACAGGTTTGATCTCCTTGCAGTCCTAGGGACTCTCAAGAGTCTTCTCCAGCACCACAATTTGAAAGCATCAATTCCTCAGCACATTATGCTAAGTGAAATAATCCAGACAGGGAAAAGCAAATGCTGCATGATATCACCTGTATGTGGGTTTTTAAAAAAGTCAAACTCATAGAAACAGACAGTAGAAAAGTGGTTGCAGGGGCTAGGAGTTTGCAAGAAATAGAGAGAGGCTGGTAAGACTTGAGCTATAATAGATGAATAAGGTCTGAGGATATCTGGTGGATATCACTGTATCATGTTCTCACACAAAGAAGGAAGTGATGGGTGTGTGCATTAACTAGATGAGGGGAGCCCTTGCACAATGTACACATGATTCAAATTACAATGTACACATTAAATATCTTATAATTTTATATGTCAATTATACCTCAATAAAGCTGAAATTTAAAAAGATGATCTGCCACTACTATGAGTTGTACCATAATTCATCCACAAAGTCTGAGAGTTAGCCTTCAGTCTCGCCAACTCATGTCTACATGAATCCTTTTTAAATCTCTCGGATGCCCCCCTTCCAGCTTGTCTCCCTGCTTTGGCCTGATCTTGGTCCTCCCTAGCATCTTTCTGGAGATTGCACTCATCTTTAAACTGGTCTCTGTCTCCCTTCCACATCTCTGAACCCATATATAACTCTGCTGCCACATTATTTTTTCTTAAAAAAAAAAAATCCCACAAATCAGAGCATGTCACTCTTCTGCTGCAAGTACTTTAGAGCTTCTCAAATACCGACAAAAGGAAGCACCATCAGCTCCTGCAGTGTCACTAAGCTTCTTTGATGTTGTCCCCCTCAACCAGCCCTCCTGATTTGTTCCTTTTGATTCCTTGCCCTTCTTTATGGAATCCACTACCCTAAACCCATCAGGCAAATGCTTATTTCAAGATTCAGCTCCTCCAGGAAGTATGTCAGAACTGCTTCCTCAGAGTCCAATGCCATCATAGGCAAATTCATCAAAATACTCACCATCCTGTGCTTTTATCTGAGACTTTCTCCCCTAGTAGCTTGTGAGTTCTCTGAGGGCAGAAACCACATTTTATATTTGTATCATCCACATCTATTCTACACTGGGCACAAAAAGAGTACCTACACAAAAAGGAAAAAAAAAATACAGTTAAAACTTCAGTGCCTGAGTTCACTCATACTGTCAAATCTTTTTTAAAAAATAAATTGTTAAATTTTAATTATTTGGGGCTATGCTGGATTGTCATTGCTGAGTGGGCTTTTCTCTAGTCACAGTGTTATGCCTTCTCACTGAGGTGACTTCTCTTGTGGCAGAGCATGGGCTCTAGGGCACAGGATCTTCAGTAATTGCAACACCCAGGCTCTGGAACACAGGCTCAATCGTTGTGGCCCACGGGCTTAGTTGCTCAGCAGCATGGGGGATCTTCCCGGATCAGGGATTGAACCTGTGTCTCCTGCATTGGCAAGTGGATTCTTTACCACTGAGCCACCAGGGAAGATCCCACTATCAAATCTTAATTCTGAAAAGTTCTAAATTAAGAACCCACCTGACAGACTCAGTGTGTTGCCATCAATATTTTGTTGCCCAGAAAGGAATGAATCAGTTGATTCTTACCTACAGAAGATCATGCTCCAGAAATACTTGTTTCTGTCTGACACAGAGCAGCACCCCTCTGCCACCATTGGAGGGAGAAAGCCTTTAAGTCCATATCCCTGGGACAAAAGCCACCGGGAATAACTAACCCTGAAACAGCATAACTATGCTTTATAATATTATCTTAGGAACTGGGCATACTAAAGTGCTTTAAGCCTTTTCAGTAATTTATTAATGAAAACAATCAAAGACAAAAATCAGTGTTAACTCAGGCAAATTAAAGCAGATGCAGAAAATAAAGCAAACAAAAATCTTTAGACAGAATGACTGATCCAATAAGATGTGGACCTGAAACTGGGCAACAGGTTTAGATTCTACTGAAGATTTATTACTTGGGATTGGATTCTAAAGGGGCTTCCCTGGTGGCTCAGGTGGTAAAGAATCTGTCTGCAATGCAGGAGACCCAGGTTCGATTCCTAAGTAGGGAAGATCCCCTGGAGAATGGAATCTTCTAATGGCAACCTACTCCTGTATTTTTGCATGGAAAATTCTATGGACAGAGGAGCCTGGTGGGCTACTGTCCATGGAGTCCCAAAGAGTTGGACATGACTGAGTGACTAACACTTTGCACTTTTATTTATTTCTTTGGGATGATCCCTTATCTGAAGCAGGGCATTGCATTACAGTGTTTCCCAATAGGTTGTTTTCTGCATTTTAAGTTTTTTTGTTGCTATGTATTTTTTAAATTTTTTAATTGAAGAATAATTGCTTTATAGAATTTTGTTATTTTCTGCCAAATATCTACATGAATCAGCCATAGGTATACATATGTTAAAACACTGAGACAGATCCTGTGATAAGACTTGATGAACCATTTCTAGCACAAGGGTTTTTGCCAAGAAAGGCTCTGCAACAGCCCAGTACCAGTGGTATTTACAGGGCTTTCTCTTAAGTCAGGAGCAGAACAAGCCATCTGGACATTGGCATTGCCCTTAGCTGGCCTCTCAGCTGGTTAGAGCAGGAAGGAAGACATAATGGGGTGCTGCTGTAAGGGGCTGGGTCTCTAGGGGTCACTCAGGACCCACAGGACCAAAAGCAGGCCATTGGAGAGGCTCATGAGGAGGGCTTTAAACTCCCTTAGGCTTTTCAGGTATTGGCGGCTCTCAAAGTGGGAATCTTCCCATGTACTGCAGCGGGTCTATGGCAGACAGCCCTCCAAGATGGAACAGCAGCAGCCTTCTTGTTACTTGAGGTTTTGCTTCTGAGAACACTTTTGCTCACCTTGCTTTGTATTCCTTCATCCTGATTTATCAAACAGTGAATCATGCATCCTCTTGCTACATTTAGCCAGCCCAGCCTTTTGTCTTATGATCAGCACTACTTTTCTTCTTCACAAGCCCTGGAGGACTTTGTTCTGTTACTTGATGTCTCTTTTGGCCTCAGGATCTGCCCGTCACCTCTGAGGTGGTCTCGTCAAGGTTGGAAACTAAAAAGTCTTGACTCCACACTGGGTCAGTTCCTCAGCTACCCTGAGTCAGAACCACCAGCCGGATCACACATATGGAAGTAGCATGGTTAACTGATGGTAACTAACTGCCATCCTGGTTTGAGCTCAGCCATGGCAACAGCAGGAGACTGATCTTGAAGCACTTCTAACCACTGACTCGGCCAACTCAGTTTCATTGTTTGATCCAAAGTTATGAGCAGATAAAGAGGATGGATCAGTTTGTGACCTAGTCTATGAGTATTATAAATGGTTTGTTGTAGAAGGATTTATTTCATAAATGTCAGAGATATCTATCTTATCCTATTTCATTCATTCTAGTTGCACAGAAATAGTTAAATAAGACTCAAAGATATGGACAGAAAGAAGAATTTGTTCCAGCCCTTATCATGTCCATTGTTCACAGAATAGTGTGTGTTTGGAAATTTCATTAGTCATGAAAGAGGGGGGAAAAAAAGGGTAGGCTATATAGAAATCTACTGAAATTATTAAAACTGCACCCCACAAATTAGAAATAAGCATCATATTTATTTTTCTTCATTTGATTTCAGTCTTAGCCTCTATATTAGGGAAGAAATAGTTGGGGAGTGACATTTTATAGTTACTTAGTGTATTTTTAGTTGAGAAATCACTGTTATTTCCAGCAATTCTCATCATTTGGGAAAGGATAGTCAAAGCTGCAAAGCCAGAATTTATACATGTATATCATTGACTTCATTTTGATTGAGGGTGGGATTGTATTAATATGAGATTGGGAAGTGGGGAAAAGGTGATTTTATTTTAATTACATGGGTGTGGGCAGATCTGGTTATCAGTTTCTTATGAGATGCACTCTGCACTCAGGGATTCTGTGCTTGTCTTAGTCATTCAGAGGAGATTCTGCAATTCTCTCATTTCTTACCCATGAACTTGGTGGCTTACAATAACACTTTGTAATCCAAGCTCAACTTGCTCTTTTCCAGCTGTGACAAGGATAACATCCCCACCCCTGGGAGGCCTGGCAACACATTTTCCCTGCCAGTGAGACTGTGCTCTGACCTGTGCAGAAGCAGTGGTTACAGGAAAAAAGAGCACAGGACTTGGCAGTAACAGGAGAGATTGCCCAAGGCATGTCCGTTCTTACCCCAACTGGGCAACACGTAGATTGTGCTCTATAGACACTGAGCTTGGAGAAGCAAGTTTTTGGTCATGTCCAGGATCATGGGATGGTAAACATCAAACTTTCCAAAAGATGGCAGAGGGAAGAACTACCAGATCTGCTGGATGCACAAGCTCCTCTTTCTGGATTATAGATAAGCGGCTACGTTAAACATCTCTAGACTGACTGAAACAGTTTCTAGAATGGTTTCATATGTTTTCTCTCCATTGTTTCTTTCAGAAACTCTTTCATCAAACCATGGATCTCTTTCCAACATCAGTTCTTTTTAAAGGAGAAGGAAATGGCAACCCACTCCAGTGTTCTTGCCTGGAGAATCCCAGGGACGGGGGAGCCTGGTGGGCTGTCGTCTCTGGGGTTGCACAGAGTCGGACACGACTGAAGTGACTTAGCAGCAGCAGCAGCAGCAATCTATCTTTAAGAAGTAGAATTGACAAATTCCTGAAACAAATTAAATCACAAAAGCTTTTTTGAATTTGTTTTCTGTGTTTTAATGTGTATATATATATATATATATATATATATACTTTAAGAGATACACCATATACAACTCAATTCATAATTAATTCAATAACCAATAAATATGATTTACAGTGTTGTCATTAGGAATTGGCCAATAGTCATGCTGAGGTGAAACAATCTTTACTTTGAAAATTGCTGAACACTGTTCTACTTTTTAATCATTATTGAGGTACCTCCATCTCTTTCTCAGAGTAATTGATGACAGTAGGACTAAAATTCATGAAGGAAAAAGAGAAAGACAAGAAGGAAAGGTGACAAAAGAATGTAAATACACAGGCTTTATGTACTCATACAGCTACACACATAAAAATCAGGCTTTAAGTCCCAAGGCTGCCAAAGCAAAAAATGGGAGGTACAGCTTTATTATTCCATAAGAAGAAAGGCTGGATGAATCACAAGCTGGAATCAAGATTGCCAGGATAAATATCAATAACCTTAGATATGCAGATAATCAACTTATGCTTTACTGATTACACCAAAGCCTTTGACTGTGTAGATCACAACAAAGTGTGGAAAATTCTTAAAAGAGATGGAAATACCAGACCACCTTACCTGCCTCCTGAAAAATCTGTATGCAGGTCAAGAAGCAACAGTTAGAACCGGACATGGAACAACCGACTGGTTCCAAGTTGGGAAAGTAGTACATTAAGGCTGTATATTGTCACCCTGCTTATTTAACTTATATGCAGAGTACATCATGTGAAATGCCGGGCTGGATGAAGCACAAGCTGGATCAAGATTGCCAGTTGAAATATCAATAACCTCAGATATGCAGATGACACCACCCTTATGGCAGAAAGTAAAGAGGAACTAAAGAGCCTCTTGATGAAAGTGAAAGAGGAGAGTGAAAAAGATGGCTTAAAACTCAACATTCAGAAAGCTAAGATCATGGCATCCAGTCCCATCAGTTCATGGTAAATATATGGGGAAACAAAGGAAACAGTAAGAGACTTTATTTTCTTGGGCTCCAAAATCACTGCAGATGGTGACTGCAGCCATGAAATTAAAAGACACTTGCTCCTTGGAAGAAAAGCTATGACCAACCTAGACAGCTTATTAAAAAGCAGAGACAGTACTTTGCCGACAAAGGTCTGTCTAGTCAAAGCTATGATTTTTCCAGTAGTCATGCATGGATGTGAGAGTTGGACTATTAAGAAGGCTGAGTGCCAAAGACTTAATGCTTTTGAACTGTGGCGTTGGAGATTCTTGAGAGTCCCTTGGACTGCAATGAGATCAAACCAGTCAATCCTAAAGAAAATCAGTCCTGAATATTCATTGGAAGGACTGATGCTGAAGCTGAAACTCCCATACTATGGCCACCTGATGCAAAGAACTGACTCATTAGAAAAGACCCTGATGCTGGGAAAGATTGAAGACAGGAGGAGAAGGGGACGACAGAGGACAAGATGGTTGGATGGCATCACTGACTCAATGAGCATGAGTTTAAGCAAGGTCTAGAAGATGGTGAAGGACAGTGAAGCCTGGCATGCTGCAGTCCATGGGGTTGCAAAAGGTTGAACATGACTGAGAGGCTGAACAACAAAAAAAAAAGGTACTAGTTCTACAGGGAAGCAAATGTATTTTTCTTGTATTAGTTTCTCAAGGCAATCCCACTGGTAGGGTCTTTCTGGGGAACACTGAGTGATGGGAGCTACAGGGAAAGATGCCACACAGAGTCCCCTTAAAAATCAAGGGCACAGCATTAAAACACAATCCAGTTTAGGACATTTTTAAAACTCAAGTGTGAAGCTTTCGGTCTTCCCAACTTTAGTGGAAGCACAAATGGAATGCTTACCCTTTAGACACTCTTGCTGAGACTAGATCACAGGTAGTTTACTGGAGCCTTTTCAGTGGGGGCCGTGGAGGACCAGGAGTGTGATGAAGTAGTTGAAAGCAGAATCCTGTTCTAGGCCACAAAAATTTAACCACCTCAGCCAAGCTGCAGGTGAGCAGCTGTTCTACTCCCCAGCCATGGACTCTCCCATTCCCTGTGGAGTTAGGGGTAAATATGTACACAACTTCTCATTGGAAGTTATTCCCAGTATATAAAGGATTAAGTATGCACCTTCTGCAATCACAGAAGAGTATATTCTTGGGGCCTATGATTTGGGATCATCTCTGTGGATTTGCAGAGACTGAGATTGGGATATCTCTGGGGGACAAAGCATGCTCCCCCAGTGCTGCTCATTGTTGATGATGTTTTACAATGTGAGCTTTGTCATGTGGGGTGGCTGGGTCCCAAGCAGAGGAAGACTAGTGCCTATGATAAAGGGTGACTTTCTCAACCCCTCTCCAGAATCTGTGTCTCGGAGCCTGCCCTCTCACTGGTCAGCACAGTCAACCTAGAAGTCCCTACAAAGATTGGCTATATATCTGATTTTAGGATATAATACAATGTTTAAAATTAAGTTTAAATTTTAGCAAGTTTCTTTCTGTTTCCCTTAATTCACTATTCTTTTGACCTAAATGGAACTTTCTTTTCACCCTCAAAGACCTCCCCAACCAAGAATAATCCATATTCATTCAAACATAGTGAGTCAAATCTTTTTCAATTTCTCAATGGTTCACGGATAGGAAGCAAATAGGAAAGTTAAAAAGACTTTTCAATATCTTCACAATGAGAAATACTACATAGAATATGAAAACCTTGCTCAGAATTCCTAACACTCCTTGTTCAATTTGTCATTCAATGGGCTGGGAGACATCACTTCAAGGTTGCTCTCAACAAGTCCAGTAAATCTCTGCTGGTGCTATCCAAGATAGGTAAGTACATCAGTTTCATGTAACTGTGAACTAAATTTATACTTGACGTTTCTTCAAAGGGTCAAAATATTGAACACCATAAAATGCTGTTGGGTTTGACCTCACTTATTTTAAACTGCTAACCTGATGATTTGGAACACCTTCTAGATCACCTGAATGCATATGTCCTACCAGAATGAAAAGAACCAGTATATACCAAGGATCACATAGAACCAGAGGAACTGAACTAGGCTATCAATGTATGCAAGTAATACCTCCCCATATTTATCCTGTAGAGTGCTATTTAACATTATTAAATTTTGTATGTAAATACATTTGGAAAGGAGTGTTCCATTTAATTTAACACAGCCCTCCTTAAGGAGAACAACACAAACAATTTCCCCCAGCACAAATTGGCTCCAGGTAGGCATGAAAGTATATCCTGCTGTTCAGGTTTCTGGAGACATATTCCAAAGACATATCCCTAAAAGTGGAGAAAAAAATTGATGTCAAAAAGCTATCTAATTAGAGCCTAATATTGGAGTAGACCATGCATTACTTGCATTTGGAAAAGTAAAAATCAATGAGGAACATCTCCGCCTCATAAATCAGAAGCTGATTTGTGAAAGGACACATTTGTGCTCAGTGGGCTGAGCAGCCTGGTGACAGCCTGCACTTGGGCAGCCAACAATATATTTATGTATATCTGCTAAAAACATCTCTTACTTCTGGGTGCACAAACCAAAATACTTGAAAATGAAGCAAGTGTGATCATACATGTGGAAATCATTCAAATAATTAAGAATTAGGTACAATTTAAAATAGTATAACTTAGAATAAGGAACTTGCGGAAAATTCCAGCAAAGGTGCCGTGGAGGCTTAAAGTACAACTTCTTTGGTTGGGTCAATTTCTTCCTGGCCATTATTAGGAGGGGAGGAAGCTGGAAATACACTTACCTCCAGATGATCCCTCTGGAAACCTGCCTAAAAGAGCGACACGTAGATTTGAAAATAAACAGACTGAGGCTGATTAGGGTAGAAAACTTTCCAGGAGCTGATCTGTGGCATTTCTATCTAACAAGCACACTGAACTCTGCCATGTTCCTTATCAAAAGTCAACCTGGAGCCATTGTGTGATCTGCCCAGGAAGGGACAAGTCACCCACCTATTTCCCATTGAAGAGCATACTGTTTTCATGACACTGATGATGGACTTTTCAACTTGGAACTCCTTAGCAGCCATGCAAGTTGCTGCCACCCAGGCAAAACTTGCTATTTTCTTGAGTTTGTTTGTTAGTGTTGCTGTGTGTCTGTGTATATCTGTATGTGTGCACGTGTGTATGATATGTCTTTGAAGGAGTCCACAAAGTACAGGCTGGGAATTCTTGAGGAGGAAGCTATTGAACTGGGTATCATTCAACTTGAAAGATCTGGAGACACCAACTGTCCACTGGAGGAAAGGGGACAGCAAGCCCCCAGCTCAGTTCTATCTTAGGTTTGATTGCATTTGAAGCAAATGTAGAAGAGCCAGGGCTTTCTGAGGCCCCCAGTGCCTCTTCAGCAATAAAATGTGGAAATGAAGATTACCATAGCAGAAGACAAGGCCAAGAAATGGGATGACATAACAAGGGAGAAAAGCAAGGGACAGATGACAAGGTTCTGTAGGAATAATGGAGTCCTCAGTGAGGGAGTCCATGGGAAATTTGTAGACAAAAAGTTTAGCCTTTGAAAAAAGTCACCTCAGACTTGGTAACCTTTACTATAGTTTGAAGCCATTTGAAACATTTCTTTTGTGGGGCTTGGGGGGGCATTCCACATGGCTTGTTGGATATCAGTTCACCCCAGGGATTGAACACAGGCCACAGCAATAAAATCCTGAAATCCCAACCACTAGTCCACCAGGGAACTTCTGCAATTCAAGATTTTTCAAGAATTTCTAAATGTTTTTTCACTAGGTAATTGAAAGTGACCTAAGTATGGGGGGTGTGAGGAGAATTCATATTCAGTTATAGTAAACCATGAGATTGCTATTTCCTCGTACCATCTGAGTACATAGTATTTTTCCCTTCTTAAGAAAATGTCCCAATCTTCCAAGAATAAACATTCAACTTAAAAAATCCTTAGGGTAAGTTAGTACTTTTTAGATCTGCCAGCTCAGATGACTTGTCATATCGCCGTTGATATATATATGACTTGTGAATACTCACTCAAATACATATATGTGTTTGTGAACTGATGCATTAAAGCTCTGGAAGAGAAACAATGTTCTAGTATGGAAGGACAAATATATATATACATACAGAATGAAATGTAATACTGAAAATTTCATTTAAGAAAAAATAAGGAAATTCCTTAGTGGTCCAGTGGTTAGGACTCCATGCTTCCACTGCAGAGGGTACAGGTTTGATCCCTAGACTTGGAACTAAGATCCCACAGGCCATGAAGCATTGCCCCCCCCCCCCAAATTAAAATAAAATAAAAAAGAGAAAATATCTAGAGGCATGAGGAAGATTAGAAGAAGAACAAGTGGGAAAAGACACTCCAAATTTCTTCAAGTTGATGCACCATATATTTGCAATATTTCTCTTAAAAATTTTTTTTAGTGCCATTAAAGTTCAGTCCTCTGAATTTCCAACATCTCTTAGATTCATGGACACTTGAAAAGTATTTGCAGTATCTGGAATTCTTGTGTATTGTGCAAGACTTTCTCTGGTTTCAAACATTGTCTGGACCTGGAAGCAAAATGGAGCATCCTTTTGATGGCACTAATGGGATCTTCCTTCCAAATACTGATGCCATTATGTACAATGACTGCTGCAAGAGTAAATTCATACAGGAACAAAAGACTGACATGAACACAAAATCTACATACCTCAAGTCTCAGCTTCCAAAGAAATGGCCAAGATCACTATGAGAAGCAACCTTTGAAGCAAAGAGTGCAGATGAGGTGCTATGCCCTTTTGTGGGTAGTTGTTTTTTCTACCTCGTGAATCTAACGGCTTAGAACCTAGTGGTCATCACTAGCGATTGGGCAATGGAGCATCAAAGGTTTCTGGGGGAGCACAGTGACTGCCAGATTTGACACCAAATCTGTTTGTGGGGTACATTCCAGTGTGAGTGACATGAATCATAGACTGAGGGAGAAAGTTATCTGCTAAATGTTGCATTAGTGACCCATCTTACAACTACCTTGGAAGGCGATCATGGGGAGCAATTTTTTAAAGATATAGCCACATGGGTAATTTCCTATGTAGAAGGAATGGCATGATTATAACAAATAGATAAACTATAAAAATTATTTTCTGTTTGGCATTCAGACTTGTGCAATGTCACAGGACCTCCAAGACATCCATGGGGTTGCTTTGTAGAAGCAAACCATCCTAAAGGTATGTCGGCAGTTTGCCAAACACAGAATAGCAGAACATTAGTCATTTCTTTGAGGTCTTCAAAATGGCAATGGAGGCTTCACTGGCTAAAGGACAAGAGGCTGTCCTGCTGCATACTGGTTAGGATAAAAGTTCACATTCCTGCTGCTGTTCTTTATTCCAGCAAGAATCTGCTGTAGAACATGTTGCTGTACATAAGCAAGAAGACATAGCAGTTATAAACACATGTGCACATACAATCAGAGCCTTAGAATACATAAAACAAAAACTAACATAATGAAAGGGAAGAATATACCACTCATCAATAATGGTTGGAGACTTTGATACAACACTTTCAATAATGGTTAAAACAATTGCAAAGAATAATGAGGATATAGAAGATTTCAAAAGCACTAGAAAGTGACTAGATCTAACACACAACTCTAGATGTCACTCAACATGAGCAGAACACATATTATACTCAAGAGTGCATAGAAAATTCTGTAGGATAGATCATGTTAGGCAATAAAAGGAGTCACAGAAAATTTAAAAGGATTGAAATCAAATAAAACATAACATCCATGCAATGAAATGAAATTAGAAATCAGTAATAGAAATACATTTGAAAAATATATAAATATGTGGACATAAAATAGCAGCATCTTAAACATTCAATGGGGCAAAGAAGACATCACCTGGGAAATTAGAAAATACTTCTGAGATAAATGAAAACAAAAATGCAAAAGTTGTCAAGGATGTAGGCAACAGTGTTGGGCCAGAGAAAATTGTGGATTTACAGAAGACACTTATGGTCCCAAAGAAGAATCTTGACTGGTCAGTGCTCATGTCTAGGAAAAGGGCAGACTGAGGAGCCTTTGGACTTTCTTCCTCAAGCTAGAAATTATCACAAATATTTTCTTCCTCTTTTAATTAAGTGCAAGTGGTAAAGAATCTGCCTGGCAGTGCAGGAGACCCAAAACATGTGGGTTTGAACCCTGAGTCAAGAAGATCCCTGGAGAAGGAAATGGCAACCCACTCCAGTATTTCTTGCCTGGAAGATTCCATGGTGAGAGGAGCCTGGTGGGCTATAGCCCATAGGGTAGCAGAGAGTCAGACCAAACTGAGCACCAAACTGAGCATGCCCATGTTCATTTTGCTGCAAAGTAAACTACCCATGGTTATCAAAAAGTTGCTCTCTCTTTCTTAAGATTTTTTTTTTTTAATGTAGACCACATTTAAAGTCTTCATTGAATTTGTTATAATATTGCTTCTCTTTTTTATTTTTTGGCCGCAAGGCCATGGACTCTTATTTCCCCAACCAGGAATCAAACCCACATCCCCTGCATTGTAAAGTGAAGTTTTAACCACTGGGCCACCAGGGAAGTTCCTCAGCCCTTTTCTTTGGATAATATCAGCAGGTTGAAGGCAAGTGGCATCCATTGTTGAACTTTCTAAGGATTCTCATGATCTTCTTGTCTCACTCACAGTCACCCTTTGCCCTGCCCACAACATGCTTTCCTCACATGTGAGGTCACATCAAAGAAAGAAGCATTTGTCACAGCAGGGCATGTGCCAGGTCCAGACACTTATGAATGAAGAGTGACCAAGACATAGTTCCTTCCCCTGAAAAAAATAGTCTTCCAGGTGAGCAGGACACATACATCATTTCAATGCCAAACCATAAGTTGCTGAACTCTGGAATGCCTAGGATACTGTAGGGTCCATACAAGGACCTTTAACCCAGAAAAGGAGTCAAGAGAAGGCAATTGAAAACAAAAGTCAAGCACCAGAGAAGGGGCTCCTAGGCTGAGCTGTATAGCACAAGTAAGGGACATCGTAAGAAAAACTATGGGAGAAGAGAAAAGCAGGAACGAAAGCAATCAGCCAGCAAGGTGTGTTCAAGGGAATTAGAGGTGAACAGAAGGCGCAGAGGGGCTGGCAGAGGAACTGAGGGCAATGAATTCAAAGACTCAAGGAAAGCCAGACTGTGGAGAGGATTCTGGAAGGATAGAATTTTGTGAGTTTGGTCACAAGGAGTCACTGGGAGGTTTTGCATGAGGAAGTGAGATGGTCAAATAGATCCTTATAGCAGGAATCTGGAAAATAAATCTGGGGGTTCAGCTGGTGGTCAAGAACACTGGGACAAGGAGACCTGCCAATCAGTTATTACAGTATTTATGGCTAAGAGGGAATGAAAAGTGATTTAAGAACCCCTAGGGGTGGGGTTATTTATGAGGTAAAATGAATGGGACTTTTTAAGTGTTTAAACGGAAAATGGAAGAGACGGAGGACACTAAAGGAACTCCTGGATGAGTGACTGAGTGTATGATGGCCCAAGAAATAACATAGAGAAGGTAGATGGAAGCTGATTTTGAGGGAAATAAGGTTGTGTTGGAATTTCCCAGGGAACATCCCAGTGGACATGACTGGTAGCTCAGGGATGTGAGTGTGGGGCTTGAAGGGAAGTCATAGTTACAAAAATAAATGTGTGAGTCATCTATACCTAAGAGGGGGATAAATAAGGGCGTGCAATTCGATGACTCACACAGGAATGAGGAGAGGGGGAAAGAAAAATCTCTGGAAAACCTCCTCAATGAAGTAGACGGCTCTCCATTCCTCTGGCATCAAACAGAATGTTCAGGGCCACTTTTCTCCCATCACCAGTTTTAGTGGGAATTTTTCATCTGTTCAGAACTCCCCAAGCACCAGATCTTTCTGGCAATGCAAACATATTTTTGCATCAATGGTGTAAGAGATTAAAAGCGTTAACCTTCCTTGTGAAATTTAGACTCTAAGGGACTATAGATTGTCGAGTATTTTAACACCATGGAATGAACCACTAAGAATAAAATGTCAGGTTTAAACAGAGATTATTGAAGCCAAGATGGGCAGCAAGGGGTACATTCCCTCTCCTCTCCATTCTTGCCCCATCCTTTTATTCCAACCATCTTCTTCCAGGATTCTGGTCTCATTCAGTGGATGCTACCCATTTCACCATGAAGAATGGCAGCAAGGTCTATCAGTGGGAAGTGTCTCTAACACAAGCAAATTATTCCTGTGCTAATTTGGGTCTCCTCTGGTAAGCACAGCCTTGTTGTTAAAATAAGCTAATACAGTTTCTATATTTTTCTCCTTCTTACTAAAGATTTCAGGAGAGTGGGGTTATGTGGCGGAGGCTATTATTTTTCATCCAAATTCATTCTCTTCTCTTTAGGCTCATGGTTAAGCAACCTTTCCACTTCTCTGAGCAATGATCATCTGACTAGTTTCTCTCCGGTGAAGAGTGCCTGCCACTCCTGCATGCAGACCATCTAGGCTGGAGACAGGCTTCTTCTGCCCTGCCCCTTCCCCCTACAGGTAGAACCTGGGCATGGATGCCACTCAGACCCCACCCTGAAGATGGGGTCTTAGTACTACTATGTGTATATGTTTTTTCCTTCTTTGATGTCTCCATGAACATACTCACTCAGTCCCCAGCAAGAGAAACTAAAATCTTATTTGAGGGTTGAAGTCCACTTCAGGTTTGGGGTTATGAGGTGATGGGCACGCCTCACAGCCACACACCCAACGTACACAATCCGATAGGGGAGAAAGAACAGAAAAGCAGAGTGGGTGGGAAACACTTGTAGTCACTACATCATCGCACATATTAACTTTGGTTTTATTCACTCATGTAATTTTGTAACATTGGGATACTATAGGTAACAGTGTTTGCTGAATGAATGATTAAATAAATGAATGAATGTGCAGCTGAACAGAAACAGCAAGTAGCAGAATGAGGACTTGCTCAGCTAGTCAAGCTGCCCCTGTTCTTTCTGAGAATCATTCTGACCCTTTGCTTTTGTGGCCAATTCTCTGCTCTTTGATAGAATCTTCCTGATCTATTGTCCTCTGTGGCAGTATTTTGGAATGCCATTAATGAAAGTGCCCCCATATTAGCCCACTTTTTTATTGATATTTCTCAGGTCTGAGGGCTTTCTTAGAAACTAAATATTCATAAACTATGGTTCTAGCTCCTCCTTCAGAAATGTTTTATGCTTTATACAAATAGAACTGTGTAGGCTAGTATTCAAAGTCAGCAATCTTATTGGGTCATTCCTTTAAATTGGAATCCTGCAGAAGAATTTCTTTCTCTTTCTTTCTTTTTTTGTGGCCACACCATGCAGCATGTGGGACCTTAGTTCTCCAATCAGAGATGGAACCCAAGATGCCTGCATTGGAAGCGTGGAGTCTTAATCACTGGATCACCAGGGAAGCTCCCTGCTAGAGAATTTCTGTCTCTCAGGAAATAGGACAGGTATGCTTTCTACCCCTGAAGCCCTCCTTTAATGATCATCTTTGCACTGTCCCAGAACAATCTGAAAAAATGACAAGGGAAGAAGGTTCCTCTGGCACCAGATAGCAACCACACAATATGAGTAATCATCCTCTTTGTTATGTGGGAAGCATATAACAGGAAGAGCTTGGCAATGATATGAAAACCACTTTGCCCCATATTCTAATAATTCCTGATATGGCTTTTCTACCTTTCTGATTTACTTTGCACTACCTTTTGATCCAGGCAGAGAATAAACTTTACTAACCCCACAAAGATCCAGACTACCCAGTTCTCAACTTCTTTTAACATTTATTTTATATACTGGAGTGTAGTTGATTAACAATGTTGTGTTAATTTCAGGTGGACAGCAAGGTGATCCAGTTATACATATACATGTGTTTATTCTTTTTCAAGTTCTTTTCCCATATTGGGCCAACCTCCCAATACAGTAGGACCTTGCATAGAGTACAAGTTACCTGAAAGCCAAGGAGCATTCTGTGGTGAGAACGAAAGCCCACGCTGAAGCATGGCAAAGTCAGCTTTTTTTGTATATGCTTAATGGCCTGAGTGTGTAGTCTTTCAGAACCCGGGTTACTGCATCATGTAGTAACAAAGCAATTATATTTTCAATTTGGAAATTTTTCAGAACAATTCTTCCCAATTGGCCATCTTGACAGTAAAAGCTACAAGTGTGGCCCCATCCAGCATGGGAAACTGCACTGCATCATCCATGATAGATAGAGTTACTTAGTTCTTGTCTCTTGAACATTGGAGATTGTCAACCGAAACACAATTTTAATTTTAGTTTATCTGCTATTAAGCTGCTCTTTTTGATTCTAGCTAAGTCAACAGTTTCAGCTGCTTAAGTTTTCCCACAGAATAATGTTATAATTAGTTGGATAATTGGAAGTTGTGTTCCTGACCAAGGACTCATCAGCAAATAAATCATAGATATGACCAACAATATGTCATACAAGCAAGATACAACAACCAGAAACCTTCAGAATCATTTGAATTAGTAAAATTATGACCTCAGACACATAAAATGGGCAGGAATTTACAAATAACATAAAATACAGGCCTAATGTGTCATAAATTTGGCCAATCTGAAACTAATAGAAAGATAGCTATTGTAAACATGGAATTAAGACTTTTGTAGGATAATGTGTATGGCCTATGTCTTCTAGGAAACAAAAGCAATCTGTCACAGCAAGTTTAACTGATGCATTCTTTATTCCTCAGTAAATTCTGCTGCTGTAAATATGTCAAATAAAAGCCAATATTGTTTCTTGAAATGCAAGACCTTGGAGAAGACTGTTTAGGACAAAACACCAACAGATCTTAAATTTAAATTGTTGATATGTCCATCTATCTCCATATAAAATTAGCTGACTCCTGGGGTGCATGAGTGTGTGCATATGCATATGTACCCTCCCCACATGATCACACAAACACATACGCACACCCTGCCTCCTCCATAATTCCTTTAGTGTCCATCTCTAAACACTGCAATGTGAGAAACAACATCAAGAAAGCTCATTTTCATGGTTCCTTTACACTAGCAGTTCTTAGTTAACATGAATTCTCTTGATGTTGACTATATCTGGACACATTTTTGGTTGGCAAAACTGGATGGTTCTATGGGTGTCTAGTTGGTAGAGACCAGGGACACTGCCAAATATCCCACCACAGAAGGGCAGTCCCCTACAACAAGGACTTATCTGGCTCTAAATGTCGGTGTGTGAGTGTAGCCAAAGTTGAAAGACCCTGCTTTACAAATATTCATACTGTAGAAAACAGGTAGATTCAGCCAGTCAGCTTACTTGGATAATTCATGACCTTCTATCTTATTGTCCAGCAGAAAGTGCCACTCGTCAGTAGCCTTCTCACAGTAAACCTGCAAAGAAAGCAGGAAACTTATCTTGTTCATCTTAGTGATCTCAGCTTAGCACATTAAGGTGGTTTAATGAATATTTGTTAAGTAAAGGAGTAAATGGATAGAGAAGAAAGGAAGAATGGGAAAAAAAGGAAGTGGATGGTGTTAGGGCCAAAGTTGGCTTGATTTGGGTGAACTTGCTTCCTTTTCCTTTACTGTTTTCCAGAAAATCAGTAGGCACAGGTTAATCTAATATTTATTGTTTACTAATTACTGCCATTAGTGGCTTATTGTATTTAACTGATTGTGTTAATAGTCACAAAAGATCTGTTATTGACAATCACTATACACTGGTTTTTATTGTTGTTGTTTAGTTGTTGAGTCATGTCTGACTCTTTGCGAGCCCATGGACTGTAGCCTGCCAGTCCCCTCTGTCCATGGGGTTTCTCAGGCAAGAATACTGGAGTGGATTGCCATTTCCTTCTCTAGGGGATCTTCCTGACCCAGGGATCGAATCCGTGTCCAGCACTGGCAGGCAGATTCTTTACCGCTGAGCCACCAGGAACCCACTGGTTCTTGTAGCAACTCACAAATCGGATTTTTAAATATTGACATTGACTTTCAACAGTATTCAAAATTTAGATTATTTTCAAAAGAGCAATAAAAAACCTAGAACTTCGTTCAAGTTCATAGCAGGTTGCTTTGCATTGTTTTCCTTTGTTGATTATCTTCTTCGGTCTTCTGGTCTCTCCCCAGCCCTAAGCAATATCGTAGGGCAAAAGCATTACTCTGGCTACTTTGCTGGATGTCTACAGGAAAAATGGAAAGTTATCCCTGCCAGCCATGGTCACAGGGAAGGGGCTGGAAAGGGCAGGAAGGCACAATGATATATATTAATAAAGCTCGGGCTTATTTTAACACCTATTACCATAATTTTTTCTTTCTTCTTTCCCTAAATCAAAATCCTGTGTCAGCGTGGTCTCTGTTACAAGAAAAAAACCAAAGGCTAGTAAACAAAAACCTATAAGTTTCTCTGTAAAGGCATTTTGACTTTGTTCAGGGTCTACCACAGTTTCTATGTGTAAAAGTCAATCATAAAATAAAGGCTAAAGTAGTGAATGTATTTTGTGTGCCAGCTGCTCTACTGGGTACTGGACCCAGAAAGATAAAGGACCCTTCTTGTGAAGGGAAACATGGTTTACCATAAATAATGAAGCACTGATCCACTGTTGGAAGAGCAAATGAGCAAAATTACGAGGCAATAGATACAGCACAGGCTGATCAGATTGGTCAAATTCACCAAAAGAATGCCATTCGTCAAACAGAACACTAAAACTCTTTATCAACATTAGGCACACAGATAGGCATTCTTACTTCCCATCCCTTCTAAATGTCCTTATATCCCCTCTTAGTTTGCATCCCAACAACACTTTAAAAACATGAATCAACTGTCAAGTTCCTATCTCATTATAAAAATGGTCCATATTTTTATAGGCATCCATAGGCAGGCAACTCCATGTTAAACCCAACACATGATAAGTTAACGCTTTTTCTGTAGATAGAAAATACCAACCTAAGTTTACAATTCTTGCTATCCTCCCGTAAAAGTTCATTCTTCTCAGACTGGGCATTTTGCCATCTTTCTCATATTTTTACCTAACATCCATCATCCTTGGTCTTAATCTTCTGTCTACAGCTTGAGATATATTTCTGGTTAAGCCTATGATTACTTCCTGTCTCAGACACTTCATCTACTCAATGGGCCCTTCACAGGCCTTGGAAGAGCATATTCCATGTTGACTATACACAAAAAACCCCAAAACAACAACCAACAAAAATCAAAACACCTTAAATCCAGGCTAATACAGGAGCAGACAGAATAGGTTGAAACTTTCCAACTCTGGAGGTTCCCCCTCTTGTCACCAATTTCCAACAGGGAAACCGAAAAGTGAATTAAGCCCTTGAAACCTGACTTAAAGAGGCAGTTGGTAATGTGAGCATGTCGCCGGAAGACATCCTGGGGTGGACCCCGTCTAACCAGGTTGCTGTTTTTAGACTCAGACACATTGGCTCTAAAAGCCACCACTCCACTCCATTGGAATTTCATACAGACGAAGTTGCTCTTCTGAAAACCTCTCTGATAAAGGTACTAGATGAGTCCAAACTACCTCATAACCTTGGAGGCAGCCTGTCTGGAAGGTGCCAAAATAACCAGACAAGTGGGCTCATCAAAATCTTTCATGAAATATCTGGAAGCAGGTAAAAAGGAGAAAACAGAATTCCAGATGAGGTTATGCAGAAAGTCAAGCCAGGCAAAGGCAACTGTGTGCCAGAAGACTGGATGCTCAGGATAACTCTCCCCGCTGCACTCCCCTCCCTGGGATCTGGTGGGAGAGATCAGCAGCTCACACCTCTGCTGTCTTCATGTTTCATTGCACCTAGTGACTGGCTCTGACTGTCATAAAATAGAACAACACTCAGCAAGTGCACATTGGCCCACCGCCCATGAGCAGAAGCTGAGTGAACCTGGGGTGACACGCAGCTGCCCTGTGGGGTAGTAAGTCAGACAGGCAGGTGGAGGGACACCCTGTTTGTCCAAGTCACACTTGGAAACCAAGCCGAGTGTCCAGTGGCCTTTCTCCCAAGTGATCTATGGCTTTCCAGACCTCAGCCCACCCTTGGCAGAGCTCTGGCCCAGGTGACCCGAGGAGGAACTGTTGATTTTGGAAAAGGCTGAGGCTATATTTCTGCCACAACAAAAGATTGGGTCTCCACTCTCTTTTACTTAATAAAAATTTTATTACTTTGCTTGCAGTATATGTTCATTTTAGAAAAAGCAGTGAGAATAAAGAAAAGTTAAAAAATAAGTGACCACCTGGAGATAGTTTTTGGGTATTTTAGGCTATCTCATTTCAAAGATTTTCTTCTGCATATGATATACCAGTGTATATTCTCCAAAAGTGGAACCATACTATCCAGGGTCATTTTTTTAAAGGAAATTAATACTGGGTGTTCATTAGCAGGACTGATGTTGAAGCTGAAACTCCAATACTTTGGCCACCTGATGAGAAGAGCTGACTCATTTGAAAAGACCCTAATGCTGGGAAAGATTGAGGGCAGGAGGAGAAGGGGACAACAGAGGATGAGATGGTTGAATGGCATCACCGACTCAATGGACATGGGTTTGGGTGGACTCTGGGAGTTGGTGATGAACAGGGAGGCCTGGCGTGCTGCAGTCCATGGGGCCGCAAAGAGTTGGACACGACTGAGGGACTGAACTGAAATAGAACATATCTACAGAAAAGTGTACTCCTCAATAAAATCACTATTTATCTTGTAAATTCTCCCTTCTTTAATAATTCATTGTGGTTTCTGCAGCTACAAAGAATTCACTGGGTTTTAACTGTCACTTGGTATTTAATTGTAAGGATCTTCCAACATTTACCTAACCAACTTCTGGTCCATATTTTTTAAATAACTTTCCCATTTTTCTATTAGATTGAGGTTGAGTGTGATTTTTTTTTCCTATTGATTTATATATGTACCTTACGAAAAAAAAAAAGTTACTTTTGAGCATTTTGAAAATATAAAGTAATGAAACTAGACTTCTATTTCCTAGTGTTAGGAATTAAAAGTAAGAATTGACTCTCCCTCCTAAGATAAATCAATTAGCAAACTTTCCTTGCTTTACTCTTTCACTTGTGGTGAGGATAATGCTAGACTTTTGTCTCAGATTATAGCTATAAAATGCAGAGTGTCTCAGGTATTGTCCACACACCCTCTCATCTCTACATAATTCAGAGTCAAAGATCCCATCCAGAAATAACACTGGTGAAGTGAATGGGCTGTGATGTTAAACAAATCTGGATTCAAGCTCTTTGGGCAAACAATTGTGACATTGGCAATATAATGTGCTTCATCTCAGTTTCAGTTGTTTCAGCTGTGAAATGGGAAGAGTAATAACGCCAACTTCACAGGGTCTTTTGCAAGCATTAGATGAGGCAACACACATAAAAATAATAAAAGCTACATGACAGCTTCATTTAGGCACTCTTTTACAGGCATAACTCCTGACACAGAATGACAACTTAATAAGTGGTGGCTATATTACATTAGGATTATTACACCTGTTCTTCACAGGCTGGAACAATTAGGATGAGAAATTCTGAGCCCAGGGAGGTAAGAGATAGATTTTAAGCACCACCTGCTATAGAACTTTGCCTCAGTGATGTTGATTTCTGTCTGGGAGTACAACACAGAACACCCTGGTAGGAGACCAGCTCAGGGTGCAGAGATTGCAGTTCTGAGCTGAGAAATAATCTAATCATCAGGGTTCTCAGGAAGGAGAGCAGGAGCCAGGAAAGTTCACAATCACACATCAGAAAACCGAGTCCCCCTGTCACAAGTCTACACTCACACATGCACACACACACACACACTAACACTCACACTTAGGTCAAATATTTCTCCTGATGAATAAATCCTTACTTCCAACAAAGAGAATATTTAATAATTGTATTCCTGTTAGAAGTTCTTTTTATAACTGAACTTCTGAATTTACCATTTTAAAGGACTGAAGTTGAAAATGATATTATCACACAGAAAAGGACTCTGATCTATGATTTGAAGCACAGAATGCTCAGTGAAATAAGTTAGGCATAGAAAAACAAATATTGTGTGATCTCATTTCTATGTGGAATATTAAAAAAAAAAAAAGCTCAAGAAAATTAGTACATTGCCAGGGGCTGGGGCATAGGGAGAATGGTGAGAGGTTGGTCAAAGGACAAAAACTTCCAGTTATAGGACAAGTAAGTTTTAGGGATCTGATATCTAGCAAGGTGACTACAGTTAATAATATTTGTATCATATGCTTGGAAGTTGCTAAGAGAGTAGATCTTAAATGTTCTTACCACAAAAAAAAAAAAAATTGTAATTACATGAACTGATGGATGTGCTAACTAAACTTAATATGGCAATCATTTCACAATTTATACATGCAACAAGTCAAGTTGTACACCTTAAACTTATATGTCCATTATATCTTAATAAAGCTGGAAAACACCAAAATAAAGCTAACTCATACAGATCTAAAACTTATTTCTACCCTTTTTCTTCCTTTCTGTTATGTTGAGCTTTATATTTAACACATAGTAGGAAGTTATGTTTAATTAATTTTATTTTGAAATTTTTGTTCTTAGCAATCCATGGGCAGAAAGGACTCCCTTAAAAAAAAAAAGCAAAGTCTCATTTTTGCTTTCAAATGAATAAACTTAGACCAAAACTTACCCCTTTCTTGCTAGAAGTCAAAAAAAAAAAAAAAAAAAAAAAAGCCAACAAACCACAGTATCTAAATATTTGGCCCAGTTCCTAAAAGGAAATATCTGAGCACTTATCTGGCTTTGGAATACAGCATGTAAAATTGTTTTTATTTATGGTCAAAATGTTTAGTACTTCTAAAATGTATAAGTTTGTTTTTGTCTTTCTTTTTTGAATAAGATCACTGGAAAAAAATAAAATCTTAAAAACATTTAAGTTTAGTGATTCCACTTTAATTCCATTTTATATTAAACAGTTATCTATCTACCTATATCATTTGACATTGCTCAATTCTATTTAATTACATTTATTTCATTATAAATTTTAAAACAAAGTTAAAATTTAGTTACGGGGTTTTTTTGTTTGTTAGTTTAATAATAACTATTATTATGGGCTTCTGTTAATACCAGTGGCTCAGCTGGTAAAGAAACCGCCTGCAATGTGGGAGATCTGGGTTTGCTCCCTAGGTTGGGAAGATCCCCTGGAGAAAGGAAAGGCTACTCTGGTCTGGAGAATTCCATGGACTGTATGGTCCATGGGGTTGAAAAGAGTCGGACACAACTGAGCAACTTACACTTTCAAGAATTATTAAAGGTTGAATATAAAATAAAAATACCATCTTCCATTGTTACTCAGGCAAATCTGGCTGAAATGATAAACCTAAAATATTTTAATATATTAATCAAAACAGTATATTAAATAATAAGCATTTAATAATGCTTATTACTAAACCAAAATAATAATCATAACTAAATTTTTGAAATCAACCTTGAATATTCATTGGAAAGACTAATGCTGAAGCTGAAGCTCCAATACTTTGGCCACCTGTTACAAAGAGCAGACTCACTAGAAAAGACCCTGATGCTGGGAAAGATTAAAGGCAGGAGGAACAGGGGATGACAGAAGATGAGATGGTTGGATGGCATCCCTGACTCAATGGACAAGAGTGTGAGCAAACTCTGGGAGATGGTGAAGGATAGGGAAGACTGGCATGCTCCAGTCCATGGGTTCACAAAGAGTCAGACATGACTGAGCGATGGAATAACAATACTAAACCTGGATATCAGTGTTATCTAAGACTAGAATAGGAAGCTAAATATTTGTTTTAAGAAAGGGATTGCTATATATATTTTTTCTTCCAATCTGAAATACCTATCCTGTACCTGAAGACAATAATATATGTCTTCAGCTTCCAAAGAATTTTTTATTGTGGTAGAATACATGTAACATGAAATTGATCATTTTCACTTTTTTCTTTCTTGGCCATGCCATACAGCACATGGGATCTTATTAATAGTTCCCCAATAAGGAATCTTCCATAAGCCTTTTATCCTTATCCATCAGAGGGCAGACAGAATGAAAACCACAATCACAGAAAACAAATCAAACTGATCACATGGACCACAGCCTTGTCTAACTCAATGAAACCATGAGCCATGCCATGTAGGACCACCCAAGACGGACGGGTCATGCTGGAGAGTTCTGACAAAACGTGGTCCACTGGAGAAGGGAATGGCAAACCACTTCAGTATTCCTGCCTTGAGAACCCAATGAACAGTATGAAAAGGCAAAAAGATAGGACACTGAAAGATGAACTCCCCAGGTCAGCAGGTCCCCAATATGCTACTGGAGATCAGTGGAGAAATAACTCCAGAAAGAATAGAGACAGAACCAAAGCAAAAACAACACCCAGTTGTGGATGTGACGGGTGATAGAAGTAAAGTCCAATACTGTAAAGAACAATATTGCATAGGAACCTGGAATGTTAGGTCCATGAATCAAGGCAAATTGGAAGTGGTCAAACAGGAGATGGCAAGAGTGAACGTAGGCATTCTAGGAATCAGCAAACTAAAATGGACTGGAATGGGTGAATTTAACTCAGGTGACCATTATATCTATTACTGTGAGCAAGAATCCCTTAGAAGAAATGGAGTAGCCCTGATAGTCAACAAAAGAGTCCACAATGCAGTACTTGGAGCAATTGCAAAAATGACAGAATGCTCTCTGTTCGTTTCCAAGGCAAATCATTCAATGCCACAGTAATTCAAGTCTCTGCCATGGCCAGGAAAGCTGAAGAAACTGAAGTTGAACGGTTCTATGAAGACCTACAAGATCTTTCGGAACTAACACCCAAAAAAAGATGTTTTTTTCATTATAGGGGACTGAATGCAAAAGTAGGAAGTCAAGAGATATCTGGAGTAACAGGCAAATTTGGCCTTGGGCTATAAAATGAAGCAGGAAAAAGGCTAATAGAGTTTTGCCAAGAGAACACACTGGTCATAGCAAACACCCTCTTCCAACAACACAAGAGAAGACTCTATACATGGACATCACCAGATGGTCAATACCAAAATCAGATTGACTATATTTTTTGCAGCCAAAGATGGAGATACTCTATACAGTCAGTAAAAACTAGACTGGGAGCTGACTGTGGCTCAGATCATGAACTCCTTATTGCCAAATTCAGACTTAAATGGAAGAAAGTGGGGAAAACCACTAGATCATTCAGGTATGACCTAAATCAAATCCTTTATGATTAAACAGTAGAAGTAACAAATAGATTCAAGGGATTAGATCTGACAGAGTGCCTGAGGAACTATGGACAGAGGTTTGTGACATTGTACAGGAGGCAGTGATCAAGATCATCCCCAAGAAAAAGAAATGCAAGAGGGCAAAATGATTGTCTGAGGAGGCCTTACAAATAGATGAGAAAAGAAGAGAAGTGAAAGGCAAAGAAGAAAAGGAAAGATATACCCATTTCAATGCAGAGTTCCAAAGAATAGCAAGGAGAGAAAGCCTTCCTCAGTGATCAATGCAAAGAAATAGAGGAAAACAATAGAATGGGAAAAACTAGAGATCTCGTCAAGAAAATTAGAGATACCAAGGGAACATTTCATGCAAAGATGGACTCGATAAAGGACAGAACTGGTATAGACCTAACAGAAGCAGAAGATATTAAGAAGAGGTGGCAAGAATACACAGAAGAACTGTACGAAAAAGATCTTCACGACCAAGATAATCATGATGGTATGATCACTCACCTAGAGACAGACATCCTGGAATGTGAAGTCAAGTGGGCCTTAGGAAGCATCACTACAAACAAAGCTAGCTAAGGGAGGTGATGGAATTCCAGTTGAGCTCTTTCAAATCCTGAAAGATGATGCTGTGAAAGTGCTGCACTCAATATGCCAGCAAATTTGGAAAACTCAACAGTGGCCACAGGACTGGAAAAGGTCAGTTTTCATTCAAGTCCCAAAGAAAGGCAATGCCAAAGAATGCTCAAACTACCACACAATTGCACTCATCTCACACGCTAGTAAAGTAATGGTCAAAATTTTCCAAGTCAGGCTTTAGCAATATGTGAACCGTGAACTTCCAGATGTTCAAGCTGGTTTTAGAAAAGGCAGAGGAACCAGAGATCAAATTCCCAACATTCGCTGGGTCATCGAAAAAGCAAGAGAGTTCCAGAAAAACATCTATTTCTGCTTTATTAACTATGCCAAAGCCTTTGACTATGTGGATTACAATGAAAAACAAAGGAAATCAATCCTGAATACTGAAACTCCAATAATACGCCCACTTCATGTGAAGAACTGACTCATTGGAAAAGACCCTGATGCTGGGAAAGATTGAAAGCAGGAGAAGGGGATGACAGAGGATGAGCTGGTTGGATGGCATCACTGACCTAATGGGCTCCGGGAGTTGGTGATGGACAGAGAAGCCTGGCATGTGTAGTCCATGGGGTCACAAAGAGTTGGACACGACTGAGTGACTGAACTAAACTGAACCAGGAATCAAACACATGCCCCTTGTGTTGGAAGCGCAGTCTTAACCACTGAACTAATAGGGAAATCCCATCATTTTAACCATTTTTAAGTTTAGCGGTATTCACGTTGTCGTGCAACCATCACCACAATATCCAAACTTTTTTTATCTTTTCAAACTGAAACATTGTACCCTTTAAACAGTAACTCCCCATTCATCCTTCCCCTTTATCCTGGCAAACACCATCTACTTCCTGTTTCTATGAATTTGGCTATTGTATGTACCTTGTTCAAGTGGAATCATACAATAGCAGTGTTTTAAGGTGCAGTGTGATTATCTTAATTTTAGTGCAGCTAATCAAGCAAATTCTTTGCTTTAAACTATAGGATCAACCCATCTTTGGTGTATATAGAAAGACCTCACAGTTTGGCAATGGAATCTAAGCCTTGATCTGATGGGGACCTGCCTTCATCAGGCAAACACAAAGCCCCTTTATTTACCCTATTTAGTTGAACCCTAAGCAGTCTGACTGGTGTTCTGGGTTCTGCCTATATACTTTGTGTTTCTGATGTGCAAACTCAGTCATAAAAAATATCTACAGTACTTGCTTTAAAAGTACTTGCTGCCACTTAACTGTAAACAGACTTGTAATTTGGCTATAAAAATTCACGACTTGCTGAAAGGAGCTATAATAAAGTCATAATGATTGCTGGTGCAAGCACCATCAGAGAGGCCCTGGATGGTTGGCTGGCCAAGAAGCATGGTATGCCTGCTGGAAGCTGGGTGAATCGTGGGTGACGACACCCAGTATTGCCCTTAGAGAGATTCACCTTTCCCGTGATCTTCAATGTCCAAACACATCAAGTGCTGAAGAGTTGATGGTCATTGGCCAGATGGGTCAACATCACCAGCCCTATTGGGTGGACAGAGGCTCCCTTCAAGACCCTCAAGTCCTTTGAACAATGTTGATCTTTCTCTTTTTGACAAAGGGATGAGGAGCAACATCTGGAAATGGAGATGGAGGCTAGAGATGGAGGCCGTTTCATGCCCCCAAACAGCTCTGGTTGAAAGTCTAGATATTATCCTTCACTTTGTGTGTGATGAAAGAGCACTTTTCCTTTCTCCAGGGATTGATAGAGGAAGGTTTAGCTAAGAAAGGAGGTTATTTATATTCATTCTGAGGTGGGGGGTGAGGCATACAACCAAAGTATGGGTTGTGTCAGAAGAGACTTGAGGACCAGAGTGACCTGGTCACAGTGGGCCTGTATCTGCCATGGGGAACTGATGTCCAAGAAAGTTCTCACATGGAACATCTGGCTCAACAGACCAGAGTCTGATCAGAGCTACAGTTTCACCAAGACTATCCACCTCTCTTCCTTCCCTGAGAACTATCTCTCTCTCACTTTCTGTGAGTCTTTAACCAGGGAACAGTGTGGACTTGGGGTCCCCTGCATGGGGAGCTGTTCTTCAGGTGACCTCGTTCTGACTGAGGCCCAGATAGACTTACTTCTCAACCCAAATACAGATGCACAGCACTTCAGAGGAGAAGAGTTTGACCAGAGAAAGAAACTGCCTCACCTTGGCTTTGCCAGGGAGTGGTCCAGGCCCCAGGATGACAGAAAGGACCTTGATTTAGAGTCAGGAGCTCTGAACTTTGGAAAATAATTTTACCTGTCTGGGCTTGGCTCTCCCTTGGTAATATGAGGGGCTTATATGCATTTTTATGAGGTCTTTTCTAGTTCTTATAGTTGATTTATGAGCCAGAGAAGATCTCTTGGAGCTCCTGGTTTGCTACCCTTTCAGGAAGATGAGGCCAAAGAAGAATAGGACACAGGAATTGGAAGCTCCATTCAGCAAGCCCTTAACTTCCAGGACACGTCAGGGATGACTTCTAAATGGATGCACACCAACTGTTCTGTCTAGGATTCTAAAGCAATTTTAATTCTAAACAGTGTGGATTGTGGAGATTCACGGAATTAAAGGGTTACACCAACTTGAGACAGAGATTCAGGGGCCAGGCTTGTGTAGAACTACCAATAAGATGAAACAAACAGAAAGGGGAGCTTTGCTGGCCAGAGGGGACCAGAGGATCTTGGCGAGGAAGCAGGAGACTCAGAATGAGCCAAGCCATCACCTTCTCCCTCACTGGCCATTTCTCACTAGTGACCTTCCCAGTCATTGGTCACTAAGGTCTCTGGGTGACTTTCCCAGTTGTTTGTAACCTAGTTTTGCTTACAATTCATGTCAGAGCTGGAAGTCATTTATAATACCTACTCTACAATGTACTGCAAGCTTCCCAAAGCCAAATAGAGTATGAATCACAAGATGAAACACCTAACACAGGAAGGTCAGAGTTAGACACCCTCTTTACTCCAACACACACACACACACACACAAACACATACACACACCCTGCCAAATGTATTTATTTCTTTATGCCCAATGGGCCAAATATAATCTCTGGACTTCTTATTATATGTATATTTGCTCTCATTTATCTTATATGTTGAATTGCATATGCTTTTGTAAACCACCTAAAATTCTTTGAGAAAAAATCATGCACAGATCAATCACTTCAGAAATGAAAATCAATGAGGTGCCATTTTTATAATGAAGCCCACCCTCACCCCTCTCAGTGTTTCTCACCCTGTTCTGAGTTCTTTCAGCTCCCTTTAGAAGCACAGCTTCTCTGTTGCCCATCGTTTCAAGCACACAGGTAGTTTCCTGAGAGGACTCCCTGATTTTCCTGGGTGAAACCACTTGTACGCATTTATTCCATTTTTCTCAGTGTCCATTGGCACACATCCAGCCCAGGCCTGGGCCAGGAATATTCCTTTGATACCAAACAAGGGCTGTTGTCTTAGCCACCTAGCTTTGTAGACTGACCTCTGGAGATTAATAGCAGCAAAGATTAGACTTTTTTTCACATCTACTAGGCTCATGGTCATGGTTTAAGTAATAGTCATTGAGTGACTAAGTGAGTGTCTTTGAAGAAGGTGGTGCTGAGTGACAGACACTAGCACCAGTTTAGGCAGCCTGCTTCACAAAGGCCACCTTCCCCCCAGAGAAAACAGTGTTCTTTGCAAGGTCCTGGGCCACCAAGGGACTCATTAAGTATGGGAATTCCCAGCTTCCCTCAGGGCCTGATGCAGAAGGCCCTTGCTGGGTTCAGCAGTCTGCAGAGTTTGCAAGCCACCTGCCTGATTCTAAGCCAGGTTTTCCCAGCAACACGGGTGAAGGATAAAGAGAAGCCTGGAACATCCTACCCTCCCAGGAAGATGACATCTCCACCCCAAGCCCGAGTAGGGAGTAGGAGGAGTAGGAGGCAGGCGCTCTAACCAACTCCATGACCATTGCCCAGATGAGCTTGGGTCTCTCAATTCCTCTTCACAGTTTTTAGATGAACAAAGCAGCTGTCCACATTCATCCCCAGCAGGGCACACATATAACCAGACATGGAGAACAACTTACTGAATAATTTCTTCATGAAACCCCAATCTTTCCTTTACTGTGAAAACGCATTACTGAAACCTGGGAAAGAGGAAAATACAAACTAGCATTACTTGCTCTAATTTCAGATAGGATACTAACCAAATGCACGCGTAATAGTCCTATACGCCTGATGTTTGCAGGATCCAAATTCTGTCTGCAAATCGCTAAGAGTGGGTAGCAGAGGCTGAGGCTTTGGCGACTGATGGATATGGGGTGAACACAAACTACCCTTGTCCTTACTGCAGGAATCTTGACAAGTTCACCTCTCAGGAGCCTTGATTTTCTCACCTGCCAAATGGTAAAAATAAAGGCAACCCTCTTGGCAGGAGACAGGAGATATAATCCCAGTATAAGAAAGAGAGGTGATGGGTACCAATAAAGAAATGCAAATATGTGATGAGCTTTCCCATGGGCTCAGGGCCCATAAAGTCCGAGCCCTGACTATTGTGTGTATTTCTGTCCTCAGGTGCTTGAAAGGATGCCTGGCAAGGAAGGGACTCAGGCAGATGACACTGGCTTAGAACCTCCCATGGGCCACACCCCAGGCTCAGTGTTTCATGGGCACGATCTCACTCATCACACAACTAGCTCACCTTACAGATGAGAAGTGAAATATGTCCTGCCATATCAGTAAACAAGGCTATCACAGTCATCAGCAATTGTAGCCACTGAGCTGGTGAGCCCTGAGGGCACTCAGGAGGGAAAAAATACCTGCCATCTAGCAGCCATCAGACTGCAGCCACTCCCCATGGTGAGCCCTGAGGAAACTCAGGATGTGAGAACACAGGATGCTAGCCGCAGCTAACCAAAATACATATCAAAGGAATGATTTCAGTGAGCCTAGACTTGTTATCTTCCCATACACAGAAAAGTGCTAAATTCCTTTACTTGGGATACTTTACTTGGGATACTTTTCTTATTAACAATAATCTTTTGAAGTTCAGACTACATCCCCTACTAAATTTATAAATAACCTCCTACTCCCCTCATCTCCTTAGAGCAGTTCTCTCAGTGTTACTTGAGATATTTCCTCCTAGGTTCGAAGTCCTAAAAATTACATAATTCTCAACTTTTCATTGTGAATATTTTTAAGTCTATACAGACAAAGACACATAAAGAAGCCTAGTAATTTGTCCAACCTGGTGGATCGTGGCCGTGAACTCAGAATTCAAAGTGTGAACTACTGATTTGCACATAGGCAGAGAGGGGCCTGAAAAAAAGAAAAAGGCTGGGAGCTTGGAGATGGCTTCACAGAGACCATGGTACATGCCCTGGGCCTTGTAGGACAGAAAGATTTGAGATGAGCAGAAAAAGCGGAAGAAATTTAAGGAGATGCACAAGCCAAGTTTGTAGACCTAGAAAGCACAGACTGTCCTGTGTGGGCTCTTTCCTCCTCGTGGAGGCCCAGCAGCAGCTCCCATGTGACAGAGGCTGTGGTCCTCAGACTACCTGTATCCCCAGCCCTGGAGGGCAGCTTCAGGCCCTGCCCCTCTGTAGTGGAAGTTCCTCCTTGACTCTCTGCTCTTTGTCTTCAGAATCAAGCTTCATTTCTGCTTTGGGGCAGAGCAATGTATAATGAAGGTGCACACAGCCAGGCTCAGGGATGGGGTGGCAGGTTAAAGACTCAATTTCCTGGCTTCTCCACTTTGCGTCACCCTGTTTAATGACATTTCAACATTGAGAGGGTTTCTGTTTTTTTTTTCCCCCCCTCCCTCTTTAAATTAAATGTACAGTAGGTGTTTTGTGTTTAATTTCCTTAAGAAAAAAGTGTATTGTGGGGGTGAAATGTTTAAAAAAAAAAAAAAAGGAGCAGGGAATTGTGGAAGTTTATAAAAACCATATTCTGTGCTCCAGGGACTGAGGTTACCTCTTTGGAGCCTGTTCATTCTCTCAGGAACACTCAGAATGGAGTCTTAAAGAGTTTTGTTTGTTGTTGCATTTTTTGCCTTCATTTTTTTCTCTCCTTTTCCGTCTGTGCGTGAATTACCTCCCGAGTCGCTTGTCTTTTTATGTGCTTCTCCGAGGTGTGCGGTGACACAATAGCCCCGAGCCAGCAGGCTTTGGAGCCACTTCTGTTCCATCACGTCATTACCTTCACAGGGTGTATTTATAGCAGCCAAGGTGCCAAAACAGGGGTGGAGGGGCTGGAGGGCCTGCCTCCAGGACTGGTAGGGAGGGCCCCGCACAGAACCCTTATCCTGTCCATCAGGCTGGGAGGGCACCAGTCTGTCTGCAGAGGGAAGGGCAACGTGGTACAATATCCAGTTCTCCTGCCCAGCCCCTTGGGGCCTGGGGTGGTGTGAGAGTAACTGGGACGTCACTGCTGGGGAGGAGCAGAAGGGGGACCAAGTGGAGGGGCAGGGCCCAGGAAAGCCACTCCACTTTTACTGATTCTTTGTGGGAGTTCTGAATATGAGTTTGAAGAAAGCTTTTTTTTTCTCCTTTTAAATTGGGGTATAGTAGCTTTTCAATGTTGTCTTAGATTCTGCTGTGCAACAATGCGGATCAGCCATACGTATACATATGTCTCCTCCCTCTTGTCCCTCCCTCGCATCCCACCCATCTAAGTCATCACAGCGCACCAAGCTGAGCTCCCTGCGCTATATAGCAGCTTCCGTTAGCTATCTATTTTACACATGTAGCATGGCAGCACACATATGTCTTCTTCATTTACCTAAAAAGTTTGTCCCTAATCTATGGGAACTCTCCTCTCATAACACATGAACCATCTCGGGGTATCTTAGGGCCAACTTTGCTCTCTGGCCCTTCCCATACTTGAACTCCTCCAGGCTTTGTCCCTTACTGAAGGCTCTTGGTGACCCACTGCAATGTTTCACATGGGATTTCTGTTTCTAGGAGACACAAGGCACTCTCACCAGTGACTAGAGTGATCATTGGACAACCTAACTTTGATCTAAACTGGGTAAAGCATTTCCATGTCTCACTCACTTCCTAGAAGGTCAAGACCAATCAGATTCAACACAGACCCAAAGGCCTGCACTCTCTGAGTTGCTCACCTCTCCAGCAACTCTCCTGCCTCCCCATCACCCCTCATATGGCAACCTTTATTGACTCAGTGATTGATAACTATATACTGAGCAATTCTCATGACATGCCAAGCATGCTGTCTGTGCTTAATGAGAAATGCAAAAATGCCTGCCCTCATGGAACTGGGCTTCCACAGGAGAGAAGGGGTAGAAATGCAACCACACAAATTATACGGTTGGTAGGTATTTCACAGAAGGCAAGCTCAGGGAGAAAAGTGGGGCCACTTTGTACAGGTTGTGAGATTAGGACTCTGGGCAGGTAACCTGCAGGGAGCAGAGACCTGACAGGTGAGCAGCTAGGACAGGGTCTGAGGAGGTGGTGTTCTGGGGGCTTAGAAGCAGGAGATAAAGCCAGAGAGGTAGGTAGGGTCAGAGCCAGGATGACAGTTAGGATTTTGTCTGATTGTAAAAGGAAACTATGAGAGATTTTGCGTTCAAACTGTGGTGCTGGAGAAGATGCTTGAGAATCCCTTGGACAGCAAGGAGATCAATCCAGTCAATCTTAAAGGAAATCAACCCTGAATATTCATTGGAAGGACTGATGCTAAAGCTGGAGCTCCAATACTTTGGCCACCTGATGCAAAGAGCCGACTCATTGGGAAAGACCCTGATGCTGGGAAAGACTAAGGGCAAGAGGAGAAGCGGGCAGCAGAGGATGAGATGGTTGGATGGCATCATTGACTCAATGAACATTAATTTGAGCAAACTGGGAGATAGTGAAGGACAGGGAAGCCTGGTATGCCGCAGACCATGGGGTCGCAAAAAGTCAGACACAACTTAGTGACTGAACAACAATGGGAGCTTTGGAAACAAGTGGAGAGTATGACCTAATTGTCATTTTTTAGAGATACCCTCCTCCTCGCACCCAGATGCTGTGTGGATTGTGGTGATAGAGGAGGATGGGGGAGGGGTCTCTAGTCCTAGCCCCAGGTCTGTGTACCCAGGGGAAGGAACTGCCATCTCCCAGGAGGTGACATGGGAAGGTCCTTCAGAGCCCACCTTTCTTCCTACCTCTGCCCACTGGTGATTTTGGAAGAGAGGAGCTTGGGCTCAGAAATGAATGGGAAGTAAGAATGAGAAGACAGACCTTTACTGAAGTTTTGCTGAGAAAAGGCCCAGTGAACTAAGACGATGGCCAGCAGGCAAACACAGAGTCAAAGGAGGTCCATTCACTTATTTCATGGTTGCAGGAGAGGTTGGTGATGGTGGGATTAACCATGTGACATGCGGGCTTCCACAGCAAGGGGTCTGAATCTATGAGCAGAGTTCACTTCCCACCCCCAGGGAGTGTGAGGAGGGGGATGTGAGGCCTAGCCATCACTCTGTTTCTGCTTATGTGGACAGTGAAGGCTCATAGTCAGACAGCGTGAGGACCTCTGGGGGACCCCTTTGTTGGGATGAGGGTGTTTAGAGATGAGACATGAGGCATGAACACTCCATGGCCCGTTTCCCAGCCCTCTCCCCTCAGTGGCCCCACAGAGGACACAGACCTCAAGTCTGAAACTAGCTGTCCTCCCAGGGAGCCCTGCAGACCATGTGCTTCCAAACCACCAAGCCCAGCCAGAAGCCACAGGTCAATGTCCCCTGCTTCCCAGAAGTCCCCCTGGGAGCCATGGCAGCCGGTCAACCCACCTAGAGGTCACGCAGGGCCCACATCCTTGCCCGCGGGGCTCTGTACTGGCAGCCAGGCCTGTGGACCTGCCTCAGGGCACAGCTTAACTCCCGATTCCCCCCGGCTCCATCCGTTACAGTCAAGCTCCAGCGCGTCTGCGTTTTCCTGGAACCTTTGTGCCAAAATAAAATCAGTCAAATACAACACAATCACGCAGCATCAAGGCCACAGGCTGTTTGTCTCAGCCTAACTGACTCTGACAGCTCTGGGAGGAAAGCAGCAGAGCGTTCCTTAGAGCAGCACTAAGGCTCGGGGTCTAGGAGCAGAGGGCCACCACCCTGCCCGAGCTGGACACACACACAGGCTGGCTACCCAGGCTCTGCTCCAGCTTCTTCCAGGTACCTCCCCCCACCTCAGCCTCCCCAACCCTGGCAGTGAGCAGGCCCGGTGGTGCTGGCAGTATCTTCTCCCCTCCGAGGTCTGAGAATGCACAGGTCACCCCATCCATCCATCCATCGGGCCCCTGCTTGGATGTCCCTGGCTGCCATCTCAAAGGGGACCTGGCCTTCAACATTCTGTGACTGGCTTTTCAGAAAACCTGTCCCTGCTTTAAAGCACAAGGCTGAGAATGCCATTCATTATTGCTTCCTATGAAAATCAAGCTTTTCTGGACTGTCCAAAAACACTGCTGCAACCCTCGCATCGGGCCTCTCTCTGCTTTGCAGTTCAGTCTTCATGGAAAGCCACGTCCGTCTCTTCCTGGAGTCTCTCAGTCCACACTGGGGGCAGAGTAGGGGAAGATTGCTGCCATGGGCCAGTACACACGGGTTTAGGAGAGGGGAAGCCCCAGGTTCAAGTCCAGCTCTGCCACATCAGGGATCAAATAAGATGTTTGGCACAAAATGTTTAGTGCCATGCTTGCCACACTGAGCCTTTAGGGCACCTGGCCCAGGGAGCTGACCTAGCATGTGGCCCCTCCCACTTCTGGGTACCACACTCTGTTGCTTTTCATCAAAACTCTCTGGCTACTTCTTTCCAGTGTCCTTTGCCTCCTCCTCTGAAACACAAAATGTTGGAGGTCCTAGGAGTTAGTCCTGTCACTTTTCTCTCCCTGTGGAAGCTCAGCCTTCCTACTTTTGTTCTCCAGCACACAGGCTCACGAGACACCAAAAGGTCGTGGGTAAACAAATGCCGCCTTGAAACTCCGTTGGAATGTCTCAAAAACAGAACTCATGATTCTCCTGCCAAAGCAGATCCTCATGCCTGTATATTCCACTTCAGTCAGTTATAATACTCACAGCCTGATGGCTACAGCTGGAAACTTCACAGATTGTCTTGACTCGCTGTTTTCACTGCTCTTCTAATCCATTACTGAACTCTGTGGTTCTATACCTAAAATAAATTTGAATCTAGACTCCACATCCTGCCCCCATCACCCTGCCCCAACACCCCTCACAGCAATTGGGCTGATCACCACCTCTAGTTCCAACCATCATATTACCTTCCCAGCAGGTTTCTAGCTTCTGGTTCTGTTTCCACCCCAGTCATCTTCCAAATACATGGGGTCTTTCCAACGCAAAAGTCAGATCATATCATTCAGTCCCCTGATCACTTCCTCATTTTGCATGGAATTCATTTCAAAATACTCTCCAGGACTCGTGATACTCCATAGCATCCAACCTTTTCTTTGCCCTTGAACTTCACCCCTAAACCACTCTTCCCACCACTGATTATGCCTGATCTCCCTTGGTCCTTTTTCCTACCTCAAGGTCACAATTCAAGCCTACCTCTGCTCAAAGCTATCACATACTGTCTTAGCTGTTGCATTATTTTGCCTCATTTACAAGCATGCCTGTCTCTCCCGTGTCCTTTAAGACTCATCTTCACATATCCTAGGCTCCAAGGCATATTATACACTGACATTTTTTGGACAGTGCACTGTTAATAGGGTGGTTTCTTATTGTGCTTCCATAAAGTCTTTTAAAAGGAGAAAAAGAAAAGGTGATGGTCCTTCCACACCAGTATTAACATTTTGTGGTAATGAGAAAAAGTTGGGAAATTGATATCTAAATGTTCCCAACACCGACATTAGTTTAAGTTCTCATCCACACCCTTGGCTGAGGTGGGCCACACCAAGACTAGTCAAGCCTGCCCTTTGGAGCCCATTCATTAGAGAAGGGAAGTGTTTATGTAGCCTCGTCGCGGGAATGATATAATGATTGCCTTCCCTCCCAGAAGCTCTCACCCTGTCTCAGGAAGACGTCAGGGGTCAGCACCAGGCCAGGCTCTGGGCTGATGAGTCACCCTGGGAGAAGGCCAATCATCACAGGAGGAAGGCTGGCTCTGGGGGATTGAAGAAAGGAAATGGTACCTTTCCCTTGGAGGACTGAGGTTGACTCTGACCTCAGTGTGATGGCATGGAAAACCACCTGGCCTTGTCTGGCTGGGGATCCAGGAAGGGAAATAGGAATCCCCAGAGAGGAAGACTCAAAGACAAGTGTTTAGACAGGGTTCTTAGGAAACCTTCACTGCCAGGTCTCCAAGGAGCTCAGGTGAGACATGTGTGGGAATATTGATCTTTATTTTTTTGCCATGGGTAGGTATGGTTCCATGAAAAAAAGCAGGCAGAAGTGGTGGAAAAGCATACTTTGGAGAAGACTGTAGAGGAGTGAGTCCAACAAACTTTGGTTCTTCTCCAAGCCAGTATATCTGCTATGGCACCCTTGAAGCACCATTGAATCATGTGGTAAAAATCTAGAGCTTACTCATATTACTGCCTCTTCTTCCACTATCACCATCACCACCACCTCAACCCCATCATCACCACCTCCAACCCCACCAGTACCACCATCATGACCACTAGCTACCCCATGTTGTGGTGTGTTGTGCATTCAGTCCCTTCAGTTGTGTTTGACTCTTTGTGATCCCATGGACTATAGTCCACCAGGCTCCTCTGTCTATGGGATTTTTTAGGCAAGAACATTGGAGTGGGTTGCCAAGACCTCCTCTAGGAGATCTTCCTGACCCAGGGATTGAACCCGAGTCTCCTACATTGCAGGAGGATTTGTTACCACTGAGCCACCAGGGAAGCCCAGCTACCCTATAATGCCACTGAATGATTTGGCTGCTAGACACTCAGGTTGATTTCCTCGTGTGACTTGGATGAACATCGCATCCCTCCACTTGCCTTTCTGACTTACTCCCCCGCAGGTTGGATGTGTGTCACCTGTTGTTTTTTTTTTTCACTAAGGTTACACGAGAGATGAAGTGAAAGAAAACTCAGTCTGATTTGATGAGCCATAATCATAGTATTCCTCTTTCTGGAACACAGACCTTTTCTGTGACTGAAGTTCCTGGAAACTGAACAGATCAGAGACAGTGTCTGTGGTTGTGTGTGTGTCCTGCTCCCCAAGTAGGGTGCCGGATCAGTAGGACCCTCCCTGGAGTAGGCAACAGAGTTCGTCTGTACCTTCAGACTGAGGATGAGCTATTGACATATCAACTGCTTTATAGGAGAACATACAGGAAATTAAGCAGTACTTTGTATTATGATCCCATTGTGGATCAGATGGTAAAGCATCTGCCCGCAATGCAGGAGACCTAGGTTCAATCACTGGGTCAGGAAGATCCTCTGGAGAAGGGAATGGCTGCCCACTCCAGTATTCTTGCCTGGAGAATCCCATGGACAGAGGAGCCTGGGAGGCTACAGTCCCTGGAGTCTCACAGTTGGACACAACTATGCAACTAACACTTTCACTCTTCAAGCATTTTGAAACACTGAAACAAGTAAAGTACATCTGGGAAGCCCCATCCTTAACTTCTAGAAGGTCAGTCTTAGACTGTTTATCATAATTATTGCAATTAACTTTTAAGAATACCTTACTCTGTTCTAAGCGTTTACACCATCATCTCACTTAAACCTCATGACAATCCTATGAGGTAAACATACATATTATTTCTCTTTTATAGACAAAACTGACACAGAGAGGTTAAGAAACTTTTCTAAGATCATACAGAATATATGTCAGAACAAAGATGTGCCCTTAAGGCAGCTGGACTTCAGGGCTTATGTGATTAACTTCCATGTGAATGTTACCTACGGGCTTCTTAGGTAGCTCAGTGGTAAAGAATCTGTTTGCCAAAGCAGGGGACACAGGGTCAATCCTTGGGTTGGAAAGATCCCCTGGAAAAGGAAATGGCTACCCATTCCAGTATTCTTACCTGAAAAATTCCATGGGTAGAGGAGGCTGGTGGGCCACAGTCCATGGGGTCACAAGGAGTCAGAATAAACAACAACAAATAAATGAATAAACAAATAATAAATGAATAAACAACAAACAATGTTACCTATGGATCAAATAAAAGAAACTGATTCAGTGGAACTGCTGCTCCCACATCCTCAAGGTCCTCAAGTCACACATGGGGTTGATTCGAGGAATAAAAAGCAGCTGAGTGATTGGGTCCAAAGTCCCAAACCACCAAGGCACACTGCTTTGATTCCAAATACACATGGGAAAGGTCTTCACCTCTTGCATCTCATGAGCTGGATGGATACATAATTAACAAGCCTGTGCTATTAACAAGCAAACATACAAACTCCAGTTGGGGACGCCAAGTTCTGATTGCCTTGGTGTAATCTCTTGCTTGCTTGCAGTTAGACAGGACAGCTGAGCCATGAGAGGAGACTTGGAGAGTGAACCGTGAAGATAATTTTCACTGGGCACTCTGTTGTCAGAGCTGAGGGCTAGGCAGTAAAAAATCTCTGCTAAGCAGGAGAAAATCAAATGATCCACATAACCTAGGGGAGTGGAAAACAGCCAGGGACACGTGGCCCTAAACTGTGGGGAATCTTTCTAAGAAAAAGATGAGGGCAAATGAGTGCTTCTAGTATAAATGAAATAAGATGAAACTGGTTTTACTTGCTAAAGCACTAATTCTGATAACTCCTTTTTCTCCTCGTTAAAATTAGACCAAGAAATCAGTGACTTTATTGTTCTGTTTATGCAGCTAAATGGATACAACTTTCAAAAAGGTCAATGTTCCCTTGTAACATCTTTATTACCTTTAAATTAATGTCAACCCAAATTCATTGGGAAGCAGATTTTGGTGTGACCATCCCTCTAAGAGCCTTATTGTTTGTTCTAATACTGAGCACATCTATGTTCTTCTTCTGTTAATGGCACTGGAGATCTTGAGAGCGCTCTCTCTCTCTCTCTCTCTCTCTCTCTCTCTCTCTCACACACACACACCCTTGATATGTGCTACAAATAATAGATATTCTACGTTGATCATTGGGTATTGCCTTCCATAGGAAAAAAGAGGATCAATTTGAACTGGAGGAAGTGCCTTGGAGTTAAGATGGTCCTCTCTATAACACAACCATAAAGAAATCCCATCCACTGATGATAGATACAGGGTCCCCTACTCCACAGAACAAGTGGGTCTTTTTGACTACTTTGGATTAGGAGTAAACAGAATTTTATGTAAAATTGTTTCTATTAACCAGACTTTAAGAACTTAAAGTTTAGTGTTTGCCATTTCATAATCTTCATAAATTAATGAGTTCTACATCCCCACAATTTCAACCTGATGGATCATCCCCTGATGCCTGGAGGGTAACGGGAGAACTTCCTATTGGTGGCAGGTCTAGTCAGCTGCTTTAATCTCTACAAGGATGTTTCATAGCTCCAAGATGTTGTCTAAAAGAAAACTTGGAATCAAGCAAAGGTGTGAGAAAAATAACTTTTCTCAGAGATTTACACAATAATTAAGAGCCAACATTGGTTTACTTGGCAAATCAAGTGACTCAGTTTCTCTGTTGGCTTTTGCATGTACATTTTTTCTGTATTAGCTCTTAAATGTTGTCTTAGATTAGGACACTTCCCAAGGCTTGCCGATTTGGTTTTTCCTGCTTTTCCTTCTGCAGTCAGTTTTCCCTGAAGTGAGGGCAAGGACCTCAGAATAAACACAATCCTTTTAACAACAAGGTTTCATCTCAGTTCTCTCCAGGACCACCCTATGTGGGAGAAGCCAGTGTCAACTTCCACATGGAAAAGGATGTCTGGAAAAGACGTCTGAGGTTATCTTCCAGCCTGTTGCTTTACTTGGCATGACTGAAGTCATTGCAACTCTCATGTTGAAAAAGGGTCCAACAGTATCCTCTTTCATGTTAGGACACAGGGCCACCTGCATGTCCAAGCAAGAGAAGGAGCATTTGACAGGCAATAAAGTCGGCTGTCATTCAGATGACCCAGTCTCCTAAGCACCATAAACAGGTGCCTGAGTCACCAGAGAGGAGGCAGTGGCTTCAGCTGGAGAGGGCTGTTCACTCAACTCTCCATAAATCATTGTGTACACAAGAGAATAGCCTTTCTATTCAGGTAATGAAATGGAGCATCAGCGTGGAGGAAGGGAATTCTTCCCACTTTGAAGGAGATCAGAGCAGCCCATCAAGGAGTTCAGAGAATATAGCAGAACTGTGTTCTTCAGGAGTGATTCTTGTAGGTTATGGTTTCAGAACAGCCAAGCCGTTGGGTGATAGGTCATGAGAAGAGGTTAATGATGGATGCTGCCATGTTTCTAAGAACACTGGAGAGCCTGCTATCCCATAAACCACAGGAGTAGTTGCAGGACCCTTTAGAAGAAACTAAAGATCCCATAGTGAATGATGAGGGGAAGAAAAAGGGATAAGTTATATTTGTTATGCTTTTTAATCCCAGTTTTATATCTTACATACTTATACAACTTGACATAAAAACCATTCTGCATGACTTCTAAGAACTGAAGGCTTGAAGGTCATTCTCCCTTGAGTCAACATGAGGCTGTTGCCCAAAGGGACTGTCCATGGCTTCATCAAAATCCAGTCTCCTCCAGAGCAGAAGGAGAATCTATCCGGCTACCTTTGTGCCATCACAACAGAGCCTCTATCAGCTGGATTTCTTTGTTTTGTCATGAAACATTGGTTCAGCACAGGTCGAAGAATCATAAGCCTTTAGAGCTAGAAGGTACCCTAGAGATTCTGGCTCAATGATTTCTACATTGCTTTTAGTAAAAAAAAAAAATTCAGATGAAATTCTACTTACACTTGGAAATATAAAATAAATATAGATGCTATAATTCAAAATGGAAGCTTGATCATAACTTTTAAAAAATTCTTATCTAATAACAATGGATTTAATTATGGGGAAAAAATCACCATTTTACAGTCACCAATGAAACAATGGATTTGGCAATAATTGGAAATGGATGCTGGAAATGTAAGAGGGAAGGTTGATGGGGAACTTTTCAACAGAAGGATCAGGCTGACACCAACTGAGCCATTGGTCAAATTAACCCTTAGTACAAGTGGTTATCAACTGTATTGTGGCTTCAGAGGTAGTGTGACAGGAAGTAGGTACCTAAATTAGGAAACAGAAGACAATTATTTTAAATGAAGGAAAAACTTTTGGTGAACAGTCTCAGAGATTTGAAACAAAATGACATCCAGAAAACAAGAAGAGGCTTCAATGAAAAAGGGAAAATCAGAGACATAGAAAGTACTGTTAGAAATTAAAATTCCATTCTAACCTTCACTCTGTCCAATCCAAGCAAAGAAGAAAAGATAAAGGAAGATAATGCAGGCTTTACCAGAAAAAAAAAAAAAAGAGAGAGAGAGAGAGAAATAGGATACTCTCCCTCACTGGGAAGGTGAAGGAAGTATAGGGACACACAGAAAAAGAGGAATAAAACTAAACAAATAGAGAAGGGTGGAATAGCCATTTATCTGGGAGAACAAAGGACACCAGAGCTTTGTTTAGATCTTTGGCGTTTTCATCACGTCTGGTTTGTCACCGTGCATTTTCAGAATATATGGCATACACATGTGTAGAAACAATTTAACATGATGAGCATACTGTAGAAATGTTAAATCAAACAAAAGTCAGTATCATAAAAAGTGAATCCTTGAGTATCTAATAACTCAACCAGGCTTTTATTTCCAGACCCCAAAATCTCCAAGTCTAGCCTCTATGTTAATTGTCAGCACTTGGTGTAGAAAGGTTAAGTTTCAAAAAAAAACCCTAAAATTCTCTTACAGTGAAGCCAATTCCCTAGAAAATTTTCTACAATCTTAGTTTTTAAAGTTTGCCATTTTTGGATGAGAGTTATGCTTGAAATTTTTGTAAAAAGAAAAAGGTTATATATTGAGGAAAACTTTACTCACACCACCACCCCCCACCATGGAGTACACATTCGTGCCTGCAGTATGTTATTGAAAATCCACAGAACATGTAAAAATTGCTTCCACACAGGCTTTGTCTAAAAATGCTTATCAAAGTGTTAGAACCCTTTTGGTAATGTTTGGAGAGATAACATCCGATAATGAACCTTGAGACTGCACGTGATTTCCAGTCAACATAAGCACACATGGATATGACACAAAAGATATTTTCCGGAAGTTTTGTTTAATTGTTTATTTAAACAATTTTTATTTAAACAATAAACAATTTAAACAATGTTTATTTAAACATTTTATCTAAAGATTCTTTCAAGTTTTGATGACAAGCCATAACACAAGAGAAATTTCGTTCATCTGAGACCATCCTCTGGCCAAAAGAGGCTTCAAGATGGTTAAAGTGATTAATAACACAAAAGAAAGACATTCCTTGAAAAAAAAATCACAAGTAGCTCTTGATTTTAAATGTTTTGGAACTCCATCCAGGGTCTAATTAAAAGGAGTGGGTGGGGTGGAGAGGGGGGAAGAACATGTAATATATTGAAGAAGAGAAAGGTTTTGTATGTTTGAATTCTGGGAAAGGGTACTGTCCAAAAAGGAATGGCTGACCCCGGGGAAGTTAGAAGGCTGACGATGTGGAATATTGGAACAGCTCCAGGCTGCACAGGCCCCTCCAGGAGGGGCACAGACAGTGTCTATTCACAGTGGGGACCTAAGTGCTGAGTGCAGCATTTGTCAAGAGTGGCAGCCTTGGGAGGGACGCATGCTCACAAATTCATCCCTCCCAGCGATTCGATAACCCAACCCAAAGGACTTGACTGTCCCAGCAAACGAACTCCACCTTCCGCAGGCCTGAGACACGCTATGTGGAGTTTGCAGAGGAACCTCTGATTTATGGTGGTGAAGCTTTCCTTCCTTCTCAAATAGAGCTCCAGGCTGCTGGGAGGAAAGAAGCCAAATAAAACACTTTCTGTTGCAGACTTCTAAGTCACAGGTGGCATTGGGTGCTTCGTTATGTCTTCAACTTGGTACAGACACATGATCTCTTTCCCTTTAATGTGTTAAAAAAGACTTCCTAGAAATTCAAACATGCCCAGTCTTTACATTTTTCCTTTTTTTTTTCTTTTTCCCCTGTGGAATAAATTGACAGACAGCTTGACTCTAGCATAATGTTTAAGAGAGTGGGTTCCTGAGTACGAATGACAGCTCCAATGCAAAAATGCTCCATGACTTTTGGAAATTGGCTTTAGGAATCTGATTCTCAGTTTCCTCCCCCGAGAAATGGGGATGAAGGTCGTACCAACCTTAAAGAATTACTATGAGGATTAATTGAGAAAAACTTCATCAAGTTTAAAAATTCCCCTGCCCAGAGGTATTATGGCTGCAAACAACAGAAATAGTAACTCAAACTGGCTAAAACAATAACTAAATGTGTGTTTCATATAGGCTGGAATCCAGAAGAGCAGGCTTCCAGCACAGAATGATTGACAACTTGATGGATTGTCAAAAACCTAGGTTCTTTCCCTCTGCCGTATGCTATTCTTGGCATTGGTTCATCCCAAAGCTGCTTCCTCTCCTGGTCACATTTTGGCTTCCTATGGTAACCAGGACTACATTATTTCTTGTTCATATTCAGTAAGAAAGGATGAGGTTAACCTTCCAGAAGCTTCCAGTAGATTTCTCTCATCCCATTAATGAGAACTGCATCACAACTCCACCCTAAAATTATCCTTGTAAGAAGAATAGGGTCACCATGACTGGAATAAAGTGATCTTTGGAGGAGAAATGGATGTAGGGAAAGATCATTTAAATACCCAGTAAAGTGTACCTCCTGCTAGCATTATTGTCCACATTATGTTGCCCCTATAGGAAATTTTTCCAAAGATGCAACTGGTTGTTACTTCAGTGGTCTTGAAGTGGCAAATGGATTTTATTTTTTGTGTCACTTCAGGTTTATTTCCAGTGGTTGTCTAAAGCAGTGCTTAAGAAAGTTTCTGGGGCTTCACCTATGCCAGACAAGGGAAGTAAAAAAGTCAGTTATAGGAATCAGCCAAGGGTGCAAGCTATGGCTTCATCAATGCCAAGGGTAGAACTGAACAGCTGGGCATGTCCGTTTGCACTCTTCCTCTGTGCCACTTTTTAGCCTTTAGAACACATAAAACTATGTTTTCAAGCCTTTCAGACTAAAACCAGGAGTGCATCTGTACCAGTGAAGAATGAGTTTGACAGAATAGTTGGTCTTCCAGATTTCTGAGAGCGCGAGCTTTCTCTACAGACCAATTCAACTACTACTTACTGAACACTAATTCATCTTGCTATCTTGCGCCAGAATCCAAAAGAGGAACAAGACACAAACTCTGTCCTTAAGAAACGTCCAGTCTCTCTTGGGAAAGAAAGCATGCGGACAGTCAAGTGTTAAACAGTAGAAGAAGGCAGCCTAGCATTTAGGGTCCAAGGAGACTTCTAGAGCCATTTTAATTGGCCATGACTAAACTGACCAGGGAGAGTCCCATAATTAACTGCAGTGCCATTTTGCAAATTGTCATATGGGCTTGGCCTCAGTCTGTAATAGGGACTGGTACTTTCCACAGAGCAGGCAGACAGATGGCCTCAGAGTTTTTCAGACTTTGTGTCAATGTCTCCCATGCACTAACTGTAACCACAACCATGACTTTGTATAAATACATCTTCTTCCCGAGAAGGCTGAATCTTGAAGCTTGAGGAGGTAGTAAGTTTCTAGAGCTCTGAAAGTGTGGCTGTGGTTTTTCAAGGCTCCATCTTCCAACAAGTCCTCAGGATTGACAGCTTGAATATGATTGATCTAATTTAATGACTCTGTACCCTTGGCCCTAGAGAATATATTATATAGAGAATATATTGGAGATTCCAAATTCTTACAATTGCCCATTCCAGTGCTGTGTGTTTATAACCTATTTGGAGCAGGTAAGTCTGATAAAAATGTACAGAATAATTATAACAATAACATTGATTCATGCATACACCCTAAGTCGCTTCAATCGTGTCTGACTCTTGTGCAGCGCTATGGACTGTAACCTATCGGGCTCTTCTGTCCACAGGATTCTCCAGGCAAGAATACTGGAGTGGGTTGCCATGCTCTCCTCCAAGGAATCTTCTTGACCCTGGGATCAAACCCAGGACTCTTGTGTATCCTGCATTGACAGGTGCATTCTTTACCACTAGCACCACCTGGGAAGCCCCAACATTGACACATCAACAGACAATGAATTCTGAGCACTAGATAGACAAGGGACATGCTCTAAAATAAGGGAAATGTATTTCTGGTTCACAAAGAATTCATAATCTAGTAGAGCTGATAGGACTTAGATGTATGGCACAATATGTATGAAATAATACATATTTTATACATAAGATGACCATCTCTGGTCCAGCCCCTTATTGACTCACAGCTGCACTGGAACCACTCCTTCTATAATTCCATGTGCTCTATTGCATCCATCAGGGCCATCTTTCCAAAGTACAGCAGTAAGTCAGTCACTTTCTTGCTGGAATATTTATGTGGCACCCAGTGCCCACCAAAAAATTACCCTCTTTACCTTCAAGTACCCTCTAAAATCTGTCCCTCTCTAGTCTTCCCGTCTGTTTCCAATAGAGCAGCCCTCTTTCACTAAATCTGTTTACTCAAGAGCTCTGTTTCCAAATTGGTCATGGCTGTCCTGCCTCCCCAGCTTGCTCACCTGTGCCTGTAATACTCTTCCTGCCTCTGCTTATTTAAATCTCATTCTTCTTTGAAGAGGAATGTGTGTTTCCTACATAATTACTTTCCTAAACACACCAGATTACAGAGATCATTCCCTCCCCTGAACTCCAATACCACTGGCATTTCTTATGTAGCACAGTGAGTAATTCTGCATAAATTTTATATAAAGGTCTTGCCTCCCCATCATTTTCTTAGAGTCTTTATTGAATTTGTTACTATATCATTTCTGTTTTATGTTTTGTTTTTTGGCCATGAGGCATGTCAGTTCTTAGCTCCCTGACTGGGGATCGAACCTGCACCCCCTGCATTGGAAGGTGAAGTCTTAACCACTGGACCACATGGGAAGTCCCTTGTCTTCCCATCTCGATTTCCAGTTCCTGGATGTTGAGCACCTTATTCCAATTCTATCTGTCTAAAACTTAACAAACACATCTAAAATGATCTTCAGCAATGCAGTTGATGGAAAAATAAAGCCAGTCATTGACTATGGAGCAAAGGAGTAATCAAATACAATCAGAATGGACTAGAATGAATTTTAAAAAGGCTTACTAGGCAGGTAACTTTTTAAACTGGGTTTGGAGGAAAGTGCAGGAATGGCAGAAGGGATAGCAAGAAGGGCGTGGGTTAAAATGAAGACGGTAGACATGAGAAGTAATGGGTGGATCTGGAACCTGACCATGTTCTGATAGTTGAATAAAATCAACAGATTGGTTCGGAAGTCTGGTGGCCAAATGCCCTTCCCTTTGCCTATCTTCTAGGTGTAACTTGTTTAGGTCCATGGAGTTGACAATTAGGGCCAAGGAAAAGTCATCATCTAGACTTAAATTCCATCTTATGACCTTTAAATGTGCTTCTTCCATTTCGTTCTTTGAAATATTATTTCCTTGGGCGAGGTAACTTTTTTCCAATGGGAAGCTCATTGGAGGGTTGTTTGGCCCTCATTTTTACCTTGTCAGAACAATTGGGCAGAATTGCAAATGTAGATTGATGTTTTAAACACGTACTTACCCTGGTTTTCATGTCCTCAGGTCCCCTTCAAAAACTCCACATTATAGCAAAGATTCTATGATATCCATATCTGTAGGTTTTCAGGGATACTGGGGGGAATATCATGAGGTGTGTGCTGATCAAGAGGTCAGCTGGGTTCTGCTGAGGCTGCAATTGAGATCCAATCTCCTAGCTCTGACCTTAGACCCTTCCCATGCTGGACACTTCAGCCTCAATCACACCTCAACTCTTCCCAGAGTAAACCATCTACTGGGTCCATCCAGCAAAGAATTAGGAAGATGTGCCAAGTGATGTGTGGATTATCCCACTTTTTATTTGTTAACTTTGCTAACTTTGTACTTCTCTACAGTTCTGGATCACTAGATACCCAAAGGGGCTACTCTTAATTCCTCATTTAAAGTGTCTTCTCTTCTTTAAACATTATTGTTCAAACCTGTTCATTAGTTTTGTCTATATATATGGCATTCTCTGAGCATCCATAGTATGACCCTAAATAAAAGAATCATTGAATTAAAGAACTTGAAATCTCATAAGGATCTCAGAAATCATTTCATCAAAGCCCCGTACTCTTCAGAGTTAACTATGGCCCAGGAGGGGAATGTGGCCTGGCAATTGGTATCTGAATGTGTTATAGTTCTCTGATACTATTAAGAACTAAGATTTTTTTCCCTGCAATTTGATTTGTCTCCTTAATGTAACTGCTATTGTGAAGAACAACTGAGCTCTCTCCATTAATGAAAATGTTTTGTATCCCTCCACTTTATTTTTATTTTTGGCTTCACTGAGTCTTTGTTGTGGTATACAGGCTTTCTCTAGTTGTGGTGAGCAGGCTCAGTTGCCCTGTGGCATGTGGGATCTTAGTTCCCGGACCATGAATCAAACCCGTGTACCCTGCATTGGAAGGTAGATTCTTAACCACTGGGCTGTTAGGAAACTTCTAGCTCCCTCTACTTTAGAAACACACTTAGTGCAAGAAGTCAAAATAAGGATTTCACATTTCCATTAAAAAAAAAAAAAAGATAAAGACTACACGTGTAGGTTTTACCTGCATATCATATTATAGCTCGGTGAACCCACTTCCCTCCTCCCTAAAAATTACATAATGTAAAAAAAAAAAAAAAAAAAAAAAAACTTTTTAAAAGGACACAGAGGTGATGAGTCAGGTACCTGCTCATCTGTCAAGGATCAGCTTCCTCTAGAACTTTTCTCAACAGCATTGCTATTGGTATTTTAGAACTGTTCTTTGTTGTCCTGTGCTCATGTTTATCACCACCCTGGCCTCTACTCATTCCCTCACCAGAAGCACATGGTCCCCCTCGCTGCCCCTGTTCAGTTCAGTTCAGTTCAGTCCCTCAGTAGTGTCCAACTCTTTGTGACCTCATGTTCTGTAGCATACCAGGCCTCCCTGTCCATCACCAACTCCCAGAGTTTACTCAGACTCGTGTCCATTGAGTTGGTGATGCCATCAAATCGTCTCATACTCTGTCATCTCCTTCTCCTCCTGCCCTCAATCTTTCCCAGATCAGGGTCTTTTTAAATGAGTCAGTTCTTCGCATCAGGTGGCCAAAGGATTGGAGTTCAGCTTCAGTATCAGTCCTTCCAATGAATATTCAGGACTGATTTCCTTGAGGATGGACTGGCTGGATCTCCTTGCTGTCCAAGGGACTCTCAAGAGTCTTCTCCAACACCACAGTTCAAAAGCATCAATTCTTCTGTGCTCAGCTTTCTTTATAGTCCAACTCTCATATCCATATGTGACTACTGGAAAAACCATAGCTTTGACTAGATGGACCTTTGTCGGCAAGTAACGTCTCTGCTTATTAATATGCTGTCTCAGTTCAGTTCAGTCGCTCAGTCATGTCTGACTCTTTGTGACCCCATGAACCGCAGCACACCAGGCCTCCCTGTCCATCACCAACTCCCAGAGTCCACCCAAACCCATGTCCATTGAGTCAGTGATGCCATTCAACCATCTCATCCTCTGTCATCCCCTTCTCCTCCTCTGTCATCCCCTTCTCCTCCTGCCCTCAATCTTTCTTTCCCAGCATCAGGGTCTTTTCAATGAGTCAGCTCTTCACATAACATCGCCAAAGGATTGGAGTTTCAGCTTCAACATCAGTCTTTCCAATGAACACCCAGGACTGATCTCCTTCAGAATGGACTGGTTGGATCTCCTTGCAGTCCAAGGGACTCTCAAGAGTCTTCTCCAACACCACAGTTCAAAAGAATCAATTCTTCGGCGCTCAGCTTTCTTTATAGTCCATCTCTCACATCCATACATGATTACTGGAAAAACCATAGCCTTGACTAGATAAACCTTTGTTGACAAAGCAATGTATCTGCTTTTTAATATGCTATCTAGGTTGGTCATAAATTTCCTTCTAAGGAATAAGCATCTTTTAATTTCATGGCTGCAATCACCATCTTCAGTGATTTTGGAGCCCAGAAAAATAAAGCCAGCCACTGTTTCCACTGTTTCCCCATCTATTTGCCATGAAGTGATGGGACCAGATGACATGATCTTAGTTTTCTGAATGTTGAATTTTAAGCCAATTTTTCCACTCTCCTCCTTCACTTTCATCAAGAAGCTCTTTAGTTCTTCTTCACTTTCTCCCATAAGGGTGGTGTCATCTGCATATCTGAGGTTATTGATATTTCTCCTGGCAATCTTGATTCCAGCTTGTGCTTCATCCAGTCCAGCATTTCTCATGATGTACTCTGCATATAAGTTAAATAAGTAGGGTGACAATATACAGCCTTGACATACTCATTTTCCTATCTGGAACCAGTCTGTTGTTCCATGTCCAGATATAACTGTTGCTTCCTGATCTTCATACAGATTTCTCAAGAGGCAGGTCAGGTGCTCTGGTATTCCTGTCTTTTTCAGAATTTTCCACAGTTTTTTGTGATGCACACAGTCAAAGGCTTTGGAATAGTCAATAAAACAGAAGTAGATGTTTTTCTGGAACTCTTTTGCTTTTTCAATGATCCAACAGATGTTGGCAATTTGATCTCTGGTTCCTCTGCCTTTTCAAAAACCAGCTTGAACATCTGCAAGTTCAAGGTTCACTGTTGAAGCCTGGCTTGAAAATTTTTGAGCATTACTTTGCTAGCTTGTGAGATGAGTGCAATTGTGCAGTAGTTTGACCATTCTTTGGTATTGCCTTTCTTTGGGATTAGAATGAAAACTGACATTTTCCAATCCTGTGGCCACTGCTAAGTTTTCCAAATTTGTTGGCATATTGAGGGCAGCACTTTTAGCATCATCTTTTAGGATCTGAAATAGCTCCACTAGAATTCCATCACCTCCACTAGCTTTGTTCATAGTGATGTTTCCTAATGCCCACGTGACTTTGCATTTCAGGATGTGTGGCTCTAGGTGAGTGATCATACCATCGTGATTATCTGGGTCATGATGATCTTTTTTGTATAGTTCTTCTGTGTATTCTTGCCACCTCTTCTTTTAACTTCTGCTTCTGTTAGGTCCATACCATTTCTGTCCTTTATTGTGCCCATCTTTGCATGAAGTCTTCCCTTGGTTTCTCTAATTTTCTTGAAGAGATCCCTAGTCTTTCCCATTCTATTATTTTCCTCTATTTCTTTGCATTGATCACTGAGGAAGGCTTTCTTTTCTCTCCTTGCTATTCTTTGGAACTCTGCATTCAAGTGGATATATCTTTCCTTTTCTCCTTTGCCTTTCATTTCTCTTATTTTCACAGCTATTTGTAAGGCCTCCTCAGACAACCATTTTGCCATTTTGCATTTCTTTTTCTTGCAGATGGTCTTGATCCCTGCCTTCTGTACAATGTGAGGAACCTCTGTCCATAGTTGTTCGGGCAGTCTGTTTATCAGATCTAATCCATTGAATCTATTTCTCACTTCTACTGTATAATCAGAAGGGATTTGATTTAGGTCATACCTGAATGGTCTAGTGGTTTTCTGCACTTTATTCAATTTAAGTCTGAATTTGGCAATAAGGAGTTCATGATTTGAGCAACAATCAGTACCCTGGCTTGTTTTTGCTGACTGTATAGAGCTTTTCCATCTTTGGCTGCAAAAAATATAATCAATCTGATTTCAGTATTGACCATCTGGTGATGTCCACGTGTAGAGTCTTCTCTTGTGTTGTTGGAAAAGGATGTTTATTATGACCAGTGCATTCTCTTGGCAAAACTCTATTAACCTTTGCTAATATGTCTCTGGATGTTGCCAAATGTCCCTTTTGGGAAAGACTGCTCCCATCCTTCTTGAGAACCACTGGGTCTAGAACATCCTGTGAATGCAGAGATTACTCTGAGGAGATCTTTCAGAAGTTTCTTAACAGTATTTTTGTTCCACAGGCTCCCACCCACCAACTCTGACATCACTGCCATTATTTCCACCCTAGACTCCTACACAGAGGCCAACACGCAGCAAGCAACTCCATTCCTTTCTCTTCATAATGCCTCCACGCAGGGCTGCATCACACTTAACAGTGGGTGTGACTGATGAAAATCACAACGTTGAGGTTGAAAGTCACCTATTGAAAATGACTTTTTGCCATAATATAATGGGGAAATATATTTGTGATCTATTGCTGTGTCATGAATTGCTTCAAAATAAAGCTAACTTAATCCATTAAACATAAAGCTAAAGTATCAAATATGTATTATTTCACACAGTTTCTGAGGGTCAGGAGTCTGGGTAAGCTGCACAGTTCTGAGAGGTCAGTAAGATGTTGGCTAGGGCTACAGTCATTGCCAGGCAGTCCTGAGGCTGGAGAATCTGCTTCCGAAGTCACTTCTGTGATTCTTGGATTCACATCCTCATTGGTTGTTGGCCAGAGCTTTAGTTCTTTGTCATGTGGGCTCCTATGTAGCGATGTCTCATTCCATGGCAATTGGCTTTCCCCAGAGTGAGTGGCAGAGAGACAGAGACAGAGAAAACAGACTCTTTAGTTTTTTTATAACCTAATGTGGGAAGTGATGTACCAGCCACTCTGCTCTATGCTGTTGTGTCCACAGACCAACTTTGGGAGGAAGACTAAAAAGGTGTTAGGCAGGGGTGAGGCTCATTGGGGTGCCAGTTTAGAGGCTGCCTACCCTGGAAACCCCTCAATAACGCAAACTTTTCCTGAATTTAATCTCTTTCCAGATTGAGAACATGATAATTTCTGATCCCTAGTGTCCTCAATTTCATTACAGTGGGAAGGAATTTGCATCTGGCCAGTGCTGTCCCTGGGCACTACGTTGTCCAATGGAACCTGTTCCGTTTCTTAGGTGACAATAGGAGGCCAGGTCATTACAGAAGAATTTTCAACAAAAGCAGATTTTTGACTGGCATTTTTCAATTGGAAAAAATAATAAGCCACAGCACATATCATTCACTATTTCAGTCAGCCAAGATGCTGTGAGCTCTTTATCAAACTATATTTAATATTGAACTTCTTTTTAAAGTTAGACCTTTGTTGATAATGAACCATCTTACAACAGTGGAATAAAACAATCCTAGTTTATGTGGGTAAGAAATAGGGGTAAGTCTCAGCTGGGTCATTCTGCTCCACTGGGCAGGGGCTGGTGTCACTTAGTCATACTCACAAGGTTGCAGGGGTGGGTTAGACTCAGGAAGATTCACTCACATGTCTAGTGTTTTTGTGCTTCTCCAAGTGGCTCCTCTCTCTCTCTCTCTGAAGATAGTAGGTATGAAATATCACAGGATTCCTCCGTGGATACCAGTCAGATGTCTTCCACAATGGTTAATTTCCAAAAGCAAAAGAAGATGCTAAGCTTCTTCAAGGCTTGGCATTGAATTGGCACTGTATCACATCTACCTCTTTCTGTTGGTTCAAGTGAGTCACTTTTGAAAAGCTCTCTCATATCAAACCCTCTTTGTGCTTAAAATCTTTGGCCTAATGTCTTTGACCTCTAGACTAAGCCTTAAAGGACTCGTGTGATCAGGTCAGCCCCACCCAGATACTAATCTTCCTATTTTAAGTGTTAATCTTCCTATTTTAAGATTGAAAGTGAAAAGTGAAAGTGAGTTGCTCAGTCTTTTGGACTCTTTGCAACCCTGTGGACTGTAGCTCTCCAGGCTTCTCTGTCAATGAGATTCTCCAGGCAAGAATACTGGAGTGGGTTGTCATTTCCTTCTCCAGGGAATTTTCCTGACCCAGGGATTGAACCTAGGTCCTCCTGCATTGCAGATTCTTTACCACCTGAGCCATCAAGGAATTTCTTCCTGTCTTAAAGTCACCTGATTTTGGACCTTAATTACAGCTGCAAAATCCTTCCATGGCAGCACTTAGATTAGTGTTTGATTGAATAACTAGGAGAAAGTGAGTGGTACATGAAGGGCTGGAAATCTTGGGGACTACAGAATTCTGCCTACCAATGTGAGACAACTGGTAGAATTTTTTGTATATTAACTGATAATATTGTATCAATGTTAATTTTCTGGCTTAGGTAATTGTACATTGGTTATGCAAAATGTCAACATGCATGGAAACTAGTATATGGGAATTCTAAAGTATTATTTTAATGATGTTTGTAAATATAAAATTATTTAAAATAAAAAGCTTAAAAAAAAAAAAAAGCAAGATACCAGACCAGTCCAGGTTCCAGGAGAAGGAAAACAAAGTGCATCTCTTGATGGAAAGAGAGGCATGTGTATAATGGGCGGGAGGTACTGATGGTGGCCATCTTTGAAAACCATTTATCACAGGCTCTCTGAGTTTAAAAAAATGAACATAATCAGTTCTTCTCTCATCGAACATGTAATCTGGTGAGTGAGAGAATGTCTATTGGACTGATATTTACGGTGTCTCCTACTGAGTAGGCATCATGGTAATCACAGGAGATGCAAGCGTGACTAAGATACCCACAATATTATAGTTTAATGGGAGACAGCAATGGGTGACCAGTAATTACAACTCTGGGTGTGATAAGTGTTATGGCCAGATAAATACAGAGGACTGAGATAGCAAATGAGATGTAGAGATCACTTCCAATTGTGGAGATCAGAAAATGCATTGTCCATGGGTTAACAGACAAACACCAAGTATTTCCTTCTCCCTTCCACTCCAATACTTTGAAATTGCTCCCACAAATTGAAAAAAGTGTTCTGTATGGTTTACTACTGTATTTTCTATTTGAGGGGCTTTCATGTTTCATTGAATTTACCTATAGAGTAGATTTTTACAGGAATATCTTCCTACTAATAAAAATTGCAACTCCTGCTAGAGTCATATATATTATCCTAGATATCTGTTATACTTCTTTTCTCTCTCCAAGGAGTAGCTGAAATTTCACTGGAAATGGGTGTCCCTCATTTCCTGACGTTGCTCAGTATCTCTGATAAGCCAGCGTTTGTTTCCACTGGATGTCTTTTTCTCTCCATGTCTCGATTTCAGCAGTGTGCTGGTTGTTTTCTAGGACACTAAATGGCACCTCCCTAAGTGGTTAAGTCCAAGTGTTCAGCCTCTCTCATTTTTCCTGGCAGTGGTCTTTGGGAGAGCTACTTTTAACCTATTTCATCAGCAATCTTATGGCTCCATTCAACCTTTAAAAAGAATCACAAATGGTAAGCTGTATCTATAAATTCATACACAGAAAAATCTTTTGGAGTGGGGTGAGCATTTTAAGGTCCTCTTTGGTAGAAGTATATGTTCTTAGGACATTTAACAGGTGAAAAACTGTGCTATTTCCCTGAGGTGGCAGCCTGAAGAGAATTTCCTGAGGGTTTTGCTGACAGTGTTTGAGTTAAGCTGATCCTCTTATAAATCCTGTTGTTTCTAGAGCATTTGCAAAGGTTGAAATGAATGTATTACGGTCTTTCTGCTCCTGACATGTCTTGCCCTTTATCTTTCTGAACATCCCAAAGTGTCCTAGGGTGCATGAGTTCTAGGGACATGATCTGAAGGTAGTGTCTATGATAATGAAGGCAGGGATGTCACTCACACTGGTGGAGCAGAGGACCTGAGTGTGTCCATTGTGACATGAAGTGTGTGTGTATCCATTGCTCCTCTCTTCAGGCAGTAGCCTTAAGGCTTTCCTAGGCACATCGTGTTAGTACACATATATTGATTAGGACAGTGCTTTATTTATTCATTTATTTTTCCCTTTTGATCATGCTGTGAGGTATGTGGGATCTTACTTAGTCTCCTAATCATGGATCGAACCTGTGCTCCCTACAGTGGAAGCATGGAGTCTAAACCACTGGACGACCAGGGAAGTCCCAGGACAGTGCTTTATACATAAGACTTGAACAGATACTGTTGCTGGTGTTATTATTATTATAAAGCATCAAATCTAACCCCAGTCATAAAACTCATGAGAAGATCTGCCACCATTGTTGAACTATATCTATTATGCATCCTGAAAGAAAGGGAGAGGGAATATACTAAGAGCTCTTATTTTATGGGATGAGTAGAGAAAATCTACTTCCACTGTGCTCAGGAAACGAAAGGTACTAAGTCTGACTACCAGCAGAATCTTCTTCCTCCCCCAGCCAGGCCTGTTCTAGCTCTGACTGTTCATTCTCCCAAGTTCAAAAAACCTTCCCCCAGAAATGTACCCACACAGAGGCTCACCAAGCTACTCATTTCACCTCATGTCACCTGGGTCATATGAGTATAGCTACACAAAAGGAAGAGTTTGATCACTGTCACCTCTGCGGGGCTTTGCTGGTGACTTCAGCTAAGTGAATCACTTATTAAGGCCTGAACACCACCTCTGCTAGCATGCTGGGCCCATACCCTTTCACTTAGGTTTTCACTCAAAGCAAAGTTGGAGAACCAAACACATGTTTGGGATTCAGAAGATGGGAAACAGAGGCACAGGCATAGAAAACAAAGGTATGGACATCAAGGTGGGGAAGCAGTGGTGGGATGATCTCCCAGATCAGGATTGACATATATACACTATTGATACTATGTCTAAAATAGATAACTAATGAAAACCTACTGTATAGCACAGGGAACTCTATTCAATGCTTTGTGGTGACCTAAATGGAAAGGAAATTCAACAAAGAGGGGATATATGTATACATAAAGCTGATTTACTCAGCTGTACAGCAGAAACTAACACAACATTGTAAAGCAACTGTACTCCAGTGAATTAAAAAAGAAAAAAAGATGGGAAACATGGGCCCAGAGAAGGAGATTCTACTAACTGGATATTCCTAACTCTGTCATATTTTTCCATCTGCACAGTTCAGCAAATCAGGCTGAGAAGATTCAGGGTCCTGTTCACCGGACACTTCTTCCAGAGGTGAAGCAAGCGTGTTTGGCTATCTATAACAATACTGGAAATAGTTTATTTTCTATCCCCTGAAATAGTAAATCTTTAACAGTCCTTCTAAAATGGGTGCTATGATTTTCTTGACCCTCTGCAAAGAAAGAACACATTGATGTTCATTTGTAGTATATTTCAAAGCTTCAGTCAAGAACAGCTAGGAAGTTCTTTGTAAAATCTAAAAGCATAAATCCAAATCTATTGGGACAAACATGTGTTGCCATGTCTCCTACCAAGAGATGCTTTGGAATTCCAAATTTTTCTTTAGCGTTCTCCAAGAGGTAAAGGGGTAGAAAGAAAGATATTTCCCTGTGGTCATTTAACATTAGTTTCTCTCCTCTCAGCATCTCAGCTGTGTGTTCTGAAGCTGAGTGTCTTGCTTCACGGGCGGAGCATTTGTGCGCAAGTTCTGGGCCAGAGGAAAGGATGCAGATGTAGACGAGCAGCAGGAAGTACTCCTCCAACCTCTGTGGTCAGGAGACAAAGAAACCAGTGTGAATTGAACAGACTGACATGGGGTTCATTTGCAAAGAAAGGGATGGGGAGAGAAAAGACCCGATGTGTCTGAATGTTTTTCATCTTGAAAGAAGAAAGCAAAGGGAGTTGTGAGGATCTTTGTGTTCTGTTTGACAGATGGCAAAACCAAGGCAGTGGAGAAGGCACCACTCTTCTTTTTTCTCTTTTACTTATTTATTTGGTTTCCCATGGACTTCGTTGCATGCAAGATCTTTAGTCACAGTCTTTGGGATCTAGTTCTCTGGCCAGGGATTGAACCTGGGCCCCCTATATTGGGAGCACAAAATCTTAGCCACTGGACCATCAGGGATGTCCCAATGTACCACTCTTCTGGAGGCCATTTGACTGCAATTACTAAGAGCAAAATACCAATCTCCTATGAAGGCTGGTAGCCTTGACTTCTCCAAGAAAAAGCAAGAACCAAAGGGCAAGGCCAAGTGCTGGAACAAAACTATTGACCATCAAGCCCTCCCTCCCCTTTCTCTGATGGAAGGTCCATCACAACAGCAAGACCCCACTGTCACAGAGTCTAGTCTCTGCTCTGTATTCCACTTTATTGATGCTTTTCTTAGCAGTGAAGGGCATGTGACAGGTAGGCCTGAAGGCTCTGCTCCAGCCTGGGATGACACCTGGAACACCCCTTCATTTCTTTCCCTGAGTTTTGAGGGAGAAAAAGAGGCAGCCAGTTATTTAGGGCTCACCCCACCCAGAGATTAAGCCAAAATTGCATGTGAAGCTGAAGTCATGGCCAGAATTACTACTAGTTAGCTTCCAGATCACTGAGCAAGTCCTATTTTTCTTGAGGTCAGTGGCAGCTTTTGGAGTCCACACCTACACAACATGGATAAAAAGAGGAGGAAGAAAGGAAAGGAGATAAAAGGAGAGGGAGAAAATAAATATGGCCACAGAGAGAAAGGATGGGGGAGAAAATGAAAAGTCAAAAAGGAAGTAGGGATAAAAAAAAGAAGAAAAAAAATGGAACTACAGGGAGGTGTCAATTAGTCACTTTGCAAGCCAGTGATTTTCCTGTTGCTTTAGACTTTTAAACTAAGGAAGAACAGCCTCTGTATTCATGTTCTATTGGTGCTATAACAATATATTACAAATGCCGTGGCTTAAAATAAAACAAATTTATTACCTTACAGTTCTGGAGATCGGAAGTCCAAAATGAGTCCAAAATGGGTCTCACTGGGCTAAAGTCAAGCAAGACTACATTCTTTCCAGGGGCTCTAAGGGAGAGTCCAATTTTCCTGCATTCTTCATCCTCTAGAAAATGCCTACAGCCCTCATTCATTTTCATTTTCAAATTCCACAATAATCGGGAAAGTCTTTCTCACATCCCATCACTCTGACACTGAGACTCTTCCACACTTAAAGGCCTGGTGATTATGTTGGGCCCACCAGGGCAATCCAGGATAAACTCCTTATTCTAAGGTCAGCTGATCAGCAATCATAATTCCCTTTTGCCATGGAATGTAACATATCCACAGGTTCTGGGGATTAGGACATGGGCTTCTTTGATGAGCCATTTATTCTGCCCACCACAGCCTCTTATTTAAAAAAAGGAAAAAAAAGATACAAATTAACTTATTTACTAAACAGAAACAGACACACAGTCTTAGAGAACAAATTTATGGTTACCAGGAGTGAAGACTGGCTGGGAGGGATAGATTGGGAGTTTGGGATTGACATGTGCATACTGCTACATTTAAAATAGATACTTATGGACACATAGCGGGCAGTGAACTGAGAGAGTAGCATTAACATATATCCACTACCATGTGTAAAACAGATAGCAGGCAGGAAGCCGCTATTAATACAGAGAGCTCAGCTCAGTGTTCTTTGAAGACCTAGAGGGATGGAATAGGAGTAGGGGTGGGAGGGACACTCAAGAGGGAGGGGATATATGTATACATATGGTGCTTCATGTTGTTGTACAGCAGAAACTAACACAACTTTGTAAAGCAGTTATATTCCAATAAAAAACTAGTAAGACTAGCAAAAGCTAGGTTCTCAGAAGCAGTTCAGAACCAGCTTCATTCTTTCCAGCTCAGTATCACTCCCAAATATACAATAAAAAGTCATTGCTATAAAAATAAATAAATGTTTTGTTGTTGTTGTTTTCTCCAACAGATGTTTGAAATAGAATTATGAACCTTTTTTCCCCAAACTTTCTAAAATAATGATCATACTCCAAAATGGAGAGGGAGAAGAAATGAGCTTAACAGTCTCTCCTTCTAAGGCTCATTGATACTACTCTCAAAATGAATAACCACTTTTCCCGGCACATTGTGTCTGAAGAAACTCAAGAATTTAGGGACTCATGGCAGTGGATATTCTCCCCCAAATAGAAGCGAATTCAAGAAGAATCTCTTAATCTTGGAGGATGTGTTTGAAAACAAATAGCCCGGGGTCAGGAAATGGAGGTTGAGGAATGTGCCTTTTTTTCCCACCTGTCTCCTTTGCCATATGAGCCATCAGAGCAGACGCAGATGATCTAACCAATCTGCTCAGTTCTGGTGATGTTCTTTCTCGGTGCCTGCTGGTCCAGGACCTGGAGAACGTTTCCTGTTCATGAAGGCAGCCTTGAGCCAGTTGGGAGAGTAACAAGCAACACTCATACCCATAAAAGTAGACAACACACCAACATCATGGGACCAAAGAGTTGGTGGTAAGACATCAAATTCAGGTGAAATAGAGACTAGTGGGTGTGAATTTCCCTGAAAAAGGCCGAAAACAGGGGTGTTGAAGTCTTATGCAAAAGCACCCCCTCTGTGGTGTTACCTAGGTTATAGTCTAACGAGCTAGGAACTAGTAGTATGAAATAGCCTGTGTGAAACCTCCTTTGCTGTAGTTTTATTTTTTTTTTTTTTTTAAATCATGATTGTGCTTCTAACTCCTACTAGATGGATTGAACATGGAAAGAACACCAAGTAACAAGAGGAGTCCCACAAAACAATGCTCATTTCTCTTCTTCTGGGGAAACATTCAGCATATGAGACTGCAAGTTGGAAAATAAGCTCTACTAACCAGAAAACCATGGCAGCAGGAAGTTTAAGCAAAAAAATCAAGGAAAGGAAATTTAGTTGCTCGTGGATACTCTCTCAATTCCAAAATGATTAACCCTGGGAGTTGCTAAGAAATCTGAAGAACAACTTCAGACATCAGCCTGTCAGAAGGCAGGCCTCGACACAAAGTGAACTGGGAGAATATGGTAATGTAACAATATGTACAGCTTTGGAAATGTATAATACATCCTAATAGTTAAAACAACACATTGTCTATAGGCATAACTTGATCTGGGACATGTTACAAATTTCAGCAAACACAATGTTTCTTCCAGGACTAATTCTCTACCTAAATTTGAGATATATTCTAAATTGTTTCTCTCACTAAATCAGTAGAGTAAATAATATCTGTTGAGGAATGAACAGGTTCAAAGTTCTTCTGGATCATTTTGAGTTGTGTAGGCAGAAATCTGAACAGCTACATACACATTTACACTGGAGATAGTCCCCAATGGTGACTGCTGTGGACCAAGACTATAGTTTTATTTTATTTTAAGGTTTCTGAGGCATTTTGTGACCCTCTCTGAATGATCAATGTCCTTCTACATATGACGACCCAGATCTTTAGGATTACTGCTTAGGAACCAAGTAATTTGCATTTCAAGACATCAACTTGGATAACTGGGGGAATAATGGTGGAGAAACATCTTTCAAGATATGTGGTTTTGCCAAATCTCTGTCATCCAGCCTTTTACCATTTTCATTACTAATTGTATATACATGGAGGAATTTCATTTAGATGTCTGGCCTGAAGTGAACGTCTCCAAATATCTATCTACGAATTAGCCATTGGGGGAAAAGTACTGCAGAAGGTATCAAATTACCCTTGCATGATGGAATTCTAACTTGCAGGATAACAGCAGGAGTTCTTCAGAACAAGATGTCCACAAAAAGGAAAGCAGAGAAGACAATAACTGTTTCTAGAATTAGTAGGCATTATTCTATAAAATCCCATAAGGGTTTGTAAGCAGACAAATGTCCTAGTTATTTGGAATCCTTAATTCTAGAAACACACTGAGGCTTACAGCATGGATAAATGGCTCAAATCCTTCCAATGAAAAAGAACACAATAAGAAAACTAGCTCTAAATCACAGTTTGAAAAATGAACATCTGTAATTTAACTTTCAATGACCACTTGGCATGTAATGACATGGCTTTAAGATATATGAACCTAACAGAGCGAATTGTCATTATATCAGGATATAGATCACAGGTCATCTAGCTCCTTGGTCTGTACCTGGGCTTGAGTGACTGGCAATCTAAGTGACAATTCATCTTGGAACATAGATGCAAATCAGTAACCACCTTCTGGACAGAGATGTTTCTATACTTCCAATTCACTGACAAATACTTAAATGCAAATAATACTAAGACATGTTATATTCTTCTACTCAGTGGATACTCAGAATATAAAGAAATATTTTCCTTTCATTTTCCTATTTGTCATTATTTCGACATTATTTGGGGCTTCCCAGGTGGTACAGTTGGTAAAGAATCTGCTTGCCAATGCAGGATATATAAGAGATGTTAGTTCAATCCCTATGTCAGGAAGATCACCTGGAGAAGGAAATGGCAATCCACTCCAGTTTCTTGCCTGGAAAATCCCAGGGACAGAGGGGCCTGGTGGGCTACAGTCCACAGGGTTGCAAAGATTAGGATATGACTGAGTATACACACACAGACGTTATTTAATACCTAGATACTCATCTGACATTTATTTAAAAATGTGTTGCATTTGCACTTGGCTCAAAATAAGGTACCAATTAAAGAACCATTCTTTACCCAGGTATCATGCAGATACCTACACATCCCAAAATTCATTGGTGGGGGTTGATTTTCTGCATGTCTCAGGAAATAGTCAAAGAAACACAACATAAAGCAAATATTTACCCCAACAGGGGAGAATGAAGTTCAGTTTTATAAGGGACATTAACAAATTCCATGGTTTAAATTACAGATTAACAAAGGGTTCATGAGCTCAAATTAAGTTATTCTGTTTAAAATCAATCACCGAGACTGTCATTCTGCTTATTGCTTTGACTTCCTAACAAAGGTTTAAATGAGGACTTTATGTGCAAGTAAAGAACATCAAGAGATCTGCACTTTTTCAGACCTGCGTGGGCTGGAGGGGCAAACGTTTAGGCTATTAATGTAATAAGAATGAGGAATGCATTTTTCCGGAAAAAAAAAATCTTCACCAAAAAAAAAAATCTGCAATTAATCTATTATCTGGGGGAAAACAGAGGAATGAAAGGTGGGGTACACTTAGAAAGCACTAGATTCACTGATACCAGAGCCATTCTGGAGACGCCAGGCAGGAAATCTGGAATTCCTCTAACTCTTCAGTGGCAGGCACCAGATCTGGGGAGAAGGGTCCAGAAAGGCTGTTTTGTCTTCGCTAGCAAAATGTATTCAGATGTGGTTTTGCAGAAAAGTATTTTTCCTTTGTCACTCAACCTCATGTTGGGTCACCACTCCAGTGCTGAGCAGCTCCCTGATGGCCCTGTCATCGTATCGGAGGACCTCCTTCAGGATGTGCGTCGTGTGCTGCCCGAGAAGGGGAGGCGGCCTGGCCTCTGACATCTTGAACTTACTGTATCTCACAGCTGGGCCTGTCAGAGCGGGAGGAAAGCAGGAAGCCTGTTAATGACTAACCCTCGGAAATTCATTACCCAAGCAGCCTGGGGTGTTTGCAATGAATGCCAAGAATATCACTGCCCGTTACACCCTTGCAGATGGACCATCGTTTTGGAAAGAAATGTATTTGCACATGTGGCTTCCCTTGACTTTGCTTTAGACAACTATGCAGTGGTCATCCACCATGCTGGGGGCTGCATGGATGTGCCTGGTGTGTGCCAGGCCTGTCGCAAAGACTCGCAGGGGTAAGTCACTCAGCTGAACTGACTTTCTGGGTCCCAGAGAACAGTGACACAGGTACATAGTGTCTCTCTGGAAATCTGACCCCAGGTGAAGGTAACCCAAGTGTTTACCACTCAGCATCCAGTGTAAAATTCCAAGATTTAGTTCAACAGACTGCAGATCAACTAGACTTCACCCAGACTCTGGGTGAAGCATTTAGGTGGTAGAAGAGGTTACGGGTGCAGGCTTCTTTGTCAGAGAGACTTCTGTTTGGGTATCAGCTCTTTCACTTTCAAGAAGAGCTATCTTGGACAAATTATATAACTTCTCTGAGCCTCGTGTTCCACAACTAAACTGGGTATGATGTTTACCATACACTCTTGATGAAAGGGTTTACATGATGTAATGAACAGAAAGCACGAAGTAAGCTTCCCCAAATCCACATAATGCACAAAACCTGCCAGCCACTATGATGACAAAAGCCACCCCATTACCTTCTTTGACAGTTGCTGTGCAATGGGAAATGGATATGTACTCCCAGCTCTTTGCTGAGCACTGAGCCACCAACAAACAGGATAACTAAAGCAAGGATTTCAACAGATGCTGGGAATGGATTTTATCATCCTCATTCATTTTTTCCCCCCAACTTTTTGGCTCCACCATGCAGCATGTGGGATCTTAGTTCGCTGACCAGGGATCGAACCCATGCCCTCTGCAGTGGGAGCTTGGAGACTTAACCACTGGACTACTAGGGAACTCCTTCATCCTAACTCTTCACATAATGACACTAAAGTCCAAAATGCTAAGGTTTTGTTCAAGGTCATAGACTTCACCAGTGGCTCAGCTAGTAAAGAACCAGCTTGCCAATGCAGGAAATGCAAGAGATGGGGTTTGATCCTTGGGTCAAGAAGATCCCCTGGAGAAGGAAATGGCAACCTGCTCCAATATTCTTACCTGGAAAATCCCATGGACAGAGGAGCCTCATGGACTACAGTTCATGACATCACAAAGAAGTGGATACAACTGATCATAGCACGCACACATGCACACATAACTAATAACTAAGAGCAACAAGATGCAAATCCTCATCCACCTGAACCATCTCACACTGAAGGCCATGTACTTTCCAGAACCTTAGCAGCCTCATCTTCTCACTCTTTCATGCACAGGCTTGATGGACACTGAGGAACATACTGTTTCCACAGATTTTACCTTTGCTGCCTCATTCAATAAATGATATTTATGTTGGCTGTCCTTTACATCTCACTTGATGAGCCTTCGGGAAAACAAATTAGAGAGTCACAGGAAGACTACAGAACAGTACGTTTCCATCTCATAAAGATTTTTCCAGTCTCCTCTGGATTTGGGAGCCCATAGGAAGAACAGATAAAACCCAAGTACATGTGGGTAACAGAATGTCAGTCCATAAAGCAGAAATGTGCCTTAGGATCTAGGAGAATTCCATTCAGAAAAGATAATGGCGAGGAAGCCATTTGTTGATGGAGAGAGGACACAGACCTCCTAAAACCGTCAAGTGGCACATTTGGGTCACACATACCACTCACACCAGATAAATGGCCATTTCCAACTGATGTCCAAAGTTTTCCTTCTCTGAAGTTCAGGGAAATTCTTTTTTATTTTTTCCTTCTCACATTTCCTTTCAAATGCTCCAGTGCATGATCGTTTTATTTCATGGGTTGGTCCCTTTTCAAGAAAGAACCATACACATTGGGAGGTGGTATCCTCTATGCTCCTGAGAAAGCTGATAATCCAGTGTTTTGGGGATGTGTGTGATTTTGACATTAACCATAGTTTTCATCTAAAATGTGTCTTTCAAAAGAAGGACTCTGTCAAAAAATACAGGCTGAAGTCAAAGTCACATGGCTTTTTTCCTAACTAGATGACCTGAAGTAAAACAATCAACTGAGAAATAGTCATTTGACTCTTGAAGAATCTGGGATAAAAGAGGGTTACCATTGATCACTACTGCTCCCAGTGCCAGGAGCATTAGCAGTGGTAACTACCGTTTCCTAAGAACCTGGGCTGTGCTGGCCACTGTGCCAAAGGCCCCACATCAGCTCCTATAAATCCTCATGGCAATCCTGTATGGGGACTGATGGAGATTTAAGGTAAAAGGGTTAAAGTTAGGATCCAGGTTAGGACATGAGAAAACTTGCCAAACATCACACAGCTAGGAAGTATCCATTTCCAAGTCCAGGTATGTTAGATTCAGGAACTTGGATTTTGTTTTAAAAAAAAGAATTAATTGAGGTGAAATTCACATAAGATCCACTATTTTGAAGTGAACTGTTCCATGACATTTGCAATGCTGTGCAACCACCACCTCTATCTAGTTCCAAAATATTTCCATCGCTCTCACTAAAACCCTCATCCTTTAAGCAGTTTCTCTCAGTTCTCCCCTTTCCATATCCCCTGGCAACCTCTAACTTCTTTCCGTCTCTATGGATTATTCTGGATATTCCGTATCAATGAAACCATACAATATGCGGCCTTTACTGTCTGCATCTTTCACTTATTATGTTTTTGAGACACATCTACTTTGGAGTATTGTGCTATTGGCACATAGAACTTGGGTTTTTGCCTCCCAGCAAGGATGCTATGAGGGAATTTTTCAGGTCCAACCGTAGGAAAGGGCAGGTCAACTTGTGTCCATCACTTGTGTCACTCCTATCCTTTCCTGGGAGCTTCCAGATCCACACTGAACACTATGCTGCCAGTTTAGGATGAAGGGCATGTAACACCTTGCACAGAAATATCTTAAAGAATTTAGGTTGGTGGGATGGTATTACTTGGTAATTTTTAGACTTGCTAGGATAAAGACACCTGGAGGATATGATATATTTGGAAAGCTTAGGCTTCTTTAAACAAATATATGTTACTAAGTAAGCCATATCGCAGTTGACGAAATTGTATATACTTTTCCATATGCCCCTTCAGAAACCAGGTATTTTGCATATGATTGATTTTAGAAAGATTCTGAAGCTGAGATTTGTCCATGTAATAATATCAAAGGGGGGTATAGTTACCTGAACGGTACTGGCAGTTTTCAAATTGCAATTTCTTAAAAATTCCTTAAACACAGTAGCACCCCCTTATCTGCGGGGGATACTTTCCAAGACCCCGCTTGGATCCTTAAAACCACAGATGATGCTGAACCCTATGTATAGTGTTTTTTCGTATCCATATATCCCTATGACAAAGTTTAATTCATAAATGCAGCACAGTAAGTGAACCACTGTAACTGCCACTAACACAGGACATGACATGACAACAATGTACTGTAATAAAAGTGACATGAAAGTGGTCTCTCTCAAAATATCTTACTATGAATATCTGATGTCTTTTCCAACGTAACTAAGCATCTATGATGCACTGTGGCCTTAACTTTTGTGGACTGAAGTGTCACAGCAAAACTAGTAAGAATTTCTTTTTCCTTCTTCACAGTTTCACGGATAGAAGATTTGCTCTCACTATAGGTTTCAGCAGCCTCAGCACACAGTTAATTCTTCTTTCCTTAATAAGTTGACAACTTTCACCTTCTCACTCAACAGACGTTCTTTACGACTTCTCTCTGGCATACCTAAATCGCCAGCATCACTACTCTTGTGCTTTGGTGTCATTACAAAGTAAAAGAAGAGTCACTTTGACACTGACGGACAATCCATCTGATCAACTAGATGGCTACTAAGTGCCTAATGAATGAATACGCTGGACAAAGAGATAATTCAAGAGACAGAGAGGTTGACAGGAGATTTCATCACTCTTCTCAGAACAGCACACAATTGAAAATGTATGAATTATTTATTTCTAGAATTTTCTAATATTTTCAGACCATGGTTGACCACATGTAACTGAAACCTTGGAAAGTGAACCCATGGATAAGGGGGACAGGGGGGCTGCTGTTTTGCTTGGCCATGTAGTTTATGAAAAAACAAAAATTTACAGCCCCTTAAAATATACATCTCTATGTGACACAGGACAAATAAAGTGATATATTCAGATCCCAAAGAAAGCGAAATTTCCCTGAGTCAATTGAAATCTGTTCTTTCAACCCTGTGCAATGATCCTATATACCTGGGACATTCCTCAGTCTAGGCTCTGCACAAAATATATTCTTCAAATGTATTTGTTTCAAGAAGTAGAACATGTTTGACATAATTATTTATATCTAAGGTCCAGAAAGAATGAATAATCTGATTTTCCGTTTAAAAAAAAGATGAGCAGATAAGTCACATGTTCTTAAATTACTTTTTGGCAAAGCAACGTCTACATTCGCATATGCTTTCAAACACTTGAAAGCTGTGTGATCCTGAGAATTCTTAAAAGTTCCTGAGTCTCAGTCCATAGATTTCTAAAATGAGGTTGGCAATACCTATGCAGGATTGGTTTGAGCATTTGGGGAATACAATGTGGGTAATACTCAACATCAGTAATAATCAGAGTATGGAGATGATGAGATACAACTTTGTTTACAAAACTAGTGAATCTTATAGATATCACAGTATATGTTTAAGAAGTCTGTGACCAGAGGGAGTGGAAAATGGTACAATCCTTCTGGATGGAAAATTTTCAACTTGATATCAAGAGTTTTAAGTATTCACATACTTGAATGGAGAAATTCTGCTTTAATAAAAAATTTTTTTCCTCTATGGATGTAATCAAGAATGTTGACAAATGTGACAGGCAAGGGACTATACAAATTTCTAAATCTAATATTCAATACCCCTTTTTGTGTGAGGTTCTGAATTTAAAAGAAAAGAAAGAAAGAAACTTTTTCATCTGTTCTTAGCTCCCAAAGTGTACCTTATTAGGAGCAGGTGTTTAGCAATCATTCTCTCATGTACTGTCCTCATAGGTCTATCCCAAACTCCTTCCTTCCAGATAAAGAGGTCAAATAGTTGTAATATTGATAAAATTAGGAAAATATGCTCCAAACTTGGGCATGTGTGCATGCTAAGTCACTTCAGTAGTGTCTGACTCTGTGTGACCCTATGAACTTTAGCCTGCCAGGCTCCTCTGTCCATGGGATTCTCCAGGCAAGAATACTGGAGTAGGTTGCCATTTCCTTTTGCGCTGGTCAAATAAATTACAGTACATCTAAATGATGGCAAATGATCATAATTTCAAGTGGTGTATTTTGGGACTTTGAATATATATATATTGCCTTCACTCTCCCCTGATAAACCACTGAAGTAAAGGTATAGAAGTTAAGCAAACAAACATAAAATTTCATATGAGTGAAAAGGATGGGAGGGAGCATCACTAGTGTATGAGATATTTCAACAAATTTAAAAATGACACCAATGGGATCATGTCGATGGGCAAAGAGGTCAAGAAAGCTGAAGCATAGGACATTCTACAAGGACATGGACAGGAAGTGGATGCCAATTGGTCCATTTCAACTTCCCAAGAGTCTTTTTAAAGACTCTTTAAATTTTTTTAAATTTATTTATTATTTTTAAATTTTGACCTTACTATAGGCAGCTTGTGGGATCTTAGTTCCTCAACCAGGGACCAAACCAAAACTCTTGGCAGTGAAAGCGCCAAGTCTTAACCACTTGACAGCCATCAAATTTCCAAGCCTCTTTTCTTAAAAATCAATGGTTAACAGAGAGACAGATCTTAGAATAGAAGTAGGACAAAAGCTGAAAGATCAAATGTTGCAATATATACTACTCTCACTAATTTCTACTAAAAACTAGAAGAAAGTGAAGCTCGCTTTCAAATTTCTAAATGGGAATGATGTTAAACCTAGAATTGTGTGTGTGTGCATGCTAAGCTACTTCAGTCGTGTCTAGCTCTTTGTGAACCGTAGCCCGGCAGGCTCCTCTGCCCATGAGATTCTCCAGGAGAGAATACTGGAGTGGGTTGCCATGCCCTCCTTCAGGGGATCTTCCTGACCCAGGGATTAAACCAGTGTCTTTTAGTCTCCTGGATTGGCAGGCGGGTTCTCTACCATGAGAGCCACTTGGGAAGCCCCAAACCTAGAATTGCATACCTAGTCAAATGGTTAATCAAATATGAAGGTATTTTCAAACTGCCAAAGATTAAGTTTACTATCTATGTTTCTTCTTCTTCTTCTTTTTAAATATTTATTTTATTTATCTATTTGGCTGTGCTGGGTCTTACTTGCAGCACATGGGCTTAGTTGTTCCATGGCATGTTGCCCTTGGTTTCCAGACCAGAGATTGAACCCACATCCCCTGCATTGGAAGGCAAAGTTTCAACCACTGGATCACCAGGGAAGTCCCAAAGCTGAGCTATTAATATTAAAACAAAAGCTATTAACATTAAAAGAAAGAAGACTCCAGGCAGTGAGAATAGGCTTGATGTCTAAGAACTGAAAAAAGTTGCAGTGTGGTTAGAATATTATCTGGTAATTTCTAGATGAAATTGGAAGGAGAGGCACAGGGATTTACAGGCTATGGTAGTAAAGTGAATCTTATTTTGAGTTCACTAGGAAGTCACTGGGGCTTTAAGCAGAGCAGTGACAAGACTTCAGTATTCCCGTAGCTGGGCAGAGAGAGCACTAAAACGAGCTTGGAGGCTGTTGTGGGGATATTGGAGGAGATGGCAGTGGCCTACACTAGGGTGGTGCCTACAGAATTTGAAAAAAGTGAATGTATTTGAGAGCTTTTCTCCTGATAGAATGAGAGGGCTTGCTGATGAAGTGCAAGACCCAAGGTAGCTGGGGAGGGAGAAAGATCAAAGGAAAACTCCTGTTTCTGAATTGAATAACTGGTGGGCCATTTACCTGATGAGAAAGGCTGAATGGATTCACGGACAAAACTGGTGAGAAGCAGAAGTCAAATTCATTTTTTCATTCCTTCCTCCCCCCCTTCTTTTTTTTTTTTTTTTGGCTGCCCGCTGAGGCATGTGGGATCTTAGTTCCCTGAGCAGGGATTGAACCTGCACCCACTGCATTGGAAGGCAGAGTCTTAACCACTGGACCAGGCAGCCAGGGAAGTCTCAGAAGTCAAATTTGTTTTTGAAATGCTGTTTGAGATGCCAATGAGATATCCAAGGAGAGAAGCCTTTAGCTATACAAGTCCCATTTCCTACTCCAGGGGAATCTTACTGACCAGGGATAGAACCTGCTTTGCCTGCATCTCCTGCATTACAGGCGGATTCTTTACTCACTGAGCCAGGAGGGAAGCGCATTGAAAATGCTGTTTGAGATGCCAATGAGGTATCCAAGGAGAGAAGCCTTTAGCTATGCAAGTCTGGAATTCAGGGAATAATTTGGGCCAGGATATGTAAATTTAGAGGTCATTTCCTTCTAAGTGTCTTCATTTCAAAGCAATATATTTCCAAGGCAGTTGTATTCATTCCAACCTCTCTGATGCTGAGGGTTTCAATCAGTTGTTTAGGCAGGCTTTTCTACTATCTAAGTTCTATATCACAAATCTATTGCATCAAAATGTTTTATGTCCAAAGGAAACAAATAAAATGAATGAAAAATTAACCTGTATAGCTCATAAGTTTGGAGATAAATGCATTTCTTGCAATGAGGAATTCTTGGCCTTAAACAGACACATCTCCATTGACCTGAGAGTAGGAATTAGGGCAGTTGTACTTTTAAAAGAAATGTGGACTCTCTGCCCCACAGAAAGAGGCAGAGAATGAAATGCAGAGCTCTCTGAGACTGAGTCAAAGCCATGTAGGGATTAATGAAGGTGTGGATGTTTTTCCTCTGCATTTATAAAGGAAATCAAACTGAAAAATGCTCAGGAAAAATGCACACCGCAGCAGTCTCCAGAACATCAGTGGTACCAAACCTGGAACCCCAAGTGCTGTCCTTGTGAGGAGCCTACTTACTCTAATAATTGGAGGTCAAAGCCCTTACCAGGAAGGGGACTGGATGGCACAGCTTGTGGGTTAGACCCACCTCTCTATGAGGACTGTGTGTGAACCGCCCTTGGTCCCCTCATGGACAGTATATCTCATTCTAGGAAAGTGACAATGCCTTTGACCTCAACTTCTGCCCCTTCCTGGGAGGCTGAACCGATAAACCAGCCAGAGGCTGAGAAAATGCAGTTAGAAGAGGAGGAATCTGCCCCAGGCTCTAGTCATACATGATGACATCTGACATCCACAGCCTCTACTCAGTGAGAACTTACTGTATGCCAGGCCTGGGGCTATATTTGTTATCTACACGGTATCCTCACAATAACCTTAGATAGGGTTTTTTGGGTTTTTTTGTTTGTTTGTTTGTTTGTTTTGCATTTATTACTGCCTTTTATCCTTATATCACAGAAGAGGCGCATGGAGCTCAGGGAGGTTATGAAATGTGTAAAGGGCACACAGCAGACACACTTAGAGCTGTGCTGACTTCATAATCATTGTTTTCGAGGAGTGACACAGTACGGAGGTTAAGAGTGAGGCTAGGGAGCCAGAGGGTCTAGGCTGACATCCTTGTTCTGTCATGAACTGAGTTGGTCTCCTTGGGTAATTCATCATCTGTGCCTCAATGCTTCTCTGTGAAATGGGGATAATAATGGTCCCTACCATCTACAGTTGTGAGGATTTTAAAGCTTCTTAGAACAGGATCAGGCACACAGTAAGCCCTCAGCACACACCACCTGCTGCTGTTGCCCCTCCTTCTACGCTGCAGTGCTGACCCCAGCACCCCAGATTCCTCAGCTAGGGGCCTTGTCTCCAGTTCATGTCAGTCCCAAACGTCCCAGAACATGAACAGGTGAGCTTCATTTTAGATTCATGACAGCAAGCTGGGGACAAAAGTCTTAACTTTTAAAACTCTTTAACAATCAAGGATAAGATTATTTAAAGGAAAAGGAAAAGGGAGGAATTCTTTTTTAAAAAAAAATAAATTCTAGTCTTCATTTTAATTAAGGAGAGTTTTGTTTTCAAATACTAATTCTTTTTGTAATTTTTATTTTATATTGGAGTATAGTTGATTAACAATGTTATGTTAGTTTTAGGTGTACAACAAAGTGAATTAGTCACACATGTACACGTAGCTATTCTTTTTCAAATTCATTTCCCATTTAGGTTATTATAGAACACCGAGCAGAGTTCCCTGTGCTATACGGAAGGAAACTTTTTTTAAGCACATGGGACATAACAAGCACTTTTCAAATAAATAGGTAGGGAGATAAATATGTTTTCCTTTTCCTACAGATAGCAAAAGGGAGGCTAAGGGAGTCTGAATGATTACCAAGTCACCAGATAAGTACATACTCACTCTATCCGACAGCATCATAATGTACACCAGAAACTAACTTTTTACTAAATATGTTAAAAGGAACTTTGGAAACATGAGACTTATTTACTTACTCAACAAACACTTCCTATGTGCCAAACACTGTCATATGTGCTTTGCACATTTGATTCATTCAGCCCTTAGGATACGGTCAGAAGGTCATGGTCCCCATTTTACAAATGGGGAAAACTGAGCGACACAGCAGGGAAGTCACTGAGCTAAATGGGTCGCAGAGCTAAAAGGAGCCAGGATTTAAAGCCAGAGAGACTTGCTCCAAATCCTGAACCTTTGCCAACGGGCCATGCTGTTTCCCAGTGAAAAGAAAAAAGCAAAAAAGAGAATTATCTAAGTTGAAAAATAAACTCACGGGTCTTGGAGTAGAACATGCCAAGGACAGTTTCAGATTTCATCTTCTGACAGTCTATGCCCTCTTTCTAGATCACAGTGCTATCAGATTTCTTATGCAATATGTACTCATTACTACCTCATCTTTTCACATGAATTTGTCATAGACCGCCTATTTCCTTGTAGGAGGTCCTGGAAACATAGCCCCATGAATATATTCTGATTCCTCATGTTTCTGAGCCAGGCAGTGCTCTCCAAATCTTTCTTCCCTACCCGGCCAGAAAGGAATGAAGCCTTCACTATGTTCTCTGTGGAAAGTTATCTGGTTGAAGGCACAGGGAAGGCCCAGTTCCTGGTGTGCCAGAAAATTCCTCCAACTAGCCCTGTGTCGTGTTTTCCATCTGTGGTTTGAGGCCCTTCAGTAATAAGACCCTGACTATTTAATCTCATCTCCTCTTAGAAACCATCCACAACTCTGAGGCTAAAAACGGAATCTACCCATTCCATGCAAACATCACAAGCTACTTTAACTACAAACAGCATTTGAGCTACATTTCTATAATCCAGACCAACTTAATAATGTAAACAGTTGCAGGAAACAGAGGTAGCCAAAAACATGTGGGAAACCATAATGAATATTCAAGTAATGGGAACATAATATCACATCATCATGAGGGAAGGGACCTCAACATTCCTTTTTTTCTTTTCCAGAACTCGATGCACCTCACAGCTCCATGATGTATTTCTAAAGCAATGAAACAACATATTGCTCAACTTCACAGCAAACTGGCCAAGGATCAACACTAAGGGTTAAATTCATTAACAAAGCTGGCCAGTCCAATCATGATGAAAGCAAGAATGAATACAATTAAAACTAAATGTGTGGGTCTTTTCATCTGTTGTGCTTTTTAAATGTCTGATATGGGTGTCAACTTTTTTAAAAAATCAAGAATACTTAAAAGCAAACATCTGTTTTATAATATATGAAATGCTATATCAAAAGTTTTTATTTTGACTTCTTTGGCCCATTGCTAAGATACATGCTGTAGATATCATTTAATCTTCAAGGCTTACTAGCGCAATAAGAAGCCAAATTTCATTTTTCTGAAAATAATGATAGCTCCAGTACCAAGTTATTTCACAATTTCCCCTCCACTGCTTGAACTCATCATCATAACAATAACAATATTTTTTATATGGCGCCTCTCAGCCATAGCATCCAAGGCGCCAAATGGAACCATACAGTTAGAACACATTAAACCCATTAGATGTGAGATAAAAACAGATAAAGCCATTTCAACTAGCATGGAATGGTGGAAAAAGGCCATGGAGAATAAAAATGGCTCTGGATATCTTGAACAGAAGGACTCAATCGATGACACTGCTTATGCGGTCAGGCATCCCAGAAACTCCAGGCAACATGTGGTGCGTACCACCAGCTAGGACGAGTCACCCATCTTACCTGGAGTTCAGAGGCACCATGGATCACTACTACTGTAACAGAATTTATTTGGGGACTCTATAAAGATAACTAAAGTCCCACTACCTATGAGGTAAGATTATGTTTTCAACTGTCTGTGGTTCTGGGTTGTCATCATTGTGCAGCTTCCTTGTTCTAGGACCATGACAGTGTGAGATGTCCTGATCTCTTTGATGCTGAGTGAGGTCATGTGTTGGCCAACAAACTGAATAGGAGGGATATGTATGCCCCACCTCCAGGTCAGAACACTCAGTTGCTGACATAAGACCATCCGGGTCTCTCTGGTATAACAGCTCGGCAATATGTGAGATAATGACTGCCCACAAGCCCTTGCGAACCATGATGAACATGGGATATTAGCAGGGAATCTACTTGCATTACTTTAAACTGGTGTTATTCAGGAATTGTCACTACACTATATGACAATTATATATAACATAGCCTATGGAGACTGATTCTCTGTCTCAATTTTAATATAGAGACTTATTTGCCTGGACCAGAGCAGAGATTCATTCATCTAGTCCCTCAGCACTCCTTTCAAAAGTATTCAGTTCAGATGTTCCAAATACTTCTAAATTCTCATTTTGTGTGGAGTCAATTTTGACCAGTGAAATGATGAGAACAGCTATTATTTATTGAGTACTTACATGTGTTAGGCATTTGGTGGAATGCTTTTCATATATTACCTTGTTTGATAGACTGAATGACTTTAAAAAGTAGGATGCCTATTATACCATTTTATCAACAAAGGGAAGTGGGGTTAAGTAACGTTATCAAAATGACACAGCCAGTCAACTAAAGAATTCTGTTAGAATTTAGGCTGGCTAAATACAAAGTGCATGCTCGTTAACACTAGGATATATTTCCTCTCTGCATAATGTGGGAGAAAATCTGTTCTCATATCAGTGGCTGAATAAATACCATTCTTTGGCAGATGGTGTTATAAAGCAGTACTGTATTATAAATACTTATATATTTCATGATTGCTAATCCATTAAGGCATTTATCTTTCATTTGAAAAAGAAACAGGGTAACTTGTATTTGATTTATCTATCTTGTTCCAACCCACTGAAATGTCATAGTAGATTATCCATTTCCTGCTGGAAAAAATATATGGCCCATAAGGAAATGCTATTCATATTCATTAGCAAACACGCCATCTCCCCTCAAAGTGAGCTACCCAAACTTTAAGCTAAGGTCTCAGAAAAACATCAGGCTTGAAGAAACTCCCCCTGGAATGATTTTTTCCAACATTTGTGTTTGCTTCTAATTATTTTCAACACTTCTGAAAACGCTAGGAAGGGTGAAGAAACACCTTGCTGACAATGTGCTCTTTGCCAAAATAATCAATCCTCCAGCTTCTCTCGCCTTCTAAAATTCTAATATTCAATACAGGCTTTTTGGGCACATGCCCAAGATTTTGTTTGGTTCAACTTCACCATGGAAAACAAAATTGGTTCAGCTGAAGTCTGTAGCCAGAACATTTTAAGCTTCATAGACCTTCAAAGTGGTGACCTTCTCCTCACCTCCCCTGCTTCTGCGCTCCATTAAGGAAAATACCGGAAGAAGTTTCCAGGCAGAGCAGCCAGATTGCATTTCGGTTCAATTTTGAGAGGAGGAACTGAACAGAGCTCAAGCAGGTGGTTATTTGTGGCTCTTCCCTCAAATGAGCTTTGAAAAGTTCTTCTGTAAACCTTGGAAAGTCTTGTAATTTAATAAAAATTGCTTGCGCTTTTTAACCTTTTATCTTAAAGGAATCAGTCATATCAACAATGTTCTTGTCTTATCCAAGTCTCTGAGAGCACACAAATTACAATCACAGTCCAAGCAAATAGTGGATCAAGAAAATTACGTCCTCAAATCTGCTGCTGAGAAAACAGGTTGCTCAGGATTCATTGCAAGACTTGATCTTAGCTTTTCTGATTCACTTTCCCTCTGTAGTCCAGATGGGAAGATTTTAGGTGAAGGTCCTTTCCCTCAGTGTCCCTATTTCCATTTTGGTATCACCAGCCTCTCAGGTGGCCCAGTGGTAAAGATCCCACCTGCCAATGCAGGAGACATGGGTTCATACCCTGGGTCGGGAAGATGCCCTGGAGAAGGGAATGTATTCTTGCCTGAGAAATCCCTTGGACAGAGGAGCCTGGTGGGCTATAGCCCATGAGGTCACAAAGAGTGGGACACAACTTAGCGACTAACAACAGCCTCCCAATAACAACATCCCAATCCTCAGTCTTACCTTTGAGACATTGCTACACCAGCGATCCTGTCTCTGAACTATCCCTCACACCTCTCCACACTTTTGATCTTTTCTGCCACCTCCTTGGTCCAAAGCATTCTGAAATAGAAGGACCACTTGTCCAATCTTTCCCCCTAGCTGTTCCCTCCAGGCACCCTGCACTCATTCTGCCCTGGACTGGATGCTGTGTGGGTCCTTGTGCCCACCTAGAATGCATATCGGTTTGGTGACCCTCAAACCCACATTATTCTGAAAATTCTGTTCAGGGTAACTTGATGCTGAGCTTTCCTTCTGTTTTTCACAGTGCAAAGGAACATATCTATTCTCTGACTCTCTATAACATTTGATTTACTTCTCCTTTATAGTTTATCTCCGTGTCTAATAGTGTTGCCTCTTGGGATCCTTTTTGAGACCAGAATCAATATTTTGCTCATCTTCAACTCCACACTGCACCTACCACACTAATTGTTCAATAAATAGCTACTAGAAGTTTTAGACAAACAAACAAACAAACAAAAAAACAACCAACAACCTAATATGGCTTAGATGGTAAAGAATCTGCCTGCAAAGCAGGAGACCTGGGTTCGATCCCTGGGTCAGAAAGATCCCCTGGAGAAGGGAGTGGCAACCCATTCCAGTATTCTTGCCTGGAGAATTCCATAGACTGAGGAGCCGTCTCAGTCTATGGAATGATGTCTATATATGATGGGCTATATAGTCCATGGGGTTGCAAAGAGTCAGACATGACTGAGTGACTAATACAACAACTCAAGTTGCAAGTATAAAAGAATACAATACAGCAGGAAGTATTAGACAAAAAAAAAAGACCTAATATATTCTTAGATTAGAAAACAAGAATACTAGAAACATGAAATACAGAATGAAGGAGACATGCAAATTAATATATTTTGCTATAGATATCCAAATGGAGTCATCTTGATGCTCCTCTTCCACTGACATCCCATGTCCAACCCATCAACAAATCCTTTTGGTTCTACCCTCAAAATACATACAGAATCCAACACTTTTTACAACCAGCTTAACCTTGGCCACCATCACATCTTGCTTGGATTTCTGTGAGGGCTCCTATCAGCTCTCCCTGCCTGTAGAGCTTCCCTGCAATATATTCTCAAACAAGGCAGCTGGAGTCACCCTTTAAAAACATGATTCAGATCAGGCCACTCCTCTGCTCAAAATTCTTCAAAGCTATACCTTTGTAATTTTTGATGGCTCAGAATTGTGTTGAAGGATAGCCACCTCCAGCTCCCTAATAGCAAAAAAAAAAAAAAAATATTTTCATACTGCTTTTTAATCTCAAAAGGAATAATGAATCCAATCGACTTTTTCATTTCTGCATCACCTATTTCCTTGTAAGCACTTTGGATACACATCAGACTTTAGGACTTGTCTACTTATGTACCATTTCAAGGGAACGTTGGTGTACAAACATAAAAAAGAAAGAAAAAATCTGCACTCTGCAAAGCTTCCCCTGTTTGACTATTGACAATGGGCTCTTAGATTCCTAATAATCCACTAACCTTCGCACTATGAGGTTACCCCTGTGACCTCTCCTCCTGCCCTCCTCCCCTTATTTGCTCCACTGCACTGGTTTTCTTAACCAGGCAGGCTCAACCTCAGGGGACTTCACTCCAGCTCTTCTTTCTGCCTGGAACATTCTTCTTTCTGATATTTACATAGATCATGTCCTCAAATCCTTCAAGTCTTTCTCAATGAAGTCTACCCTAAGCACCTTTAACATTTTAACCTGCCATTCTGACCTTGCCACTTCCAATTCCTCTTACTCTGTTCAACTTTCTCTTTCTTCCGTTGTACTTATCAAATATGTCTACCATTCTTTCATTCCCTCTGCTAGAATGTAAGCTTCACAGAGGCAGGGAGCTGCGTCTGTTTTCCTCAACAAATATTTGTTGAATATGAATGTGTGTATAAATCAGTGATATAGTGTAACAAGGCTTTGAACTCAGTTCTCAAGTTTCTAAAAGAACAAAACTCAAAGTGTTCATACACCCAGACCTCAAGACTCTAGAAAAATAAATCTTGTCAAATGGAGCCAAAAGCAAGTTGAAGCAGTATTGTTGACTATGAAACCAACTTGCACTTATGCTACTCATGAGGACAAACACCTGCAATGTTCTGCAGATGAAAAGTTCCAGGAGCTGTGTGTCAGTTTTTAGTACAGAGACTCATAGAGCACATGAAAACAGGTGTTCAGGAGTATTTTTAAGCTCAATGAGGGCAGGAATCATATCTGTTTTGTTTGCACTTCCTATTTAGTTGCTTCAGTTGTGTTGGGGTCCATGAACCCCTTGGACTGTAGCCCACCAAGCTCCGCTGTCCATGGGATTTCCTAGGCAAGAATCCTGGAGTGGGTTACCATTTCCTTCTCCAGGGGATCTTCCCAATCCGGGGACTGAACCTACATCTCCTTCATCAGCAGTTTCTTTACCACTGAGCCACCAGGGAAGCCCCTTGATGCTCAAAATATATTTGTTACATGAATATAGGATGGAAGAGAAAGGATTTCTATTATTTTCAGAAATAAAAAGGCAATAAAAAGTAATTTTGTTATTCACACAAAGGAAGGTTTTACTACCTGGATATTGGTACAATGATGCCAAATTTTACCTTACTTTAATTTGTTTAGAAGTTAATTTTTCATTATGACAATAATATGTGGGACTCTATGAATAGTGTAAAATAGTTCAGAAAACATGGTCAGATATTTAAAAATTGTTTCTTATTCCTTTTTGGAAGGACATCTTTTGGATTTTTAATGACTACTTTTCTATTTGGAAAACAAGTCTTTGTTTTTATTTATATGAGACTATAATTTTTACAATTGCACATTAATTTAATTTTGTTTTCCATGTTTCTCTTTGCTAGTGGGTGTTGCGAATTTCACATAATAATAGCACAGCTCTATTGTGGTGTACAAAGATTTTCCTATTGATTGTTTCCCCTTTCCCACATTCTCCTTATTAGCTCTTTAGATTCCTACTTACAAAATGTCATGCTGACTCTCACAAATGAAATCTGTGGTTATGTCTTTCTAGAATCTTCTGAATTACTTAAAAGTATTTAATACACATAGAAAAAAGGAATAACTACTGAATATCTGAAATGTTGTTTTGGCTTTTTATAGTGTCATCGTAAATGTGAAGACAGTTATTTTACCTTTTGAAATATTTCTTTCTTTATTTGGCTGTGTCAGGCCTTAGTTACAGCACGCAGGATCTTTCATTGCGGTGCACTGACTCCCTAGTGGCGGCGTGAAGGCTCTCTAGCTGCTCCATGGCATGAGGGACTTTATTTCCTGGACCAGGGATAGAACCGATGTCCCCTGCATTGCAAGGTGGATTCTTAACTACTGGACCACCAGGCAAGTCCCATACTATTTTATATATTAATTAAATGCATAAGTAATATTCTTTCCCTCCTGGAACTCTTTGCAATTTCCAAAAACACAAACTTGGTTCTCTTCTTCCACTAAGGGTGGGATTGGCTAATGTCTGTGAAATATATTAGGATATCCTCAGTAGCTCTAGCATCATTCCTTCCAAAGAAATCCCAGGGCTGATATCCTTCAGAATGGATTGGTTGGATCTCCTTGCAGTCTAAGGGACTCTCAAGAGTCTTCTCCAACACCACAGTTCAAAAGCATCAATTCTTTGGCACTCAGCCTTCTTCACAGTCCAACTCTCACATCCATACATGACCATAGGAAAAACCATAGCCTTGACTAGACGGACCTTTGTTGGCAAAGTAATGTCTCTGCTTTTGAATATGCTATCTAGGTTGGTCATAACTTTCCTTCCAAGGAGTAAGTGTCTTTTAATTTCATGGCTGCAGTCACCATCTGCAGTGATTTTGGAGCCCCAAAAAATAAAGTCTGATACTGTTTCCACTGTTTCCCATCTATTTCCCATGAAGTGATGGGACCGGATGCCGTGATCTTCGTTTTCTGAATGTTGAGCTTTAAGCCAACTTTTTCACTCTCCACTTTCACTTTCATCAAGAGGCTTTTTAGTTCCTCTTCACTTTTCTGCCATAAAGGTGGTATCATCTGCATATCTGAGGTTATTGATATTTCTCCCGGCAATCTTGATTCCAGCTTGTGTTTCTTCCAGCCCAGTGTTTCTCATTGGAAAAGACTCTGATGCTGGGAGGGATTGGGGGCAGGAGGAGAAGGGGACAACAGAGGATGAGATGGCTGGATGGCATCACTGATTCGATGGACGTGAGTCTGAGCGAACTCCAGGAGTTGGTGATGGACAGGGAGGCCTAGTGTGCTGCAATTCATGGGGTCGCAAAGAGTTGGACATGACTGAGCGACTGAACTGAACTCAACTAAACTGATCCTCAGTAGATGCTGAATGAGAAGACGTTCTTATCACATTGGAACTTCATTAATTTTGCCTGAGTAACAATCCACCTTAAGTAAATGAAAAATATGAAACATATCAGTTCTTACAAATAAATTAAACTAGGCCAGAGATGTCTTGTAAATCTATAGTAAAAGTACCTTAATAATACACACAAGTGGATTATAATTAGTAAATCGATTCTTTGCCACAAAAAGAACTTCTTCTGTGTGTCAGTGTTTTTATTTTTAGGAGCAGTTGAAAACATTTCCTGTGTAATCATAATTAAGCCAACAATTCATTCATGGATTTTATTTTTTTAAGAAAGCACAAAGATAAACCTCAAAATGATCATCTAAATATCTCAGTGGCCATAGATCCCAAATTAATGAGAAACAGATTTAAAACATTACTGTTCTTAAGTCTCTAAGTTCACAAGGTCCATAAAACCAGACCCGGTCCCAGATAATGAGTTGTAGATTATTATGAGTAAGAAAGTCCTTGCTGAGTGGGGATATAGAGATAATTTATCTTCTGTATCCTTTTAAAAAGTAAGAAATACTCCAGTGAAAAGGTTCCTATACATGACCCTTGACTCCCATGAAAGAAAAAGTCTAAGGAATAATAAGTTTAAGAGTCCTTCCTGGATTAAAATTTCTCTGAACATTTTTATACTTTAAAATTACATTAAGAGGTATAAAACTATTTATGTAAGGAAAGAGACTCCTTTTCTTCACTAGAAAAGGATTGAGTGGTTGACACTCTATGTAAGGAATGTTACAGAGTTGAAAACATGCAAATACATAGTACATATTTTAAAGATAACCATAATTCTGTTTTCTATGAAACAGAACATTCAGGAAACATTGAAGTGGCCACCCTAAGACTTCCCTGGTGGAAGTCTTAAGTCTTAAGTCTCAGTGGCTTAAGATTCCATGTTCCCAATGCAAGAGGCCTGGGTTTGATTCCTGGTCAGGGAACTAGATCCCATACATCACAACTAAGATCTGATGCAGCCAAATAAATAAATACATTTTTTTTAAATAAATGAATAAAGTGAGTCTGATTTCCCTGCCCAGGGGTATGACAGTGAATGTGCAGCAAACCCCACAGAGCATGTTTGAGAAAGTTCTGGGCATCCTTTTGGGCAAAATCCAGGAGAAAGAAACATCTCCAAATCCCTGTTTTCTTTAGAAAGAAGAGGTATGCTTATTTACTCCACCCTTGTTGGTCAGAGCCATTTTGTGAAAGACAAGACAGATGCCTCCTGACATAAAGGTCTTCCTATGTCCATTTTCCAGCTTGACAAGTCACAGTGCATATTGCTGGGCCTGGCCTTACACCTACTACATCAGAATCTTTGGAAGCAGGGCTTGCTATCTAAATTTGAATAAGCATTAAACTTGAATCACTAAATTGGAAAAGTCTTACTACTTCCTGGCTACTTGCCTGGATTTGGGCAAATTATTTAAACTTAACCACTTTTAGCATCATTGTCCTCATCCATAACATTGAGAATGATAATAGTATCTAGTTCAAAAGTTAGTTTGGAAAATTAAATGAGAAAATGTTTGCCAAGCACTTAACACAAGACCTGGCAATAATTAACCCTTGCAAAGTGTTAGTTCTTCTAATTTGTCTTGTAATTAACATTGCAGGGTCTGAGGTGCAGGGGCAATGAGAATTGAGCTTCTGCTTCATGATGGCTAACAGGGATTCAAACTCATGTTTAGGATCTAGTCTGAAATCTAGTACAAAAAAACTTTCTGAAGGGAGATTGTTTATTTTACCCTTAAGGAAATGGACAGTGAAATTTTAGAAACTCATTACATAAAAAACAATACCTTAGATTTCCATTTCTGATCACTTTCCTCCCAAGTCTTTCCTCTGGCAACTAAAATCTCTGGACATAAGGCAACAAAAAGTCAGAGAAATTCTGATCAGTGGAAACAAGCAGATGACTGCCAAGACCTTGAGACTTGAAGAACAACACCAAGGAGATTCTTCTGGTTTCCCTTGTAGCCTCCTATGCATTCCGGACAGGACACTACAGATGCCATCAGTCCCAAACCACTAACAAACACAGACAAAAGAAAAGCCAAGAAAAAGTCTATTCCTCCTAGCCAAAAGACTAGGAAAAGGGTGGCCTGCTGCTGCTGCTAAGTTGCTTCAGTCGTGTCCTACTCTGTGCAACCCCATAGACAGCAGCCCACTAGGCTCCTCTGTCCCTGGGATTCTCCAAGCAAGAATATTGGAATGTGTTGCCATTTCCTTCTCCAATGCATGAAAGTGAAAAGTGAAAGTGAAGTCGCTCAGTTGTGCCTGACTCTTAGCAACCCCATGGACTGCAGCCTACCAGGCTCCTCCATCCATGGGATTTTCCAGGCAGGAGTACTGGAGTGGTTTGCCATTGCCTTCTCTGAAAGTGTGGCCTAATAAAACCTAAATATTGTTGTCAATATCAGAAGTATTCTGGCCAACAGCAATGACAGAGACCCTTCTATCACCCTGTCTTGTGGTACCACCATGCTTGGGGTCAGGCTGAGAACTGATCTTCTCTCCTACCACCTTCACCCCAATTCCACAGAAGCAGGCAGTGGCTCTCTGATTTTCCAGCTGTGTAATGTCTCCAAGACCAAGGTTGAGCAGATCTATTATTCCTCACCCATGGGACAGATGACAATCTAATTTCTCTGCCAGGATAGTGTCATGGAAATCTGGAAGTGAGCTGAGTAGGGTCGCAGAGCCCAGTGGGAACCTGACCATACACACTAACTTGGCCTTCATGCTACACCTCAACAGAAGGATAGCCTGCTTAAGAAAGAGAAGGTTGAATAGGAAGCAAAAATCTCATGATATAATGTTCAAAATGTCCTGGATACAACCAAAAATCTTGCATTATAATGACAACCAGTGAAATCATAACTTGAATGAAAGAAGGTAACCACCAGTTGCTAATGACAAGATAAACTAGCTGTTGAAATTATCAGACAAGGATCATAAAATAGACATCATAAAAGTGCTTTATAAATAGTCATGGATTCTCTTGAAACAAATGAAAAATACAAAACTCAGCACAAGTAGAAATCTTTGAAGAGAACCCAATGCAGATTGTAGAACTGGAAGATACAATAATCAAAATAAAAACTTACTGATGGGCTCAACAGCAGAGTGGAGCTGAGAGGACAGAGTCAGTGAACTGGAAACCAGATCAATAGAATTTATCAATCTAACAACAGAGAGAGAAGGTATTTGACAAAAAAAAAAAAAAATGAAAAGATAATAAAGACAATAATAAAAGAGTTAACATTTCTATCACTGAAGTCTCAGAAGAAGAGAGGGAAAGTGTGGAACTTTTTGAAAAAGTATTTGAACAAATAATGGACAAAACTTTCCAAATTTGGTGAAAGATACAAATTTATAGCTGTAAGAATTTGAACAAACTCCAAATAGGACAAACTCATAGAAACTCATGCCAAGACAAATCATAATTAAACTTCTGAAAACAAAAGGCAAAGGAAAAATCTTGAAAGCAATCAGAAAAAAAAAGAAAAAAAAAGCAGATTACCTACAAGGGGAAAACAATTAGAAAGGGGATGTATCATCAGAAATCATGGAGGACAGGAGAAAGTGGCGCTTTTAAAAATTACTGAAAGAAAAGAACTGTCAACTGTGGATTCTATATCTGGCCAAAAAAAAAAAAAATAGCCTTTAGAAATGAAGGGGAAATCAAGACACTCTCAAATGAAGGAAAGCTTAAAAAAATGTTAATAACAAACCTATTCTTTAAAAATGGTTAAAGGAAATTCCTTTAATAGAAAGGAAATAATAATGAAAGAGGATTTCAAGCTTCAAAAAGGAAGAATATCAGAATGGGTAAAAATAGGGATAAATACACAGTCACCAACTTATTGTGGAGTAACTTATGATTTTTTCAACTTTACAATGGTGTTAAAGTGAAACATATTAAGTTAAACTGTACTGTGAATTTTGATCTTTTTCATGGCTAGAAATACATGATACAACACTCATTTGTGACGCTGGGTAGTAGCAGCAAGTCACAGCTCCCAGTCAATCACACAATCATGAAGGTGAGCAATCAAGATACATACAATCATTCTGTAGTCATACAACCATTCTGTTTTTCACTTTCAGTACAGTATTTCATAAATTATATAAAATATTCAACCTTCAGTATAAACTAAGTATTATGATAAATGACTCTGCCCAACTATAGGCTAATTTAAGTGTTCTGGGTGTGTTTAAGGTAGGTTAAGTGTATTAAACATATTTTTAAGTTATGATATTTTCAATTTATGATGAGTTTATTGAGAAGTAACCCTGTCATAAGTCGAGGAAGATCTGTAATAGACTATCATTCTTGTTATGAGTTCTAAAAATTGTATTTGATGATTGAAGCAAAATTATAACACCTAAGCATCTGATGTGCTGCTCAAGGTATGTAGGGAAAATTATATGCATGGATCAGTAAAAGAACCTAAGTGGAGTTAAGGTCTCTATATTTCACTTGAACTGGAAAAATGTCAATACCAGTAGACTGTCATAAGTTATGCATGTGTACACACACACACACACACACACACATATATATATATAACATAGTAACCAAAGCAACCAGTTTAAAAATTCTAAACAAAAATATACACTCTAAATCAATGAAAGTGGAATTCTGAAAATGTTTCAATAACTCACAGAAAGGCAAGAGAAGACAAACAGCAAAAACAGGAAAAATTCTTAAGCGATATCACTTCCCAATTACTGAAATGTAGATGATCTGAACTTGCCAATTAAAAGACAGAGATTGGCAGAAAGGATTAAAAGTAATTTACTATTAGAAACTCATTTCAAATTTAATAGCAGAAGTTAAAAGTAAAAATTTGTAAAAATATGTAGCATGCAAATACTCCTTTACCAAAATTATGTACTTACTGATCTTCCCCTCTGCCTCTTTGGAGCATTTTCTCAGAACTATTTGAGGTGCTGTCTCCCAGGCTGCAGTCCTCATTTTGCCCCAGATAAAACTTAACTTGCAATTCTTATATTGTGCATTTTTTTAAATCAACAGTAAAGATGTTGATACATGTCTTAGGCAATTGCTATCAAAATCCAAAAAAGACATCTTTTTTATAAACACAGTCAACTTTTATAAGGAAAAGTAAAATATCTAGAATAGCTAAAATAATTATGAAAAAGAATGAAGTGAGAAGAACCTATCTATTCTTAAGTACTACAAATAGCTGTAATAATGAAGACAGTGTGGTGTTAGTGGACAGATAGAAATACAAGTCAGGGGAAAAAGAGAATCCAGAAATAGATCCATATAAATATGACCAATCAGTGTTTGAAAAGGGTGAAAAATCAATTAAATAGGAAAAAGAAAGCCTTTTCAACAAATAATTCTAGAGTAACTGGCCATTTTAGGCAGCCTAACCTCAACCTAAGTCCCACACTCTATAAAAAAATTTAGACACATCACAGAAATAAATGTAAATAATGTAAATAACTACAAAGCTCAGAATAAACACTTGTGAAAAAAATTGCTTGAAGCTAGGACTAGGTGAATAGTTCTTCAACTTGACACCAAAAGCAAAATCCACAAAAGGAAAAACAAATAAATTGGACCTCGTCATTTTTTATTTTTTTCTGTGAAAGACTATGTTAAGAGGATGAAGAGACAAATGATGGACTTGAAGAACATAGTCGAGACTCAAATATTGACAAAGTCAAAAACAAGAAGTATCAAACAATTCAATCAGAAAATGAGCAAAACTGAAACAGACATTTCACAGAACAAAACACACAGGTGGCTAATAAGCACATGCAAAGATGTTCAATATAACCAGCTATCATGGAGATGTAAATTAAAACTGCATCTCAATGACTAAAAGAAAGAATGGTGATAGCACCAAATCCTGGTGATGATGCAACAACAAAAAAAACTGAATCATTCATACACTGCTGGCTGAAATGTAAAGTGTTACAATCACTCTGGAAAAAAGTATGACAGTTTCTTTCAAAACTATATACACTTTACCATATGATCTAGCTATTGTACTATCATACTCCTGGACGTTTATCCCGGAAAAATTACAATTGATGTTCACCCAGGAATCTGTTTGCAAATGTTCAACACAGCTTTATTTGCAATAGCAAAAGCTGGAAACAACCCAAATATCCTTCAACAGGTGAAGAGTTAAACTTTGTTACATTCATATCATGGACTACTATTCAGCAATAAAATCAACTTGGATGGATCTCAAGGAATTTATGCTGAGCAAAAAAAAAGCGAAAATCCAAAAGTTACATACTGTATGCCTCCATTTATAGAACATTCTTGAAAAGACAAACTTACATAGATGGAGAACTATTAGTGGTTGATAAGGATTATAGAAGTGAAGAGGGTGGAGAGTAGTAATACCTGTAAGGAGTAGCATGAGGGATCCTGGTGATGAAGCTGTTCTTTGCGGCATGGTTGTGTTAGCACGAATCTACATGTGTGATAAATCTGCATAGAATTGAATACATGCACACACTAACGAGTTGTGTAAACTAGTGAAATCTGAATAAGATCAGTGGATTCTACCAGTGTTAGTTTCCTGTCTGTGATTTTGCACTATAGTTATGTAAGGTGTTACTATTGAGGGAAACTGGGTGAAGAAATTATTTCTTGCAATTTCATATAAATAGAATATTATCTCAAAATAAAAACTTTTTTAAAAGCTATAAAGAGACTTCCCTGGTGGTCCAGGGAGTCCTCCTTGCAATGCAATGCATGGATTTGATTCCTGGTTAGGAAATGAAAATCCTACATCCCACAGAGCAACTAAGCCCAAGTGTCGCGACCGAAGAAAGAATCTGTGCACTGCAGCAAAAGACCCTGTGTGCCACAACTAAGATTTGACATGACCAAAATAAATAAATAAATAAATGAAATAAAAATAAAAGGGAAGCCAAAAAAAAAGCAATAACTTACATTTGATTAGTGATTTTCATTTTTTTTTACTACAAATAATTTCCTAATAACATCTCATCTGAAGAAAATGGAAAATACAAGTTATTTTTTTTCCCAATAAAAGATATTAAACATTTCTCTAACTTAACTGGATGAATCATGAAATTGGGGCATAGAGAAGTAATTTTTCTGGACTAGAATGCTAATAATAGATTAATGAAGATTTACATCAAACCAAGAATAAACTTTGCTTTGAACCCAAAAATATGTTTATCTTTTTGAAAATTTTGAAACCAAATGAGAATATACAATACAACTATCAAATATGTTCTTCCGCCAAGTCATTGGCAAGCCCTGGGGGACTGCCTACCATGTCATACAAATCTGTTCACTCCCGGCTGGGGGCAATTAGTGCAGGTCCTTTTTTGGAAACACTGTTTCTAGAGCTCTGGCAGGAGAATGTGGGTGCTGTCAGAAGGAAAGTATTAAAAGAACGTAATTTCTACAATCAATATTTCAACATGCAAGAAATGGGGGAATGTGTTTTGAAGCAGAAGATAAAACGAAACTTGAGGAACTTAGGAAATATCCAGAAGTAATCTACAAAATAATATTCCACATTTAGTAATCTGAAAATTAGATATTAATTATATTACACATTTGCTTTTAAATTTCTCAGTGAATCTGGAAGAGACAAAGGACCAAATCCCAAAGCTGTTAGCAAGGAGAAATGGAAGAAAAGGACAATATTTTAACAAATACTGCCCAGAATCATAACCAGCAGCTCCATGTGGGTATTTAAATTAAATTTAAAATAAAATAAAATTAAACTCTAGTTCCCCTATTGGAATGGCAAATTTCTAGGGCTCAGTGGTTACATGTGGCTGATAGCTAACACACTGGACAGTACACTAAACATTTTCATCTTCTCAATAAATTACCAGGCAGTCACAATTTAGACTATTAAAGAAAATACTACAAAGTTCCAATTTAAAAAAAAAAGTTAAAAAGACACCATTTTATAAAATTACACCCCCAAAAGCATATACATAACTTCCTAGAAAAGAAAGATTAGAAAGGACCCTAATACAATACCATGTCAAAACACCTGTCATATACTTAAATCTTTCTGGTTGTTCAGTTTATATTCCAACATGTTTTTCTATAGTAAATAATTATTATTTTATTCTTTCTTCTTTAAATTAAAAGAAACATTCGTGTCCTTTAAAATTATTCTAGGGCTTTAAATCTTTCATTATCCTGGCTCTTCACTGCCGGATTCCAACCTGAATTCGTTCGGCTGAACCTTCTGGTGGCTCAGTCGGTAAAGAATCTGCCTGCAATGCAGAAGACTGGGGTTCCAGCTCTGGGTTGGGAAGATCACCTGGAGAAGGAAGTGGCAACCCCCTCCAGTATTCTTGCCTGGGAAAATCCATGGATAAAGAAGCCTGGTGGGCTACAGTCCATGGGGATCGCAAGAGTCAGACACAACCTAGCAACTAAACCATCACCACTAATCAGATACTATATATCAAAATCAAATACATGTTTTAGATGCTCAGAATATAAAAGACCTGTCTTTTTCCTTATTCTAGATACTATACCTTTATTTTTACAGATGAAAATCATATGGTACATTTTGCCATCAATCAGTTTGGGCTTCCCTGATGGCTCAGCTGGTAAAGCATCTGCCTGCAATGCAGAAGACCTGGGTTCAATCCCTGGGTTGGGAAGATCACCTGGAGAAGGGATTGGCTACCAGCGATCAGTGCAAAGAAACAGAGGAAAACAACAGAATGGGAAAGACTAGAGATCTCTTCAAGAAAATTAGAGATACCAGGGGAACATTTCATGCAAAGATGGGCTCAATAAAGGACAGAAATGGTATGGACCTAACAGAAGCAGAAGATATTAAGAAGAGATGGCAAGAATACACAGAAGAACTGTACAAAAATGATCTTCACAACCCAGATAATCACAATGGTGTGATCACTCACCTAGAACCAGACATCCTGGAATGTGAAATCAAGTGGGCCTTAGAAAGCATCACTACGAACAAAGCTAGTGGAGGTGATGGAATTCCAGTTGAGCTATTTCAAATTCTGAAAGATGATGCTGTGAAAGTGCTGCACTCAATATGCCAGCAAATTTGGAAAACTCAGCAGTGGCCACAGGACTGGAAAAGGTCAGTTTTCATTCCAATCCCAAAGAAAGGCAATGCCAAAGAATGCTCAAACTACCGCACAATTGCACTCATCTCACATGCTAGTAAAGTAATGCTCAAAATTCTCCAAGCCAGACTTCAGCAATATGTGAACCGTGAACTTCCCGACATTCAAGCTGGTTTTAGAAAAGGCAGAGGAGCCAGAGATCAAATTGCCAACATCTGCTGGATCATGGAAAAAGCAAGAGAGTTCCAGAAAAACATCTATTTCTGCTTTATTGACTATGCCAAAGCCTTTGACTGTGTGGATCACAATAAACTGTGGAAAATTCTTCAAGAGATGAGAATACCAGACCACCTGACCTGCCTCTTGAGAAACCTGTATGCAGGTCAGGAAGCAACAGTTAGAACTGGACATGGAACAACAGACTGTTTCCAAATAGGAAAAGGAGTTCGTCAAGGCTGTATATTATCACCCTGCTTATTTAACTTATATGCAGAGTACATCATGAGAAATGCTGGACTGGAAGAAGCACAAGATGGAATCAAGATTGCCGGGAGAAATATCAATAACCTCAGATATGCAGATGACACCACCCTTATGGCAGAAAAGTGAAGAGGAACTAAAAAGCCTCTTGATGAAAGTGAAAGTGGAGAGTGAAAAAGTTGGCTTAAAGCTCAACATTCAGAAAACAAAGATCATGGCATCTGGTCCCATCACTTCATGGGAAATAGATGGGGAAACAGTGGAAACAGTGTCAGACTTTATTTTTCTGGGCTCCAAAATCACTGCAGATGGTGATTGCAGCCATGAAATTAAAAGACGCTTACTCCTTGGAAGGAAAGTTATGACCAACCTAGATAGCATATTCAAAAGCAGAGACATGACTTTGCCAACAAAGGTCTGTCTAGTCAAGGCTATGGTTTTTCCTGTGGTCATGTATGGATATGAGAGTTGGACTGTGAAGAAGGCTGAGCGCCGAAGAATTGATGCTTTTGAACTGTGGTGTTGGAGAAGACTCTTGAGAGTCCCTTGGACTGCAAAGAGATGCAACCAGTCCATTCTGAAGGAGATCAGCCCTGGAATTTCGTAGGAAGGAATGATGCTAAAGCTGAAACTCCAGTACTTTGGCCACCTCGTGCGAAGAGTTGACTCATTGGAAAAGACTCTGATGCTGGGAGGGATTGGGGACAGGAGGAGAAGGGGACAACTGAGGATGAGATGGCTGGATGGCATCACTGACTTGATGGACGTGAGTCTGAGTGAATTCCGGGAGTTGGTGATGGACAGGGAGGCCTGGCGTGCTGCAATTCATGGGGTCACAAAGAGTTTGACACAACTGAGCAGCTGAACTGAACTGACCCAGTATTCTGGCCTGGAGAATTCCATGGACTGTATAGTCCATGAGGTTGAAAAGAGTCAGGCAAGACTGAGTGACTTTCACACACACACACATCATCAGTTTATTTGCAATGAGTTTTCATTTCAGTCAAAGAAAACCCTGCAATAGGGTAAATATGGCCACTGCTTTAGCTAACTGAACCTTTTCGGTATTCTAATTCTAATAACATCCCCATGAAGTGGACCACATGCATGCTTTTAATACTTAAGGTGGCTAATTCAATTAATGTCATTGGTTTTGTAACAGATGCAAATGTATGGCCTCCTACATCTTTCCTGGCATGACTGATAAAAATGTTGACCACAGGTACCAATGATAGACACATCCTTGGAACACTGTCACCATCACCCACCCCCAGGCCAGAATACTGGAGTGGGTAGCCTTTCCCTTCTCCAGGCAATCTTCCCAACCCAGGAATCAAACCCAAGTCTCCCGTGTTGCAGGCAGTTCCTTACCAGCTGAGCCACAAGTGAAGCTTAATTTAAGATGAATAGGGAGGCTTTTACAGCCCAAAAGACACCTCATCAACCCTGGGGATCAAAAGGATGCACTCAGAGTCTTGGCACTTCGCGGTGGGCATGTTATGTTCCCAAAATTTCGAGAATAATTTCTATCAATTTCCACTGATTTTCAAACATTAATAAAGGTGAGGTCCTGCTTAACTGAATTCTAAGGAGTTCAATATTTGCCACAGTTCTCCACAAACTCATCTCTTGGAGAAAACTATCTGAATTGGTTTTGGCAGAGAACTCAGTATTTTAAATTCTACCTTCACCAGTGTCCAGCTGGGACGTTTTAAAATCAACCCTCTTATTGACTCATTCGGTCTAGAAACAAATAGAGGAAAACTTGTAGCAGCTGATCTCAAAGTAGGTGACTGTACAGTAATGGTGGCCCCTGTGCCAAGCTCTTGAAAGGCAAGGTTCTAGAGGAACATTGCAGGACACCGTGATTCTTAACATCTCTCCAATGTGAGAATGGTTTGTGTCCACAACTTCAATTTCGAAAGATCACAATGCAGCGTGGGACTTTAAAACAGAATGTGGCTAAGTAACTAATAAGTTTATGAACACATGTTGAAAGGGCAAAGCTCTAACTAGGTTGACTTCTCATACAGAGAACAGTCATTTTTAAAAGAAGTCAATCAGGTCAATGTTCACTTTCCACACAGAACTTTGTGTCACAGACTAGGAGAGAGATAATTCCACAGGTAGGAAAACAAATGCTTTCCAAATAGGAAACTTCCTTGAGTTGTGTGTCTTGCTATATGTCCAGAGTCTTGAAATACGAACTATTTCAATTTAACATTTCTATATTTGGAGTTTGAATAAAGATTTGTTCTTCCTCCAAGAATCTGCAACTAAAATATGATCTATTTGATAATTATTTGGAGAATTAAAAACAAAAAGGACTATGTGTTAGATTCTCCTCTAGCAGGAAAAAAGAGGGCAAATGCGCTGCTGGAAACATAGATTCTGATAAAAGGAGACCATGCAGCCAACAGAGCACAGTGTTGCATGATCTGAAGCAGCTGCAAACAGATATGGATGACCCAGGGCAGGAGCTGCTGGAAATGGAGATGGTCTGAAACAAAATGTGTGTCACGGCCAAAACCTTCCTCATCAGATAATTCTCTATTACTAGGAGTGCTAAAAAAATAGTGAATGGATGCAAGTTTGCAAATGTCCCTCCCTTAGATGTTTTGTGACAGAACACCAAAGAATATTGGAGTACAGTAAGTCCCCTACATATAAACCTTCAAGTTGCAAACTTTCAAAGATGCAAACATGTGCTCACATGTTGAGTCACACGCTAGTTCACATGCACGCATCCTCTACAAGTGGCCTTTGTGTACTTCACTGCATAGTACGCATAGCGTGCATTTCAGCACTGCAGAACAGAATCTTTACTTCAAGCCCACGATGTCCAGAAACAAGTGTAAAAGCAGTGGTGATGTAACTAGTACGTTACACTTCAAGGTACTGTACTGTAATATTAAACATGTTTTCTTTATTTTTTGTGTTTGTTTTTTTTAATGTATTATATAAACCTATTATAATATAGTACTATATAGCGGGGGCTTCCCACATGGTGCTAATGGTAAATAACCTACCTGCCAATGCAGTAGATGTAAGAGACATGGGATTGATCGCTGGATCAGAAAGATCCCCTGGAGGAGGAAATGGCTATCCATGCCAGTATTCTTGCCTAGAAAATTCCACGGACAGAGGAGCCTGCCAGGCTACAGTTCATGGGCCTCAAAGAGTCAGACACGACTGAGCAGCTAAGCACACTGTATAGCCTATTGTGTTCGTTGGGTACCTAGGCTAACTTTGTCGGACTTACAAACAAGTCGGACTTACGAACGAGCTCTTGGAATGGAACTTGTTTGTAAGTGAAGGACTTACTGTATTGGAGACCATGTGGCCTGTTGTGTCATACCAGATGTGACACTAAGATAGTATTGAATGGGATAGAAAGTGTTTTCACATACATATCAGAACAAAAGATGCTCACAATGACCCTGTGGAGTTAAAGGGATGATTAGTTGTCCCACTTAACATAAAAGGAAAATAAGGGTGTGAGAGGCTATGTGTTGCCTAGAGTCCTCAATTAAGGAAGCAGAGCAATGACCAGGATCTTCGGATTACTGTTCTGAGGATTTTTATGACTCTGCATCACCACCCATCTCATCAGAATTCTCCAGAGATGTTAGGGCACACACAGGGAACAGCCCCACATCAGTATGTGCTGCCCATGTGGTGGGCACCTCCCTACTTATGTTCACATTCTGTCTCAGGTCACTGTACCACCTCACAGAAAAGCACTCAGCATGTCCTGGCCCCGAAACTGGAGCCACTACTCTACACAGGTGCTAAGCGCAGCCTACCAACCCACCAGAGGAGCCTGCTCTGGGAAGCTTCCTTTGCTCTCGGAGCCCTTTACTTCCCCCTGGCCACTTCAAATGCCCAGACCTTCCACCCCCCGAAGCCAACAGACAAGCAGCCATTGTTGAATTCCAGCTGGGGTAGGGGGCAGTGGTAAGGAGAATCTCACCCAGAGACAGGAGCACGAGCTGAATGATGTGCAGAAAAGTGTGCTTGGTGTCCCCATTTGGAACTCAAAAGCCCATTTCCCCACAGAACGGATGTGACGGATGCTAACAGGCTAACGAGCTTCAATAATTCTGGGAGGATCTGGTGGTATCTTGATTGGACATTTACATTATACAGAGTTCATGGATGACCCCAAGACCCTATCCATCATTGATAACATTGTTTCCACGGGGAAATGTGTTTCGAGTTTCCCATGACACCCCTCCAAAGAAGTTCTAGCAAATAAACCCATTTGCAAGTCGGGCACCGTCTGTCTTCCAGCACTGGCTGTTCTCCTACTTGCTCCCCTCGACTTAACCTGTGTTCTCATGTCCAACTCCTGGGTGGCCCACGGAAACTATTGCTCCTTGGAGGCCACAGCAGGCGTAAGCAATGAGTAGAAGGTGAAAGTTCTGGGGAGAGATCTCAGTTGCAGGGGGACGGGGTGAGGAAAGGGGAGAAGAGAGAGCTGGATGCTTTCACAAGACAGTGACCATCAACTGGCCAGCCTGGGACGTCGACAGGATGTGGGGAGGGCCTTTTATGGGAATTCAAAGGGAACTTTTCGGCAAGTAGGATGGATGTCATTAAGAAAGCACAGGCTGTGGATGAGGCAGGCCCTGGGTATGTTCTGTCACTGAGAATGGTCACTTGAAGCTAAATATTTAACCTCTCAGGAGGTTCAGTTTTCTCATCTCTAAAATGGAGATAATGTTTGTTTCTCAGAATACTCGTGAAGATCATAACAACTTTGTAAATGTGACCAGTGCAAGCCCCGGCAGCAGACAGCAGACATGTTGCTTCTTCTCACTTTCCTCTTTTGAGAGAGGCAGTGTGATATGGGGGAAGATTAGAGTGAAAAGGAAAGGGTTTGAATTCTGATCGTGGCATTGGCACCATGAGAGCCTGTGGATGCCCTCTGAGTGTCAGTCCTCTGTTCTGCTCGAATAGGACTTGCTTAGATAGAGCTACGGTGGCTAGGAAGTGAGTTAATGAACGTGTGGACGCCTGCCACCAGCTGGTGCTTGAGCAGTAGTGTTAGTTCAATATTACAAGAACTGTGTGTCGAACTATGGGCCAGACAGTGCTCTAGAAAAATGAATCCAGGCAAGGGGAAAGAAAGCCATAACATGTTATGTTGGATGGGTGGTTTGGTAAATTTCTTTGAATAGATAAGATTTGAGCAGAGACCTGAATGGAGAGTGAGAGAGAGATAAAAAGAAGGAGAGAGAGCCATAAAAGTATCTAGGTAAAGGGACTTCCCTGAGTGCCCAGTGGTTAAGACTCCATGCTTCCAATTCTGGGGACAAGGGTTCAATCCCTGGTTGAGGAACTAAGATCCCACATGCTATGTGATGCATTCAAGAAAGAAAAAAAAGGAAAAAATTAGATTTTTTAAAACTCTAGGTAAAGAGGTATCCAGGCAGCGGATTAGCAAGCTACATGCCCAGGCCCTTGGACATGCATGGGCCTGTTTGAGAAACAGCAAGAAGATTACCATTCCCTCCTCCAGGGGATCTTCTCTACCCAGGGATTAAATCTGTGTCTCTTGCGTCTCCTGCCTTGGCAGGTGGATTCTTTACCAATAGTATCATCTGGAAAGTCCAAGGAATGGATAAATGAAATGTGGTACATATATACACTGGAATACTACTCAGCCATTAAAAATAATGAAATAATGCCATTTGGAGCAACATAGATAGACCACAGAGTCAGACACGACTGAAGTGACTTAGCAGCAGCAACAGCAGATGGACCTAGAGAATGTCATACTGAATGAATTAAACAGACAGAGAATGAGAAATACCATATGACATCCCTTTTATGTGGAATCTATAAGGAAATTATACAAATGAACTTACTTAAAAAACAGAGACTCAGACAGAAAATGAACTTATGGTTGCTGGGAGGACAGGATGGTTAAGGAGTTTGGGATGGTCATGTACACTCTACTATATGCAAAATGGATAACTAACAAGGACTTACTGTATAACACATGGAACTCTGCTCAATGTTACATGGCAGCCTAGATGGGAGAAGGGTTTAGGGGGGAATGGATACATGTATATGTATGGCTAAGTCCCTTTGTTGCTCACTTGAAACTATCACAACATTGTTAATTGGCTATACCCCAATACAAAATTAAAATTTTAAAAAAAATCCAAAAAAAAGAGAGAGAGAGAGAGAGAAACAGCTAGAAGGCCTCAGAAGGTCATGGTGACTGTGGGGGAGGGAGAGGGAAAAGATGGGCATTGGAGGCCCTGGTGGCCCAGGGATGTGTACTCTGCAGACACAGAAAGGACTCTACTTAGTTCTGATCACAAGGGAGCCCTGGGAAGGTTTCAAAGAAGCCATCTGAAGACAAGATGGTGTGGCCTAGAACTGGGAGGTGATGGCCATCAGTGGTGAAGGTCAGAGATTGCAGTGCTGGAGCAGGGTGGAAGCAGGAGGCCCAGATGTGCTCGGGGTTGAATGTGGATTTTAAAATTAGAGCCAGTAAGACTTGCTAATGAGTTGGTTTTGAGAGTGACAGAAAGAAGACAGAATTAAATAGTTGTTTTCATTCTAAAGGTAATGTTATTTACTGTGATGGGGAGACACAGTTTGGGGGATTGATGTCTTATTTTAAGCAGGTTGGGTTTGACGTACCCTCTGGGATCTCTGCGGGGAGCTAAGGCAGGCTCTGGAGGGTGGGGAATAGCCCGAGTCTGGAATAGAGCCTGTGGAGGCCTCAGCTGGTTGGTGGTCTGACAGGCAGGGATCAGATAAGGTTGTCTGGGGATTGGAAATAGAGAAAAGGGAAGAGGACTGAGCCACCCAGGGGTACCATTAAAGGTCTGGGGAGAACACACTTCATCAGTGGAAATCAGCAGAAGGAACCCTTTATAACTAAAAGTCTGCATGTTTATTTTGGTTATTGCTTTTGTTTTCTTATTTCAACAACAACAACAAAAAAATTATGAAGCATTTCAAACACACTGAATACCAAAAATACAATGACTGACACTATACCCCAATTTGTAATTTGTTAATGTTGTGCCACTTTGCTATTTGTGTGTGTGTGTGTCTGCTCTGCTGCTGCTGCTGCTAAGTCGCTTCAGTCGTGTCCAACTCTGTGCGACCCCATAGACGGCAGCCCACCAGGCTCCCCCGTCCCTGGGATTCTCCAGGCAAGAACACTGGAGTGGGTTGCCATTTTCCTTCTCCAATGCATGAAAGTGAAAAGTGAAAGTGAACTCACTCAGTGGTGTCCCGTGTCCGACTCTTAGAGACCCCATGGACTGCAGCCTACCAGGCTCCTCTGTCCATGGGAGTTTCCAGGCAAGAGTACTGGAGTGGGGTGCCACTGTCTTCTCCGGTGTGTCTGCTCAGTTGTGTCCAACTCTGCAACCCCATGGACTGTAGCCCCCCAGGGTCCTCTGTCCATGGGATTCTCCAGGCAAGAATACTGGAGTGAGCTGCCATTTCCTCCTCAGGGGATCTTCCCAACCTAGGAATTGAAATCTTATCTCTCAAGTCTCCTGCATTGGCAGGTGAATTCTTTACCACTGTGCCATCTGGGAAGCCCATTGCTATATTCATTTCAAATACAGCAAAATTCAGGGTCCCCCTCCAGCCCAACCTCCTCCTTTCCTTTCCAGAGGCTTTAGTGAGCCAATGAGTTTGGCAGATGAAAAGTTCTCATCAATGAAGGTTAGGTACAGTGATGCTGGTGGAGGGTGACCTGGCTGTTAACCTTATAATGATACTGATGTGTATCCTTCTCATGTGTTTTCTAGCTTTAATTACCCAAATATATCTTCCTGACAAGGTACAGTACAGTTTGGTGTAGGTTTTGAAATGAACATAAGAGGTTGCTTTTTACACTGTATTCTTTGGTCCCTGGATTTTTTCACTCAATATTGTGTTCTTGAAATGTCTTTTTTGTTTGTTCACTGCAGCATGAGAGATCTTTGTTTCCAGACTAGGAGTCAAACCCATGCCTGTTGCAATGGAAGCACAGAATCTTAACCACTGGACCACAGGAAAGTCCCAAGACTACTAAATCTGAGTAGTAGTCTACTAAGTCACACACATTAAATACACATTAAATCTACTGAGTCAGACACAGGAAATAAGAGCAAGAAGAAGAAGAAACAAACTGCAGAGAGCAACGTGAGGGAGGTTTGGAAATCCTGATGTATGCACCTGCTCCTGGCACCTCTGTCCATCTCTTCATCCTTTTCATCTCTCCTCAACTATGCAGTTATTTCAGGGGAAGGGGATCTCACTCAATGCTGAAAACATATTAAATGCTAGTTTCACAGGCACTCAAGCCAGCAAGGAACCTTAAAGACCACATGGTCCATAATCATCACCCCACTCCACTGCTTGAGCCCCAACAACGAGACATACAGTGGATGAAGGAGTCTTCACCCCAAGCAGTTTCTAGCTCTTGGGCAGCTTCATTTTATTCATGAATTGATGAACACACTCACTTTTACCAGCAAAGTAAACCTGCACATAGATGCTGTCCTTTGTGGTTACTGCTATTTTCCTGTTCTCTCATACTCCAATTATCTGTTTTATTTTTGATTTCAGAATTCTAACAGAAATAGGCAATGTTTGGATTTCAGCTCCAAAGAGATGCATGGATGAGACAGAGGGCACATTCCACATAAGGATCCAGGCATGAATTTCCAAGTGGCCATCTGACCCCTGTCATCATGGAGTTTAAGCTGGAGGACAGGACAGGTTTCCAAGACCTTGCTGTCAGCGTGTGTTGAAATGGCAACCTCCATGTTGGGGGGATCGAAGCCACACCGAGAGACAGTAGGCCCCTCTGTGGCTGCATGGTATTGATGGTGTCAGGGAATTCTGTTGCTGCTGCTCTTGCGAAGTTGAAGCTCTTGTGGCTTTTTCCCTTTGGTGATCTCAGCTTAGAACCCAAGGAGAGTTCAATGGTAAAGACTCACTTGAGGGTGGTCAAGGGCCTTGCAGTTCAAGTCTACGGGGCACAGTGAAGAGGAAGGGTCAGGCCTGAAGTTTCAGGCTTGGAAACACCCTGGTGGAGGACTGACCCTTGGGTCAGTATCAGGCCTGAGCTCCCTCTGTCCAAACTTATTCAAGTGAGAGTTTTTCACATTACAGTTGGCTAGACAAGAAGCTGGGGGCCACCAATCAAAATCAGATTGAAGCTGGTGAGCAGAGAATCAGCACTTTGGCCTCTAAATGTGGGCAGCTCCATGAGCCCCTTGCTTCTGATTGTCTCAGCCTCTTTGCTCCTTCCTTCTTCCCCAAGCCACCTAAGACTTCTACCTGTTTCCTGAGGTTCCAATCTTACTGTTTTAATTTTTTAATTTATTTATTTTTAATTGAAGGATAATTGCTTGACAATATTGGTTTGCTTTCTTGAGGCTCCAATCTTAAAACAACAGGTGCTGATCCAGTGGGATCTTCCTACAGCAGAATGTCTCAGAGCTGAGAAGCACCTTCCTCCTACGCACCTTATCACCTTTGGTCCTCTTCCATTCGCTCTTGTGGGTTTCATCTGACCTTGCACTCTGACTTTGCTCCAGAATCTGTGTCTTTGTGTTTTTCTTTCCTATGCTTTTCTTTCCCTCCCCAGTGCTCCTGTTTACTGTGGCCCAAGCTCATGGAGCGTCTTCCTTTGTTTGTATGAAGCGGGAGTTCCTTTAAGCCGCTTGTTGTGTTTTATAATTATGTATGACACAAAGATGTGTCCAAAAGAAAAATAAGAAAACTAAGACAGGACAGTCTAGTGGATTTGGGTTGGGGTGTGAAGGAAAGCAAACTTCCATCCCACTTTTCCAAACCTAAAACATATTTCTTTTCTTGGCCACATTCTCAGTCCCTCACCACTGAGATGTGCCTTAAGGGATAGGCAAAGAAAGACTCCTTCCTGCTCAGCACGTACTTAATACTCAGAAGAAATGCCCTTCCCTTGTCTGGTGATACACTTGTTGCCTGCAGTGCAAAGTCAGGGCACCCAAGAGGCAAACTCTCTAGAAACCTGGGGATGATTCTTCTGAAGATGGACGCCCTGTGAGTGATTCAAAAACAACCCAAGTCGAACCAACTGCATTCCCCACATACTGTTCAAAGGATAATTCTTTCTCGAGCTGTGTGATTTCTGAAAACCGTTTCTCTGGCCCACAGCAGGCCCAGGCTTTGGTTGTGAGGCCCAGAGGTCTAACTTCTTCACCCAAGGCTTGCAAAATGTTTATAGCAAACTCAAATACCTTCCATAGATTACTCTGATTCTCCGTCTGATTTCTCCGCCAGCTGTTCTCTGCCTGATTCATTGTGCAGATTTCTTCCTAGTGTAGTGGATATTCCCTAGTTACCTACGCGTAATACTAGGTCTTACAGGTGTAGAGCGTGTTTGTAATGCTTGTTCATACACTCCTAGGGAAAAAAAAATCATAAAATACAATCTTACGTGTAATTTTCCTGACTACTAAGTGCTTTGCCCTAAACTTTAAAAAAATGTATCAGTTGAAGGATGCCAGGAATGACTTCACCTTGTGTCGTGGACCTGTTATAAATTATATTCATTTTCAAATTAATTTCAAAGCCAGCTGCTATTGTTGCTAAAAGTAATCTTTGGTGGTATGCTTTAGCAACTACCATTTAAAACTTAGAGACAGTTAGTTGAGCAATCTGAGGATTTGCGAATACACAGCATTTGGATTACTTACTATGGTTTTACATTTTGAGCACAAGTTTCCTTCTTAATTATGTGGTTCAGAGCACTTAATAAATGAACTTCTATGGAAAAGAAGGAAATACATATACAAAATATTGGAACTTGTGAGTAGTTTATTTTTCCTTATTTTTTCTACCACACTCAATGATTTATCTCTACAGCAATGCTTAAATTGAAAGGCTGGTTTCTCTGCCATGGGAGTTTGCTGTAAGTTCTAACTGGCAACAGAAGTACCCCTGTAGTCCTAATCCAAGGAGACAGCTCCTTCAGACTGGAAGAGTGTCTGTTCTGACCATCAGATAGCTAGGAAGGATGATCTGATAGGACTGGTGGACTATCTGGGGTACCATCCTAGCTTACTCAATGAGCCAAGTCAACGCTGACAGTCAGAGCTGGGAGGAGATATCTCCTTCAAAGTGAACACACATTAAATTTCACACCCCATTTTCCTTTATTCATGGGATGTAATTGGCATGATGAATATATGTAACATGAAAGAAACAAAGATGGAGGGAGGAAAAGAGGGAAGAGAAAGAAAGATGGGGGGAGGCAAGAAAGAAAAGAAGAAGGAATCTTCAGCTTATGTTATTCACTTCAAATTAGATTTCCTCAAATCTGAAGCTTTAAAAATATTTTTTTCACTCAAGGTGTAGAGATATTTAAATAATAAGTATATAGATTCAAACTCTTCTGCTGCTGCTGCTGTCACTTCAGTCCTGTCCAACTCTGTGCGACCCCATAAATGGCAGCCCACCAGGCTCCCCTGTCCCTGGGTTTCTCCAGGCAAGAACACTGAGTGGGTTGCCATTTCCTTCTCCAGTGCATGAAAGTGAAAAGTAAAAGTGAAGTTGCTCAGTCATGTCCGACTCTCAGCGACCCCATGTACTGCAGCCCACCAGGCTCCTCCATCCATGGGATTGTCCAGGCAAGAGTACTGGAGTGGGATGCCATTGCCTTCTCCCCAAACTCTTCTAAGTAATCCTAAAAACAAAGCAGTCAGTCCATGACTCTTATCACTGCCCATTTTAGCTTGATTAAGAAGGAAATGGCAACCCACTCCCGTATTCTTGCCTGGAGAATTCCATGGACAGAGGAGCCTGGTGGGCTACAATCCATGGGGTCACAAAGAGTCAGACATGACTGAACATGCACACACATGCATGAGCATTGCACACACACACAAATAGGTCACAAGTTAGAGACAATGCCATATGTTCACCAAAATAATGTATTTTCCTCCTGGACATAAAAGAAGACTACATTCCTCAGTTTCTTTTGCATTTAGCTTTGGGCCATGAGTCTGAATTCTATCCAATGGGACATAGCTGAGGGTTTTGTACGCCCATTTCCAGACTTGGCTACCACCCTTCCTCCTCTCTGCTCATTTTGCAGTAACCTGGAGACTACCTATTGAAGATGGAGGTATTACAAGGTAGGAAGAGCCTGGATTCCTGAAAGACTGCATGTGATGATGTCCTTTTCCCTCATGATTACACTGGACTATAACAGGGGCAAACAAGAAATAATTCAAGATGAGGAGTTGTTTGTTATCGTGGCCAGCATCATTACCCAACAGACGCATACCATATTCCATCATGAATGTTCTCTGTGTTGCTTATTCCATCCTCTCCCATAGTCGTCATTTTAAGATTAAAAAAAAATAGTAAAATTACTTCATCTACACAAGTGCTTCTCCCTACCTGAAGGTTTTCGTCTTTCCTTTTCCTTAGTCCTTACCTCTAGACACACACACACACACACACACTTTTCAGTTTTGAATTGGCAATCAGGTTTGTCAGCAAAGACTCCTTGGGCTTTAAGAACATCAATCAGCTTCATAGCTATAGGCAAAGTTCTTTCCTTAGGGAATATTGTTTTAAAGCAAGGAATATATTTTGCTTTCTTCAGTCAGAGCAAAGTTAAAGATGTAGATAACAACTTGTTATGACCCTGAATATGGGAGAAATGTTCTATCTACAGCTCACTGTCATTTGCTTTTTCTAGTTTCCACTTCCCCAGAACTGTTGATTAATTTCACAATTATCCAATGGTCACTACTGGATAGTGAAGCCTTTTAGGAACGGGATCAATGTTTATTCCCCTTTTTCCTCAGTGAAAATGTGAAAAGTGAAAGTGTTAGTTGCTCAGTCATGTCTACCTCTTTGCAACTGCATGGACTATAGCCCACCAGGCTCCTCTGTCTGTGGAATTCTCCAGACAAGAATTCTGGAGTGGGTAGCCATTTCCTTCTCCAGCAGATCTTCCTGACCCAGGGAAGGAAGCCAGATTTCCTGCATTGGAAGCAGATTCTTTACTCTCTGAGCCACCTACTATATGCTCAGTAAATGATGGTTATTATTTAGTGATCAGATTATAAAGAAACAGATCAGTTTTAAGTCTATCAGGAGGAACTGAGACAACTTCATAGGACTAGGACAGCTGTCTGGCTCTTCTCATACTCCAGAGTTATTTGAATCCCAGATCTGAAACTTAAAGGAAATGAAAATTTAAATATAAATACCACTTTTTTTTGGCTGCATGGCATGCAGGATGTTAGTTCCCTGACCAGGGATTAAACCCATATCCCCTGCAGTGGATGCATGGAGTCCTAACCACTGGACTGTCAGGGAATCCTTCAATATCACTTTTTAATTCACCTTCAAATAACTCTCTTTCTTTTCCTCTCCTTTCAAAAGAAGGAGAAGGAGGAGGAAGAAGATAAGGAGAAAGACAAAGATAAGAAGGAAGAAGAGGAGGAAAAGAAAGAAAAGGAGGAAACTTTTAAGAAGCTCATATTCTTCTCCAAGCAGAAAATGGAGGTCTTAAATGCTCACAAAATCTACCACTTTCAACTCACATTTATAGTTAGCAGTGCAATAGAGCTAGGTGGAGGAAATGAAAAACTACGGCAGTAGAAACTGCATTTGCTGAATACAAATGCAAAAATCCAGTTTCCACCTTCACTCTCCAGTGTTATGCTTTTGAAATCCCCGTAGTAGGAAATCCACTTGAAATATGTTTGCCTTTGAATCTATTTTTAAATGAAAAAAATCTTAGTGCTTCTGGTATATGTATGTACTACAGACAGTCTTAACCTAAGACATTAAGAGAGGAGCCTGGGGGCAATTTATCAATGACATAGCCCAACACCAGAAGAGAAATTGTAATGGCTTTTTAACAAAGGTTCTATTTTTAAGACCTAATTGACTTATCCACAGGGACTGTTTCTGGTATTAAAATTTTTAAAAAGAGATGGTTCCAAGAAATTCAGACAGGATGTATGGTAAAAAATCATCACTAAGGTGATACAACAACACTAAATATTTATTGATGCAAAATAAGAAGCTCTGGACTACCTGGGGACTTGCCTGCTGTAGTAATGAGTTATGAGGGATATCACAACCAAGGCCTGCTTTTGTTTTTCTTCTTGCAGCCAGAGTATAAGCACAACCCTGAGAGTCGTCAGAACATCCACAGGGATTCATAAGGTCCCTTGGGGACATTTGGTCAAATTCCTGCCTACAGATTCTTCAGTTTCCTATTTTTCTTCTTTTCCTATTCCCTTTAGTCTTTCTGGCTGCCCACTGGCATGGTATTTCTCCATTTCTTTAAGACTCTCACTTTTATTTCAGTCCTTCTCCATATCGCTCTTAGCATTTCTCCACACCCAGTAATATCTGGCTGCCCACTGGGGCCTGTAAATATGGATCAAGTGAACAATGGTGCTTTGTCAGATTCCCTTCCAGCTCTTTAGGGACCCAGTCTATCAATCATTTCCTCCTCTACATGCGCACCCTTTACTTTTCTCTATTTTTCCTATTACAAGTATTTTTATCTTAAAAGACAATCTTGTCTTAGAAGCAAATGGTCTGTTAGCTCTGGTGCTGTATCTTCCTACCTTCCTTCCCACAAATACTGGTCCATATTAACTCCTCAATCTACTAAAATCCAAAATCTGGCTTCTGTCTCCACAATTCTATTGAAATGGAATTACAGACCATTCCATTGGGCTCATGGTAGACCAATATTTCCATATTACCAATGTCCATGATACTAAAGAAGAGGACTTAAAACAGGAAGTATCTTTCAGATCTGCTAACTTTTGTGGAAGAAAGCAATTCTTGGTGGCTCTTTATGAAGATGTAGGCACATACATATTACCTTGCCTACTGGCTACAGATGACCTCAGAGGGTCGGGGTATACCAATGACCCAAAGACTACCAATTTATAGACTAGGAGGTCGCTCTCTAATTAGAAACATGGGGGTTAACTAGCCCAATTGGATTCTGTCCTTGAAAGCATGGTCTAGAAATGGCAATATGGCAGTGAAGCAAAAACATACAGATCTCCATAGAGAACCAAGGATTTGGCAGACTAAAGAGAGATCACAGAGAGCCTCCTATACAGAGGGGTCATGGGACATCCTCTCTGTTCCCATAGTTCCTTCAGGAGGCCACAAGATATCCCAAATACATGAATTTTGTTGTATCTTGAATGAACTTCTAGTTTCTGAACTGTATTCATACTCTATGAGGCCTGATTTTGCTATAGTTCCTATTCTCCACAAACCTGATTACATAACTAGGGTTCTTATCTACTTTATTTTCTGAGTATGTTCTTAAAACAAAGCCATTATTACTTCATGAAACATGAACAAACATAGTCTTTGGTAGCAAAAAGCCCAAATAAGTAAATGGAGACACCCAGCAGACATTATCTTATATCTATGGTATTTGACTCTGTTGATCACTACCTCATTCTAGAAGTTCTTTTTCTCTTAGCTTATATGATACAATTCTTGGTATTCGAATTATATAGTTCTGTTTTTTCTTTCTTCACTATCTCTACTTCTTTCATTTCAACCCTTAAAAATGGTTATTCCACACGCATGTTGTGATATACTTTTATCAAATCTATAGACTGTCTCTCTAAAGAAGTACACACATCATTCAGCCTTAAAAAAGAATGACATAATGCCATTTGTATGGATGGACCTAGAGATAATCATACTAAATGAAGTAAGTCAGATAGAGAAAGACAAATACCATATGATATCACTTATATGTGGGATTGAAAATATGACACAAATGAATTTATTTACAAAACAGAAATAAACTCATGTAGAAAACAAATTTATGGTTACCAAAGGGTTAGCTGAAGGAGAGGAGATAAATTAGATGTTTGGGATTATCATACACACACTACTATATATAAAATAGATAAACAACAAGGACCTACTCTATAGCACAGGGAACTATATTTAATTACTTGTAATAATCTATAATGGAAACGAACCTGAAAAAACAAATATATATGTATATATATTCACACACATATGTGTGTATGTATAACTAAATCACTTTGCTGTACACTTGAAACTAGCACAACAATGTAAATTATAGTTCAATTAAAAAAGATTAAGTAAAACTTGAAAAAAAGAGGGCATACATACACACTCATGGCTTCAGCCTCCATTTAAACCCAAATGACAGTGGTTTGCTGGACAACTTATTTTCACGGCATATCACACAGATCTTCAAATTTTGCATGGAGAAAACCAAAGCCACCATGATTTTGCACAAAATAGCTAGTTGTCTTGTATTCCTTCCATTAACAAATGATATCATTGTTATCCTAAGAGCCCTAGCCACTAACACAATTCCAAATACAGGCTCTTTACATTCAGTTACTCGGTGTGTTAATTTCTTTTCAATAGATCTTTACCCTTGCCCTCCTTCATTGCTACCTTATTCCAGTTCTCCTCTCCTGAACCCCCTGGGATCAAGGTTTCTCTTTTGTGTTCCCATTGTGCCTTCTTTGAAAGATACCTTCCACAGCATCTAACTGCAATCCTGACAGTTGCTGGCTTTCTCATCTGCCTCTATTAAGAATGCAAGTTCCTTGTAGGTAGAAATCTAGGTTTAGTTACATTTGTATGTCTACCACCTAATACTATGAGGTGAATACCTAATACTATGAAGCTATGAGGGCTTCCCTCATAGCTCAGTTGGTAAAGAATCTGCCTGTAACACAGGGGACCCCAGTTTGATTCCTGGGTCAGGAAGATTCACTGGAGAAGGGATAGGCAACCCACACCAGTATTTTTGGGCTTCCCTTATGGCTCACTGGTAAAGAATCTGCCTGCAATAAGGGAGACATGGGTTCAATCCCTGGGTTGGGAAGATCCCCTGGAGAAGGAAAAAGTTACCCACTCCAGTATTCTGACCTGGAAAATTCCATACACTGTATAGTCCATGGGGCCACAAAGAACTGGACATGACTGAGCAACCTTCACTTTCACCTAGCACAATGCCAATAAACTACAGTTCAGTTCAGTTCAGTCCAGTCACTCAGTCCTGTCCCACTCTTTGCAACCCCATGGACTGCAGCATGCCAGCCCTCCCTGTCTATCACCAAATCCCAGAGCTTACTCAAACTCATGTCCATTGAGTCAGAGATGCCATCCAACCATCTCATCCTCTGTCATCCCCTTCTCCTCTCACCTTCAATCTTTCCCAGCATCAGGGTCTTTTCAAATGAGTCAGTTCTTTGAATCAGGTGGCCAAAGTATTGGAGTTTTAGCTTCAGTATCAGTCCTTCCAATGAATATTCAGAATTGGTTTCCTTTAGGATAGACTGGTTGGATCTCCTTGCAGTCCAAGGGACTCTCAAGAGTCTTCTTCAACACCACAGTTCAAAAGTATCAATTCTTCGGCACTTAGATTTCTTTATAGTCCAACTCTCACATCCATACAAGACTACTGAAAAAAAAATCATAACTTGGACTAGACGGATCTTTGTTGGCAAAGTAATGTCTCTGCTTTTTAATATGCTGTCTAGATTGACCATAGCTTTCCTTGCAAGGAGCAAGCATCTTTTAATTTTATGGCTGCAGTGACCATCTGCAGTGATTTTGGAGCCCAAGAAAATAAAATCTCTCAGTTTCCATTGTTTCCCCATCTATTTGCCATGAAGTGATGTGACCAGATGCCATGATCTTCGTTTTTTGAATACTAAGTTTTAAGCCATCTTTTTCACTCTCCTCTTTCACTTTCATAAAGAGGCTCCTCAGTTCTTCTCTTTCTGCCATAAGGGTGGTGTCATCTGGGTATCTGAGGTTACTGATATTTCTCCCAGCAATCTTGATTCCAGCTTGTGCTTCATCCAACCTGGCATTTCACATGATGTACTCTGCATATAAGTTAAATAAGCAGGGTGATGATATGCAGCCTTGACATACTCCTTTCCCAATTTGGAACCAGTCTGTTGTTCCATGTCCAGTTCTAACTGTTGCTTCTTGACCTGCATACAGATTTCTCAGGAGACAGGTCAGGTGGTCTGGTATTCCCATCTCTTTAAGAATTTTCCACAGTTTGTTGGTACACATTAATGGTTTTTGAGTAGATAATAAATAAATGAATAAACAAATGAAAAGTCGGAGTTGCCTGCACTCTGCACAAAACCAAAAAACTTCCCAACTTCTAATTGCATCACAATCCACTCAATAAAAATAAAAACAGCTCACTCAGGTACACCTGGGAAGTGTAATATTGAACAGAGGAGTTGGTCTGTCGACTGAAAAAAAAAAAATCACAGCCTAAAAGTTGAGAATTCTGTTTTATTTGGTGGGCTTCCTGAGGACTTTGAGCCTGTGAGGCAGCCTCCAGGACTGCTCTGAGGGTTTACTCTGGAGGACCCAGGATATATGGGAGGTTTTGAAACAAAGCCCAGGTAGTCAGCACATCACACAATTACTATTACAGATAAACAGGTATTTCAAGGAATTTAGTGCTTTTCTATGTATGGGAAGATGCAAGTCTGGGATCACTGAAATCATTCCTTTGACGTTAACCTTAACTATCTAGAGCCAGTATTCTGTCCCTTCCCATTCGTGTCCCCTCAGAGCCATCACTGTGGGTGGCTTAGTGACTGAGGGCTTGTATGGTAGATAACACATTTCATCTGCAGTTCATCATCTCCAAACCTCTTTCAAAAGAGCCTCTCTTCACAAAAGATGCTACAGACAAACATTTCTCTCTGACTCCAGTCTCACCTTTTCTCAGAGTCCTTCTTTGACTTGTTTGGAAACCCCTACCAATTCATTGGAAAAGACCCTGATGCTGGGAAAGATTGAAGGCAGAAGGAGAAGAGGGATGAGATGAGTTGGACGGCATCACTGATTCAATGGATATGAACTTGGGCTAACTCCGGGAAATGGTGAGGGACAGAGAGGTCTGGCATGCTGTGGTCCATGGGGTCACAGAAAGTCAGACACAACTTGGTGACTGAACAACAACAAAAACAACCAAACAAGGCCTGGCTCTGAGAGCAATGGCCATAGCTAATGCAGTAAAGCTGTGATGCCCTCACTCATCAAGGTTCTGTTCCTTCCATATGTAGGGAGGACCTTTACTTTTGCACACAGTGGATTTGCTGAGGAATGGCCTTAACAACCTCCTTAGCCTTAAAATTTGACCTGTTGTTTTCATGGGCCATTGGTTCAAAAGGAAGGATTTGTGAAAGAGCTCATGAAACCAAATATTGGTATAATGTCTCTTTACCTGAGTTAATCCTAGATTCTGTTGATGGTGGGAAATTTAGCTACCTTTTTAGAGACAGAGTGTGTGTGTGTGTGTGTGTGTGTATGCATCTGTGTGTATGTCTATGTGTATGTGTGAGAGAGATAGCAAAAGAGAGAGGAAAAGAAAAAAAAAGAAAGAGAGAAAAAAATGATGAAAAGAATGGAGAGAGAGAGAATACATGTATACACATAAATGTACTTGTATGTGTAGAATAAAATATAGTGTCACTATAGCCCATTTTGATTTGCCCACCCTAATGCAATAGGTTATTAGCATACATGGTAGAGAATAATAGGTTTATATAAAATTATATATGGAAAACTATAGGTGGGAAAAATAATATGAGCTGAAATTTATTTAGCCCTTGCAATACTCAGGCACTGTTAAGAACTTTACAAGGATTATTTTTAAAAATCTGTATAAGATCCTTGCTTAAAGATAAGAATACCAAGGCTTTGATGTAATGAAGTCACTTAGCAAAGTATGAGATTTAAAATAAGGTGGATTCATCATCTTCAAATCATGTTTCACCATCTACAATGTACTGCTGATCAAATTTACCTTATCAAGTCCAACTTTCTAAGTTCCCAAATAACAAAACTGAGGTCCAAAGGTGTGAAGCAGCTTGCTCAAGGTCACATAGTTGGTCAGGAACAGAGTCAGGATTAGGCATGAACTACCTAGGAGCAGCTTGCCTTCCCACTGAGATATGCAATTCCTGAAGACAGATATCAGTGAATAAGAAAGAAAAATCTGGGAGGTGAGCAAAATACAGTCATATGCTTTCCTCTTCTGCCTAACTTTTGGGATGGCTTGCATTCTGTTTCCTATAAAATCTCCAAGAGACAACAATTATATTCGTAAAGGAAAACAGTCTGTTTGAATGACACATACAAGAGAAATTTTTACATAAAAGCAGGAAATTGGGCCACTTACAGCCTCTTAAAGATCAAAAGGCCCTTACAAGAATGTTCTTCCTCACCACCAACTCCTTATCCCAAAACACAGCTGACTGACTTCCTTATTAGGCTTGAACAATGGAAGGGCAAAGAATTTAAACCAACTAGGCTTTGTGAAACTGCAGAAGAGTAAGACTTGGGGAATGGAGGCAATGTCCCCAGAGAGCATGGCTGGAAGTAGACGGTTTGGGCAGTGAGGGAGGAGACAGTGCCCAAGCACGTGGATGCATCTGTATTCAGATGTGGCTGAATACAATCCTTGCACATCTAAGGCTTCCTAGTTTTTCAGACGGCCCCTCCCACTTGTCAAGAGGCCCAGGCATCTGTCACTGGCTATCTGATGCCCTCCATCTGCAGAGGAGGCTGGAGGCCAGTCTTTAAGAAATGGTTGTTGTTGTCCAGTCACTCAGTCGTGCGCAACTCTTGGTGACTGCATGGACTGCAGCATGCCAGGATTCCCTGTCCTTCACTATCACCCAGAGTTTGCTCAGACTCATATCCATTGAGTTAATGATGCCATCCAACCACCTCACCCTCTTTAAGAAAAGAGTCCTTCAAATGCTACCAGGAATTAAGTGGTTCTCCTGGGTTTGAAGTCCACGGCTAAGCATACTCCAGTGCTTCCCCTTGCTGGCAAACAGGGTAAGGATAGGGTGACCCAGGGACATGTTCCATATAGGTACATGGCCCTTCTATCAAAACTCAAGCTGCCCCCTAAGTTAGCCTCTTCATGATACTGAGCTTCTGTCTGGCTGACCAGCTTCCTTCTATAGACCCCTTCTCAATGGCTATCATCCTTTCCTAAATCTCAGCTCACTGACTAAGTTTTAGTTTCATGACCTAGTCCTTGGGTAGTCTGCTTATTTCTGCTGAGAAAATGAATAATTTCCTCCAGACTCTACCTGCCTTGACATCATTCTTTCCAGAGTCCTCCTTTACAGTGGTCTTGATTTATTGAAAATCTACCATGCGAGGCCTCACATTAAGATTTACTATTTATAACATTAAGCATCAAATAATATACTTTTGTTCTTTGAAAATGCAAACAGAATGGCCTGTAGGTTGTCAATGATTCTCTCTAATTTGTGAGATTCTAAACTGAGTTACTGCAACTAAACTCCCATGACTTCTACTACTCCCATTACTAATTAGCATTCTTTGGGTGATGGGCTTTGTGCTAAGTGCTTTATAGGCATGATCTCACTTAACCTTTATAACTTTAAGAGGTTGGTAGTAGATGTCCCTCTTATTTCCATTTGATAGACCAGGAAACTGACATATAGAAAGTTCAAGTGGGTCTTCACAGAGAATAGATTAGGATTTTTCTGAGCTATTCATCATCTTATCCCTTAAGGCAGCTGGGCCAGATTCTCAGGCCTCTGCCTCAAGCAGCCCCATTCATTTACTCCAGTGTTTTTATCCCAGCATTTGTACAAATATTATCATTTTAAAATGTATTCCACGACATTAAAAATGTTGTGAAGTCCTAGCTTAAGCAACCTGGTTAAGTGGTAGAGCCAATCTGAATTCAAATCTGTGGGAGTTAGAACATGAGCTCAAGACCAACATTCATAATTTAGTCCTAGCAAAACAAACAAAAGAAGGCAGATTAACAAAACCAGGAGTATATAATACCCCTGGGATGGATATAAGAAAGCAAGATTAATCACAATCACCACAGTTTCAGTAATTCTGTAAAATTGAAAGAAAAGACTGACAAAGGCCAGAAAAGACAGGAAAATGAGGTTGGAGAGGGAGGTTACGATGATAATGGTTGAAAAGAGAAGGCTAAACCTGTCATGAATAGAATCTCAGTGCTCAAAGAGTTTCTCAGAGGAAATTACTTTCAACATTCACAGAAGCATGGACAGAGTAAAAGAGATTTAAAACAGGGTAGACTTTGGGGTGAACATCAGTAAGTCTTGACCACAAGTCTGATGAAACCCTGAAACTAACTCTTCAGGACCACCTGGAATCCTCTGAGAACAAAACCCTGTCGATACTGTAGGGTTTAGACATCCTTCTTCTTAAAAGCTGAAATTGAGTCCAAAATCTCTAGCCCTAGGTACTTGTAAACTTGAAGTTACTTTAAGCTTTTAGCTTTATTTTATAGATAAAAGATCTCATTAAACCTAACGGTTTTTGCTAGGATACTTGATATTTTTGAGGATTTGGAGGTATGTATACCCATTGTTTCTGAGAAGGTTCCCCAGGTGCTTTCCATGATGCATGCACTGTCTCAAGGAGCCTTCTCTCACTGCTCTACACTTCTGGAATTTGTCTCTGAGTTTCCTTAGATGACATTTCACACACACACACACACACACACACACACTATGATTTCAGACGAAGTCAGACCAACACCCTCATTTTACACTACTACGCTTGATAATACACATGGAACCATTTAATATGTTCAAAAGCAAAGCACTAGCACTTTTATATTAAAAACAACCCCAAAGGAATATGTGCTCTTTTCACAAGGCCATAAAACAAATGACAACTGCCATTAAGTCAACTGCACAGAAAAACTATTGACTCCTGATAGTGGAGGCATTAACAGTTTCCTAGACTGGATTCACATTTGCAGGATACCAAAGTGATTGCACGCCAAATGGTTTCCAAGAACTTGAAGTTTGTAAGAAAATCTTCGAGAAGGCTCAAACCAGTCTCAGTGTCTTTGTCCTACCCTCATGGCCACAGGAACTTGCATATACCCCCTCTCTGCGTAAAAACAAGTCACATTGCTTTAAGGTGTGGTCAGCTTGGGTCGAAGTGGAGAATCCCAAACATACTTTGGCTTCCAGAGAGGAAACCAGAAAATGTTTTTTTTTTTTCCCCCAACTAAACCCAAGAAAGAAAAATGTTCATGTCTGTTTTGATGAATGAGTTATTTAGAAGCAGTGAGTTCATGTCTTTTGACGTCCAGAAATTGGTGAAGGCCCGTATAAATAGTAATCAATGCCTTTTTGGCTTTGTGCCCCTACCCAAACAATATATTACATGCAGCCAGCTGTATTCTACCCATTGACACACCAGGATGAGTTCCACTGTGGCCAGTGAAAAGTACAAGAGAATTTCTGAGGGGCAGAGTCCAGCTGGGAAGCTATACATGAGGATCCACAGACTGACAGGGTTTGAGCCCAGAACTTAGCACAATGGGTTGGGTGCATGTACCTTTAAAGAAAATGTCATTTTTCTTTGCAGTCTATTAACTAGCATGCTTCATGCAGGCATGGGAAAACTGATCCAGGAGCCAGTGAACCCTAAAACTGTCCAACTGTCTGAAGTCATACTATAAAAAGACAGAGTCATTTTACTTCTGATGTGTGCTTTCGTGTAGACATATTGAAGCTGACCACAAATAAAAGTGAAAACAGATCCAGAATAAGTACAGCAAACAATGGAAAACAAATGAATCCTGGAGTTCAGATAAAAAAATTCATTCGGTATGCCCCCATATTTTGCCTTTTTTCCCCTAAAACAGTTTTCTTAACATTTCTAGCATTATTAATGGAATTAAATTATTCCACATGGGTGCAGAATCAGTTCCTTGGTGCCAACATTTGTTTTCTGCACTCAAGCTGGGAGAAACACTGCGCTTGCCTGACAAAGGCACTGATCTTCTATTATGGCCATTTAGGACTTGGTGTTTACCCATGGGAAGCTGGGCATCATTCAGAACATATAAAGGAACTTTGTTCCTGAATACCTTATCATGTTTTCTAACAGATGCTTTCACTTAAGATATTCAGTCCTTGAATCATCCACAATGTTGATTTCACAAAGTGTTTTATTTTTTTTTTCCTTTTTTTGTCTGAGAAGGGCAACTGCCCAGACAGTGATATTCTTAAGATGAATAAGGTAGACAATCCTGCTCTTACCCCTCATAAATAAGAAATAGATACAAGGAAAGGTGAAGAATCACCTGAATTCCTTCTCTTAAAGTTCACATTATCTAAGAAATACTTATTAAGGATCTTTTATGTGCCATGTACTTTTCTAGATGCTAGAAAGATAGCTGCTGCTGCTAAGTCACTTCAGTCATGTCCGACTCTGTGAAACCCCATGGACTTTGTCCACGGGATTCTCTAGGCAAGCAATGAGTTCACTGGAGTGGGCTGCCATTTTCTTCTCCAGAGAAAGATAGCAAGTAATTAAAAATCATCAAGTGTCTGCTCTCATGGAGTCTGCATTCTATTTGGCATGGAGAAAAAACCAAATACATCAATACTTGATTGTTCAATTCAACATTTGCTTAAAATTTTGCTCAGCACCTCTTTTCTAATCTTAAGTCCAATGTTATATTTCTGCACAAGGTGTGTACTGCTGCCAAAATGTGTAACCTTTTTGAAGCAAGATGAGGTCTAAGGTGCCTTTCTTTCCCAGACAATCATCAATTCCTAAATGATTATCATCAGCAAATTTGAAACAATGAATAAAATACTACTGTCTCAAAATCTCATATACCATTTAATCACTCTACTACCATGGACTTTTCACATGGAAAGTGAATATATTTCACATAGTGAAGTTGATCTTTCTAAATGACTAGGTATAAAAAGTCATAGAAATCACTCTTTTCTTCATCTTCCAAAAACAAATGTAATCAGTGTACTACCCTTCTCTCTATGGATTGTAATAGTATGCTTTATACTCTCGAATAAAACTAGTATTTAACAAACATCAAATGCTTTGCTGTACACCTGAAACTAACACAACACTGTAAATCAACTATGCTTTAATAATTTTTTAAATATCAAATGCAATAGCATGAATATACTAAAAATGGCTTTCAATATACCACATGATTTTCTTTAGAACCACTGCTTGATTTCTTTAGGCCACCTAAAATCCATCTCTATTTGCATGATTATATTATGTATGTGACAATTTTAACATCTGGCAAAAAGTCATAATAAGTGTCTACTATTTTTAAAAGTTCAAAAATATTATTTTGGAAGATATTCTTATTTCCCGTTTGAGGATGGAATAGGAAGATACAACATTAAGGAAGAGGGGACCACAGGAAATATAATGATTTCATTAAGATTTAAATGAAAATGTGTCATTCTGAGGCATATGGCAGGTAGTTAAAGACACAGGCTTTGGAGTCAGAAAAAATTGGCTTGATTCCTGCTATACTAGTTGTATAATATTAAGCAGTTAAAAGTCTCTAAGATCAATCTTCCAATGGGTAAAATGAGAATATTTTCTGTTATAGAATCATTTTGAGGATAAAATGGAACAATACCAATGAAGGACTTACAGCAATATTTGGCATGTCTATAACTACCTTATATGTACTTGCTTTTTGTTACTACTACCATGATTATAATTATAATTATTTTATTTTCCTATTATATGTCAGAAGACCGAGTAGAGAATCTTGCTTAACCTTGACCACAAGCAGCAAGAAGAAAAAGGAAAAGAATGAAGTATAACAGAAAAGTTTTGCATTCCAAAAAAAAAAAAAAATTACCATTGAAAATATAAAACTGACATTTTTAATTCTATTTCATTGTGATCAACAACCTAGACTAAACATATTTTTTTAAAGAAACATGAACCGATTTCTACCTTCCCAGAATCAGGGAGTGCAAGTTCATGTGTTTAAATGGAAAGCCATTAGTAATCTTTTATGTGCATTCAAATTTCTTATTGTAGCAAACACAAAATGGAACAAAAAAGTAAATAAAATCCAGTCATTTATATAATTTTTGGTACAAAATGGGCTAAACTCTGAATAAGAAATAGGGGAAATGATTACACTGAATACCCTACTTTGAGCTCCAAATTTGCAAGAAGCTGGCTCTTCAATACTGTGCTTCCTAGACCACCGAGCCATGAAAGCATGTGCTACTCAAGGGATGCCAGGGAGGCTCAGTGATTTTTTTGGTGGCTATTTTAAATGAGTCTGATGAAATGTACAGCTTATGTATATCCACACTTGACAGGACTTGGGTCATCCTCTTGATTCCCCACTGGGTCTCAGAAAGGAAGCGCTACTGCTTGCTCCTTGGAATCACTAGGACATATTGGGGGAAGGTGTTTACACCACTTTAAAGATGACAGTAGGAAACTTGGAAGCATTTTATAGTCTGAACAGAAAACCTGATCCTTGATGAAGAAAAGGGGGACTCGAATAGACAGTAAACATAGAGTCAGAAATAGAAAGAGGCTTTTGGGGTTTTAAAATGCTATTTTGGTGATGATCAGATTGAAAAGGCAGAAAGGAGACAATCTGAAAGCGAGTGATGGGGTGTGTGTGTGTGTGTGTGTATGGGAGAGAGAGGGAGTGAGTGCTGACACCACTGAGGAAATTTCCACAGGGGCAGAGAAAAAAATGCATTCATCCATTCCCTACAACACTGCCTCTCATAGCATATCTTCAAGTCATTTGTCTGGTCTAGTTTGAAATGACTAAGTGATGGGGCTTCCAAAATGTTCCCAGAGAGACTATTCCACAGTCTACAAAATTTCACTGTTTCCTCTTATTTAGCTTAATTTTTCTCCACTTCAATTCTCTGTTTCTATTCAAGCGGTCAGGCAGAGTGGCAGGAGTAAGCTTGTTCTTTAAATTCATGTCGTAGGAAATAGTTTCTGTTTTCTTTTCACTTTAATGATTGGGTTTCTCTGAGACTATGCCTACATTTGCTAGAAGGGATACAAGACTATAAGTTGATTCTTTGCTTGTTCAAATGAGCTGTATTGGCTCATGCGTGAGGTCAAGTCCTTAGCGAGGTCAAGTCCTTATCAAGTTCAACTGTGAGGGCATTTTTCATTACATCTATCCTGGATCACAGGGGCTTAAAGAAATCTGATTAACTATATGTTACATAACATCCTTGGAGTTATTCCCCCCCCCCCCCCATTCCTATGTGCTGAAAAGGAATGGCAACCCAGTCCAGTATTCTTGCCTGGAGAATTCCATGGACAGAGAAGCCTGGTGGGCTTACAGTCCATGGGGTTGCAAAGAGTCGGACACGACTGAAGTGTCTTAGCACATTCCTATGTCCAGAGCATATACAATAAAAAAGATTTTAAAGTTCAGCCCAATTTGAAATGTCCATAAGCTTTCATTTCTAAACTTACTTCCTGGGAGGAGCACACTGCCCCCTGCTGTACCTCCCAGAAGAAGGGGCAATCTCTGCAGAAAAAAGTCTTCATTCTCATGGTTAAGATCTTAGACTATCTTATTATTGTCAACTTCTCCAAACCCCTTCTTCACTGTCCAAGAAAAACCTGCCTAGGAAGATGATTTGTGTTCTATAGAGTTTCTTATCTAGGACACTCCAACAAGACATGGGAGATGTTTAGGATGAAATTTAATTTCTTTCCATCCTCCTTGAATTAAACCAAGCCTGTGAGTACAAGGCACAGGTTTCAAATGAAATATAGCTCAAACACCCTCAAGATGCTCTGAATTGTTTGAGAGTGCTTACATTAATGCAGATGACTCCAGGATCCAAGACATGCTGAATAAAAAACTTCTGCAAGTGGGGGCAAAATTAATAAATTTGTTTATGCATGTCCAAGTACAAGGACTGATGTGTATGCATGCCCAAGTATGAGGACCAAATGTTTAAATCTTTTTGACTCCATCCAGGAGAGTGTTTAGAAATTTTTGATATTTGTGCACTTCCTTAGATGTGTTGCCTTCCCCTTTTCACCTGTTTATACTCACAACATAAACATCCTCCATGTGGACAGAGGTCTGGTTCATCTGAAATGCATATGACCAGCACCTTGGGACTGCTCTAGATAAGGTAGCAGGGGAGTCCAGAACACAAAGCCAGCTGCCACTCACTGAACCTGAAGCCAGCTTCTACTTACAGGCTATGTTACCTTAGCCAAGCTATCTAACTACCTCTGTCTCAGTTTCCTCATCTCTTAGGTTGTAGTAATAATGGAATCTATCTCATGGGCTAGTGTAGAGACTATATGATTCACTTAATTAATATTTGTAAAGGGCTTAAAAAAGGTCTGAAATACAGTAAAGAATATTCTATAACTGCAGATTCTGTAAATTTAGGACACGGTAGTCTCAACTTCTGTACATAGTATGGCACCCTCTGTATACCTTGTACATGTTCTTGGGTAGAAAATAAAGAAATAGAGAAAATTAGACCTATGGTGAGCAGAGGCAGAAAAAAGGAGAAACCTTGGTCTCTGTGGAGTTCAGCACGAACAGCAAAGATCTTACAAAGCCGTAAGTGTAATGCCCCCAGACCACAGACACCCTCAGACAAAGCCACCCCTACTGATCAGGACAGGGGGCATTAGCAAGATGTTGCCAGGGAACTCAGCCCCACCATTGTGTAAAGGAAAGGAGCAGGTCCTGCTTTTTGGCTGGATAGGCAAGAATGAATGTTTGAACACTCATGACAGTGGTTCTTGAATGTTAGAAACGAAAACCAATATTTTCCTGGAGCACCATGTCTTTTTCTGGGGCACAGTGACTACAGCCACCTTCACACATGTGCTAAGAAAGAATGTTCCTTGAGACAAAAAGATTCTGAATAAAATCTTGCTGATTTTCAGGAAGAGAGCCCTTTCTAAATTTGCCACCTGGCTTTGTCTCTGACAGGTTTGCGGTGGTAATGACTTTTTCGCGGCGGGTACTCAGTGTTCTGCTTGTTTCACAAACTACCTTTACCCCATTTCCCAGGCTAGTGCCAAGGGTAAAGCTTCTCCATGCCAGGTTTTCTGAAAAATTAATAAATCTACTGCCATAATCCTTACTGCTTCAACTGACAAATGTAATAAACGACAGGATACAAAGCCCAGGTTTCCTAATGGGATTGCTTTCCTTTTTTTTTCTTTTTTGGTTTTTGACAAGTTTTACAGAGTAGCACTTCTGAGATGTGGTCAAGTGCTATAAACCTAATCCTTTGCAATTTCCTCCTTAGCTCAAATAACCTAAATATTTTATGAATGGTAAAGGGTTTCACATGTCAACCATCAGCCAACCCACCCTTGTCTATCCCTTTCCCCTATCTTTTCTTCTGGTTGTTTGGATAATTTTCTTTAAGAAAACATGCTTCTGTCAATATTTCAAACAAAGCTCACAGGATATTTTCATACCCTTTTTTTAGAAGTTTTCAAAAGTAGTGTGCTATTCCTAAGCATATCTATCAAAATATGGCAATAGCCTTGATGCTAGTTAAGATGAAAACATTTTGGTGTGAGTGTGAGGATAAGTCAGAGGACCAGTTCTAGGAGATCCAGAGGGCCTTATGGTGCACAAAGAGAAGGTCGGAGTTCTCCTTACTCCCTGCATGGGAGAGGCAGTTCTGGCAATCTTTTAGGATTTTGGAGATATGATTGAAGATTTGTTTGGGTCTAGGATCCACTATATGCTCATAGGAGTCCCTTTGTCCAAGGTGGCTATGGGTTTCTTCAGCCCACAGTCTTGGCCTCTAGTGGAGCAAAGCCACTCCACTAGAGTGGACACTCTGACATCCACAGAGTTAATGGTCATCTTCCTACAGCAAAGATCTGCAGAGATTTGCAAGATTTGCTAGGTACTTTGTAATAAAGAATGGTAAGCTATTACCCATATATGAACCTAATAGCATGGGGGTAGATTCCATTTAACAATTTTTTTTTTTTAAACAAAAGAAAGTAGCATCATTTACTAGTAAGTGCTAACTATGGCAGCCAGGATTTGAGGAACTCAGACATTTTACCTCCTTGGATCTACATGTGATAATTATGATAATTCTGTGAGATAGGTTTCATTTCTCTCACTTTAAGGTAAGAATTAGGGTGCCCAGAGAAATTAAGTAGCATTCACAAGGCATGTAGGATAAAGAGAAAATAAATGATGGGATTATAACCTTATAGCATTAGAGGAAATAATGTATTTTTGTCTAAAATCCAAGACACCAAAACACTTTGAAATGTTACCCTTTAGTACTAGGAGATATTTGCTAACACGGGTTAAGATTCATTTCTTATTTTGATTAAAGCGTTGTCGGCAAGCAGTGAATTCTGCCTTTACCTTTTATTATGGTTAACTTAATTTTTTTTCCTATATCTTCTCAGTATCTTAATATTCCACCTTAGCATTCCTAAATAGATTGTTTTCTTTTATTTATTCATTTGTAGAGATCTCAAAATATTTCTCTAAAGGAGGACACCACATAAAAACAACAGAATTTGTATCAAAAGAGCCAGAGTCATTCCCTGTAATTCATTAATATCAGCAAATCATTCATTCAACATATGCATTTATTGATCCAAGCTTTATGCAAAGAACTTGGGATAAAAGATAAATAAAACATGGGATTCTTGTCCAGTGACTCAAGAAAGTCACTGGATAGAGAGGAAGACACAATAGCATGTTATTATTACAACACAATTTGATAAGCACGAGGAAGTATAATGGGTATAAGGCAGCGTGGAGAATCTGTGTGTGCCTAGGGATTCCACCAAAGTTGCTGATGCTTGTATTTTGAAGTAGGTGAAGAAATAACATGAAATCAGATGAGCAGATGAAATAACATGAAATCAGACATCTGTACAATAATAGCAAATATGTCTGAGGGGCTAATACATGCAGCAAGAGTTTGAGAGTGGGGCAAGACAGGCAGGCAGGATGGGTGGGGTCTCGCTTATGAAATCTTTGCATTCCAGGCTATAGGATTTAAATTCTGATCAGTAGGTAAAGGGTATACAGAGGACCAGTCTAATACTGAAAGGCAGAGGATTCTAAAAGTACTTCCCATTTACTTGCATCACCTCTTCTAAGCAAAGCAACCCCTAGCCATTTCTTCTGGGATCCATGCTTTTTATCACGCAATGCTGGAAACTTAAAAACAATAAACTGGGCTGGGAATCAGCACCTAACCCAAACAGTGGGCATGAGAAAGTCTATTAGCTTACCAGGTAGATAGGATGGGAAATTTAGGGATACAGTTGAAGGGATAAATTTGAGAGGTGTATAGGACTTGGAACTGAGGATCCTGTTGACCAGATGGATGTAGGGCATGAGGGTGAAGAAACAGCTTAGTGATCGATGCAGCCAGTAATTCAGAGAATAAATATAAAAAGAGGAAAAGACTTCAGAGGATAGATAACCAGTGTAATCTGAGAGATCCTGAGTTAGGAAACTGAAATAACTGAGTTGTGTATTATGAAGAGAGTGGTCATATTTTCCAAATGAAAAATTGGTTTATTAGAACTTGCCCAGGAGTCAGGGCTTTTTTTGTGTGTGATGAGAAAATAGGTATACATTTCAACTTGGGCTCTTATGATAACCCACTGCTGTGTACTTTAAATACTGATAAGCAAAGGTTGGTTTTATAGTTTACAAAATCAGTTCATGTTGTGTTATTTCATAAAACTAACCTAAAATGCATAAAATTAAATTGTGTATCACCTACTCTGTTCTCTATCCTATCAGACTTAGGAAAAGTTATGACAGGACTTAAGGGAGACCCCCCTCAGTTTGACCTACAAATTGAGGAAACTTAGTTATGACCAGTAGAAAATGCTTTTTCAGAAATGTCCTGATTCACTTATGATTTTGCTCCTATCTCAGTCCACCCTGGATCTACCCTGACTTGCTTTTTGGAGGTTCAGCTTCCAGGAAGGCCTGAGCCCATCCCCAGGGACTGGTCACAGGCTCATCCATTGCTGCCATCCTTTATCTTAGTACCTACTTCATGCGTAAACTCCAGAGGGTTTCTAGTTGGCTCCAGACTTTCATTGGTTCACTGGTTTTGTTTCACTGTATAAAGTCAAACCCTTTCTCCCAGATGGCAAAGATATAAAAAAACATATAACGTGTAGTCACACACGTTATAGGATGTAGGAGGTCAATACAGCTTTGTGATGAAGACCAGAGCTGTGGTGTCAGAAAAAAGATTGCATTCAAATCTTCAATCTGCATTTATGGTATAAAATTTTGAACATGTTACTCTAGCTTGTTAGCTCTCTCAGCATCATTTATGAAATAGGACAGAATCAGTCTCTCAGCTTTTGAGGAAAAATACAATAATACAATGAATGATACATGCCCAGTGCTTAACTTGGAACCTAACAGAGAATAAAAGTTCAATATTTCTTTCTGTCTTCTTCTTTTGTTTTCTCATTATTATGAATTATTATTATGAAAGCATATCCAGAATATGCTTCCTGTTAATGCAGAAATCTACCAAGTTTCTACCTTACAAAATGCCTTCTCAGAAATACTGATGTCATCCTTACCTTTCAGTTAGAAGTTCTCTCCTTAAAATATCTAGAATGCTCTCATTCCATTGGAATATCTTTTATATATCCCCTTGTTTTCATGGGTTTGTGACTAACTGGGACACTAACCAATGGATTCCAAACCCAATACTCAACCCTCATTGTCCTATTTCAATGCCATTAGACATCATTTAGTATTTACTGGACTCAAGTCATCATCTTTTTTTTTCCCTGAAAGGTATTTTTGGTACACAGACAAACAGAGAAAAGGAAATTCTGAAAGGAAAGAACTTTGAGGTCTAAGATCCAAAGAGGTTATTATAAACAACTGAGAGTGTTAAAAAAAAAAAAAAAGAAGAAGAAACATTTAAAAGAGGACGAAAAATTACCTCGACAAGACTCTTTTCATTTCTACTGCTTCAAGTAAAAGATCACATATTCAAAGTGTTCCTATTAATTTTCATAGGCTGCACTCACTCAGAATGCTTGACCATTTCATTTCATAATGTTTTGGCACAAAAATGTAAATAATATTGCACTTCACCTTCCCTAGTTCCCACAGTCCATTTTCTGGGTAATAGAAGGAAGGCTATACTAACAGTCAAGAAAGAAACTGTGCACATTCTACTGGTTGAAATCCAAAAGCAGTTTTTAAAAAAGTTTTCTGTCACAACTTGTTCTTGGGAGTTTGTTCCCTGCCAACTAAAAACTATGATTTTTCAGAAAGCAGAAACTCTCTTAAAAATCAGACAAGATGACAATGTCTCCTCACTGATTTGAATGGAAATACTACGGAAATAACGATTTTCTACTTCACATCAAGATCTTGAACCCTGCTTTTCTACTTCAGATTTTATTTTCCTTAAAGAACTTCTGGAGCATGACTGTTGAGCTGGTTTTGGGAGACAAGCCAATGTTTCTTTCACTTAGTGAAAGAAGACAGGCTCTAAAAGCATTTCAGTTTGAGGATGGGGCACTACTGGAAATTGTTTCACAAGTAGCTACTTACAGAATGTTCCGCTGTCATAAGAAAGAGGAAGGGAGAGTTAGAAGAACTGGGTTCTGATCTTGGTTCTGCTATCAACTACTTCTTGGGTCCTATGGAGGTCATTTTCACTTCAGGCCAGCTTTCCTCAAGTGGCTCAGGAAGTACATCCATCCTATGAATTACCCTATTCTCAAAGAGGCACAAGCATATTACATGCCGCACAATTTCTTCACCAAGGAAATCTGTGATTCTGCTTAATTCAGTGTTTCTCAAGCTTATTTGACCATATAACTACAAATTCGTGTTCTATAGAACTCACTTTGGAAAGTATTATTGTAGGTATATATTTGGGCTTCCCTGCAGGCTCAGTGGTAAAGAATACGCCTGCCAATGCAGGATTGTGGGTTCAATCTCTGGGTCAGGAAGATTCCCTGGAAAAGGAAATGGCAATCCACTTCAGTATTCTCGCTTGGGAAATCCCATGGACAGAGAAGGTTGACAGGCTACAGTCCATTGAGTCACAAAAGAGTCAAGCACAACTTAGTGACTAAATAACAAGGTATATATTTACTCGCCAGTAAAAAAAATAACAATAATAATAAGGGTACTGGAAAAGATATACAGACATACCTCTTTTTATTGCTCTCTGCTCTGCTGCACTTTGAAGATAATGCACTTTTCAGAAATGGAAGTTTATGGCAACCCTGCATTGTCAGATAATGGGTAGCAATTTTTAGCAATAAAGTATTTTTAATTAAACTATTTATAGTTTTTTAAATATAATGCTATTGCACTTTTAATAGGCTACTGTACAGTGTAAACATAATTTTAACACGTACTAATAAGCAAAAAAATCCATATGACTTAATTTACTGTGAGATTTGCTTTACTGGAGGGGTCTGGAACTGAACCTGCAGTATCTCCAATGTATGCCCATATATTAAGATTGCTGTAAACTTTTGTATTTCTTGAATGTCTGTAGCATTAAGTTGGAGAATGAAAAAAAAAGGTTTTAATTAAATTTTAAGAAGAACATGGAACTTCTGTTTATGGAAATCAGATGGATTAACTATCATGTAAAACCATCTCGATAAAAGATATTTTTGGCTGTCTTTTAAAAATAGTTTACACGTGTGGCTGAGTTTGTGTGTGTGTGCTCATTCATGTTCAACTCCTTGCAACCCCATGGACTGTAGCCCACCAAGGTCTTCTGTCCATGGGATTTCCCAGGTAAGACTACTGGAGTGGGTAGCCATTCCCTTCTCCAGGGTATCTTCCTGAATCAGAGATCAAACCTGGGTCTCACTGCATTGCAGGCAGATTCTTTACTGCCTGAGCCACCAGGGAAGCCCATGGTTGAGTTTACAAGAAAGTAAAAGAAATCCTTTGGCGGGGGAGGGGGATGGGTAGGGAGAGACTGTGGGAGGGAGGAGGACCCAACAAACAGGGAAAATCATAAAAAGTAAATTTGGAAGCCAGCTGCTGCCCCAAGAACATTTACCAATGCTTATTGACCTATAGTTGTGGTAACTCAGTAAATCTAATTATTGTTTTTTAAAAATCAGTAAAAAGAAGCACATTTGAATATCATACAAAGATAGAATTTAAGGTGGTCATTCCCAAACATGGCTATACAGCAAAACCATCCAGGAAGTGTTTTTTAAAATGTGGCTAGCTGTACTGTACCTGAGATGCTGAATCAGAATCCTGAATACAGGAAGCATACTTTCAACAAACTCTCTACATGATCTTTATACAGACAGGTTTGAAAATCGTTGGTCTAAGGGAATTCCATCTAGACCAAGCCTTGTGCTTCAAAGACCCAGAAAAAGACCCAGATTCCATCCACCTGGTTCTTATCTCTCTGTCCCAAGCAAGCAGATACACTCAAAATAAAACTTCCTATACTGAAATAGACCCCAGGCTGCCACTCCTTAATGTATATAGCTGTCACACAGAGCACTGATATTCACGTTTTCATAATTGAAAACTATGTGTGTGCATGGTCAGTTGCTTCATGGTGTCCAACTCTTTGCAACCCTATGGACTATATATAGCCTACCAGGCTCCTCTCATTGCAGGCAGATTTCTTTACCACCCAGCCAGTGAGGAAGCCTATAGCCAACTACATGCAAACATAATTACAAGAAGAGGATTTATCAATTTGCATCAGTAACCATGGTCACACTGACCAAATTGCTATTGCTAAGTCACTTCAGTCGTGCCGACTCTGTGTGATGCCATAGACTGCAGCCCACCAGGCTTCCCCGTCCCTGGGATTCTCCAGGCAAGAACACTGGAGTGGGTTGCCATTGCCTTCTCCAATGCATGAAAGTGAAAAGTGAAAGTGAAGTCGCTCAGTCATGTCCGACCCTCAGCGACCCCATGGACTGCAGCCTTCCAGGCTCCTCTGTCCATGGGATTTATCAGGCAAGAGTACTGACCAAATGGCTGCCTTAAATCCAGTACATTCTATCAGCATACTTTCTTTGGGTGAATTGACAGGTTGCCAGTGAATGTGGAATTGGAACAAGAGGAGTTGGGTCAGTTGAAGATTTTTCTTGAAGCATTCTTCTCACTGAAGGGATGGTTTTCAATATAAACTCATAATATACAAGTCTAGTGACAATGACCAGTGTTGAGCACAAGGTCATTGGCCTCAGAGCCTCCTGACCATGAGGTTGACAGATGTGGACAGGACTGGAACAGGCACAGATGATACTGCCTCTGTAAAATTCTTTAGCTAACCACTCTTGCCTTGTTTCAGATGAAAACTTCTTTAATATACATTCAGTTTGGTTCAGTTCAGTCACTCAGTCTTGTCTGACTCTTTGCGACTCCATGAATCACAGCATGCCAGGCCTCCCTGTCCATCACCAACTCCTGGAGTTCACCCAAACTCACGTCCATCGAGTCGGTGATGCCATCCAGCCATCTCATCCTCTGGGTCATCCCCTTCTCCTCCTGCCCCCAATCCCTCCCAGCATCAGGGTCATTCCCAGTGAGTCAACTCTTTACATGAGGTGGCCAAAGTATTGGAGTTTCAGCTTTAGCATCAGTCCTTCCAATGAACACCCAGGACAGATCTTCTTTAGGATGGACTGGTTGGATCTTCTTGCAGTCCAAGGGACTATCAAGAGTCTTCTCCAACACCACAGTTCAAAAGCATAAATTGTTCGGTGCTCAGCTTTCTTCACAGTCCAACTCTCACATCCATACATTACTCCTTTCTAAGGCATGAGCACATGTTCATATTTCTAGTCGTGATATGTCTTAAGATAGATATATAGATTTAATATGACTTAAAAAATTAAATCAATACCATTTTGGCCACCTGATAGGAACTCTTTCTTCCATTATATTTGCAAAATTTCTGTGGTAATACCTCATATTTACCCATCTTAGGTCAACACTTAGCCAATCAAGTGTGGCCAGAGGGAAAGGATCAGATTGGTTTTTTTCAATCTCCAAGTGTGGGGGAGGAATTTTCCCAGAAAAACGAGAGATTAGAACAACAAAAGAGGTAAGTAATATAGAAGAATGTAAGGCCAATTAGGTGCTGTATTCATAGTATTTTTTATTAATTTCAAAGGGAGTAGCTGTCAGAAACAAACCAATTCATTAAAGTAGCATGTTTATAAGAGCAGGGTGGCAGCTAGGTGAGATCTTAAATGTATTTTTAGATTGTTTTAACAGTAAGAATTTGGATAGAGGTAAGATAAAATGTAAATCCAGGAATAATATTTCCATTTTTTATGCTTTCCTGCCTTTATTAAACATTGGCCTTGACTGCAGAAAATTGCCAACATTCTACTGTTTGTTTATATGGGACCTATGGAAACAGTATTAAGAAATTTATTCCTTCAAACCACCATCTTGTTCTTAAAATTCTAACGTGCAACATTATGGTTATTCTTTCGAGCATACCAAGTTGACCCAGTTAGCAAGCCTTACAGACCGCTGATCACTAAAGTAAATCCAGTCTCTATATTTATGACATAAAACATCTAGCACGAAATGTTAGTTCTTGGAAGCTCAGATCAGTTAGAATATGGTTAAGCAAACTAGTGAGTAAAAACATTCTTTGATTTTTAATTATTTTGTTTCCATCTTTAAGCAAAATACTTTACTTATAGACAGTAAAGAGTTACACAAATAGTTTACAGTAATGGTTATTTGATGAAGACAAACTTATGTTACACTGATTTTAATCCAGTGGTCTTACCTTTATCATAACAACTTTTATTTTCTTAATTGAAAAGGAAAAGGATACATTTTATGTAAACAGCAAATGCATTTTCTGTCAAATATAATTAATGTCTTATAAATAAAGTTTATGAATTTTGTAAGAGAAAAGATTTTTGTTTGGCTTTTGAATGATCTTTGCAAAATAGCTTTCTCTGCTCTTTTGACATCTGTTAGCTCCTCCATATCCTGGAAGCATTAAGTATATTAGGCTTTCAGCTGGAAACAAATAAGAACAAATCTTAGCCACCTCATTTTATAAATCCTTTCAATTATTCGTAATATCCTTTGACTAGCAAAAAAGGACAGCATCAAATAAGCAGTTTAACTCATTGCTTACAGATGGATGTAATGACCATCAGTCATTGTCTAAGGACAGAATAGAATACTCTATCTAAAATAGATCACATTCAAATATTTATTCAGCACCCTATAAGTTAAAGATTGTTCCTAAAAAAAATCACCAATAACATCTCAAATTTATATTTTGCCAAGGTAAAGTAATCAGAGTTGTGCACATACGTAAAGATGCAATGACATAATATTCTTCAATTCTTTCATTATTGCATTGAATTTATTTATAATTTTCTTTGTCTGAAAATAATTTAGATTATCTGTCCTTTTATTTTATTATCCACTGGAATTTTTCTTTAAATCTGAATCAGAACTTCAGAGAAAAGATATTTTAAGAAAAGATATTTTAATAAAAGATATTTTAATAAAATTCTCCTCTTTATATGTTGGCTTTCTATTAAGCATTTAGTTTTTTATACTAGTATATACCTAAAAATCACCCAACAGTAATGAAATTTCAGAGATGGAGAAACCATTCGTAGTACATTAACACATATATACATACAGGTAAATCCTATTCGAAGACAGTCTGTGGGATCAACCATTTCTGATCTTGAATTTTACCTCTGGCATTTAGTAATCAAAGGAACTTGAACACTTGCCTAACCTTTCTGAGCCTTATTCTTTGTTGTTGTTTCGTTACCAAGTCATGTCCAACTCTTTTGTGACCCCATGGACTGTAGCCAGCAAGGCTCTTCTTTCCATGGGAATTCCCAGGCAAGAATACTGGGAGGGTTGCCATTTCCTTCTTCAGAGGATCTTCTTGACCCAGGGATTGAACCTGCATCTCCTGCATTAGCAGGCAGATTCTTTACCACTGAGCCACCAGGGAAGCCCAGCCTTGCTCTTTACTCATTCGTTAAATTTGGAAACTACATTTACCACATTGAGTTTTATGGTGATTAGATGAGCTGATCAGTATAAAACCTAGTGCAGTGCTTTGAAAGAAAAGGTACATGATAAAAATCAGTTTCTATTTAGATATTTTAATCAATAGAATTATAATATAAAATAGACTTTTTTTCTCTTTAGAATTCTCTATTTTGGGCAGCTTCTTAAGACACTGGGCTTCCCTGGTGGCTCAACTGGTAAAGAATCCATCTGCAATGTGGGAGACCTGGGTTTGATCCCTAGGTTGGGAAGATCCCCTGGAGAAGGGAAAAGCTACCCATTCCAGTATTCTGGCCTGGAGAACTCCATGGACTAGTCTATGGGGTTGCAAAGAGTTGGACACAACTGAGCGACTTTCATTTCACTCACTTTAAGACACAATTACTAAACACAAAACCTAACTCAACTTCCAACCTGGGCTTTTCTGACACCACCCTATTATGGGTGTGGGCTTTGGAAAGGGTCTCATTTCAGTTGGGTAAGGCAGAACTCTAGACCCCTACTCTGTCTTTGCTGATCAGTGAGGGTGGGACTACAAGGGGTGTGTGTGTGTGTGTGTGTGTGTGTGTGTGCGTGCACACAGTGTTTGAGTGAAGTATGGAGATTATTCTTGAAAAGTCTAAAATATCTTCTGTCATTCTAATCTGCAACTTTTCAGTTCTTCAGTATGAGAAAATAGGTATTTCTTGGGGCTTTTTTTTTTAAGTCTCAGAAGTTTTAGGTTGCCAGCTTCTTCAACACCCAATTGAGGATATATGAGGCAAACTGAAATCCCAGGAAACTCACTGCTGTGTCCATCCTTGGGTCCCTAGATCCCTAGCTACTTTCCACCCTTGAGTCTGCTTATGTTATCTCTAATATTCACTTTTCTCTGAGATTGTGGCCCCTCAATCCAGATCACCTTAAGTATCTCTAAACTCAAACCCAGTAAAGCTGGTGAAAGCTCTAAGCCATCACTTGCTGGTGGACCTCTATGTTGTTCAGTTGCTAAACTGTGTCTGACTCTTCCTGACCCCGTGGATTACAGCAAGCCAGGCTTCCCTTTCCTTCACTATCTCCCAGAGTTTGCTCAAACTCATGTCCATTGAGTCAGTGATGTCATCTAATCATCTTATCCTCTGTTGCTCCCTTCTCCTTTCACCTCCACTCCTTCCCAGCATCAGGGTCTTTTACAGTAAGTTGGCTCTTCGAATCAGGTGGCCAAAGTATTGGAGTGTCAGCTTCAGCATAAGTCCTTCTAATGAATATTCAGGGTTGATTTCCTTTAGGATTGACTGGTTGGATCTCCTTGCAGTCCAAGGGACTCTCAAAAGTCTTCTCCAACACCACAGTTCAAAAGCATCAATGCCCTATTCTACGCATTAAAAATACTATTGTTCTTAGGTGAGGAAAGTGAAGGAGTACATATAGCTCTCAGTTTAATACGTTCTCCTTCCCTTTGGGATGCTGACCCTTGAAATCCTAGTTTTCTTGGTAGTTCCTCGGTACTTCAGATAGATTTTTTTTTAATTAACAAAATATTTTTCATTGTTTTTAATTATTCAATGTAGGGCTGGGAAGCTACAAGCTAGTCTTCTCATTACCAGAAACAGAACTCAGGTATCTCCAAAGGGTATATATAGCAATATACCTGATATTTTCTTTCTTTGTTCACACCTGTCCTGGGCTTATAGATTATTACTGATGGTGAAGGCCACGATCAGGACAGATTCTATTTGGAAAATTTACTGAGAAATTAGTAAGATGTTTACTATTGAGTTAGTAGGTATTTCTTATGGCTGACATTCAGCTTGTGTGCACTGGTACATCCATACTGGCTACTAAAATCTCAATATATTAATTACTTAATAATTGCCACTCTCTATACTCTATGCCATCCTTGAGATCCCACTGAAATTTCTAATGATCCAAAATATAAAGATCTAACACCAGGTCAGGATGTACCTTCAACAGTACTGCTCCAATGTCAAGGACCAGCATCCCACCATTTTTGGTGAGGGTCCAGGCTTAGCTGTTGTTAAGTATCTTAAATACCATTCCTGTGTCCACGAGCCATGTATATTTCAGATTGTTTTTTTCTCTTATTATAGGGATTAATTCTATTTTCCTCTTGGTTATTTTCACACAGAATTGTTTGGCATGGCTTTTTCATTTATTTGAATAATATGCAACAATATAATTGCCAAAATATTCAGAATTGTTTCTGAAAATGAACTCTTTTTATTTCTAGTCTATGAATATATTTTAATAACCAATATAATTGCCAGGTTAAGCCAAATAACTTCTGATAAGGCCAACCTCACAGCTGAGACAATATTTTTTTTCTTGTTAATCAAAAATGTTATGCTGAACACATGAAAATAAGAATACTCTATAACATGTCTTTCAGACAATAATCATTGCAAATTCATGAATAGCTGCCATCTTTATGTTTCTGTAATTCACTGTAATTACTTACTTCTCGAACTGTGCTCTCGGCACATTATTGTCATTATGCTTCTGAGATAATGTGCTCAAGTTTCACAAGAACATATGAGAATTTTGTATTGTGTTTCCTACTAGCCTTAATCAATATTCCACTTATTAACTTTCTATAGGGCAAATCAAGCCATTCATTATGCTAAATTGTTTTTCTTTTAACTAAAATGCAAGCAAAAGCCTAAGTAATGATTTTGCTAAACTGTAATGCAGTGGCAAAATCTCTGCTCCCTCTTATTTTTCTCACTGAAATTGACCAATTTAGGAGGCTATTACATGCAAATTTTTAATGCCTTAACTTTTTTAAAATTAATTTTTATTGGAGTATACTTCCTTTACAATGTTGATGGTCTAATTTGCAAAGCAGAAATAGAGACACAGATGTAGAGAACAAATGTATGGATACCAAGGAGAAAAGGAGGGTGTAGGATGGACTGGGATTGACATATGACACTATCGATACTAAATATAAAACAGATAACTAATGAGAACCACCTGTATAGCACTGGGGAACTCTACTCAGTGCTCTGGGGTGACCTAAATGGAAAGGGAATCCAAAAAGAGGGGATATATGTAAACATATAGCTGATTCGCTTTGTTGTACAGTAGAATCTAGTGCAACTTTTTTATTTTTCTTCATCTGTGACTTTGGAAATGGTGCTGTGCACTTTAAGTAAGACACAAAATGCTTATATGTGTACCACTAGTGCCCAGCTATTGTGTAAAAAGTCTTGGAGGCTTTTCTTGCATCTACCTCAAGTTCCTGGTTACTAACTGGGTGCAAAGAAATCTCAGTATCAAATTTATCCTAACTAGAACTAAACTTCTTTGCAACTGACAATCTGAAGCTACTGTAAGGACTGGGTTACTAGCTACAGGAGGACCACTACCTTGTTAGAATTCATATCATTGAGCCAACTTAGTCATGCTTCCTATCTTTAAAGAATTAGTGAAAAATAGGTAGTCAGACCAAGTTAATCCGAGGACAGCCCTCTTGGCCATGGACAAAGCAGCAGTTTACATTTCCTTACAGACAAAACAGTTCATATCAATTCTGTACACATTCTGGCTCACTTTGAGAGGCAGTTTTCAGTTGATAAAATGTATGTAGAAAAATGAAAAGTTTATCAGTTATCAGCATGGTGATGGCAAGGTCACCAGACTAAAACCATCTAGCTGTTGGCCTTGATTAGAATGTGAATGTTCTCTTCTAATTGGTCTCTGCAAGAATACTTTGCTACCAAGATGTAATATGCAATATTACCTTGCCTTTATAGATCATATAGATAGACATATGTTAATATTATTGATTTCTGACAGTAAGTAAAGTCTCATTTTATTTTTGTTTTTTAACTAATTTTTTGTTTTTGCTTTACAGTAGAGACTTATATAGAGTGAAGTAAAACAGAAAGAGAAAAACAAATACCGTATATTAACTCATATATATGGAATCTGGAAAAATGGTATAAATGATCTTATTTGCAAAACAGAAATAGAGACACAGATGTAGAGAACAAATGTATGGACACCACAGGGGAAAGGGTGGGTGGGATGAATTGGAAGTTTATTTGAGGAAATGGAGGCTCAGCATAATTAGTGACTGGCTCAAGGGAATCAAACACATAAGTAGGAAAGCCAGATTCTAACTCCTAGTTCAGTGCCCTTTCTATCTGACCATAGTCTAAGACCTGCATATATTCTAATCAAGTCCAATAATGCCATGACAAATAATTAACAAGGAAATTTTAAGTCATGTTAGCATTATATTCATAACGGTTTTAAACTTTTTTTTCCTCAGTCCTTTTTACAGAAAAGGTGAACTAGACAGAGGTCAAAGAAGGGGCACCCTCTGGCCCAAGCGATCAGGAATTCCCAGGGTATTAATAAGGGATTAGTCTATGAGAGTTCCTCCCCAAAGCAAGTGAATCTGGTCCTCTGAATTTAATCTTCAGTATTGTAGGATTTTAATGATATAAAAGTGTTAGAAAATAGCTGTGACAAGAGGATGACCTAAGCAGCTCTGAATGGTCCACTTGAAACACTGAAAATGAGAATGACAAGAATGCTCTTAGCTCTGTCTCAGGGGGATCAGCAGAGGAGCTTAAGTCTCAGATAACTACAAAGATATGCCGATGAGTGGAACAGAAATAATCTCTCACAAGCTTCTGAGATCACTCATCTCCCACGACTGCTCTAAACTGCTGCTGCTGCTGCTGCTAAGTCGCTTCAGTCGTGTCCAACTCTGTGCGACCCCATAGATGGCAGCCTACCAGGCTTCCCATCCTTGGGATTCTCCAGGCAAGAACACTGGAGTGGGTTGCCATTTCTTTCTCCAATGCATGAAAGTGAAAAGTGAAAGTGAAGTCACTCAGTTGTATCCGACTCTTAGCGACCCCATGGACTGCAGCCCACCAGGCTCCTCTGTCCATGGGATTTTCCAGGCAAGAGTACTGGAGTGGGGTGCCATTGCCTTCTCTGTGCTCTAAACCACCTGGTTCTATTTGTTTGAAAATAAGGCTCAAACCATCCTGCCAATATCAACTTGCATACTAGGCTTTATTTATTTATTTAATTGTTTTGTGCCACAGTGGCATTAAGGGATCTTAGTTCCCTGACCAGGGACTGAACTTGCCCTCCCTCCAGTGGAAGTGCAGAATCATAACCAGAGGACCACCAGGGAAGTCCCTTGTCATGCTAGGTTTTTAGACTAAGAAGAAGGTTCTAAAGAAATGGATAGATATATCTAGGCATTGTCAAAGGCCTTTCCCACTCAACAATTTAATACCTATTCATTTAGCGAGCACAGATTGAATCACACTCCCATGGCTCAGCACTGAGGCATCAAAAATAATTCAGATAACACTGCCCTTTACAAGCTTAGACTCTAACTGGCTTTTTGGTGCAAATTAGTTTTATATGATTTTAAAAGGCATGACTTAATTTTCTCAGGACCCAAAACCTCCTGGGTGAGTAAATCATAGTGATCCAGGTAAGATAATTGAGAAAACTGAGAAGTTCAGAGGTAAAAGCAAATCTAGCATCCCAGTCTAAATATACCAACATTCAGTCATATCTACCTCAACATCAGTACGTTTTCTCAATAATTGAACGAGGGCCATTTCTGCTAGAGGCCTTCAGAGATTAGCACTGGACTGAGACTCTACCATGCAGAGCTGGAGTCTTACTCCCCCTCCTGGGCAACCCCTACTGCCTCTTTCCTGCCTTAAAGTTAACATGGACCAATTAGTTTTGCTCATTAGTTTCAGATGAAATTGACTGAACCTGTCTGAAAAGTTTCCTTCCTCAATATTAAAGAAAAACAAAGGAGAAATAAGAATATTAAACATCCAAAACTTTTATTCTTACCAAGTTCCTTGGAAAATATTTTATTTTTCATTTTTTTGTTTTTATTTATTTTCAGCTTTCTCTCTTTCTTTTTTTAAACTGAAGTACAGTTGATATATGCAGGCAAGCTAATTAGGAAAAGCTTTCTGACCCTGTTAAAGCCAGCTGGCCTATAGGGCCTGAAAGTTCTGTCTCCTTCTATGTGGGATTCCCCAAAAAGTGGAGACTGCAAGACCACAAGGAGTAAAACATGTCCCCTTCCTAGCACCAGCTGGCCTCCACAAGACAAGCTTCAGAATGTTGTCACTATGCAGAGTTTTAATAAAAGTCCCAATTTTCACTTCAGTTTCTGGCTGGAAGTCTAACTAATCAGTGATACCATGATCAAGATGAAATATCCTTAGGGCAGAATCAACCAAACCCCAATATCCTACCACAACCCTGTAACCAACCGCACAGCACTCATACAGGAAGAACTACACGTGGGAAGTTGTCCCCTCACGCATTCCTATTCACCGTTTCCCTTTCCCACAAAGGCATGATAGGGAAGGAAAAGGCAATTGGGTGTCAGAAAGATTAAAGGAGTATAGTGAACGTTCCTGAGTTTTTGGGTATCCTACAGTAAAGCATCTGTCTACAATGAGGGAGACCTGGGATCGATCCCTGGGTCGGGAAGATCCCCTGGAGAAGGAAATGGCAATCCACTCCAGTACTCTTGCCTGGAAAATCCCATGGACAGAGGAGCCTTGTAGGCTACAGTCCATGGGGTCGCAAAGAGTCAGACACGACTGAATGACTTCACTTCACTTTACTTCACTTCAGGCTACTAGGATAAACAAAATCTTCATCATGAAATAACTGTATTCTTCCAGTCTCCTGTTGCTTTTGCTCAACAAGAACATGGCAATTTCATGAGATGGATTTAATCAGGAAAGGGGCAAAGCATGAGACCCACTGCACTGCTTTAAACCTTAACAACAATGAAATTTCTTTCTGGATTCTCCTTATTTTCAGGAACAATGAATTTGTGTGCCAATCCACATACATGTTTCCCTTGAACTTTTCTAGACCTTTTCTAGTCCCTTAGCTTGAAATTAAAGGCAATGATCAAAATTTGGAGGCTCTAGAAGCAGTTCTGATAAAGATTTTGTTTGAAACCTTTGGTTAGGAAAATAAGGAAACCTCAAAATCTCATGTATTTACTACTTGTCTTCTTCATAGACCACAGACAATAACCAAATAAACTGGTGATGATACCTGGAAATTTTGCATATTCTTATCATACTGGACAGTCTGAAAGTGAAAAGAAAGGAAACAAAGTAAAAATATTTACATTGGCAATAAAAGTATGAGAAAAGTAAAGAAGTAGAAGTTATTGATGAATCAGTGAAGCACATTTAAAAAACATGGATATAAAAAAATAAAAATAAGGATATCAAGGATACACTAGAACTATGTAAAACTCTGATAATGTTTATTGAGAAAAAATAATATTTTAAACTTTCTAGGAAAAAATGTTCTATTTATCTATACTGTACTTCTAAAAGATAAGGTATATGCCTTTTTATCTTGTTTTCATGGAAACATTTTTATAAATATGAAAAATATTATAATATTGATAATATTTAGAAAAAATGCTAAATAAAATTGAAAAGTTAAAAATTATCCATAATCTTGCTACCCATAAAGAATTGTTATCCTTAAAATCATAACATTATTATTATTAATATTTTGATGTATTTTATTCTGGACATTTTTGGGGAGGAGGCATGCATAAACCTATATCAATTATGCAAAAGCTTGAACATTACATAACAATCTAAAAATTGAGTTTTTGACAAATAAGCTCTAATGTCTTCATAGGAAAGAGGATAAAAATAAAGTGATAAACTTCCATCCAATTTTGAAAAGTCAGCTAAGGAAGCTGTCTTGCCTGAGAAGCTGGTAGAGTTGCTAATTCAATGGTAGGAAAACAATTGTTAACCCATTATTGTAAGTTCCACTTGACCCACATTACCCCTGAAATTTTAAAGAACTCCATTCATTCTCAGAAAACATTTATTTTTTTGTTTCGGTCTGAACTTAAGTAACTACTGGTATGCCAAAGTCTCAACACATGCTGTAACTTTACACTCCATTATAATATATATCTGTATATATCCACACACAAATATGTGTGTACCAATGTGTGTATGAGTATGTATGTTATATGTACATGTAATACATCTATGTACATGTAGTAGGCATACATGTCTAGGTATAGGGAGGTGTATGTGTGTGTGTATCCCTTGTACTAGAACATTTGCCAGAGTTTGTTTCTTAGTCCTTAATCATCCCTAATGCTGAAGAAGGGCAGAAGCATTTTTTTCTTAGCCTGAAAATTCAGTTGTTACGTAAGTATTATTATGATAACATGGCTATCATTTTATTCTTGAGGCAAGGTTATCAATTCTGGTGACGTCTATTTAATTCCAAGGGAATGTAAAATGGAAATGTATTGTTGGAAGCCCAAGGCTAAGAATATGCAGATAATCAGAAAGCCTTGAGAATATCTTGGTATATATAAACAACACTGCTACATTATGTGCATAACTAAAGAGAAACAGCTAGCTGATACGAACTTCAAGGAGGAGACTATAACTATACACAGAGAAGGAAACTGACATGAGCTCCTTCAAAACCCCATGTGACACCAAAAATAAGTAACAAAGTCTTCAACATGAGGAACCCAATGCCCCAAGAATGCAGAAAGATAAAATCAGTGACATTGTACTTATTTTCTTCTTTTGGTGAACTTCATCCTTGGAAATATATCCCTTCTTCCATTTTGAAGATTTATAATGTAATTCTTTATGCTTTAATGAACTTCAAGCTGGCCCCTAAAACTGTTTCCTCAAAATGTTTAAAACTCTTCCACGTTGGTGTTTTTAAATTTTTTAAAGACAGAAAAAATTTAAAAAAGAAAAGAAAAAACCCACCCTAGGAACTCCAAGTCCTGCCAATTTTTCCTTCCTGCCAAGTCCTATTAGTATAAATGAAGGGTTTATTTTAAGAAATGCCTGATAAATTACTCTACACAATCAGTAATGAGGGTACTGTCAGCAAAAGAGAATCATTTCCAAAATTGACTTGGCATTAAGGAGCTAGAGCCTTCTAAGCTCAAACTGGGTTATGTGGCCCCAGCCCCTGTGGATTCCATAAATCTCTCCCTTCTTCTCAGACAGAGGAGTTCGCTGATATGTGTAATTGCCGAGGTTTCTCTGTGTCAGCTTATGGTTTCTGAAAACTGAAACAAAACATGATCATTTTCAAACTTTCCTGGTCAACAGTTTCTACCACACTTCAGAGTTTCTTTTCTTCTTGAGCTTTGCCCCAGAGAAAAATATGAAAAACTTTAGGTTTTTATAGTAAAATTAAAAATACAGGCCAGTATGAAACAGAAAACAGCATGATGTGAAAAGGAAAAGGTCAGAGTTTCATGTTTCTTTCCTTTTATTTTTTTAAACATTTTATTTTACATTGGAGTATAGTTGATCGACAATGTTGTGATAGTTTCAGGTAGACAGCAGACAGACTCAGCCACACATGCACATGTACTCACTCTGCCCCCACATTTCTTTTAGGCTATAAACACTCACTAGGTGCCCTGTTCATATCCCATGTAACTTTGGAGAAATACAATCATGGTGATGTAGAGATTACAAGTCACTACTCAAACATCAGAGCAAAGAAGGGCCAAAAAGGACCACTTCTGGAAAAAAGGAAGAAAGGAAAATGCATAATTTAAAGATCCTGTGGATAACAAGAACCACAAAAGTTACAATTCCACATGGAAGATGACACTCATCCTCGTGATTTGTCCATAATTCCCCCACAGAAGTATGCTTCTCTTTACTCCTCCATCATGTGAAACCTATTGTATTTTTATTAATGAAAATCCTGAACTGAGAGCTCAGGAAAAAGAGACATGCAGTGGTTTCCTCTATCCCTAAACACTGATGGAAAACTCCCTTGTCTTAAAGTTTTATTTTTCTAAACGGAGAAATAGGTGGATGTTCTTTTTGATTAATTGTGGCAGCAAACCCCTACAAAGCTGCTGGAGGATGAAGAGTTTAAAGTTTGGAGTCTGTTATCTGTAAAACTTTTGTGTGCTCTTTAGAGAAATAGCATTATAAAAGTTAATGTGCAAATAAAATAAACAAATACCTCCAGGCCTTGCCCACCCATGAGCAGTGCAGACTGGTTCCCCTCAGTTTTCCCTGGCCCACTTATAAATCCCCCAGTGATGGGCTTCCAGTATTTGCTGTTAGACTATTTTCCAGCCACCAACTAAAAGACTTCCACTTACTCTCAGCAGCATCTGTATAATGTTTGTGGTGACCCTGCATCAAAATCTTGTTAGGCCTCCAAGTAGGAGACCAAAGTGTTTCACACAATTTATACTACTCATATTTTGTATTTAATATGTTTAAACACTAGGATTGGAGTTCAGCGTTTGATTCAATGCAGTCTGTACACAAGCTGACTAAATTACAGATGAACAGAAAAGATGCTGCATGCTTCCTCCCCTCTTACAGCAAGAGGAAAGATACCAGCTCTTCTCAGGAAGTATTTACAAGTTCCAAGCATTCTTAGCATCATGAATAAGCAAACTTCACAAAGGTCCTTAGAGGTCATCGAGAGGAATGAATTTCCATTTTGCAGATGAGAAAATTGAGATGCGGAAAGAGGTTGGGCAACTTTTTTCAAAGGCAAGGACAGAAACAGAGACAGACAAGCAGGAACACCCGACAGGATCTCAGACCCCTGAGCCATCCTGCCTGATCTGTTTCTCCAAGAGTGCTGTTCACAGTGATACTTACCTCTTCTTCTCAAGATGGGGGTGGGAGTGTTGGTCAATGTACATGTTAACATTTCTTAGGAGGCTGGAAGGAGGCCAAAGGGGCTGGATAAATGGTCTCTAATCATGGCTTGACTTGTACTTGGTAAAAGCCATCCAGAAAATAACAATGGAGTGGAAAATCTCCTCCTTATCCAAGACTCTCAGCCTCACATTACCTACCACAGAAGTACATTTCTACACAAAAAATTACTTCACAGCTCTTAGGTCTGATCCCTAGCTACTACTAACATCATATGTCATTAATTTGAAAGGTCAGGGTAAGAAAAGCATAAGCTTGGTACCAAGCAGGTGTACAATCTTAACTAATATTCCTTGCCTCCATGCACAGCCCCCATGTCTACGATCCACTCTGATTCTGTAGAGTCCTTTTTTTGTGGTCTTTGCTTCCCTTTGGGTGACAGAGAGAAATACTAGATCATTAAGTTATAATATAAGCCAATGGTGATACTTAGAGGAAAAATGAGTGCTTCTGAAATCATTCTATCTCAGAGAAAAAACATAGTGAAGATGGATGCAAATTTCACATGGTCTCAATTTCTACACACAACTTGAAACTCTCTGGGGCCAATTTTGGAAGTGGGTCCTGCACTGCTACACTCTTCCCCAGGCAAATCCAGCTTATTCTTAAAATTCTAATTCCAGGCTTGATCACTGTATCCTCATACCTATAAGGGCAGTGGGAAAACAGGTCTACAGAAGAGACTGCCAAGGCAGCCACGATGTATACAATCTGATTCTGCAACCTCTGGCCATAGCTGATTAAACCAAGAAAGCCCTGACTCAAGGGCACCTAACCTCTGGGTCTCAGTCTGTCTGACATTATGATTAATGGATTGACTTGGAAAGATAAGCAGCACCTAAATCCTCTCTGTGGACTCAAGAAGTGGGGAGTTAAGCCACTGAGCTAGTTAGCGGGGGCTTGCAGCTAACAAGGAGTGGTAGGTAGAGCTGGGGTACCCAGAGTAAGTCAAACACCTGCTGGATTTATGAGCAGGGAGTGACTACGGATCCACAGAGGAAGCCAGGTGGGAAGGGAGAGGAGAGTGAGGCAGTGCAGGATAGTTCAGAGAGACTGAGATTCCAGGGCAGTGACGCTGAGCTTCTGTCCATGCTGAAGCTGGTCATTCAGCTTCTCCCACGCACGAACTTTCAATAAATCCTGCTTCCCGTGAGGCAACTTAAGTGCACGTCTGTTTCTTGTAACCCAAAGAGCCTTGAGAAGAACAAAGGCCCCCAAGAAAATGATTAAAGACCTTCTGGGATAGTCCAACTAGTGCATCCAGCACCATGCATACACACAACTCTCTCCAGACCCCTGGCAATGTCAGGACTCCTGGAGGAGGGCACCCCCTAGTGCAGCTTCTGGTCACTTAGCATACTGCAAGCCACTTGATTCTTCCTCTCAAGTTAACATCAAGCATCACTAAAACTGGGCTTCCCCGTTAGGTCAGCTGGTAACGAATCCGCCCGCAATGTGGAAGACCTGGGTTTGATCCCTGGGTTGGGAAGATCCCTTGGAGGAGGGCATGGCAATCCACTCTAGTATTCTTGCCTGGAGAATCCCCAAGGATTTTAGCCTAGTGGGCTACAGTCCATGGGTTCGCAGAGTCAGATACAACTGAGCAACTAGGCACAGCACAGCACACATCACTAAAATATGTCACTCATATTTAGATTAAAAGATGACAAAAACAAAATTAAACAGAAAAAAAAGATGACAAAAACAAAGCCAACCAATACAAAAAGAAACCCCACCAAGGGAACACAGGGAACACCAATAGGGATATAGCTATTCGGTTTGGATCTGATGTCTTTTTACTCTAACCCTTAATAAAATATTACCTTACCACTTCCTAAAGAGTAATCCTGAGGTTCATGGAAAAAGATAACAGTGTTCCATCTGAGGCTACCTCCATATGTGCCTTTGTGTTCAAGCTAAGGAGAAAAAAAAAAATGTAGGAGCTATCCTAAGAGACTAATATCTGGGTCCAGGCACAAGGATATGAGCTCTGCCAGTGTTTGGTGAACATGAATCCAGGCAACCTCTCCAGATGAAGTGTTACAAAAAGCCACCTACAGTGGAAAAGCGAATTCTCTCATCCTTGCCTCTGCTAATGAGATTTTTTTCTTTTAACACAAAACTTCATTTCTTTACAAAGTAGTTTCTATAGATGAGATCCTCATTACAGAATCTGTAAGAATTTTAGGATCTTCTCTATAGGTCCCACTCTACTACACTCTACTACAAAGTATCTTTTCATTAGGGTTGCACAGTGCTCCCTGAGGATAAATAATCTATGTTTGTTTTGGTGTTTATTACACAGGGCGTTGTTTCATGAATGACAAATTGATTTTATCCTGCATGCCCATTCCAAATGAAGATTTGAACTCTGTATCAAGAAGGGTTATTTAAAGTCAAATGACCCATATGTTTGGTAGGAAAGAACCCAGGGTCGATCAGCAATGTCTGGCACAGGCATGGGATGAAAAAGAGACAGCCGACTAGGGACTGGTCAGCTTTAGTTTACACCTTTAATGTATTGGCAAGTGTTTGATTTAGCACGTTGCATTTTTGAGCTAAGTGCAAAACTTTTCTGCTTCAAATATCCCTTCCAGAGAGAAGTGCTGACATTCGAAATTAAAATAATACACAGAAAATAACACTGATATAAAATGTTGCCTCTAAGTTCTAAAAAAGTAACAGTAACTAGTTAACAACTGAAAATTCCAGAAGAATATTAAAACAAACCCAGGTAGTAAGGTTTTTCACATGATTTGGAAGGTCCACATGCCAGTTAAAGAGAAATAATCATAAAAATGAGAAAAATAAAAAGTAATGATGTAATAAACTTGGGCTTAAGTCCTAAAAAAACACAAAAATTCTTTCACACTAAGGTGAAGCTCTCCCTTCAAAATATGTGTGCTCCCCCTGTCTTTTTTCCTTATTTTGATAATTGAGAAACTGAGGCATAGTGAAAAAGAAAAACCGATTCAAAGGCCCCATTGTGAATCAGTAGCCAATTCTGAGCACAGAATATGACTCGATTTGGAGCTGACTTGTTCTGGCTCACAGACACCTGGATGACTCTCACAGCACAGGATGAAGGCTACCGCTGGGCACCTCCTTGCAAACTGCAGTGTGGCTCGGCAGGAGACTGGCAAAGGTTCACGATGGGCAGACCGCAGGTGAGAGGTCAGGAGATTAGCTGACACTGAAGGACAATATATCTCAACCGAATAGTCTTTTAAACAGAAACTTTACAAACAGGAAAAAAAGCACAATAACAGTTCCACAACCTGAACCATTTCTGAAAGTCTCATCTGTGTTCAAAGCATATATCAAGGACTTCCCTGGTGGTCCAGTGGTTAAGACTCCGTGCTTCCAATGCAGGAGGCGCAGTTTCTATCCCTGGTCGGGGAGCTAAAATCCCACATCTCCCATGGCCAAAAAATTAATAAATACACAAAATTTTTAAAAATATGTATCCTGCACCCCCTCTGACATTATATGATGACTTGATTCTATGTTGCTGCTTCTTTAAAAGAATTGGGAAGACTGTACCTATATTGATTTATTTATACTTTCATGAGAAGGGATGAAGTACAGAAATAATCCACTCACTTTACACTTAAGCTAGGCAGTTTAATATTTTGGGCTTGCTCTCTAAAAGAATAAAGTGCATCCGTCTAAAATCAGACCAGATTCTCTCCACTGGAGAAGGAAAGCAAAAACGGGATACAGTGCAGTGACTGTAGAATCAGACTCACATCAGTTGGAACACGGGACCTGCGTCTCACCTGCTTTGTGACCTTAAAGACATCCTTAATCTGAATCCTGGTTTCCAAATCCCTAAAGCAAAGAAAAGAGTATCCACCTTGCGAGATGGAAGAATATTTTTAAATAGTGTATGTTAGGCACCTGATCCAGGGTCTGACAGAGATAACTCAATGCACAGTAACTATTAGCATATAGATTTATCTTCTAGTGGGCTTCCCAGGCGCACTAGTAGCAAAGAACCTGCCTAGCAATGCAGGAGATGTAAGAGACACAGGTTTGATCCCTGGGTCAGGAAGATCCCCTGGAGCAGGGTATGGCAACCCACTCCAGTATTCTTGCCTAGAGAATCCAATGGACAGAGGAGCCTGGTAGGCTACAGTCCATAGGGTTGCAAAGAGTCGGACACGACTGAAGTGACTTAGCATGTATACCTCTTAGTTAACTGAGAATGCTCTGGATGTTTGCTTTTCTGGAAGACAAACTGGGGACATCATGTCCTGCCAAAAACCTCAGGTATAGTCAGTGGTTGAGTCCAGAAATAAAATACATCTATTGTGGGTCAGCGTATGTAACTGGACCAAGGACACTCACTGAGAGCAGAGCTCATTAGAATGTGCTGGCCCTTAAGACCACCTCCTTTCACTACAAGTTACATTAATGGTTACAGATGGTAAAGTAGGGCTGTTTTCAAAACCTTCAGAGGTATTGAGGTAACTCTAATGGCTCTCAAATAAATCTGTTTTTTTTTTTAATTTGTTTGTTTTTGCTATCTCTTCTGTGCAGAAACAAACCCCAGTAATACCACAGTTGAAATTGCATGGTATGGTAAGCAGTTACCAAAAATAAGTATCAAATATTACTGTAAAATATGCATTTTCCAAAAACAAGCATTTGGTCCATTTAAAGGGTTTTACTGTTGATTTGCAATTAAGAAGAAGCGAGCCATTTCATTTAACTTTTTCCTCCCTTCTTTCCTGAATATTACTAGTGGGAAAACACTTAATGACCATGAAAATTCAAGATACTTTAGATCTTGAAGATCAGGATAAACCTATGGTGTTCTTTTTTTTTTTTTTTTTGCCAAAGTACTTTAGTCATTATATTTCACAGTTGCAGTATTTGGGATAGCTTGAAAGTATGAAATTTTTGGGAAAAACCAACATAAAATGAAAACCCAGACGTCTATTCAAGGTTTTACAATCTGTATTTAAATTCCATCAGCAGCAGAAGTAATTTTGTCAGGAAATGTAATTGCATTTGGGCAAGACAGAGTGTCTTAACCTACAGGTTCTATGTGAGCGTCTAAAAATCCAAAATGTAGCAAACATCCACATGATCAGCGGCTGTCTCTCGATCTCTATCTATAAGATGAGAAAATGACAACTCCCTGAAACATTGATAACTGGGAACCTTTTAGGATTAATGTTTAACATCTATTTCTAAAGAACAACAAATATATGTGTACATATATTATTATACTATATATATGTATATAGTATAATAATCTACATATTTGTGAATCATTTTACCTAACTTCATATAATACTTTAATATATAAAATATATAATAATAATAGGTTGCTGTAACTTATTGAGCTCTCTTTTAAATAAATTAGAGCAAATCTTTCAGTTTTTATTTTGCCTAATATTTTGAAGGCATTATTTTGGCAATAAGAATGCTTGGTCTTTCAGTAGATAAGTTATTAAAATTACTTTGTAGAATTGCTTATCTTCTCTGTGACTTGTAGAAGGATTGTTTTGTAACCTTTGATAAAACAGAAGGAAAACTGATTTCCAAAACTCTGAAATAATTACAAGCATTAACAATTTTGGTGAGTCTTAAATTAGGGGGAAAAAAGGAAGTGTAACAAAAGAGTCAGTTTCCCAGATGAATTAGGCAGTATTGGGAAATCCTAAAATCTAATGCAGTGAGTGCATTTGCCCTCACTAAAAGTTGTTCAACACATTTCTGTACAAAACAGATTTATAACATCCATTTTCACTCTGATTTCCTGTTTCTCTGTCCATTCACTAAGCAAGTATGTGAAAGCCTCAATGGCTATGTGGAGTGTTTTAAGAGTTGACCTAGGAAGTGAGCACCCCTTGGGGAGTAGTTGGATTGGTTATTACTAGTTCTGAGCCCGGTATGTGAAGCTTTATGACCACACAGCTTCAGGAATGAATTACTTGACCTCAACTTTCTCCATAGGGGTGCACACCTCAATTTTCTACACTCATTTTCAAATGGCATTACAAAAACACTTTACTTATCTAGAGGTCAACTATTCTACAAACCCAACTACTTGGAAAACATGCAAAAAGCAAGCAAAAAATTATCTGTGCAGCCAAAAGTGATGTTGTAAAAACCCATAGATTTTCCCCATCAGAGATGCTGATCATTTAGAGCAAGTTTACCTTAATTTTATTAACAATTCTGATCATTATACTGATGTTTTTGAACCTATGGCAGATAAAAATAAATAGTTCATAAGGGCAAAGGGGGCTTCCCAGGTGGCTCTAGTGGTAAAGAACCTGCCTGCCAATGTAGGAAATGTAAAAGATGAGGGTTCTATCCCTGGGTTGGGGAGATTACCTGCAGGAGGAAATGGCAACCCATTCCAGTGTTCTTACCTGGAGAATTCTATGGACAGAGGAGCCTGGCGGGCTACAGTCCATAGCATTGCACAGAATTGGACATGACTGAAGCGACTTAGCATGTATGCATGCATGCACAAGGGCAAAAGAGGGAGCATTTGAAGCAATAAAGTAAGAGCAATATGCTATAAAAAAAAAAGACACTAATTCAAAGATTACATAAAAAGGACACACAATCTCCTATGTCTCATAAGTCCATGAAGACATCACTAACTTAAAAAAGAGAATTAGCATTCTTAATGATTATAAAAACAGAAAAGGTTTTGTTTCATTCCAACCATATTAATTAAGAAAGCCAAAAAGTATTTAAGTCAATTTATAAAATTTCATCAAATAAGACAAACACTTCAAAAGGATTATCAAAAATGATAAGCTCTGGTGATTCACCTATATCTATAGATTGACTCAAAAATATACACAAAATATTCACTTATGTAGAATAACTCATTCCCTCGGGGGGGGGGGGAAGATTTTTAAAGGCCAAAAGCTAAATTAATTACAGTAGATTGAATGACTGAATTTGAGAAAGCATATCTATCCAGTGCTGGATGATCTAACAGTAATTTAAAGAAATGATTTTTGTGAACTCAAACATGGGAATCTTAAAAAAAATAAAAAGAAGTACATTTGCCTCCAAGAATAAAGGCTTTTATCTACAAACCACAGGAACTTGAAACAATCTGCAAGGTTTGAGAATGGGCTGATATTCAGCAGGTGGTAACAGGAAAATTGGAACCACAGCCAGAAACCAACCTTTCAAGAAGACTAAGGTGCCCTCTTTCGTAGACTTATATGCATTTGGTGTGCAAAGTGGGGAAGAGGGGAGAAGTGAATGCATCCTGCTGAGGATGAAGGAGCATGCTGTATACGGCAGACTCCAGGGAAGTAGTCGAACACTACTAATGATTATACTGGGACAACAGACATAGACTGAGACAGTCCTGGGTGAACTAAAACATACAGTCACACTACTTTTAAGGAGCAAGTTGAAAAATACTCTGCTAATTAATTGTTCTCTAACAATTCTTGAGGTAGAGGATGCCACCAGGTAATTCAGGAAAGAATCCCATAGAATATCCTCCAGAAATGGTTTCCCTGATTCTTATTGTCAGTAATTCATTTCCTTAGTTAACCTCAGGTGACAGCTCCTATAACACATTACCAGTTTTAATAAAAGACAAATTCTGCCCTCCTTGATTATAAGTTTTTAAGAGGAAGTATCAAGTATTTTTATTATTATTATTGTTACATTAATTTTCAAGTCTTGTGTATTTTATTCTTTTAGTAGATGATAAATATCTGTTAATGACCACCAGAGTGTCCTTAAGAAAAAAAGACCTACACATTGAAAACAAAATGACACATTTATTGTCCCATCCAATCTTAAATTAATCTTACTAGGGTCAAACTAGTTGCTTAAACTAAAAGAATGCTATAGGAGTCTGGATTTTCCACACCATAGTACTTATTTTTCTAATATTTGTAGTACCATGGCACTGTTAAAACACATTTCATAAAAGAGGCATATCAGAACAAAAATGGCTAGAAACAAAACTATGTATTTTTTATTACTCAATAGATTTATTAGTTTACTTCTTAACTGTATAGTGTTATAATTACTTACATACTTCAGTCGCATTAATACAGATTAGTGTCCACATGCAATCTGCTGCATTTTAATGGATTAAACTGACATAAACATCCCTTGGTCACAATTTTTTCTAAACTATCTTTACAGGGAAAATTGGAGTGAGAATGTGAAGGAAATCTAAGTACAGTAGCATTCCTTTATCCGTGGGGGATGAGTTCTAAGAACCCAGTGGATGCCTGAAACCTTGGATAGTACCAAATCCTGTGTATACTCGTTTTTTTCTATGCATACATACCTATGATAAAGTTTAATTTATAAACTGGGCACAATAAGAGATTACCAACAATAATAAAATAGAGTATTATGATATACTGTAATAAAAGTTATGTGGATGTTTTCTCTCTCAAAATATTTTATTGTACCAATTTAGTAACTTTTCCACCTTAACTAAGCACTTATCATCCACTGCAGCCATAACTTTTGCAGTCTGAGAGATGACAGGAAAACTAGCACAAATTTATTCTTCTACCTTCACTATTTCATTGATAAAACATTCATTCTTACTGTAGATCTCAGCAACCTCAACAAACTTTTCTTATTAATGCCAGAACTTTCAACTTTTCACTTAACAGAAGCACGTTAGAGCTTATCTTTGGCATATCCAAATTGTCAGCAGCACTACTTTTGTGTTTTGGGGCCATTATTAAGTCAAAATAAGGATCACCTGAGCACAAGCACTATCATGCAAGACAGTGGATCCGATAACAAAGACGGCTTCCAAGTATAGGGCAGGATATGCTGGACAAAGGGGTAAGTCACATCCCAGGCGGGATGGAGCAGGATGGAACGAGATTTCATCATGCCACTCAGAATAGCACACAATTTGAAATTTATGAATTGTTTATTTCTAGACTTTCTTATTTAGCATTTTCGTACTTCAGTTGACTGCCGGTAACTAAAACTGTGCAAAATGAAACCACAGATAAAGGAGGATTCCTGTATGTCTTGTCATACACAGAATTTTAACTTTTAGAACCATAAAACATGCACATACACACACAACTACACGGGCTATATATTTGGATGTATACTGTATTAATTGCCTAGGAATTGCCTAGAAACGAAACTATTTTAACAGCATAAAATACAGTACAGCTGACATTAAAATATCTCCTCAAATCTCAAAATTTCTGGGATGTAGCCTTCTGAAAACTTTTGAGTTAACTTATCTATTCATTCAATATAAATAAATTTTTATAGCTACTTTGCTAGGCAATACAGTGATAAAAACAGAGTTCCTGCCTCAAACGGTTCACATTCCCGAGTGAAAGAGAGCCAGGGTAATAAAGGCATTTGACAGAGTTAGGTAAGGTATTCACAGGATGTCTGGGAGCACCAAGCAGGGACAGCTATCACAGTCGGGGTTAGGAATGTCTTCCCAGAACAGAAACACTATAATTTGAATTTCAAGTGATAGTGTGATGGATACGGCTCATTGTCCATTAATTCTTCCACAGAATTAATAACATCTGATATTTAGTAAAGCCAATGTTACCCCTCACTGCAAGATGAAAACTACATAACCCAGCCTCTTTCCAAGTGACTAAGCACTTGTTAATATATGTGAGCAGAGGTATAATTTGATACATTTCAGGAACCTTCCCCTAGAAGATAAACTGAGATGTGTTCCTTTTCCTGTTTGTGCTTCCCTCCATTTTTCTGTCTGGAACACAGATGTGATGGCTGGAGCTCTAAACACTATCTTGTACTATGAAGACAAAGACATACTCCAGGGGAGGCAGAGCAATGAGCTGGAAGAAACCTGATTTCCTGTGGACATCCCAGAGATGATATACCACACCAGTGCCAAACTGTTGACTTCTGAATTGTCACAGGAAAGAGAACTAAACTTCTATTTAAGAACTTTGTTATTTGGGGTCTCTGATACAGCTAAACATAATCCTGATTCAGCTGAGTAGAAGTTATCCAGGAAAGACAGAAAATAAAAGCTGTTCACTCCAGAGGAAACAACACATGCAAAATAATAGAGGCAAAGTAGAATGGTGCTTTAAGGAAACTTGCTAAGTTCAGCATGACAGGGGTTCAGGAAGGAAGTAGATGGGCAAGTAGCAGGCTTGATCAGCATGCTAATAAGTTTGGATTTAATTACACAAGCAGAAGGGCTTCCTTGGTGGCTCAGCAGTAAAGAATCCACTGGCAATGCTGGAGACACAGGTTTGATCCCAGGGTTGGGAAGATCCCTGGAGGAGGGAATGGCTACTCACTCCAGTATTCTTGCCTAGAGAACCCCATGGACAGAGGAGCCTGGTGGGCTACAGTCCATAAGGGTCACAAAGAGTCAGGCATGACTGAAGGGACTTAGCATGCAGACATGCATACATAAAAATCATTCCAAAACATATGTAAATTAAAAAGGAAAAATTCCATTATAAAGGAGCAACTTTATATAAGGCTCAATCCAAGAATCTACAACTGGTATTGGGGGAAGGGAGTGGACAACTATATTTCTTTCATTGACTTATTCATTTTGGGCCTTGCCTAGCTTGTTTAGGCTTCAAACAAAATTCCAGACAAAGTCTAAAGAAAGGTTTAGTTTCCTGTTGCCACTGTAACAAATGATCTCAAAGTTAATGACTTAAAACAACCCAAATTTATTCTATTACATTTCTGGAGGTCAGAAGTCTGAAATGAGCCTCACCAGAGTAAAGCTGACTCTTTCCTGAAGCCAAGTCTCAGCTTTTGCTCAAGTTATGAAGAGTAGTTTCTGTCTTCTCCCCGGGAGCTTTGTTCTGTCCTTAAAACCATTTTGACAAACTTGTCTTCACAGAATATGGGAAAAATCAATGATTCCATCTTGTTCTTGCCTTCTTCTTTCTTATGCCAGGATGTGAGTTCTGTTTCTGAATACCAACCCTGTGACTGAGGCCTTGCCAAGCAGAAGGATGTACATGGGATCCACTGCATACTCTTTGTTAGGGTTCTGTGATGTTCCTTGAACCTACCATTTCTGTTTGCATTTTCTGTCAGGTCCCCTTGCCATCTCTAGGTAAATGTTGTTGTTGTTTAGTCACTAAGTCATATCCTACTCTTTTGCAGTCCTGTAGCCCACTAGGTTCCTCTGCCCGCAGGATTTGGGGCTTTCAAGATATGGCTTCCCTGAGGGCTCAGATGGTAAAGAATCTGCCCTCAGTGCAGGAGACCTGGGTTCAATTCCTGGGTCAAGAAGATCCCCTGGAGAAGGGAATGGCTACCCACTCTGATACTCTTGCTTAGAGAATTCCATGGACAGAGGAGCCTGGTGCATTGCAGTCCATGGGGTCGCAAAGAGAAGGATATGACTGATCAACTAACACAAACACTGACCGTAGTCCACCAGGTTCCTCTGTCCATAGGATTTCCCAGGCAAGAACACTGAAGTGGATTGCCATTTCCTCCTCCTCGGGATCTTCCCAACCCAGGGACTGACCCTATGTCTCCTGCATTGGCAGGCAGATTCTTAACCAATGAGTCACACTGTATTTACCAGTCATCATGCCCCTCTTGATGGGTTGGCATCCTCTCCATAGCCCATGCACAGGCTGTCCCCTGCCATTCCTCTGATCCACACCCATGTGTGACGGGTCAAGTCCAAGTTCTTATGTCATTGGGATGCCCCATCCCGCTATGGCAACCAATCCTGCTAGTCTGCTCTGTAGTTTGATGTAAGATCCAGGGATCAATGAAAGATCTTTTGGACTAATGGCATTTTTAAAATACACCATTAAGATAGTTTTGGGGGTGGCTAAGGTTTATGAATAGCATAGTTTTCTTTTTCGTATCATACAATTTACATTCTATAGACATAGCTTGTGTGTATAGAAGTACATAAGGAGGGTTTTTTCCCAAGTACAGGAATTAATACTATACTTTTTATTATGAGTTCTATGAAGAGACCATCTATGTTATTAAAAAGAAAAAAGTTAGGTTAATCTCTACTAAACTGTTTTTAGTCTTATAGTTTAGGTAAATTTTTCTCTTTGTGAAATACAGACTTGAAGTCTTAAGTCACTGAAACATTTTCAAAAGCATTTAATAAGTAAATAAGGCAGATAAAACATATTCAAACAATTCTCACTTAGAGGTAGAGATATTGCTAATTGTATTATAGAATCATCATAACTAAAATAAGGTTTCCCTTAAGTATGGAATCCAGTTCTCAGCCTATACTACTTTATTCAGTCTCTTGCCTCCAGCCAATATCACTGAATTTCCCCCAGCACAAAGTAGACCTCACATATATAAAAATAATAACTGACATTTGTGTAATACTTAAAATATTTTACAAAACATTTTAAAATGGGTCGCATAAATGCTCACACACTTCAAATTGGATATATAAGCCATAAGTATAGGATTGGACTACTTATGTTAATAAAAATATGTATATGTATTTTTGTACATCCGCTCAAAATATATGTATCTGCTAAAGTCTAAAACTGACAGATTTTCCAGACAGAGAAAGAAAAATATCATATGATATTACTTATATATGGAATTTAAGAAAATGATACAAAGGAATTTATTTACAAAATAGAAACAGACTCACAGACTTTGAAACTAACTATGGCTACCAAATGGAAAAGGTGGAAGGAAGAAAAAGCTAGGAGGTTGGGATTAACATATACACTGCTATATACGTAATATAATCAGCGAGGACCTATTGTATAGTATGGGAAACTTTATTCAATATTCTGCAATAACCTATATGGGAAAAGTTATACATATGTATATGTATAACTACCTCACTCTGCTGTATACCTGAAACTAACACAACATTATAAATCAAATATACTCCAATATAAAATTTAAAAATTAAAAAAAAATTTTTTAAGATATAAAAAAGCTGACATACTTTCAAATAATCCAGCAGTCTTAACAGAGTGTTGTAGAAGAAAAAAGTATATTTCAAAGGCTTAATTCTCACTAACATACTGAGATTGACATTCTTATTAGAAAACAAAATAAATTGACATTAGAATTTGCAGGAACGTAGATTTGGGTGGGGGAAACAACAGGCATAATACCTATAATATAAAAACACAAAAGTGAATTTTGTTGTAACACCAGGATTTGTCTGTGGACAGTATAGATTGCTTTTTAGACTTTTTTGGGGGGAGGGGAGCAGGTCATGGTTTCAACCACATTTTAGATGTCAACCATATATTCCATTGCAAAAATAAAAAATGATGTTATAACAGAGTTCCACATGTTTAAGTAGAAGAGCATTGAAATAAACTTTTTTCTTTCTCCCACCTCATGGGAAAGTTTAAATGTTGACATTTCCTTTCATATATGTGAAGTATTTAATAAGCACAAAGAAGAGTGGTCCAAAGAAAATACATGGCTGAAAACTTAGAGGGTGATGCTTGATATTCAAGAAAAGCACCGGAAGAAGCTGAGCTGTCAGAGCGTTTCTCTGTGTACAAGAGAAGCTGCATTGGTTGACAGAAGTGGAAGATTTAAGTCATTTCAGAAACTGTTCAAATATACGCATTTATTCTATTTTTTCACCAAAAATTCCAGTTGTTCCCTCTTTATTTGCCTTCCTTTAGTTTTCTTTGTTATTACCCCCATATTCCTTTAAATAAAGACAATGGAAGCTAATGATAAAGAGAAGTCAAATTTGCTTTTTCTATCAGTTCAGAAGCTTCTGATTCTAAAGTTCATTTTTCTTTAGTCTCAAATATTTAAATGGATGATGTGAAGGCCTAAAAGTAAGTTGGTTACTTTTTATTTCAAGGGAAACACACAGTTTTGGGGTTTCTTTTTTTTACAAAAACATCCTGCCCTCAAAAGCATCTGGATCCCAGGCAGAGGGTTTGGGGAATGACTGAATGCAAAGAGCCCAAGAATTATCTTCAAGCAATGTTTGGTTTAGTGTTTTGTTGTTGTTGTTGTTTTAGTGAAAAGGATCCAGTGTCATAGAAAATATCTTGTTATTTCAACTAGAATAACTACCTTTGGTTTGGAGTTCTTATAGCTTTAAGACTAATGTGTTTTAAATAACACCTTTTTTTTTTTTTGGCCTTACTAGATAATTTCACAATTCAAGATGTAGGAAAATAGACCAGGAAGAATATTGTTTGTCATTCAGTGCAAATGAAGAGGCATTCATTGTTAAAACTCGTTGGATCTCCAATGCCAAATATGGAGTAAGCTGTCATACTTTCTGAAGACTCAGAGATCCTACTGCTATCTGCAGGCAAAAAAAGACTGAGAAACACCAAGGTGCCATTTTGATTATAATTTGAGCTACCATGAGAACAAAGAACTTCTAAAATTCATATGATATATTTACAAAACAGAAATGGAGTCATACACGTAGAAAACAAATTTATGTTTACCAAGGGGGAAGGGGGAAAGGGATAAATTGTGAGAATAATTGTGAGAATGACATATAAACACACTACTGTATATAAAATATATAGATAAATAATAAGGAATGAGGTTCCTGACATTGTACACCTGACAGGGATCAAAACCATCCCCATGGAAAAGAAATGCAAAAAAGCAAAATGGCTCTCTGGGAGGCCTTATAAATAGCTGGGAAAAGAAGAGAAGCTAAAAGCAAAGGAGAAAATGAAAGATATAAACATCTGAATGCAGAGTCAGAAAGAATAGAAAGAAGAGATAAGAAAGCCTTCCTCAGCGATCAATGCAAAGAAATAGAGGAAAACAACAGAATGGGAAAGACTAGAGATCTCTTCAAGAAAATTAGAGATACCAGGGGAACATTTCATGCAAAGATGGGCTCAATAAAGGACAGAAATGGTATGGACCTAACAGAAGCAGAAGATATTAAGAAGAGGTGGCAAGAATACACAGAAGAACTGTACAAAAAAGATCTTCACGACCCAGATAATCACGATGGTGTGATCACTCACCTAGAGCCAGACATCCTGGAATGTGAAGTCAAGTGGGCCTTAGAAAGCATCACTATGAACAAAGCCAGTGGAGGTGATAGAATTCCAGTTGAGCTCTTTCAAATCCTGAAAGATGATGCTGTGAAAGTGCTGCACTCAATATGCCAGCAAATTTGGAAAACTCAGCAGTGGCCACAGGACTGGAAAAGATCAGTTTTCATTCCAATCCCAAAGAAAGGCAATGCCAAAGAATGCTCAAATTACCGCACAATTGCACTCATCTCACATGCTAGTAAAGTAATGCTCAAAATTCTCCAACCCAGGCTTCAGCAATACGTGAACTGTGAACTTCCTGATGTTCACGCTGGTTTTAGAAAAGGCAGAGGAACCAGAGATCAAGTTGCCAACATCCGTTGGATCATGGAAAAAGCAAGAGTTCCAGAAAAACATCTATTTCTGCTTTATTGACTATGCCAAAGCCTTTGACTGGGTGGATCACAATAAACTGTAGAAAATTCTGAAAGAGATGGGACTACCAGACCACCTGACCTGCCTCTTGAAAAATCTGTATGCAGGTTAGGAAGCAACAGTTAGAACTGGACATGGAACAACAGACTGGTTCCAAATAGGAAAAGGAGTACATCAAGGCTGTATATTGTCACCCTGTTTATTTAACTTATATGCAGAGTACATCATGAGAAACGCTGGACTGGAAGAAGCACAAGCTGGAATCAAGATTGCCGGGAGAAATATCAATAACCTCAGATATGCAGATGACACCACCCTTATGGCAGAAAGTGAAGAGGAACTCAAGAGCCTCTTGATGAAAGTGAAAGTGGAGAGTGAAAAAGTTGGCTTAAAGCTCAACATTCAGAAAACGAAGATCATGGCATCCGGTCCCATCACTTCATGGGAAATAGATGAAACAGTGGAAACAGTGTCAGACTTTATTTTTGGGGGCTCCAAAATCACCACAGATGGTGACTGCAGCCATGAAATTAAAAGACGCTTACTCCTTGGAAGGAAAGTTATGACCAACCTAGATAGCATATTCAAAAGCATAGACATGACTTTGCCAACAAAGGTCCATCTAGTCAAGGCTATGGTTTTTCCTCTGGTCATGTATGGATGTGAGAGTTGGACTGTGAAGAAGGCTGAGAGCCAAAGAATTGATGGTTTTGAGCTGTGGTGTTGGAGGAGACTCTTGAGAGTCCCTTGGACTGCAAGGAGATCCAACCAGTCCATTCTGAAGGAGATCAGCCCTGGGATTTCTTTGGAAGGAATGATGCTAAAGCTGAAACTCCAGTACTTTGGCCACCTCATGCGAAGAGTTGACTCATTGGAAAAGACTCTGATGCTGGGAGGGATTGGGGGCAGGAGGAAAAGGGGATGAGATGGCTGGATGGCATCACCGACTCGATGGATGTGAGTTTGAGTGAACTGGGGGAGATGGTGATGGACAGGGAGGCCTGGCGTGCTGTGATTCATGGGGTCGCAAATAGTCGGACACGACTGAGCAACTGAACTGAACTGAACTGAATAAGGACCTAATGTATAGCACAGGGAACTCTTCTCAATGTTCTGTAATGATCTACATGGGAAAAGAATCTTAATAGGACTGCATATAAGTATACTTATAATTGATTCACTTTACTGTACAGCTGGCACTAGTGATAAACAGCCTGCCTGTCAAAGCGAGAGGCAAAAGATGCAATTTGATCTCTGGGTTGGAAAGATCCCCTGGAGAAGGGAATGACAACCCACTCCAGTGTTCTTGCCTGGAAAATCCCAAGGACAGGAGTCTGGTGGGCTACAGTCCAGGGGGTCACCAAGAGTCAGACATGACTGACACAGCTTAGCACACAGCGCACTGTACACCTGAAACTAACAGCATTGTAAATCAACTACACTCCAGTAGTAATTTAAAAACAAATAAAATTGGAACAATAGAGAACGATGAGCCTGCAGCACCACCAAGGAGAAGTTCTCTCCTCTGAAAGAGCATGCTGCCACAGCCTGTAGTCTGATCTGGAGACGTGGGCAAGAGTCCGGGCAGTAGCCATGCTCCTGTCCATGAAACTGGCAGCTCGCCTTGGACTCCAGGCCACAGGGGAGGGAAATAGGCCTGGGGTTGCCTCCGCCGGAAGCACTCACGGGGTAGATGCCTTAACAGATTCAATTCAGTGAAACGCCTCCAATTAAATTTCATTTAAAAATACAATCTTCAGGATTATATTGTTTTGCTTTGAAAGCCTACTCCACCCTACTCTCTTGAATGATTCCAGAAGAATTGTTTAGGTAACTTACTTTTTTAAAACCTTCCTGTCAGACCTGGTTTTTCCATCAGTCCTAATACACCATTTATATTTTTTTAAGAAAAGAAGAAAGCATTATAAAGATAGCCAAACAAGATGATATATATCATCTCTGCTAAGGTCCTGCTATGGAACTGAATTCCTTAGGTTTGAAATGCGTTCCATGAATGCAAAAGACATAAGCAGTCAGTCCTGATGGCTAAAAAAGGAGAATGAGGTAACAGTAACATTGATGGCTGTTTGTCTCAAATGTCCTATAAATAGGAATGTGAAATTAATTTTTTTTTTCAGCCTACATTCTATTGAAGGAAAATACCCTTGTAGTAAGCTGAGGTAAGGTGTTTAATAGAGAAAAAATAACATCTGAATTGTCATTTCCATGCTTGTAATTTGGGAACTTCTAAACTGAAACAAACAGGATACCAAGGTGCATATTTCCTGTAAAACTCCTGAGTACAGGATGACTCTTTGGTGGGGGGAGCAGATAAATCTACTGGATTTATCTCCCCCTGCTGTATGTGTGCTGCAGGACAGTTGGAAGAGGACTTACACGAGGCCTGCTATTGTAACAGCTGGTGGCTTTGGCATTTTCGTATAAACATGCAAGCCGAAGAGAAATTTCTCCTTTCTAATTGGCCCCGTTTCCCCTTTCCTGGGACATTCCACAATGCCACCAACAATGAAGTGCTCAGAAAGGAGGAATCATTTCTGTTTATGTGAAAATAAATCTAAACTCTGCAAGGCAAGGGAAGAAATAACAAAAAAGCTTCAAAGACAACACAGAGAAGTTATAATCAAATCTGGATGCTGTTTCTGAGATCTGACGGAGCTCTTCCATACACCAGCTCTGCATGTGCCGGGAGCTAGGACCAACTACCTTCCAGCCCTGTCTGCTCCATTCACTGCGTAGCCCCGGCCAAGCTGTTTGCTGAAGCTGAGCCACGGCCCTGCCTGGGTTAAGCATGGATAATGCTCCTGTGACTACCTGCTCTCAAACAGAAGCAAACTGTTTCATTCTCAGAGGTGCTTCCTATATACTAAGCCATTGGTCTCAAGTTTATAAAAGTGATGATCAAAAATGCCTTCAGGAGGCAGCATAGCATCGCAATAAGAGGGCATGGATTTTTGAGTCACTCACAATTGAATGCAAACTCACTGCCACTTACTGGTTGTGTGACCTCGGTCATGTTATTTAATTTCTCTGAGGCTCAGTTTGCTCATCTGTAAAATGGGGATACCAACATCTCTCTGAGTGGCAATAGAAAGATTAGAATCTGTTATATGAAAAGCACTTAATGCAGAGTCAAAAGTGTTAGCAAGTTTCATCACCTGCTCTTGATGGTAACTATCCTTATTACTCACTGGAAAAGACCCTGATGCTGGGAAAGATTGAGGGCAGAAGAAGAGGACGACAGAGGAGGAAATGGTTGCATGGCATCACTGACTCAATGGACATGAGTTTGAGCAAACTCCAGGGGATAGTGAAGGACAGGGAAGCCTGGCGTGCTGCACTCCATGGGGTTGAAGTGAGTTGGACATGACTTAGCAACGGAACAACAATCCTTATTACATTTTACATCACAAAGTGTATCTCCACACACAGTGTAACATAATGCATAGATTTTCTGTGATTCTAACCAGCAAGGATATTGCTATAATTCAGTTTAAGGGAAAACACGTGTAGAGTCTTGAAGCAATCCTAAATGTTGTGACCAGTTCACAACATCCTGGAGCAAATTAAATATTGTGCTCTATTCTTCGATTTCTGCTTCTAAGAAACATGAAAATGTGTGCATCCTTTTTAAAGGAAAAAAAAAAGCTTGGTTGACACCAGGATATAGGAAAGAAAAGTTTCATCCTGAATCTTTACCCAAATAACTCCACTGACTTCCCTTTGATGGCAGTCAAATCATCCTTAGTGGTAAATACTGTTTCTCTAATAGACTTCAAATCCAGCTTTCCTTTTGGTGCTTAAAGCCTGTTTCTTCTCATTTGCCACATTAGGCAATTAATTGGGTATTTATAGGCAGCTATCATATACCCCGCTGTCATCGCTACTCAGTCATACATCTTAAATTCTCCACATCTTGTACTTAAACCCTACCCTTAATCACCTCATCATCTTTGTCACATTTTAAAATTTTCCTTCCACTTAATCAACTCCATTTTCTAAGTGAGAGTATGAACCATTGTGCAGGATTCTACTAATGTAGCTTTCCTGAGGCTCAATGAAGAGAAAGTATTTTCTTCTTAAGCAATTTCTTTAGATCCCAGGATAGTTTCTGCTTCTAGTGCAAGAGCATCACCTTGGGAGCTGTTTTTGATCTGCACTTCGGTGTTGCCCTCAATCCATTTCCATTATTAATGCCTTGGAAAGAGGTGCTCATGAGTGGGAGCTGAGCCAACTTGGAGTGAAGCACTCCCTCCCCAAATACAGCCACTGGACCACCCAGACACCCACACTCCTGGTGGATTCTCTCCTGCCCAGTGTTCATAGGTGTTCAGACCTCATAGGGAAAAGAAACCCCTCCTGATATTCCTCACGCCTTCCTTGGTCCCTTGAGCTAAGAAACAAGAAAAATTCTTATCCTCAGAAGATGGGCAGCTTTCTATTTTGGCTGTCTCACCCTTTGTTAGTGTCAACTAGCTAATTTTTCTAGTGAATGACCATTACAATCTGTTCCATGTGGCTCCAAGATACACATGTTCTCAGTGTGGTGACCCACAACATGCTTTTCCATGGGATCTTAGTAAGAGTTCTGGAAAGAAAATGGCTCCATTGTCAAATAAGTTAGGGAAACTTGACATCTCCCTCTTAAAGACTCAAAGCTATCTTAGAATGTTAATGGATCTGAGAAACGTCTAAGTAAAGAAAATCCACAGACCTTTGTTTAAGGCAGCTTCCCAAACTTGTTGGGACAAGAGTCATTTCTTGGTGAGATATCTATGAAGACTTCAAGAAAGTAGTTTCTGCAGAGTGTATTTTGGAAATGCTGCACCATATTGTGGTTTTCCTCTCATTTTCCCTAAACAAGCTGTTACGTTCTTGTCTATGATCTCTGAATCCCTCTTGTCACCTGAGTGATCTGTCTAGCACAAGGCTGTTTTTGGAGGACACGCTCACATGGCTGTGGTATCTACTGACTCTGCAGACAACATATTTATCCAAGAGCTTCAAAGCTGGAAGATAAAGGGGCTGGTTTGGCCCAACACACAACTGGCAGTGAGAGTCCCAGGATTTCCATATTGCCACTGTGACTCACCTGATTGGTCACTGCCAAATGCCTCATTAGACAAGCTCCTTGTCAGTCAGCACTTGGCACAGAGTAGATGGTAGAGAAATGTTTGTTCAACAAAAGTTGAACAAATCAAAAAACAAATTTAAAAAAAACTCTATCTCTTTAGAGAAATATGCATGATTCTTCCAATGTTCCATGTTTGAAAAATAACTAATCGTGTGGCTCGTTTTATTTTCCCCCAAGAGTCATGGCTACTGTAGATACTGCTCTGAGTTTATTGATTATCTATGATAATCAATAAACTTCCACTTACTCCTACTCACTGAGCCTTTAGCATGTATTATTATTTAATTATCGTAAGTGAAGAAGTGCTTGATCTTCATATAACAGAGAAGACAGATGTTATTGAGACAGATTAGGAAAGCTGTCTAGTGTCTCCAACCATTTCTTGTAGAGCTGGGTTTGTATTCAGATTCCCCTGATGAAGCCCAAACACACTCCACTCTATACCACACATGTACAACACATGCAAATGGGAAAACAGCCTAGAAGTTAGCTAATTTTTTCTAGCAATCTTGTATTTTATTGCAATAATATATGTAACATAAAGTGTATCATTTCCACCTTTTTCATATGTGTGCAATTCTGTGGCATTAAGTACATTCACACTGTTGTAACCATTACCACCATCCATCCCCAGAACTTTCCCATCTTCCCCAACCAAGACTCTTTATCCATTAAACCCTAATTCTCCATTCCTCCCCACCTAGTCCTGGGCAACAACCTTTCTCCTTTCTGTCTCTATGAACTTAACTACTCTAAGTCTCTCATATAAGTGGAATCATACAGAATTTGTCACCATTTTTTTTTTTTTTGGCCTCCCCATGTGGCATGGGGGATCTTGGTTCCCCAACCAGGGATTGAACCTGTGCTCCATGCAGTGGAAGCATGGAGTCTTATTCACTGGACCATCAGGTGGTGGTGGGGGGTAATCACTAAGTTGTGTCTGACTCTTGAGACCCTGTGGACTGTAGCCTGCCAGGCTCCTCTGTCCATACTGGAGTAGGTTGCCATTTCCTTCTCCAGTGAATCTTCCTGACCCAGGGATTGAACCCCAGTCTCCTGCATTGCAGGCAGAACCACCAGGGAAGTCCCTAATTTTTAAATTCTTGCTCTGGCCGTAGTATCAACCACTCACTTGAAAACAAATCATGGTAACATTCTTATATCAACACAACACTGTTTGCAGGTTAATTAAAGTTGCTCGAAGGGAATTGGCTTGAACTTGGAAACAAAACCAGCCGCCAGTCAGCAAGAAGAAATCTGCCCATGTAGCAAGGACAGATCACTGCAAAGATGAGAAATCTGGGTAAGTCAAGGTGGCAGCTTAGCACCGTGGGTCTTTTGATAACTGAAATGTGCATATATTTCCCAAACATTTCTCTTTTTCTCCCCCTTTCAAACTGCTTTTCTGTTAATGTGTGAAAATAGTACAACTTGAGGGAAATGTAATCCACATGTTTTGGTGCATTTACACTTATATGCTCTTGAGAATACTGAAATGGCCTAACAATGTATTTGCTAGTGGACCTTTTTTCATAGAAACATAATAATAGACTAAAAAACAAACTTAATCCCTAAAGGAGGGAAGCTCAATCTAAGTTTAAATTACTGAAATTTAAACATTCTTAAACACATTTCCAAGCTCATCTTTAAATGAAACTTGTAAAATATATTAATCAGTCTTTAGACTAGAGACTAAAGTTGTAAGATAAAAAAATTCAATAACTGGTTCAACTTTCTTTTTTGGCTCAACTTTAGGAGACAGTAGGAAATGGGAAAAAAGAGGACAGATTTCAGACATGTTCAGACCTGGATTCCAATTGCTGCTGTAACACTTAGTAAATCTCAATTTTCTCATCCCATAAAATGGACATAATAATGTATGGCTTACAGAATTTTTCTAGAGCTTAAATAAATCATATGCACAAACAACTCATCTATATAGTACATATAGACAAGGCATACATTCCTCTGTTTCAAATTTGAATGGTCCACATGCAATGATGTTATTAAAATCTATTCACAAAAGGCATTTATATGCACCAATGTAAATTATATTTTTCTTTTAAACTAAAAGAATGCAAAGATCAATCCCATGAAAGCAAGAAAAGGCACTAAAAGGTCAAGTCAGTTACTTAAGGTCACATATTAACTTTAAGGCCCAGCAACAAAGAGAAAGCAGTTCATTACAAGTTTATGGGATGTAAACTGTTGAGAATATTTTTTTAAATCTATGTAGGGTTGTATTTCTCTTTCTGTGGCTAAAGCATCTTGGTGCTTTTATTTTACCATATACTCTTCTGAAATCTCCCCAGATGTCTCGTACTTTTTCTTAATTTTTAAGTTAATTAAAACTAGGTGTTTTTTTTTTTTTTTTGCTTGTTTGAAAAACATAATTTCTAGCAATAAGCTGGAATATAGAGTTCATAGGAACAGTTTCAATAGACACGGGGTTCTGAGGAGGTCTAACAGGTCAGCCACTCGGAGCGTTACACAGCCACCGTGACTTACATGATGTTCTGATGAAGGACAAGTTGGAAAGCACTTCAAGGTCCCTCATGCCTCCTCCTCTAGGCAGTGCCCTAATCTCAGTCAAAGGATGAGCCCAGGGACACAGTGATGGCTCATGCCATGCCAGATAAAGATATGACTGCTGGGAGATAGGGTTCCATAAAAGTCAGTACACAGTTAACACAGAAGACAGCCTTCACTTCTGCTGAAAAGGAGACAAGCAATGAACCTCACAGACCCAGTTCAATGCCAATAAATCCATAAAGTTGGAAGGTGATGGCATAAGTGGGATATTGCAAATGACCCACTGGTTAGGTTTAACTATCTGAAGGGTTTATCTAAGGTGTTTTGTTTTTTATTTTGATGTGGACCATATTTAAAGTGTTTATTGAATTTGTTACAATATTGCTTCTATGTTTTGTATTTTTGGGCACAAGGCATGTGGGATCTTAGCTCTGGACCAGGAATTGAATTTGCATCCCCTCCACTGGGAGGCAAAAGTCTTAACCACCAGGACCTCCAGGCAAGTCCCCTGAAAGTTCTTATTTAACCCTTTCACTACCATTTCTTTGCCTCCACCAACACTTCTTATTAGTATTTACAGTTCAGTGTGTGCCTAGTCAAAATTCAACTATAATCTTTTTAAATCAAAAGGTGGTTTACTCTACTGATATTTTTTTTTTATGTTTAAGTCTTCTTAACAGAATTAATCTTGACATCTTAAGGAAACGGATTTAAGGAGAACAATTTTCCCATGGCATTCAGCCCAACTGCCATCTTTTCATGGACCATAGAGTTTCTACCTGGCAATGCTGAAAGAGCACCAAGCCTTTCCTCTTTCAGAGAGAACTAAAGTCACCTTCTCCAGTCGGAAATAAACCTGGCAATGAGGTCAAGCAACTTCTCTACCCTGAAGCCCACTTGGAGGCAAAGTTAATGTCACTTCTTAATTATCCAAGTTAACTCCACAACATGGAAGTCCAAATTGAAAGATAATTTCAAGCCTTGTGCATTTAGTTATTACTTAGTGTCTGATTTTACTCCTCCAACCAATGTACATGTGTCACATGCATGTCCTGTGCTTAGTCGTTCAGTCGTGCCTGACTCTTAGTGACTCCATGGACTGCAGCCCACAAGGGTCCTCTGTCCATGGGATTTCCCATGCAAGAATACTGGGGTGGGTAGCCATTCCCTTCTCCAGGGTATCTTCCCGATCCATGGATGGAAGCCAGGTCTCCCGCATTGCAGGTGGATTCTTTACCATCTCAGTCACCAGGGAAGCCCAATTCACATGCCTCAATTCAGTTCAGTTGAGTTGCTCAGTTCTGGCTGACTCTTTGAGACCCATGACTAATTACATTTAATTAATTTATTCTTGAAAGATCTATCATAAATTCAGTATTTAAATTTGATCCAGAAAAAGACTTCTCTGAGTACCCAATGAAAGTTGAAAGTAGCAATTGCAGCAAGGACTCAAGAATTGACCCCTGAAAATGTCTGTTTCAACTTTCAAGACAAAGATAACAAAACTTGCTGTACTATCAGTGAAACTTCCACTTTCCCTGTGGTTTTGATTTATGCCTTTATTTTGCTTTGATTTCTAGATTTGTTTCAACATTCAGTGGTCAACTCAGATGATGTCAAATACACCTCTAACCTCAAGGATCATTCCATACAGTGACACTTGAGAAAACACCCCAATGCAGAAGTCCAATTAAGTAGGTATCTGGGAAAATTCTTTAGCCATATTTGGAAATATGAATTTCTAATCGTGAAAATAACTGTGCACCCCAGAACTTCATTGATAACTTAGGACTAATTTGTAACATGAATTTCTGGTCCTTTAGTCAGATTCACTTATCTTAGTGTCAGGGTTGATGAGGATGGTTGAAGAGTAACAACTGAGATCTTGGCCACTTTCCCGGTTCTGAATAACAGGAACGTAAATTCCCTGAGCATGAAAGTCCAGCTCTCACGAAATATTTCTTCCTCACAGCACAGATAAGCATCGTTGATGGAGATCCCTAAGTTATATCAGCGACAGTAACTTGGCTCTTAGGGCTTCTCCAGTTCCTGATGGAAAGACATTCCTGGGGATGCTATTTCCTCCTCCTGTTTCCTCCCTGCTCTCGTAGGAAGGAAAGTCACTCTAGCTATTCATTTCTCACTGAATGGTAATAATGTCTAAGACCTTGCCTCACTGTATCGGGACTTCCAGAGAAGGCTGCAGGCACTCAACGTCAAATCATCTGAGAATACGCTGATTTATTTAGCTCTCAGGGCATTGCCATGGGTTAAGAGTTTAATCAAGTTAAAACTAATTGAGGGCTTTGGGAAGTACCATGGCTAGTCTATTTGAAAACCCACTTCCCTGCCAGCTTTCTCTCATGCTGTTAACACACTGTAGAACCTTCTTCTCATCTTTGTCCTCTTTTTTACAGCTTAGCCCTGGTCCCCGAAGGAGTATGTTCTTTCTAGAAGATAGATTATACACTATACACAATGTGAAAACTTTACATACTCTTCCTGTTGTCATCTAAAAGATTTTCCTACCTGGAAGAAATAACACCTCACCTTTCACTCTCAGATTGGTTTTACTTAGGATTCCTTATAAGGACCAACATATTTAAACTTTACGGAGGAATATAAGCTGAAACTTTTGTTCCTCTTTGTCTTTTTCCCTAGTAAGATTTGTGACAACTTTTCCCCACGGCTGTTATCCATTATAGTAATTTAACTAAACTTTGAGGATTTGTGATTTCTGAAACATCATCTAATTTTCTCTGTAAAGGGAAGATAGAAAGCTAGAAGTAAGTTTTTAAAAGCAAGTTAAAGCCTTGTATAGCACAGAAGAGGAAGATTTGTAACTGGCAAGATACTAGGTGGTCACTCCAATTAATATATGTACTTCAAACTGGAAACAAACTAAAGATGTAAAATAAATCTCTTTCAGGTAGCTGGCATAGGTAGCCAATCGGTTCATAAAAAACGCATACTGCTTTAAATTGTCAAAAGTCATTTTAGTTATTTTTCATCTAATAGTTGTTTATCCTAATCATCATCCAGAAAACATCTGTTAAGTACTACCTTGGAATAAAAGGTGTTAAAATGACAGTGTCTTTGCCCTTCAGGAGCTTACAAAAGAAAGATGTTTCAGATCATCACTTATTAAAAAAAAAAGTCTTGCAAGACATTCAGAAATACGGTATGTTTGATCATCAAATAAAGACGTACATTCAAATTCTAAAAAAGTAGCCATAAAATCCAAATGTCAATACTCCGATAATTTGGTTTGAGCTACATTAATTCATAACTCCAAGAGATGGTGAAGGACAGGGAAGCCAGGGGTGCTGCAGTCCAGGGAGTCACAGAGAGTCGACACGACTTAGTGACTAAACAACAACAACATTAATTCATAGCAATGACTGTTCTTCTTGCACCCAACGCCCACTAGCTAAAAACTGTTGCAGTTTCCAAATATGAATATTAAAATACTATGAGGGAAAAAAAGTTAAGAAAATTTTATTTAAAAGAACTTGAAGCTGCTTTCTGAAAACAGACCAGGGGACCAGCAGACAAAGGTAAATCAATTTAAAATCATTTTGTAGGATAGAACACTGGTGCCTTCTCACACCTCAAATACTTCCCAGAAGTGCTATTAGAATCAAATAACGACCACGCACATTCACCAGGAGGTATTGGGAACAAGTTATGGTGAGAAACTTTAGAGTTATGTGTCAAATTGTATTTCAGTGACATCCTTTGAAGTTTGGAACTCAGCGCCAAGGCTGTTTTGGCACCTACACAGTACATGGAAGGACAATGTGTTCCTTTTTGGCTAAAAGGCCAGTAGCCAGTGGTAATCACAAGAAGATGAAAATGGAGAACGTGCTCAGTGGAAAGTGGCACTCCTTCCGTATGTGAGAACTAATGTAAGATCTTCCCACTAAAGTCACAAATAAGATGATGTTTATATGATGGCCTTTTACTGAGGAAATGCGGTATGAAACTTAATGTCCTTTTTTTCATTTCACTAATTAACAAATGAAATTTTTTTCAATTTCAAAGCTTAAAATTCAGGATATTAGAAGTTTTACAAAAAATTTTGGTGGTCTAGTGGTTGAGACTCCTTGCTTCCACTGCATGGGGCACAGGTTCAATCTTTGGTCAGGGAACTAAGATCCCAGATACCATGCAGTGTGGTCAAAAATTTTAAAAAAAGAAAAATAAAAATTTCCATGAAGTTAGAACCATTTTAGAAATCACACCTAAAAGCAGTCAATGAAAGCATCTGCCAAAAATAGGTTTGAGATTCTTCCCAAGCTCTTCCTCCAGGTCTCTCCCACCCCGCTGCTGCCACCACCCCACCCCCACCCTGCCTCCACGCACGGCTCAGGTAGTTGAGATGTGAGACCTCAGCCTAGATCTCCTTTACATTTTGACTTGTCTCTAATGTGATCATTACCTCCTCTTGAGGTGTTATTGTCCTGGCCTCTGGCTACCTCTCCAGGGTCACCTCTATTCCAGCCCTGTCTCAGTTCCTCCAGCACCTCGCTCAGCATCTCCACACCCCTCCCTTAGCCCACAGCAGTTTGGCCCAGCTGGCAACTGGTCATCAGTCAGATGTCTGTCTATATTCCACTTTCAGGGACAGCTTTCCTGACCTGCACTCTAGGCGAGGTCTCTCTCATCTGAGCTTTCAGATTATTCTGCTGTTGCCTCTGGTTCTCCGTGGAAATGCCCATCTCATTTTTCTCAATTTATTATTAAAAAAAAAAAATCCCTGGCAAACTGTAAGTTCCATGAGTGACTGGGCCTGTCCTGGGTACAACCTTACTACCAGAATATCATAGAGTGTGTGGAACATGGTAGGCTTAGTGACTTGAGCTATGTTTGTGAATGTGGGTGTGTTTAAGGTTTTATCACTCAACCAGGGTACCTTAGTTAATTGTGAGCAAATTAGTAACTTGTGCCCAATGTGATGACATGTCTGTCACTAAACTAACGGTGAGCTAAAACTAACGACTACCCCACTCACTGGGGACTCACAGAACACCGGATGGCTCAAGTTGGGCAAAGAGAGGCATGATGCATTTTCTCAACTCTACTCCAATTAATAATCAGGTTTTTTCCTCTACTTTTATCTGTAAAATAGACTATAAAGGTCAAATGAGATAGTAGTTTAACAAACAATGTATGGAAAAAGAACACAAGTATTAGCAAAACTACAACTCACATTTACTGATAATTCATGAACATTAACTAGTTAGCAAGCTTTAACTCTGACATGCATATACACAAATTAAATTTCATAATTGTTTACTAGAGATTGGAGGTAGTGGGAAATGATATGAAAAGATAGCATGTTACAATAGATATAAATTAATAAAGGAGACAGTTTGGACTATACTACTTGGTTTATTTTAATATGGATAATGCTTACAAATATTGGAACAATGTATTCAGTGCTGACAATAATGATTTAAGCAGCAAAAAGAAATTTTGAAGAGGTAAATAATTTCCCATCCCTGTAAGTTCCCAACATTGGTGGACTAGTAGTTTTAAGGTTTTAATCAATTAGCGTCTCCTATAGAGGACCTATAGGAGACCTATATTAGACCTATAGATTCTAATATGAGAATCTGAGGGAATGTTGTGGTTTTATACCTCTCTTTAAAAGGTGCCATAAATATTATTCTCCAAGAAACAAGTTTCTAGTAATGACTAAGACAGACAATCCTTCAAGCAAATAAGTGCAACGTATAGAAAATTCAGTACTGTTCACAAGAGGTTCACTAATAACAAAGGACATATAAATAGTTTTAATTATGATTGTCACTGTAAGTATAAAGATGCAGATATATATGTGAAACTGTAGAGCTACATTTAATGAATTAAAAAATGTGTCTCCACTGGCTAACTAGAAAACAGTGGAGCATAAAATCATTTTTAACTCTACTCACATTACCTGTTTTGGTAATATGGCATTGAGGCATTGTGGGAAAATCTGAGCTATTTCTATGGCATTCATGAGGTCTCCAATGAGGACAACCCTTACAAAGAAATGCAGAACTATCACTGATAAATAAAATCAATGAAAATAACAACCCACAGAAAAAAAATTTAATTGTTTACTGATAAATTCTCTTTGCATTTAATATCTCTTGTCCTATCTGAGTAGCCTCCCACTGAGACACACTGAATAGTAACTTTTTATCTGATGTCTGTGAGTGGAATTGCCTCTTCCCTTCATGGGGAGTCCAGATGTGCTGCTCTCAAAAGACACTCAGATACTAATTCCAAAAATAGTCTAAACACATGCATTCCACCTCAAGTCTGGGACCTCTTTTGTTGATAATTCTACAGAGAGAATATAAGATTAGTCAATAAGATAGACATAGCAACAAGATGCCTAGGTCCTATCAAAATTAAAAGAAAAATAAAATTCTCCAAAAGGAGATTTAAAAGAGATTGCTGTACATCTGAGAATTTTATCAGCACATAATATACGCTCAATTATATAAATGAATAAGTAATTTTCTTAGCTTTTATCAACATGCTGTTTTTTTCACTACTTTTCTATAGCCCATAGCTGTGTTGGTGGTTTAGTTGCTAAGTCATGTCTGACTCTTGCGACCCCACGGACAGTAGCCTGCCAGGCTCCTCTGTCCATGGGATTTCCCAGGCAAGAATACTGTAGTGGGTTGCCATTTCCATCTCCAGAGAATCTTCCTGACCCAGCAATCTAACCCACATCCCCTGCATTGCAGGCGTATTCTTTACCACTGAGCCACCAGGGAAGTCCCATACCCAATAGCATTTCCCTGTTAATATGTGATCCCAATCTCTGATATACTTATACCTACTCTCTATCTTACTTACCTCCCTTAATTCAATATAATGTTCTGTATACTCTTGAATATCAGAATTTCCTCCAATATGCTTTATTCATCATACTTCCCTCCTCTCATTCTTTTCGTTTGGCCAGTGGCCATGTCTAATCTGTTCTGGGACATTTTTATCCAGCTGCTCCCAAATCTTATAATTAGATTATACCCCAAAACAACTTAATAATAGCAGTTATTCAACAAATGAGATCTGATACCTATAGAAGTAAACACTTATGCCATTTGACTGAGGTGACTGAGGGATTTGAGAAACACTCAAATTTCAAGCAAGGCAAACAGGATATAGTTTCAGGAAAACAATAACCAAAGTTATATTCTAACTAATTTTATCATTCTCTGTTAGAATTAAAGAAAAAATAAGGAATGATTTGTGCATAGTTTGGAAAGAAAGGGACTCAGTGGACAAGTACATGGAGGGGCTTTCCAGCAGTGGCCAGAACAGATACAGCAGATCTGAGGAATAGTAATTTCATGATTACTAGAGAAGTATGGTCTGTGGGGGCTGATGGGTTGATTGCAAGCTGTTGCTACAATTTGAATACTCTGAGAGTTAGGCCTAAGGCTTCCGGCTACTGGAAAGAGAACACTCCCTGGACCTGAAAAACTTGTCCATTTACCTTAAGGCCAAAATGTCTTCAGTGAGTCTGTTGGGTATAAGTCAACTTCTACAAATTCAATATATTCTGGACTTACTGAAAGCATTTGGTTTTTTGATCTCAACAAAGCTAAGATCCATACACTAAACCATAGTATGCGAAGAAAAAAAAAAAAAAATGCCCTGGCCTTGCTTGGACACCGCCTCTATGGTGACTGGCTTGTTTTCTCATTCTCATATGAGCCAAGTACAATTTGATAATATTTTCCACATCTATCGCCGTCTATTTGTTGGCAGTGATATACGACACTTATGTGAATCCATGATTCCACAGAATGGAGTTACGTAACACAAGTACTTTTTGTCATCCAGACAATCAGAGTGAAGACACAAGTCTATAGCCTTAGCAAACATGCTCGTGGGTATGATTCTAGGATTCCCCTTTTATCAAAAATAAAAAATCTGGATAATGTCTTTACAAGCTGTTTGGAGGCTCATAGGTTACATACAGATATCAGCACACGGAATAAATTTATGAAGAAAGGAGTTAAGAAAAATAAAGATTTTCAAACCTGGGACTGATATTTTCCCCACAGTTGGATGCTTCATCTCCATAATGAGGTCATTGTGTAACACCTAAAATGTAAAAAAAGAGAGAAAAATAACTTACAAAGTAAATTTATCTTTAATCTCAAGGGATGTGGAAAGATACCTATTCAATCCATTGAAAAAAATGATTACAAAACAGAGATTTTTGAAATATTAACTTGAAAGTATTTGAGGTTAAAATGTTTTCATTTTATATTAAACCAAGTGAAGCCAAAAAGAATTAGAAGACTCAAGGCCTAGCCAACTTCATTTTTATAGTCTTCTTAGTCTTAAAAATGTTATTTGCTCTTAAATACAGGGTGTGATTCCCCCCTTTCATCTATTTTTGATCCTCTAAATATTAAAGCTCAGCCTATTCCTCCATGACCTCAAGCAGGATTGGACCAAGGTCAACTGCAGAAAGACAGAATATGAGAGGAACCAGGACCTGAAACAGAGGAGCCTACTGTAGTACATATGTGCTCCTAGAAATTTCTTCAGTGGAAGGTGTGGGCAGTCAGTCCAGTTTGAAAGGTGAATCAGAATATTCAGGAGGCCCAGGGACTACATAAAGTGGACAAATCAAAGCCACTGTGACAAGCCATGAGCAGAGCCAGCTGATAGGGAGCCCAGGTTAGAGTAGACCCTAGTCAGAGGCCTAAGCAGGAGACTGAAACCAAAGATGTTCTCAGTGGTCACAAGACCTTACTGATAAGACCAGGTTTTATAACTAGGACAAACTGAGAAAACTAGGGCAACTGAGAAAAAAAGCCAGAAACCCCATCCTGGAGGACTGATTCAATTTCATGCACTAGACCAAGAAAGGTATTTGGTGTCTCATCAAGAAAGTGGGTCTTCCCAGATGGCACTAATAGTAAAGCACCCATCTGTCAATGCAGGAGACATAAGAGAAGCAGGGACAACCCCTGGGTAGGGAAAATCCCCTGGAGGAGGGCATGGCAATCAACTCCAGTATTCTTAACTAGAGAATCCCAAGGACAGAGCCTGGTGGACTACAGTTCATAGGGTTGCAAAGAGTCAGACATGACTGAAGCGACTTAGCACAGCACACATCCAGAAAACAAAGTAGACTTGACCTCAGGGTTAAGAGTCAAGGCAGTTACTGGGACAGGGGTGTTCTATCAGAGCCCAACCAGCAGAAAGGTGGCTTGATGCTGAATCATTTGGCTACTCCCCTTCATGGATCACAGCCTATTGTGGCGAAGGGACTTGCATAATTCAATGAAGCTATGAGCCATGCCCTGCAGGATCATCCAAGACAGACAGGTCAGATCATAATGAAGAGTTCTGACAAAACCTGGTCCACTGGAGGAGGAAATTGCAAGTATTCTTGCCACGAGAACCCTATGAACAGTATGAAAAGGCAGAAAGATATGACACCAGAAGATGACTCCCCTGGGTTGGAAGGTATCCAATACGCTACTGGGGAATAGCAAAAGGCAATTACTTATAGTTCCAGAAAGAATGAAGCAGCTGGACCAAAGTGGAAATAACACTCAGTTGTGGAAGTGTCTGTGGTGAAAGTAAGGTTCAGTGCTGTAAAGAACAGTATTGCATAGGAACCTGGAATGTTAGGTCCACAAATCAAGGTAAATTGGACATAGTCAAGTAGGAGATGGCAAGATTGAACATCAACAACTTAGGAATCAGTGAACTAAAATGGACATAAATGGGCTACTTTAATTCAGATGACAGTTATATCTACTACTGTGGTCAAGAATTACTTAGAAGAAATGGAGTAGCCCTCGTAGTCAACAAAAGTCTGAAATGCAGTACTCAGGCACAGTCTCAAAAATGACAGAATGATCTCAGTTTGTTTCCAAGGCAAACCATTCAGCATCACAGTAATCCAAGTTTATGCCCCAACCACTGATGCCAAAGAAGCTGAAGTTGACTGGTTCCATGAAGGCCTACAACACCTTCTAGAACTAACACCAAAATTTAAAAAAAAAAAAAAAAAGATATCTTTTTCATCATAGGGGATTGGAATGCAAAAGAAGGAAGTCAGGAGATACTCTGAATAATATGCAAGTTTGGCTTTGGAGTACAAAATGAAGCAGGGCAAAGGCTCACAGTTTTGTCAAGGGAACACATTGGTCATAGCAAACACCCTTTCCCAACAATCCAAGAAATGACTCTACACATGGATATCACCAGATGGTCAAAACCAAAATCAGGTTGATTATGTCCTTTACAACCAAAGATGGAAAAGCTCTATACAGTTAGCCAAAACAAGAGCTGGAGCTGACCATGACTCAGATCATCAGCTCCTTATTGGAAAATTCAGGTTTAAATTTAAGGAAATAGGGAAAACCACTAAGTCATTCAGGTATGACCTAGATCAAATCTATTATGATTATACAGTGAAGGAGACAAATAGATTCAAGGGATTAGACCTGCTAGACAGTGTCTGAAGAACCATGGACAGAAGTTCATAACATTGTACAAGAGGCAGTGACCAAAACCATCCCAAAGAAGAAAGAATGCAAGAAGACAAAGTGGTTTTCTGAGGAGTCTTCACAAATAGCTGGGGGATGAAGAAAAGTGAAAGGCAAAGGAGAAAGGGCAAGATATACTCAACTCAAAGTAGAGTTCCAGGGAATAGCAAAGAGAGATAAAGCCTTCTTGAATGAAGAATGTGGAAAAAACAGAATGGGAAAGACTAGAGCGCTCTTCAAGAAAAGTGGAGGTATTAAGGGAACATTTCATGCAAGGATGGGCATGATAAAGGACAGGAATGGAAAGGACCCAGCAGAAGCAGAAGAGATAAAGAAGAGGTGGCAAGAAAACACAAAAGAAATATACCAAAAGGTCACAATGACCCAAATAACAATGATGGTGTGGTCAACTCAGAGCCATTCTGGAGGGTAAAGTAAAGTGGATCTTAGGAAGCATTACTACAAACAAGGCTAGTAAAGGTGATAGAATTCCAGCTGAGCTATTTCAAATCCTAAAAGATGCTATAAAAGCACTACATTCAATATGTCAGCAAATTTTGGAAAACGTCAGTGGCTACAGGACTGGAAAAGGTCAGTTTTCCAATCTCAAAGAAGGGCAATGCCAAAGAATGTTCAAACCACCAGGTAATTACATTCATTTCGCATGCTAGCAAGATTCTGCTCAAAATCCTTCAAGCTTGGCTTCAGCAGTACTTGAACCAAAAATTCCAGATGTGCAAGTTGAGTTTAGAAAGGCAGAGGAACCAGAAATCAAATTGCCAATATTCATTGGATCATGGATAAAGCAAGGGAATTCCAGAAAAACATCTAATTCTGCTTCATTGACTATGAACTTCCAGATGTTCAAGCTGGTTTTAGAAAAGGCAGAGGAGCCAGAGATCAAATTGCTAACATCTGCTGGATCATCGAAAAAGCAAGAGAGTTCCAGAAAAACATTTATTTCTGTTTTATTGACTATGCCAAAGCATTTGACTGTGTGGATCACAATAAACTGTGGAAAATTCTTCAAGAGATGGGAATACCAGACTACCTGACCTGCCTCTTGAGAAACCTATATGCAGGTCAGGAAGCAACAGTTAGAACTGGACATGGAACAACAGACTGCTTCCAAATAGGAAAAGGAGTACGCCAAGGCTGTATATTGTCACCCTGCTGATTTAACTTCTATGCAGAGTACATCATGAGAAACGCTGGGCTGGAAGAAGCACAAGCTGGAATCAAGATTGCCAGGAGAAATATCAATAACCTCAGATATGCAGATGACACCACCCTTATGGCAGAAAGTGAAGAGGAATTAAAGACCCTCTTGATGAAAGTGAAAGAGAAAAGTGAAAACGTTGGCTTAAAGCTCAACATTCAGAAAACGAAGATCATGGCATCTGGTTCCATCACTTCATGGTAAATAGATGGGAAAACAGTGGAAACAGTGCCAGACTTTATCTTTTTGGGTTACAAAATCACTACAGATGGTGACTGCAGCCATGAAATTAAAAGATGCTTACTCCTTGGAAGAAAAGTTATGACTAACCTAGATAGCATATTCAAAAGCAGAGACATGACTTTGCCAACAAAGGTCCATTTAGTCAAGGCTATGGTTTTTCCAGTGGTCATGTATGGATGTGAAAGTTGGACTGTGAAGAAAGCTGAGCGCCGAAGAATTGATGCTTTTGAACTGTGGTGTTGGAGAAGACTCTTGAGAGTCCCTTGGACTGCAAGGAGATCCAACCAGTCCATTCTGAAGGAGATCAGCCCTGGGTGTTCTTTGGAAGGAATGATGCTATAGCTGAAACTGCAGTACTTTGGCCACCTCATGCGAAGAGTTGACTCATTGGAAAAGACTCTGATGCTGGGAGGGATTGGGGGCAGGAGGAAAAGGGGACGACAGAGGAAGAGATGGCTGGATGGCATCACCGACTTGATGGACATGAGTTTGAGTGAACTCTGGGAGTTGGTGATGGACAGGGAGGCCTGGAGTGCTGCAATTCATGGGATCACAAAGAGTCGGACACGACTGAGCGACTGAACTGAACTGAAAGCCTTTGACTCTGTGGATCACAACAAACGTGGAAAATTATTAAAGAGATAGAATGCCAGGCTACCTCACCTGTCTCCTGAGAAACCTGTATGCAGGTCAAGAAGCAACAGTTAGAACTTTACATGGAACAATGGACTGTTTCAAAATTGGGAAAGGAGGAAGACAAGTCTGTATATTGCCAACCTGCTTACTTAACTTACAGGCAGAGTACAGCATGTGAAACACTGGGCTGGATGAATCACAAACTGTAATCAAGATTGCCAGGAGAAATACCAACAACCTCAGATATGCAGATGATATTACTCTAATGGCAGAAAGTGAAGAGGAACTAAAGAGAATCTCAATCAGTGTGAAAGAGAAGAGTGAAAAATCTGGCTTTAAACTTAAAATTAGAAAAACCTAATATCAAGGCATCCACTCACATCATTTTTTGGCAATTAGAAGGGGGAAAAGTGGAAGCAGTGACAAATTTTATTTTCTTGGGCTCCAAAATCACTGTAGATGGTGACTGTAGGCATGAATTTAACTGACACTTGCTCCTTGGCAGAAAAGCTATGACAAACCTATACAGTGTATTAAAATTCAGAGACATTACTTTGATGACAAAGGACCATACAGTCAAAGCTATCATTTTTCCAGTACATATATAGATGTGAGAGTTGGACTGTAAAGAAGACTGAGTGCTGAAGAATTGATGCTTTCAAATTGTGGTGCTAAAGAAGACTTTTGAGAGTCCCTTGGATAGCATGGAGATCAAACCAGTCAATCCTAAAGGAAATGAACTCTGAATATTCATTGGAAGGACTGATGCTGAAGCTGAATCTCCAATACTTTGGCCACCTGATGTGAAGAGCCAACTCACTTGAAAAAGCCCTGATGCTGGGAAAGATTGAAGTCAGGAGGAGAAGGGAACAACAGAAGATGAGATGGTTAGATAGCCAATGAGATGGTTAGATAACCAATTCAATGGACATGAATTTGAGTGAGCTCTGGGGGATAGTGGAGTACAGAGGAGCCTGTCATGCTGCAGTCCATGGAATTGCAAAGAGTCAGACACAACTTAGTGACTGAACAAAAACAATCACACTTGGCTACTAAAACAGAGCTACTTAAATCCTTGGCACAGAGAGGCTGTCATTTTTCCACCTGAGTGGGCAGAAAAACAAAAGCTGCCAGAGATCAAGTGCCCTCCAGTTGTGGGTAGATGTGATGAGGGCATGGAACTAGATTCTAGAACACAAAAGTTGAATTACATAATTAATTAACTTTTGTTGAGGAAACATATTGTGTCATACACAAATGAAAATGCTATGAAGTTGTTTTTGTAAGTTAGGTCTTTACCAGTTGGCGGCAACCTGTGTATACTGCATCAAAGAACCCCCAAATTCAGTTTATTATTGCTATCACTGCATCTTATTGAGACACATATGGGTGAATTACATATGGAGTGCTGTCTTCACCTGCACTGTCTACCAGGAGCAGAGCTTCTCTTGTGCTATTCTGTACATGGATCTAAAGGGCAGATGCTTTGAACTGTGGTGCTGGAGAAGACTCTCGAGAGCCCCTTGGACTGCAAGGAGATCAAACTAGTCAATCCTACAAGAAATCAATCAATCATGACTATTCATTATAAGGACTGATGCTGAAGCTCCAATACTTAGGCCACCTGATGCAAAAAGCCAACTCATTAGAAAAGACCCTGATGCTGGGGAAGATTGAGGTCAGGGAGGAGAAAGGGACGACAGAGGACAAGATGGTTGGATGGCATCACAGACTCAATGGACATTGTGTCTGAGCAAGCTCCAGGAGATGGTGAAGGATAGGGAAGCCTGGCATGCTGCAGTCCCTGGGATCACAGAGTCAGACACAACTAGGCAACTGAACGACAACAACAAAAAGGGCAGAAGTATTGCAGTGGCCCAGTGAACTTATGGACCACAATTTCACACTAATATCCTAAAGAGTAGTAGTTGTAATAGTTCTACAGCATTTTGAGCTTCAGGTTAAAGCAAGATTTGCATATCCCTATCTTTATTATGGACTATCTTTCCACAGAGCAAAAAAGCATGAAATAAATAAACTAATAAAAATGTTTTCTGGGACTTCCCTGGTGGTCCAGTGGTTAAGAATCCACCTTTCAATGCAGGAGACTCAGGTTCAATCCCTGGTTGGGGAACTAAGATCCCACATACTGAGAGGCAACCAAGCCTGAGTGCCACAACTAAAGAAGCCCACTCACTGCAATTAAGCCCTTGCGCTACACACTACAACTAGAGAAGATGCACGCTGCAACTGGAGAGAAGCCCCCACGCCCTGGACCTAGAGAAAGCCCTGCAATGCAACAAAGACCCAACAAAGCCAAAAACAAGTTTTCTCACTTGGAAAACTCAGGGAGAGAGGACAAATTTCCTTAGTTTTATCCGTTTTCAGTGAGCTTATTGGTTGCATTATGGAATAAGCTATCAAGAAGACAACCTCCTGGGTGACTTTTTAAGGTGAGAACTATAACCCTTCTGTGGCTAAATATTCTGGCTTCCAGTGTTTTCTTTGGGAATGGTTGCCACTTTGGGAATGATGCTTTTTAAATGACCATGTCAAACCTCCTCATTAAGGGTGAAGCCAATGCCAGAAGGAGATCCTTTCTAGGAATGCCTTGCCTTTCTTTTGGCATCACCAGCTTTGCAGCGAGAGCTGGCCAGAGAAAATTCTTGCCAGTGTTAGAACTGTGCTATAATTTCATTCTGGTGAGGCTCATTCTCAGCACCCGCCCAGCACAGCCTCCTCCTTTGTGGGGGTGGGGGCTAAATGCCAACTCGAGGTGCTAAATCTCAGTTCTACTGAGGACAGGAACAAAAATACCACGCTAAATTTCACTTGAAACAATTATCTGCACACTGAATCATTCTTCTCTTCTCGTATCTCTGTTGCCCTCCTGACTACCTCTTTGTAATAATACTGCAGTGCTACTCACAAAAGACAAAAGTGAGTGTTCTTAGCTAAATATAACTTAACTGATAGTGTTAAAATTAATTAACGCTGAATTTTAATCATGTAGCAAACGTGAAGTGTCAAACGTGAAAGGGTAGCTGGTAAAGGTCAAGGGACAAATGTCAAAGTTTTGCAAAGCAGAAGCTAGCAGCTGACTGAAGTTTTGCATGAAAGCAGCTTAAGGAGTGTACTCCTTTTAGTTCTTCCCCCACTGATGCCTATATGTGACATTCCCAATATGAAAATTTCTTATCGAACTGGATCAATTCCTTTGCATTGAAAATTGTTCAATTTAAAGCAGAAATACAAATTCTTCTTATGTTTGCAAAGAAAGGTAATTCCATTTCTAATTTGCTGGAGTGTTTGTACAATTATGAGGTAAATGGGCTACTCCAAGCCCCCATTTTCAGAAAGAATTGACTTATTCCCGTGCTTGGTGGCCACCTACCTATAAAATGTGAAATCAGAGATCCAGCAAATTCCATAGACTTTCTTTGTGAATCAGGTCAGGTAATCTCAGAACAACTGAGACTGTGGCAGTGTTATCCCTAGAAACTCTGCCTGATGACTCTGAATGTTAGGAAACTCTCCAGTCTTGTTTGTGAGGCGAGTCCTGCTCTGTTCAATAACATATTTGAGAACCTCAGGATCCAGGCAGCCTGTCTGGATTTTAACAGAACTCTCTGCTGCTGCACTTTAGACTTAGGTCCCAGTATAACTTCACCAGAAATGCAGGAACAGCCACTTGCTACCATTTGTATAACATTTCTTTGTAATCCTTACTAAATATCTCCTTTTCCTTCTCTCATCCAAAGGCAGCACCCTGATCTCTATTACCTTAACCAAGAAATTCAAATGTAAAGTGTTTTCTTTTCTGACCACTAACAACGTAATGGGGGCCTCAGCCTTAGGGAATTTCAACTGCCATTTTCCTTGAAGGAAATTTCATGCCTGGAACCTCAGTCTGGCCACTCAGGATATTCTCTGTTGCATAATGAGTTATTTTAAACTAAGGTGAAGGACCTTCCTGAGAATTCTGATGTGTACTTTGTCCTTCCTTTAACTTATTTTATCTTCCTTCAATCCTTCATGGTTTGGTAGCTCTTCAAAATTGAATTTCTTCTTTGAAATTTCAAAAGCCTCTTCTTGATAAGAATAGAATTTTAGACAGTGCACCAATCTCTCTCGCAAAGTATCAGGCCTATTTAAAATAAGGTCTCTCATTCTTCCTCAAGAGTTTTACAGATTGACAGCCTAATGATAGAGTCAAATGGTAATGTATTAATGATGGGGGGAAAGAGTAAAATGTATACCTTAAAGCCATGTGGGAAATAAAAGTTTAAGTAATAAAGTCTTTTAATAAAGTCCTATAGTAGGAAGGGCAGAAAAAAGTCTATAATATAGTACTAGCAAGGAAAAAATAGGGGGGAAAAAACCATAACACAAAAATCAATATAAGCAGTGTGGAGAAGGGAATGGCAACTCACTCCAGTATTCTTGCCTAGAGAATGCCATGAAAAGAGGAGCCTAGAAGGCTACAGTCCATGGAATCACAACAGTCGGACACGAGTGAGTGACCCCGACACACACACATATAAGCAGTGAAAATCTCTAGGAAAAGCAAGGGATCTGAGTCAAGAGTAGAATTAGCAAGCCATATACAAATAAAAAGAGAGAGATAGAGTACTGTTATTAAGTGATGAACACAAAATTCAGTTCAGTTGCTGTTGTGTCCGACTCTTTGCAACCCCATGGACTGCAGTATGGCAGGCCTCCCTGTCCATCACCAACTCCCGGAGTTTACCCAAACTTATGTCCATTGAGTTGGTGATGCCATCCAACCATCTCATCCTCTGTCATCCCCTTCTCTTCCCACCTTCAATCTTTCCCAGCATCAGGGTCTTTTCAAATGAGTCCATTCTTCACATCAGGTGGTCAAAGTATTGGAGTTTCAGCTTCAGCATTAGTCCTTCCAATGAATATTCAAGACTGATTTCCTTTAGGATGGAGTGGTTGGATCTCTTTGCAGTTCAAGGGACTCTCAAGAGTCTTCTTCAACACCACAGTTCAAAAGCATCAAAGGATGGACACAAAGGATATGTGTAAAAGACCTTATCAAAAATCAATGTAATACCATCAATGACATTAACAAAGATACCCAAAAGAGAAACAATCTATCCATTCATGAAAGAGCTGAGAGTAAAAGGATTAATGAACTGGCATTCAAAGTGCCTATATTTGGAAGGTAGGCAAAAAGAGACCTGAGCCAATTTTTTACAACACAGTTTCCATTCCATAATGAAGGAGTAATATCCAATGAGCAAAAGTAAGTAACTGTGTATATCTTGGAAGGAAAGGAAAAGATGTAGGTCAAGGAGGTCAGTTAAAGTCACAGAACAAAGATGATATTGAAATAAAGCATAAGGTTAATTACAACGATACATATAATAACAGCAGCTTTTGCTCAACAAAACTCAAGGGTCAGACATTGTGTCAGAAACTAAAGAGTTACTTCCATTTAATCCTCCTAGTGAGAGGATTAATTAACTAGATAAGAATTGCTATTGCCTGCATTTCTACTAGTAACATGAGGAAAGCCTAAAGTGGTTAAACAAAATACTCCCAAGATTTTATAAATTAATAAGTAGCTGACTTTGGATTATAATGTAGGTATGTCTGACCCTAAACTGACTCCATCAGTTGGAGACTTACTAAAAGAAAAAGTAGAAAAGCATCATTTGATTTATCATTAAAATAACTAGCTGATGAGGTCAATTCTGTAAAATAAATTAGTCAATTTATTGGAGGGGGGGGGAATCATTCAAATGGATTGCCTGACACCATGCAGCCCAATTAATGAATACACTGAATTGCTCCCTTCTAGGTATCCAAGGATATTCTGGCTCCCATAGAGACAACGGTTGTGGAAAGAGGAAGCATTCTGGTCTGGGCCTGGCTGAGATTTTGAGGGGGATCACTAACCAAATTGATGACACAAACCACAGCCTTGTCTAGCTCAATGAAACTATGAGCCATACCGTGTAGGGCCCCTCAAGACAGATGGGTCATGGCAGAGAGTTCTGACAAAATGTGGTCCACTGGAGAAGCAAATGGCAAACCACTTCAGTATTCTTGCCTTGAGAACCCCATGAACAGTGTGAAAAGGCAAAAAGGTATGACACTGAAAGATGAACTCCCTTCCCAGGTTGGTAGGTGCTCAGTATGCTACTGGAGAAGACTGGAGAAATAATTCCATAAAGAATGAAGAGATGGAATCAAAGCAAAAACAACACCCCGTTGTGGATGTGACAGGTGATAGAAGTAAACTCTGATGCTGTGAGAGCAATATTGCATAGAAACCAGGAATGTTAGGTCCATGAATCAAGGCAAATTGGAAGTGATCAAACAGGAGATGCCAAGAGTGAATGAACATCAACATTTTAGGAATCAGTGAACTAAAATGGACTGGAATGGGTGAATTTAACTCAGATGACCATTATATCTACTACTGCAGGCAAGAATCCCTTAGAAGAAATAGAGTAGCCATAATAGCCAACAAAAGACTCTGAAATGCAGTATTTGGATGCAATCTCAAAAGTGACAGAATTATCTCTGTTAATTTCCAAGGCAAACCATTTAGAGTAATCCAAGTCTATGCCCTGACCAGTAATGCTGAAGAAGCTGAAGTTGAATGGTTCTATGAAGACTTACAAGACCTTCTAGAACTAACACCCCAAAAGATGTCCTTTTCATTATAGGGGACAGGAATGCAAAAGTAGGAAGTCAAGAGCTACCTGGAGTAACGGGCAAATTTGGCCTTGGAGTACAAAACAAAGCTGGTCAAAGGTTAGCAGAGTTTTGCCAAAAGAATGCACTGGTCATAGCAAACACTCTCTTCCAAAAACATAAGGGAAGACTCTACATATGGACATCACCAGATGGTCAATACTGAAATCGGATGGATTATATTCTTTGCAGCCAAAGATGGAGAAGTTCTATACAGTCAGCAAAAACAAGACCAGTAGCTGACTGTGGCTCAGATCATGAACTCCTTATTGCCAAATTCAGACTTAAATTGAAGAAAGTAGGGAAAACCCCTAGACTATTCAGGTATGACCAAAATCAAATCCCTTACAATTATACAGTGGAAGTGACAAATAGATACAAGGGATTAGATATGACAGACAGAGTGCCTGAAGAACTATGGATGGAGGTTCGAGACATTGTACAGAAGGCAGTGATCAAGACCATCTGCAAGAAAAAGAAATGCAAAAAGACAAAATGGTTGTCTGAGTAGGCCTTAAAAATAGCTGAGAAAAGAAGATAAGCTAAAGGCAAAGGATAAAAGGAAAGATATACCCATTTCAGTGCAGAGTTCCAAAGAATAGCAAGGGAAGACGAGAAAGCCTTCCTCAGCTATCAGTGCAAAGAAACAGAGGAAAACAATAGAATGGGAAAAACTAGAGATCTCTTCAAGAAAATCAGAGATACTAAGGGAAAATTTCATGCAAAGATGGGCTCAATAAAGGACAGAAATCGTATGGACCTAACAGAAGCAGAAGATATTAAGAAGAGGTGGCAAGAATACATAGAAGAACTATACAAAAAAGATTTTCATGACCCAGATAACCATGATGGTGTGATCACTCACCTAGAGCCAGACATCCTGGAATGCGAAGTCAAGTGCGCCTTAAAAAGTATCACTATGAACAAAGATAGTGGAGCTGATGGAATTCCAGTTGACTATTTCAAATCCTAAAAGAATGCTGTGAAAGTGCTGCACTCAATATGCCAGCAAATTTGGAAAATTCAGTAGTGGCCACAGGACTGGAAAAGGTCAGTTTTCATTCCAATCCCAAAGAAAGACAATGCCAAAGAATGTTCAAACTACCACACAATTGCACTCATCTCACACGCTAGCAATGTAATGCTCAAAATTCTCCAAGCCAGGCTTCAATAGTGTGTGAACCATGAACTTCCAGATGTTGGAGCTGGATTTAGAAAAAGCAGAGGAACCCGAGATTAAATTGCCAAAATCCACCAGATCATCAAAAAATCTAGAGAGTTCCAGAAAAACATCTACTTCAAAGCCTTTGACTGTGTGGATCACAACAAACTGTGGAAAATTCTGAAAGAGATGTGAATACCAGACCACCTGACCTGCCTCCTAAGAAATCTGTATGCAGGTCAAGAAGCAACAGTTAGAACTGGACATGGAACAACAGACTGGTTCCAAATAGGAAAAGGAGTACATCAAGGCTGTATCTTGTCACCCTGTTTATTTAAGTTGTATGCAGAGTACATCATGAGAAACGCTGGGCTGGAAGAAACACAAGCTGGAATCAAGATTGCCGGGAGAAATATCAATAACCTCAGATATGCAGATGACACCACCCTTATGGCAGAAAGCGAAGAAGAACCAAAGAGCCTCTTGATGAAAGTGAAAGAGGAGAGTGAAAAAGGTGGCTTAAAAGTCAACATTCATAAAACTAAGATCATGGCACCTGGTTCCATCACTTCTTCGCAAATAGATGGGGAAACAAAGGAACAGTCAGAGATTTTTGATTTTTTTTTTGGAGGGGGAGCTCCAAAATCACTGCAGATGGTAACTGCAGCCATGACATTAAGAGGCTCTTGCTCCTTGGAAGAAAAGCTATGACCAACCTATACAGTATATTAAAAAGCAGAGACATTACTTTACCCACAAAGCTAGCGCTGAAGAATTGATGCTTTTGAACTGTGGTGTTGGAGAAGACTCTTGAGAGTCCCTTGGACTGCAAGGAGATCCAACCTGTCAATCCTAAAGGTAATCAGTTCTGAATATTCATTAGAAGGACTGACGCTGAAGCTGAAACTTCAATATTTTGGCCACCTGATGCAAAGAACCAACTGATTGGAAAGATCCTGATGCTGAGAAAGATTGAAAGTAGGAGGAGAAAGGGATGACAGAGGATGAGATGGTTAGATGGCATCACCACCCCGAAGGACATGAGTTTGGGTAGGCTTCAGGAGTTGGTGATGGACAGGAAGCCTGGCGTGTTAAAGTCCATGGGGTCACAAAGGGTCAGACACGACTGAGTGACTGAACTGAACTGATCTAGAGGGTGATATTGGGCAAGGCACTTAAGTACTCTGAAGCTCAGAACCCTCAGCAGTCAAAACATGACAACGATATCTGTTTCTCAGGAGTTTGTGAGGATTAAGTGAGATTAAAAAATGCAAAGCAGTGAGCATGTTGTCTTGGACAGAGTAAGCTCAGAATGAAGTGAAGTGAAGTGAAAATCACTTAGACATGTCCAACTGTTAGTGACTCCATGGACTATACAGTCCATGGAATTCTCCAGGCCAGAATACTGCTAGCCTTTCCCTTCTCCAGGGGATTTTCCCAACCCAGGGATTGAACCCAGGTCTCTCACATTAAAGGCAGATTCTTTACCAGCTAAGCCACAAGGGAAGCCCAAGCTCAGAATAAATGGCATCTGTTTTTCATTATCGATAGACTAGGTTCAAACTCTAGTTCCATTAAGGACCAGCTCACTGCAGATGGTGATTGCAGCCATGAAATTAAAAGACACTTACTCCTTTGAAGGAAAGTTATGACCAACCTAGAAAGCATATTCAAAAGCAGAGACATTACTTTGCCAACAAAGGTCCGTTTAGTCAAGGCTATGGTTTTTCCTGTAGTCATGTATGGATGTGAGAGTTGGACTGTGAAGAAGGCTGAGTACCGAAGAACTGATGCTTTTGAACTGTGGTGTTGGAGAAGACTCTTGAGAGTCCCTTGGACTGCAAGGAGATCCAACCAGTCCTTTCTGAAGGAGATCAGCCCTGGGATTTCTTTGGAAGGAATGATGCTAAAGCTGAAACTCCAGTACTTTGGCCACCTCGTGCAAAGAGTTGACTCATTGGAAAAGACTCTGATGCTGGGAGAGGTTGGGGGCAGGAGGAGAAGCAGAAGACAGAGGATGAGATGACTGGATGGCATCACTGACTCAATGGACATGAGTCTGAGTGAACTCTGGGAGTTGGTGATGGACAGGGAGGCCTGGCGTGCTGCGATTGATGGGGTTGCAAAGAGTCGGACACGACTGAGTGACTGAACTGAACTGACTGATGTGGCTCTGAGGCACATTTGTTCATGCAACAAACAAACGTTAAATGTATTAATGGTTATGAGTAATAATAAGTATTAAGTGCCTACTAATGTGCTGTGATTTGTTAAGTGCTAAGGGAAAACTGGGTCATAGAAAAAAAGTAAAGTCCTTGCCCTCAAGAGGCATGTGTATATGTGTTCAGTCCTGTCCAACTCTGCGACTCCATGGACCGTAGCCCTCCAGGCTCCTCTGTCCATGGAATTTTCCAGGCAAGAATACTGGAGTGACTTGCACTGGTCTCTTATTATTACACAATGTCTGTTTATTTTTCAGCTACATTTTCAGTACTTTGAACATTATCTGGCACTATCTGGTAGATGTTCAACAGTATTTATAGGCTTTATTGAGTTAAATATATTAGTTATTAATATTTGCTTATTTAAGTAGTAAGTGGCTCCTTTTGGTTTCATTTTTGTATGGGTAGGGGAGATGGAAGGAGAACTCTTGTTTGAAGCTTTTAATAAATCCCTAAAGTTCTCTTGACCAAAATATACTTATTTTTAAGAACATAATTATCAAGTTCCATTGTTCTGTTGTAATTCCCTCAGTTTCCTGAAGTTTTCCAGGTGATCTTGAAACTTTCCTAGATACTGCACATTCCAGAGGCCATGCTGAGAAGCTCTGCAAGGATCATAGCCATTAACCATGGGAAAAAACCAAAAAGGGTAACTCTAGGAATTCAGCAAAACAATAGGCATCACATTTACATGTAAAGTGAATCTAGCCACACTTGAAGAAAATAATCATAACATTCTTGAGAAAACTTAGAAAACTGTTTCCAATATTTTTAATATTGAATATTTTTAATATTCACATAGGAAGTTAAAAAAAAGCACTGGAATAATCTCATTTATTGTACTGTACATTTTATCAGTGTAGTCTTTACTCTGGCTCAATAAAAAATATTTGAAAAGTTACATAACTGAAAGCATAACTTAAAATTAACAAGTCAAAAGTTAATTCAACTGTTCCTGAAAACCATGACCACAAAAAAGAGCAAAGATAACATATAAATTCATAAAAACTTGACATGTAATTGCCTAACTTTACTTGCACAACGGAAATCAGATTTAAATGTTGACATTGTTGGTTTTCTTATTTCTTTTGAAACAATTACTGTAACCTAACTTTTTTCTGGTGCTAACAACGCACGTGACACAGACCTTCCCCTCTTTTCTCTAATTAAAAATATTAATATTAATCATCCAAAGAGGTATTATAATACATATCATAGTTTGAGTTCTAATCAAATGACCACCCATGCACCCAGCTTAAGAAACAAAACATTAACAAAATGTTTAAAGTCCTAAGTTTGCCCCAATCCTTCCCTTCTCCATCCCCAAATAATCATTTCCCTGAATTTTTTTATCATTTCCTTTTTTTAAAAAATCTGTACTCCATATTCACATATCTCTTAACAATTTAGTCTTTGCTTTCACCTATTTATATCAGTGAAGTCATGAGTCTGCATCCTTCCTGACTTGCTTTTTCTCTCAGCATTGTTAGTGATATTCATCTAATTTTGAAGCTTGTGGCCATGGCCCAATTGTGATCATTCATGTAAAGTATGCCATTACATAAACTTATCATAATTTATTAATTCATTCTACTCTTTTGTTGTTTCCAGTTATTTCACCATGATAAATAATGCTGTTCTTAACCCATCTCTTCATGCAACATACATTTCAGCTTATTTTTCTAAATGATTTATCAACCATTCTCACCAGCAGTGAATATTATTTTCACTTGCTTTATATCCTTAGCAAAACTTGATGTCCTCAGAGTTTTTAGATTTTCCCAATCTAATCCCTGTGTGATGTTATCTTATTGAGGCTTTAGATTTTATTTCCTTGATTGCATTATCAATCAGTTCAGTTCAGTTTAGTCTCTCAGTCCTGTCCAACTCTTTGTGACCCCGTGGACTGCAGCATACCAGGCCTCCCTGTCCATCACCAACTCCCGGAGCGTACTCAAACTCATGTTCATTGAGTCGGTGATGCCATCCAACCATCTCATCCTCTGTCGCCCCTTCTCCTTCCAGCTTCAGTCTTTCCCAGTATTAGGGTCTTTTCAAACTGAATCAGTTCTTTGCATCAGGTGGCCGAAGTATTGGAGTTTCAGCTTCAGCATCAGTTTTTCCAATGAATATTCAGGACTCATTTCCTTTAGGATGGACTGGTTTGATCTCCTTGCAGTCCAAGGAACTCTCAAGAGTCTTTTCCAGCACCACAGTTCAAAAGTATTAGTTCTTTGGTGCTCAGTTCTCTTTATAGTCCAACTTTCACATCCATATAAGATTACTGAAAAAATCATAGCTTGGACTAGATGGATCTTTGTTGGTAAAGTAATGTCTCTGCTTTTTAATATGCTGCCAAGACTGACCATAGCTTTCTTTCCAAGGAGCAAGCGTCTTTTAATTTCATGGCTGCAGTCACCATCTGCAGTGATTTTGCAGCCCAAGAAAATAAAATATTTCACTGTTTCTATTGTTTCCCCATCTATTTCCCATGAAGTGATGGGACCAGATGCCATGATCTTCGTTTTCTGAATGCTGAATTTAAAGATTTTTTCACTCTCCTCTTTCACTTTCATCAAGAGGCTGTTCAATTCCTCTTTGCTTTCTGCCATAAGGGTGGTGGCATCTGGGTATCTGAGGTTACTGATATTTCTCCCAGCAATCTTGATTCCAGCTTGTGTTTCTTCCAGTCCAGCGTTTCTCATGATGTACTCTGCATATAAGTTAAATAATCAGAGTGACAATATGTAGCCTTGACGTACTCCTTTCCCGATTTGGAACCAGTCTGTTGTTCCATGTCCAGTTCTAACTGGACCTGAATACTTGCTTCTGGACTTGCTTCCTGACCTGCACACAGATTTCTCAGGAGGCAGGTCAGGTGGTCTGGTATTCCCTTCTCTTTCAGAATTTTCTAGTTTGTGGTGATCCACACAGTCAAAGGCTTTGGTGTAGTCAATAAAGCAAAAGTAGATGTTTTTCTGGAACTCTGGCTTTTTCGATAATCCGCCGGATGTTGGCAATTTGATCTCTGGTTCCTCTGCCTTTTTTAAAACCAGCTTGAACATCTGGAAGTTCACAGTTTATGTATTGCTGAAGCCTGGCTTAGAGAATTTTGAGCATTACTTTACTAGTGTGTGAGATGAGTGCAATTGTGCAGTAGTTTGAGCATTCTTTGGCATTGCCTTTCTTTGAGATTGGAATGAAAACTGACCTTTTTCAGTCCTGTGGCCACTGCTGAGTCTTTCAAATGTGCAGGCATATTGAGTGCAGCACTTTCACAGCATCATCTTTTCAGATTTGAAATAGCTCAACTGGAATTCCATCACCTCCACTAGCTGTGTTCCTAGTGATGCATCCTATTACCAATAAGGTTGAGTATACTTCCCCTGCTCAGTAGGTATTTATATTTCTTCAGTGAAATGCTTGTTCAAGTGATTTGCATGTTTTCTATTGGCTTAATTATTTTTTCTCATTGATTCATAGAGTTATTTATATATTCTGGCTTTAAGTCCTTCATTGGAACATAAATTGAAAATAGTATGGTTTTATTTTTTCACTCACTTGCTAATGAAAGAAATAAAAGGGGACTTATATGAGTGGGGAAGCATATTATGTTCTTGGATAGGAAGAATCAACATTGTAAAGATGTTAGTTCTCAAATTTATCTTTGAGGAGGTTCAATGTAACTCTTACTAAAATCCTAGCAAAGTTGTTTGAATCTATAAAAAGCTTATTCTAAAATTTATTTGGAAAGACAAAAGCCCCAGAATGACTTAAATAAGAATTAAGTGAAAGGGAATCAGTCTATATGACATAAAGTTATACCATATAATTGCTCTATAGTACATCACTGCTAAGAGAGTATGGTATTGGCAGAGAGATAAATACATAAATTGACAAAATAGAGAGCTCAAGACATATATCCATACATATGTTCCCAAATAATATCTGGCAAAGGTGTAAATGCAGTGGAAGAAGGCTAGACTCAACAAATTATATTGGAGCAATTGGGAAAAAGGAAAAAAAAAAAAGAATCACAACCTAAATCTCATCTCATAACTCAAACACAAATTAACTCAACATGGATCATGGACTTCAATACATAATTTAAAACTATAAAATCTTAGAAGTAAATATTTGACATCACTCTAAAAAGGATCACATTAAGGGGATGAAAAAGCTAAGACTAGGAGAAATACTTGCAAGCAATGTATCTGACAAAGAAACTAGTATCTCGTATATATAAAAAGAACTCTTGCAACTTAACAGTAAAAGAAAAAATCTAATTAAAAGATAGGCAAAAGACATGCACAGACATTTCATTGAAAAAGATATACTGATGGCAAAGCACATGAAAAGTTGTTATATCATTAGCCATTAGGGAGATGCAAATTAAAAGCACAAGGAAATATTACTAAGTATCTACCAGAATGGCTACAACTCTTAAAGTGACATCAAATGTTAGCAAGGGCTTCCCAGGCGGCACAGTGGTAAATAATCCACCCGCCAATAACAGAGATGCATGAGACTTGGGTTCAGTCCCTGGGTGGGGAAGATCCCCCAGAGGAGGAAGTAGCAGCTAACTCACTACAGTATTTTTGTCTGGAAAATCCCATGGACAGAAAAACTTGGCGGGCTGCAGTCCATGGGATCACAAATAGTTGGACATGACTGAGTGACTGAGAACACATGCACTCAAATATTTTCCCCACATTTACTTGTTTGGCAGATATACATCTATACTTTCACTATTCTTTTCCTTTAGAAATTTTAACATTCATATTTAATTGAACAAAATAGAAATTTGATCACTATCTATCCATTTATCCTCATGCCCATTTACATGCCAGATGTTCTCAAACTTTCTCAGTTCCTATTATGTCTCACTACATTTTTCACAGTGCTTTTAGGCAAAAAAATAAAGAATATTTTGCTTAAGTGATTATGTCAAAACAACTTAACACACATTTGTATCCAAAAAACTTAGTAGCCATTTGACAATAATAATAGACATAAATGGAAAGGAAAAATGATTTTATTTCCTTCTCCAATAACTCAATTACTTTCTTATAGCACATTGTGCACTTGTTAGGCATGGCACAACTTCTCAGATCTCAGAATAAAACTGAGTATTTTCATTGTCTTGATTTTTATCTTGGGTTATTTCATTGATTTTTATCTTGGGTTATTTTTTTTTTTCACAGAAACATTTATTCAAAACCAAGTTTAAAAAAAAAATAATAATGTAATCAAAAGGAACAGTACAATTCAAAGCTGAAACCGTGAACTGCTCTGAGCTGGCATTCCATGCTGTGTCCAATAGATGCTGCTGCATCCCTTAGAAAATGTCAACGTCTTCCGGTGCCCCGGTGCATTCCCTAGGATGCCATGGGTGTCTCAGTATACAGATTGGGAATAATAACTATATGCTATTGTCATTCAATATTTTGGTTCTATCTTTCTTTTCATTAAAAAATTAGACATTATTAATATTGTTTTCAAAGTCAATGTTTTTAGCTTCCTTCATGCCTACCAGAATTTTGCTTTTTTTTTTTTTTAAATCATAGGACTTCCTTCCCCCATGGTTGCATTCCCTCTTCATGTAGGATATTTGTTAGAATTTCCACAGTTATCTATTCATAGTAAATTCCCTTGGTCTTTATCTTCATATAAGTTATCTTATTTTGCCCTCATTCTGAAAGATAGTTACACATTTCTAAGCTGACAGTTATTTTCTGTTGGCACATTGATGATCTTATTTCACAGCCATGTGCTTTTCACTGTTGTTTTAGGAAGTCGTCAATTGGTCTAATTGCCATTCCTTTATATGTACAGATTTTCCTCCACTCATGACACGGTTACGTCCTGATAAAGTCATCATAAGTTGAAAATGCATTTAATGCACCTAACCTGCCAATCATCATAGCTGAACCTAACCTACTTTAAACTTGCTCAGAACACTTACGTCAGCCTACAGTTGGGCAAAATCATCTAATTTGATGCCTATTTTATAATACAGTGTTGAATATGTCATGTAAATTATTGATCTCCGAAAGTTAAATACAGAGTGACTGTCTATGTACAGAGAGGTTATAAATGTATCTGTTGCTTACCCTCATGACCATGTGGCTGACTGGGAGCTGCATTTGCTGATGCTGCCCTAGCATCATGAGAGAGTCTACTGCATATTGCTGGTCCAGGAACAATTCAAAGTATGCTTTCCATTGAATACCTATCACTTTCACATCACCATAAACTGAAAAATATTAAGTCAAACCATAATAAGCTGAGTACAAGTCTGTAATTTGGTTTTATTCTGTCTCTCTGGCTGATTGAAACATCTTCTCTATGTTTTTGCTTTTCTATCATCATTCTAGGTCTCAACTGAATTTTTATTTAATCTCATTTTTATGTGACCAATTTTGTATTAACTTCATGAATCTGAGGAATTAGGTCTTCAAAAGCCCTGGAAAATCCTCAACCATAATCAAATACTGCCTCTAGCTATATATTCTCTGTCTTCCCCTGGAAGACCAAGTACATATATATAAGCTAGATATCAGATGTGATCATTCTATACCTCTCTGCCTGTCTTACACTTGCTCTCTTTGTCTCTCTGGGCTGGAGTTCTAATTATCTCATTCATATGTAGTGTACCAGATCATGAATTCTCTCTTATTCTATGTCGAATCAACTGTTAAATTTGTCTGTTGTACAGTTATACTTTATCCAGAGATGATTTGCATTTGCTTCATCTAATTGACGCACCAGCAAAACAGGACTACATTCACTAACTTTCATGCTTGTAGATTTCAGTTCAGTTCAGTTGCTCAGTTGTATCTGACTCTTTGCTACCCCATGGACTGCAGCATGCCAGGCTTCCCTGTCCATCACCAAATCCCGGAGCTTGTTCAAACTCATGTCCATCAAGGTGGTGATGCCATCTAACCATCTCATCCTCTGTCATCCCCTTCTCCTACTGGCTTCAGTCTTTACCAGCATCAGAGTCGTTTCAAATGAGTCAGTTCTTCATATCAGCGTGGCCAAAGTATTGTAGCTTCAGCTTCAGCATCAGTCCTTTCAATGAATATTCAGGACTCATTTCCTTTAGGAGTGACTGGTTTGATCTCCTTGCAGTCCAAGGGACTCTCAAGTGTCTTCTCCAACACCACAGTTCAAAAACATCAATTCTTCAGTGCTCAGCTTTCTTTATAGTTTAACTTTCACATCCATACATGACTAATGGAAAAACCACAACTTTGACTAAATGGACCTTTGTTGGCAAAGTAATGTCTCTGCTTTTTAATATGCTGTATAGGTTGGTCATAGCTTTTCTTCCAAGGAGCAAGTGTCTTTTAATTTCATGGCTGCAGTCACCATCTGCAGTGATTTTGCAGCCCAAGAAAATAAAATCTCTCACTGTTTTCATTGTTTCTCCATCTATTTGCCATGAAGTGATGGGACCAGATGCCATGATCTTCGATTTTTGAATGCTGAGTTTTAAGCCATCTTTTTCACTCTCCTCCTTTACTTTCATCAAGAGGCTCTTCAGTTCCTCTTTGCTTTCTGCCATAAGGGTGGTGGCATCTGGGTATCTGAGGTTACTGATATTTCTCCCAGCATCTGGATTCCAGCTTGTGCTTCATCCAAGCCAGCATTTCACATGATGTACTCTGAATATAAGTTAAATAAGCAGGGTGACAATATGCAGCCTTGACGTACTCCTTTCCCGATTTGGAACTAGTCTGTTGTTCCATATTCAGTTCTACTGTTGCTTCTTGACCTGCATACAGATTTCTCATGAGGCAGGTCAGGTGGTCTGGTACTCTCATGTCTTTCAGAATTTTCCATAGTTTGTTGTGATCCACACAATCAAAGGCTTAGGCGTAGTCAATAAAGCAGAAATAGATGTTTCTCTGGAATTCTCTTGCTTTTTCGATGATCCGGCAGATGTTGGCAATTTGATCTCTGGTTCCTCTGCCTTTTCTAAATCCAGGTTGAACATCTGGAAATTCTTGGTTCACATACCACTGAAGCCTGGCTTGGAGAATTTTGAGCATTACATTGCTAGTGTGTGATGAGTGCAATTGTGCGGTAGTTTGAACAGTCTTAGGCATTCTTATAGATTTAGAAGTCTTATAATGGAATTAATTTCTGCCTTATCTGCATGACAGTAGGTATGTGGCTAAGATATCTCATGAGAGAATTTTTTTCTTTCTCTCCTTCAGAAGCCAAAGTCAAGGCCAGAATCCCTACTGTTTCAGTCTTCAGTACAGATTTTAAATTTACTTTTTTTTTTTGTTTTGCTTTTTACCTAGTTCACCCATGGAAAATGCTAGCCTTTAGATGTTCAAGTTTTATTCTGAAGTTGAACCTTCCACCTAGTGTGTGATTCAGGATTTCTGTCCCATCCCCATTTCTCTTGGCCCAATGAGTTAAAGTTCCAAGCCCCTAGGTATTAGCCAGAGTACAGTTTCATGCAACCATGTTTTCTAGCAACTTCTGTACCAGTAGGCTTTCTCTGCTCACGTAGTCCCCCATATTGACAGAAACAAAGGTCCTTACAGTGTTATCTTGTCCTCTTCTAAGCTATACTGTTCAGGCTTAATTTGGTACTCCAAACTTTCCCAATATTAATTATCCCAGGGAATAAGAAAATTAGCAACTACTAATAAAGACAAGATTTTATTTTCTTGGGCTTCAAAAACGACTGCAGACAGTGACTGCAGCCATGAAATTAAAAGATGCTTGCCCCTTTGAAAAAATGTTATGACAAACCTAGACAGCATATTAAGAAGCAGAGACATTGCTTTGCCAACAAAGGTCCATGTAGTCAAAACTATGATTTTTCCAGTAGTCATGTACGGATGTGAGAGTTGGGCCATAAAGAAGGCTGAGCAATGAAGAATTGATGCTTTTGAATTGTGGTGCTGGAGAAGACTCTTTAGAGTCCCTTGGACTGCAAGGAGATCAAACCAGTCAATCCTTAAGGAAATCAACCCTGAATATTCATTGGAAGGAATGATGTTGAAGCTTAAGCTCTAATACTTTGGCCACCTGATACAAAGAGCCAACTCGTTGGAAGAGACTCTGATGCCAGAAAAGATTGAGGGAAAGAGGAGATGGGGTGACAGAAGATGAGATGTTTGGATGGCATCACCAACTCAATGGACATGAATTTGAGCAAACTTCAGGAGATAGTGATAGACAGGGAAACCTGATGTGCTTCAATCTATGGGGTTGCAAAGAGATAGACACAACTTAGTGACTGAACAACAACAAGGAGAAAATACAAAAGAATCCAGTGAAATATAAAGGTGATTTATGGATTTTAAAGTCAGAATATTAGAAGTCCAGACTTAATATCTTTAATTCAATCATCCTTGGCATTGGGACCATTACTGAAATTATTCCAGAATCAGTTGCTACAAACTTTGGTGAAAGCTGAGACAGTATTCTTTTCTCTCCAGCACAGCAGCTTGCAAAGCCATGTGGAAGGAACCATTCCAAGAAGTGGTCGGTAAGATGATTGTGTTTGCTGTCTTCACTTAGAAAGAACCAAATCATTCCCTCATTTTTAGGAATTATCCAACTGTCCCCTGGGGAAACTGAGTTTTGATTAGTCTAAGAACAGGTCAGGAGGTTGTGATTGTCTCATCTTTCTTACTGGATTTAGTTGTCTGCTCCCCTGATGCTCTGGAGATTCTAAGGCAAAGCCCAGGTGTCCAATCGAAGATGTATAATGCCATCTACTTTATTTAATGAAATAATTCTTGATCCTATTCAGTGTCATGGAAGTAAACACCTTTCTTACTCACGTCCATTTGTTGTTCAAGAAATCATCACTTCAATGTGAATCACTGCCAACCAGTCTCCTCTTTCAGGGAACAATCGAACAAAAGCAGTGAGAAAGAAAAAAGTCAGTTGGATAAAAATAGAGCATGACCATAAAAAATCATGTGGGCTCTGTGAGAGGGCAGAGTTTTCTAAGTGATGTGTCAAAATTAGACAGTCTAACCAGCACGAATGTAAAGAAAGGATGGAGATGAGCGTGAGGTGAGCACTGCCCACCACACATGGGGCAATTTGCATGCCCTGTCTCATTTTATCCACACAAAAGTCGAGTGCCATAGGTGTTATTATCTCATAAATATCTCATAGATGAAGAAGCAGACTTGGGGAGCTAAAATCACTTGACTAATATCACAAATAGAGGGGGAAAGTGGCAGATCCTTCTCTCGGATGACAGAGCCTACACTCTATCACAGTATGCTGTCTCTTTATTCTAGTGTTCCTGCCCTGGGTTCAACACAGACACAACGGGAAAGACACAACGGGAAAGAATACTGGGGACACCACATAGTCCAAATAATTCAGAAGTTTGTCATTTCTTCTGTTGGCTTGAGTGCTGCCTAGAAGCTTGGGTATGGTAAGATGCAAGTAATATTTTATTGAGGGCTTTGTTTCTCCCTCCTTGATGGCAATGTGTTGTAAACTCAACTTGGGAGCAAACAACAGTAAGACATCTCCTTATTTGGAGTTGTAAAACTTTCCCTTCATACATCCACAGGAATATAAAGGCCAGCAGGTTATAACAAAGCACCAGCATCTGCTTCCCTAACCATGTCTTCTTTAATAAAGTCATGCATGCCAAATATGTTTAAGACTGGTTATCGCTCTTGACACAGTATGATAGACGTTTAACCAGGAAAGATTTTCAGCATCCGGAAACCACAGAGGAAATGATGTGGGCACACACGATATCTAAACAGCTGCAAAGCAGAACACCCGTTGATAAATGTAATTATTCAGTCCTCTGCCTGAATGAGAAAGCAAGAGCATATGTTTACTTTATGGCAGCCATTCCAGAGAACCAGAGCCACCCAAGTGGCAAGCAAGTGACAGCCCTTGCCCCAGAGAGATCAGGGACATTGCAATATCACCTCTTCCTTCCACATGGTTCATCACTCACACAATCCACGCAGGTTCAGAAAACGACCATTACGATAACTGGGATATTTCTAAAAAAGGAAGCACTAAGGTGGCCATTTTAAAATTCATTAAATTTTGTGCTTTCATTTTACATTTTGGTTTGGTTTCCACAGGAACTTGTATTGGTGGGGAAATATCTTGCTTGCAGGCAGATGTGTGTACTCTAGGGCAAGCGATAAGGAAAACTATTTTAGGAAGAAGTCTGGATGATGAGGAGTTGGGGAGATGATATGGATCAGTGTGAGCAGGGTCACTGATAACTTTGTAGTTAACTGATCTTTTGGATACACTAAGATTTTATTGGTCATAAAGGGCTGAGTCATATATACATATATATAATTTTGGCTTGAATTAGCTAGAGCATGGGATATGACCAATAGGGACGGTCATACACAGAAACTAAAACAGAAGAGACATGGACTTGTTTGAGAGTTAGGCCTAAGCCCCTTTCAGATACATTTGTTTTCCCAGCTGACTTTCTGCACCCAGTGACTCATAATTTCAATCACATGTTATCAAAATGCCTTACAGGCACATTTTTCAGCCTAGATATTCATAGCACTGTCGTATCTCAATGGAGCAGCAAGAAACATGGTTCTTGCCTCTGGTTTGCTTAACTTAGTTGATTACCACTGGAGTATAATTGCTTTACAATGTTGTGTTAGTTTCTGCTGCACAATAATGCAAATCAGCTATGTATATGCATATACCCCCTTCCCTCTTCCCCAATTCCACCTCTCTAGGTCATCACAGAGCACCAAGCTTTGCCATTTTCAATAAGCTGGTAGAAAGTTAAAACCAAATACTTTTTCCACATCAATTTTTTCTTTCTTCCATTTTAGTGATTTGTTTGCTCCAATTGGCTTCCTAGATGGTGCTACTGGTAAAGAACCTGCCTGCCAATGTAGGAGACTTAAGAGATACAGGTTTGATCCCTGGATGGGGAAGATCTCCTGGAGAAGGAAATGACAACCCACTCCAGTAATCTTGCCTGGAGAATCCAATGGCAGAGGAGTCCAGTGTGCTATGGTTCATAGGATCGCAGGGTCGAACACAACTGAAGTGACTTCACACAGGTACAGGCTGATACTTTATGGTTGATGTGCACCATATAAACAAAGATGCATGTTATCTTCACTATTTTGGTTCATTTGTAGGATTCAATTATTTGCTGGTAACTCCTAAATATTGACTTTCTCAAGTTTTTCCTTAATGGATGAAGGCATGATTTGAGATGATTATATAAGATATTTATCCCTGGTGGTTCAGATGATAAAGAATCTGTCTGCAATGTGGGAGAGATAGGTTTGATCCCTGGGTCAGGAAGATCTTCTGGAGAAGGGATTGCTAACCCAGTATTTGTGCCTGGAGAATTCTACAGACAGAGGAGCCTGGCGGGCTACAGTTAATGGGGTCGCAAACAGTTGGACACGACTATGGGACTAACACTTTCACTTTCATGAAGTCTTAGACAGCTTTTGGCACACAGTAAGCATTAAATGTTCAAGCTGGTTTTAGAAAAGGCAGAGGAACCAGAGATCAAATTGCCAACATCCGCTGGATGATGGAAAAAGCAAGAGAGTTCCAGAAAAACATCTATTTCTGCTTTATTGACTATGCCAAAGCCTTTGACTGTGTGGATCACAATAAACTGTGGAAAATTCTGAAAGAGATGGGAATACCAGATCACCTGATCTGCCTCTTGAGAACTTTGTATGCAGGTCAGGAAGCAACAGTTAGAACTGGACATGGAATAACAGACTGGTTCCAAATAGGAAAAGGAGTTTGTCAAGGCTGTATATTGTCACCCTATTTATTTAACTTATATGCAGAGTACATCATGAGAAACGCTGGACTGGAAGAAACACAAGCTGGAATCAAGATTGCCGGGAGAAATATCAATAACCTCAGATATGCAGATGACACCACCCTTATGGTAGAAAGTGAAGAGGAACTAAAAAGCCTCTTGATGAAAGTGAAAGTGGAGAGTGAAAAAGTTGGCTTAAAGCTCAACATTCAGAAAACGAAGATCATGGCATCCGGTCCCACCACTTCATGGGAAATAGACGGGGAAACAGTGGAAACAGTGGCAGACTTTATTTCTCTGAGCTCCAAAATCACTGCAGATGGTGACTGCAGCCATGAAATTAAAAGACGCTTACTCCTTGGAAGGAAAGTTATGACCAACCTAGATAGCATATTCAAAAGCAGAGACATTACTTTGCCAACAAAGGTTTGTCTAGTTAAGGCTATGGTTTTTCCTGTGGTCATGTATGGATGTGAGAGTTGGACTGTGAAGAAGGCTGAGCGCTGAAGAATTGATGGTTTTGAACTGTGGTGTTGGAGAAGACTCTTGAGAGTCCCTTGGACTGCAAGGAGATCCAACCAGTCCATTCTAAAGGAGATCAGCCCTGGGATTTCTTTGGAAGGAATGATGCTAAAACGGAAACTCCAGTACTTTGGCCACCTCATGCGAAGAGTTGACTCATTGGAAAAGACTCTGATGCTGGGAGGGATTGGGGGCAGGAGGAGAAGGGGACGCCAGAGGATGAGATGGCTGGATGGCATCACTGACTCGATGGACGTGAGTCTGGGTGAACTCCGGGAGTTGGTGATGGACAGGGAGGCCTGGGGTGCTGCAATTCATGGGGTCACAAAGAGTCGGACACGACTGAGCGACTGATCTGATCTGATCTGATCTGAAGCATTAAATATATTTGGCTGTAATTATTAATTTTGATCATTTTGCTATGTAAAGCCTTCTTCTTCTTTTTTTTTTCAAACCCCTGTGTCGAGGGTTCAATAGATCGCAGTGAGGGAGCTGCTCGGCCAACTACAAAGCAAAGCTTTCTTAATGAAGATGTCTCTCTTGTGTAACAAACCCATGAATTGCATCTATAGAACAGCAGTCTAGTGAGGCAGCTATATTCTGAGATGTCAGATTTTACTTACATAAGGTAATATATATATATGTATATTCAAAGAAGTTGTAAAGCCCCCTTTTTTTCCCATAGGTGAGAACTTTAGGAAACTCCTCTTTTGTTTAAGTACCATTTAGCCCTAAACAAATATACTTAATTGAGAAAAGCCATGGCAGTTAAACATAGTCAAGCAGTAAGACACCATGTGCCCAAAGCAACAATGAAAAACCATATTTTATTTGCAACTTTTGTAAATATGTATATTCTTAAACAGCTTCCCTGATAGCTCAGTTGGTAAAGAATCTGCCTGCAATGCAGGAGACCCTAGTTCAATTTCTGGATTGGGAAGATCCTCTGGAGAAGAGATAGGCTACCCACTCCAGTATTCTTGGGTTTCCCTTGTGGCTCAGCTGGTAAAGAAATCGACTGCAATGTGGGAGACCTGAGTTTGATCCCTGGGTTGGGAAGATCCCCTAGACGAAGGGAAAGGCTACCCACTGCAGTATTCTGGCCTGGAGAAATCCATGGACTCCATAGTCCATGGGGTTGCAAAGAGTAAGACATGACTGAGCGATTTTCACTTCACTACAGTCCTAAACAAGGAGGTACCTTTCAAGGGTGAAAGAAGACACACAATTTTTACCTTGAAGGTAAAGATCTAAATGTATATTTTTTTTGAGAAGGATTTAGTCAATAATTATATATATAATTTTTGAAGACAAAAATGTACCATTTGACCAAATAATGCTAGTTCTGTGCTTCTGTTCTAAAGAAACAGTTTCACTTTATTTATTTATTTATTTTTGGCTGTGCTGGGTCTTCACTGCTGCATGGGCTTTTCTCTAGTTGTGGCAAGTGGGGCTACTCTATCTGTGGTACTCAGGCTCTCATTGCATTGGTTTCTCTTTTTGTGGAGCACGGGCTCAATGGCATGCAGACTTCACCAGCTGCAGCCCCCACGCTCTAGAGCAGAGGCTCAATAGTTGTGGTGCACAAGGTTAGTTGCTCCACAGCATGTGGGATTTTCCTGGACCAGGATTAAAACTCATGTCTCTTGCATTAGTAGACAGAGTCTTTACCACCAAGCCACCAGGAAAGCCCAAGAAACAGTTTTTTTTTTAAAAAGGAAAAAGCCTTCTCCACATACAAAAATGTTCACCTCACCACATTTGTAGTATTATCAAATTGGTAATAACCTAAATCTTCAAATATAGAATAATAAATAATAATACAAATATATGAGGAGCTGTTAAAATTATGTTAACAAAATTATTTAATGAAACAGGAAAGTTAAAACTGCAGGATACAAATTTCTATGAATAAGAGAGCCCCAAATATTAAAGGAAAATAAACAATGAAAGGAATTGCACCTGACTGCTTTTGTACATAAGTGTCTAGAACCACAACATTCCTAGTCTGACTATTGTAAATAAATATTTCACCCTTATGATTCATGCAGAGCTAGAGAAAAAGATTAGATTAAATTTATAGTGACAGTGCTTCCCTGGTGGTTCAGATGAAAATGAATCTGCCTGCAATGCAGGAGACTCAGGTTCAATCCCTGGGTTGGGAAGATCTCCTGGAGAAGGATATGGCAACCCACTCCAGTATTCTTGCCTGGAGAATCTCATAGAAGGAGGAGTCTGGCAGGCTACAGTCCATGGGGTCGCAAAGAGTTGGACATAACTGAGTTACTAATACACACACACACACACACACCCCTACATGGAAGAATACGGTTTTTCTTACTGAACCCCAGCACAGCAATCAGACATGAAGGGCATAACTGAATGTTTTCAATGGAACAGTCTACATTTGTCAAAGTATAAGTGTAGGATGAAAAAGACCTCTAAAGGCCTTGGGGACTCAACTAAATGAAAAATGCTTATGAAAGAGAATGGTCCAGTGGGCCAGATTCTGTTCCTGAAGATGAAGAAGGTTGTCTGCAAAGTAGTTTCCAAAATGTTGCAGCTTTATATCCACTGAGACTTTGCATTCTGGGAACTAGCTTTTGGATTCACAAATGAATTCATATCTCTTGGATAAGCTAAAGAATAACTTCCAGGGGACAACAATAATAAATTTCCTACTAAAGAAATCATGACACATCTTTGTAGATAGCATGGAAAAGTATACTTGAAAAAGGCAAAATAGAAAATCTCAAAGGTCATGAAGTCCTTATATGGAGAGAAAGTTACTGCCTTAGCTAACAGTGAGCGAAGGAGTCACTAACAATAACATGATACCATCCTACTAATATATTATTCAGTATTTGACAGCCCACAGGGTCCTCACCTGTTTCTCCAAACACAATATACACGGTCAGTGCAGCCTTTCAATCACACACAGTGCTCTGTCTCAAGAGCCTTGCTTAAGTGCCTCATTCATCTTTCACCTGCCATGCAAGTGTTGCACCTTGTTTATATATCATTCTTTGTTTTCTTAGTGCACAGGCTTTTGGCTGCAAGCACAAACCCCTCCCCTGATGATCAAACTTGTTTCTTGCATGGAAATGCCTATTCCAAGCAGCACCTGTGTATCCCATATAGTGTGCACCGTCACGGAGGTGGGGAACAAACCAAATGACAAGATCCTCCAGAACACAGAGCCTAAGCTTCTTTCTATTTATTTTTTTAATTTTTTTTTTTTTTGCCATACCATGCAGCACATGGGATCTCAGTTCCCTGATCGGGTATCGAACCTGCAACCCCACATCACTCGACCATAAGGAAAGTGTCATGGAGCCTCAGCTTCTCTTTTATCCTGTTCTCAAGGTAATCTCACTCCATGAACATATTATGCTGGTATAAGATGTTGACCTTTAAGACATCAAAGAAAAAGTTTAGCAACTGAGGCAAGAAGCTTAGTACATATTAGGCAACAATTGCCAGTATTTAATGACTGCTTACTGTGCACCATATATTTTGCATGGATTATTTCCTTTCACTGTTGATTAGCCCCATTTTACAAACAAAGAAACTGAGATACAGAGTCTATGTAATATGTGAAGCCGCCCAGTCATTTTAAATGGAGGAGCTAGGATATGAATTGAGACCAGAGTGCCAGAGCCAAAGCAGCCAAAGCTGCCAACAGTTCAACATTATCTTCTACCTATTGCCTTCCTGACCATAAGGTTACCCATTATACCTATATCTATTACATGTACGTGCATGCATGCTCAGTCACTAAGTCGTGTCCGACTCTTTGTGACCCAATGGACTGACTGTGGCCCACCAGGGTCCTCTGTCCATGGAATTCTCTAGGCAAGAATACTGGAGTGGGTTGCCATTCCTTTCACCAGGGGATCTTCCTGACCCAGGGATCGAACTGGAATCTCCTACACTGGCAGGCAGATTCTTTACCACTAAGTCACCAGGGACCCTATATTACTATAGAGTTACCTATCATTTTTTACCAAGAGTTGCCTCGCTATAAAGTCCTAAACTCCCCTTACTCCCTCTGGCAAGTTCCTTGTCTAAAAAAACTTATCCTCACAAATCAAGGCTGTCAAAGGGTTTGAGGCAGTAGAAATGGGAGAAAATCCAATTTCTCCATGGGAGAAGTCTGGAACTTCCATCATGAGCACAACAATTCTGAGAACTGGAGACCGGGATTAAGTCTGCTGAGAAACTGGATTGTAGGTAGGTATAAACGATTAATTACAGAATTCAAGAGGTTATCTCTAGGAGGAATCATATGAGCCAAGTGCAAGGAGACAAAGTTCTGATAAATTCCAAGAGTTAAAAGAGAGAAAGAAACAAATGGAAAGGTTTGGAAAGGCTGTGGGAAAGGACAGGTCTCTACTGTCCAGCATTTTGCATGACTCTTAGTGTATCATGGGGGCCATGTACTTAATAGGTAGGGTTTTGTCTAGAAGAGAATACTTTTACAACAAAACACCTAAGAGATTCACTCTTAATTATTCTCATCACAAAAAATGAAATGGTAATTATGTGATTTTTAGAGATGTTAGCTACAATGGAAATCAGAGCATAATATATAAATGCATCAAATCCACATGTTGCACACCTTAAATAAAAGTTATATGTCAAGTATATTTCAATTAAAAATTAAAATTAAATTTAAAAATAAGATCATTTTTTAAAAAAGGAAAGAAAAAAATGAGCAGTCAGGAATTCAAAACTCAATTGTTTATAATTAAACAATTAATAATAGGTAAGAATTCTAAGCTGTCCCTTTCTACCAGGACAGAAAATGCACTGTAACATTTAGATATTAGGATTCTAAGAAGAGAGTTTTAGATAATACATATCTGTAAAAGAATACTCTTTATTCTTTAGATTACCCATTCATTCACTCATCCATTCACTCCTTCATTTATTTAAGCTGACATGTTCTCTTGGTCAATGCTTCAAAACCTAGCATGCATAAAATCCCCTGGAGAGCTGGGTTAGAAAATTCTTATTTCCAAGACTGCCCTCTTAACAAGCTCCCAGGTGGTGCTGATGCTGCCAGAATACACCTTGAGTAGCAAGACTCTATACAACTGCATGAGAAGACCACCAGATGCACACATCCTGGGAGGGGAAACAAGACCAAGCTGCAGTGACCAGTGGGAAACTGGACCTGGAAGGAGCCCAGAATAGCTCCCATCTGAGAAGGCACTGCTCTGGTCAAGCATTTCTCTCAACCACTTTGTGTCCTTCTAGAGTTTTAACAGGGCTATAAAAATGGGCTACTGGCAAATGCAGTCAAAGGCCCCATTTATGATGGCAAAATAGATGTTTAAAAGGATTTTCCTTCGGTTTCCTCAAACCTTAAATAAAATTAGTTTATTTGTGTTTTATCTGTTTCCAATTTGTGTTTTTTGTAAATAAAGGATATAGAGTTGATTCCAATAGAAGTTTGGCTTTCATGCATATGAGAGAAACATACATATGTTTGATATGTATAAATTTATATATATATACACACATACATATATATATATATACTCTGTATAACATGTCAAATGCACAATAAACATAAATATTACACATATAATACATATTCAAATTGCTCTGAACTGACTTCAGAGGAGAGATTAATAAACCATTTGCTGTACTTGGATTTCAGAGTCCAGGCCCTTGCATTCAGCCAACTCCAGATCTTATTTTTTTACACTTTGGTTTTTTTTAATTAATTTTTTAATAGGGTGTATTTGCTTTACAATGTTCTATTAGTTTCCACTGTACAGTAAAGTGAATCAGATATATGTATACATATACACCCTCTCTTTTGGATTTCCTTCCTATTTAGGTCACTGCAGAGACTGAGTGGAGTTCCCTGAGCCATGCAGTAGGTTTTCATTAGTTATCTATTTTATACACAGTATCAGTTCTTCTTCTTAATAGGATAAAGGGAGGACCAAGTATACCACATGTCTATGCTAAGTTGCTTCAGCTTTGTCTCACTCTTTGCAACCCTATGGACTGTAGCCCACCAGGTTCCTCTGTCCATGGGATTCTCTAGGCAAGAATACTGGAGTACGTTCTCCAGGGGACAAGTACACCGGATAGGTACAAATAGGGTCAGATGTGGCAACAGTCAATTGTGTTAGGCCCTCCCACTTGCTAGCACTCCTACATGAACAAATTCTCTTTGTATGTTTTGTTTTCTCAGGTTAAGACAGTAACATAGGAAATCATGTGTTCATTTTTTTGCCTCAACTGAGCGTTTAGTCTAGTACTCAAGAGATTTCATCCTAGGCCCTTGCCCTTGGAATAAATATATTTTCATTTTCTTCACATGGTGTCTGGTCTTTTTCTTATCTTAATTTTGTTCTGTATCCCATGTGTTTTGTTACAAACTGCCTTGAATCCTCTAAGGAAATAGACAGGAAATACATAAATATGGATGCATTTGTTGATTCACCAACAGCTGCCAAGTGTCTATAAAGAGATAGTACTGAGAATGAAGCAGGTGACGGTTTTCTATCTTGAAAATGCAAAGAGCAAATAGACAATTGCAATGTGTAGTGGTTAAGGGCTCAATATCCTCAATCTGTGCCTTAAGTAACAGGGTGTAGTATATAAGGTTAGCAACTCTGTTTCCTGGAAAGTCAGGTTTTGTTTTGTTTTGTTTTTCCCCCAACAAAAAGTTATTTCTAAAAAACTAAGCTAGGTAGAGATTTCCTGTGGTTTTGTAATTTAACTGAAAATAAAAATCAGAGACTCCCCTAATGGTTCATTGGTTAAGAATCCACCTGGAGTGGACACAAGTTTGATCCTGGGTCCAGGAACTAGGATGCCACATGCCATGGGGCAACTAAGCCCATGTACCTCAACTACTGAGCCTGCGCTCTAGAGCACATGCCACCCAAGAGAAACCACTTCAATGAAAATCCCATGCACTGCTACTAGAGAAAGCCTCTGTGCAGCAACAAAGACCCAGTGAAGCCAAAAATGAACACAAACACACACACAAATGAAAGTCAAAATCAGAAGTAGGAGTCTATGACCAGGAATTAGTATCAGAAACTGTCTCTGTCAAATCAAAGCCAACCTAATCCTCTTTCAGAGAACTGTGACTTCAAGGAAACAAGACATTCCAGAGGGCAAATGATCATCTGCCCAATGATCAGTTGAGATATCTGTGTTTTTTGTATGCTTCTGCAAATATTGCTAGAAGCAAAAGTAAAAGAAGCAGCAGCTCCCATGCCAGCTGGGGAAAGGAGAGACCGCAAGATTCCAGCCCATCTATCTCCTGCTAAATTTGGAGATCTTGTTGTACCCAAGTGCTACCTGAGCACTCAACATCCAGATTCATGAAAATATACCTGATAGGCTTATGAAGTGGTGTGACCCCCATTTTTCTCACAGTACTTCAGGAGCATTTTATTATGTTAGTTAGCTATTAGATTCAATAGTCCTTAAAAACTTTATAGAAATGTATTGATTCCTTCCATGTTCAAACCAAAAGAAAATTTCTCTTACACATGCATGATGTTTAACAATGTATCAGCCACCTCTTTTGTATATGCCCCTGATGTGTCTTTACCAACTCATATTTCCTAGTAATGTGTTTCTAAACCTATTGATTTGTTTATTTATATCCCATATCCTTCTAGGATGTTCAAACCCTTAAGAGCACAACTTGTAAAAGATAATATTTGGCTATCCCCCCTTCAAAAACTACCCTTGGGCAAGATTTACATTATAAGGTAATTTAGTGGTACTTCTTCTCGTATTCTCTATAACCTCTCTAATGTCAGGCTATACTCAAATACCAGGAACTCAGCAGATTCAAATTTTGGTAAAAATCAAAATTATCTTCCATAAAAAGAAAATCAGTTACTATATTATTGGTCCAAAGGGACACAATCAAACAAATATAGACTTCCACATGTGAGCTTTTAGGCCAAGCATCTTTTAGGAACACCTACTTTTCTCTGTCTTCATTAGAATGGTAGATCAGAGGGCACCAGTTTTATAAAGTGTACAAAACTATTAAAATGCATATTCTTATGATTTTTGTAGTTTCTTTTCTGTGCTAAGAAATTTCAAAATGTTGACTTTCTAGGAAAGAGGATTAAATTATCTGTTTGGTCTGTTTGGACTGAGTTTCCCAAGTGATAGATGTAAAGTAGTACCTTTCGGGGATTTGTGATTTGTTTTAGGTCGGCTTGAGGAGCATTTTAAAATGCTAAGAGGATTTGAGGTTGTTTTGTTTTGCTTCGTATGTTGAGTGCCAACCTAATCACAGCTGGTTTTAACAAGGCTAACCTAATCACCACTGGTTTAAGTAAAGTTAACAAAAGTCCCTCAGGAACAGACACTAGCTATCTGTGTCTGCACTCATCTGCCAGAAATCTTACACATTTGATTCCCACTTGTACTCTGGTACCTTGTCCTCATGCCCAGCCCATGAATTCTAGTGGAACGAAAACCTCATGAAGGCTTGGATTCGATTTTTCCTTAACTTCCATTTGTCTCATTCATTGGATGAAGGAATGAATGGATAAATCATGAAGTCTCGCTCATCATTCATTGACTGTCAATTCAGGAGGAAGCCGTTCTAGATGGTTAGATACTAAGTGTGATATCGTGAGCCCAGGTATCTTTCCTCTAATGCCACTTGCTGAAATGAAGCCATCATCAGGGTTTATGTACAAAATAAAGGGTTGCTGCGGCTGCTACTGCTAAGTCGCTTCAGTCGTGTCCGACTCTGTGCGACCCCATAGACGGCAGCCCACTAGGCGCCTCTGTCCGTGGGATTCTCCAGGCAAGAATACTGGAGTGGGTTGCCATTTCCTTCTCCAATGCATGAAAGTGAAAAGTGAAAGTTAAGTCGCTCAGTCATGTCCGACTCTTAGCGACCCCATGGACTGCAGCCTACCAGGCTCCTCTGTCCATGGGATTTTCCAGGCAAGAGTACTGGAGTGGGGTGCCGTTGCCTTCTCCGAAATAAAGGGTTAGGTCCATCTAAATGTAATTTACTTTCATCGTGTTCCTTGTAAGTAGAAACTCTTGCCTTGGCAGGACAGTTGCACATAGCCTGCGTTCCAGACTCATCAGATAAAGAAGGGGTGAAAGCTGTGTGTACAGGGTTGTGGGGAACAGAAAACTCTCTGGTCCTTTGCCACCACCCCAGCCCAGGACCTCCTGAGCATCCATATTCCAACTGATCAGATTCAAGACAGCACCCTCTCCGATCCTGCCTCCAGAAGGTCCTGTTCAGAGGACTACAAGCATCGTAAGAAAATGCAGATTCATCAGGATCCTTCAGGGCCACTATATCTGGAGTGGAGAAACATGTGGTTTTAGAATGATCAGTCCATCTTCTGTCTCTGTCAATGTGATTCCAAAACAACCAGTAGAGAAGTGAAAATTTTATTTTCATGCAACTGGTTTGACTGTTTGTTGGAATTGACTATATTTGGTCTAAAGCTGACTGCTTTCTCATTGAATGAGCCAAAATTCCAGAGGAGCGTCTACATGAGCTGTGTCATCACAGCATGGGAATGGCTGAGCAGTGCACCAAGGTCTATTTTCACTTGATTATATGTATATTTATTACACAAAAATAGAGCAAAAATATGATTCTGCCAAGAGACTCTCCTACATTATAGTATGAAAGTGAGCTAGAATTTCTTTAAGTTGAAAAGCTGCATTCTTGTTTTGTTTTCACCAGCTCTCAGCCTTCTATGTTTAATTTTTTCCTCCAATTGGTGTTATTCATCATGGTTAATATTTAGGAGAATTTACTGGTAGCAAAATGTACTTGTTGGTAACCCAAAAAGAGGAAGTCCTCTACTCTGTCAATCTGTGATGGATAGAATCGTTCAGATAAAATAAAAACTGACTGGGAAAATGGCCCCAAACACAGGCCAGCTTTCTTCGTATTTAAATGGATGGTTTCTTGGTCATAGGCTTCTACAAGGCCTGCTTTCATCCTGGAACAGAATTATATAGGCAGTCCTTCTCTCATGAAAGGGCAGTCTTGACATGCTTCCAACTCCAGAAGTCTCATTGGGAATCATATTTTCTACTTCAAGCTACACAAAGCAAAATTTTCCAAACCTTCCACCCCTTCACGGATTGTACATATATGCAGAAACAGTGATAGAAGAAACTTGATCCCCACTGTAGCAACTGAAAACCAGAAGACACTCCTCCAAGGCAAAGAATGTCCAGGTTATAGGAATGGAATGAAGCCGCTGAAGAAAATGGTCAATTATGGAATGTTCTGTGCGTAAATATGTCCATTAATTAAGGAATGAACTGAAATTACTAATGGATTTCATAATGGCCACCAACCAGCTGCCAGTTGGCTGTAGCTTGGTGACAGATGGTAGTGACTGATCTGGACTAGATCTGACCTAGAGATAGTCTATCATTTATTAAATTGCAGTCCCAAATAAAATTCCCTGCATTGCAGCATTTCACCATTATGTCTCACGGTGAGATGCACTGATAGCATCCTTTATCTGCCATCCCTGGTGCAGACAGCAAACTATTCAAATGGCTTCCATGTAACACTCAGTAAAGAAAGTCCATAATACCTCTCAAGAGAGGGAAGGAAAAAATGCAGCTTGAATGAGTGCCACTTGAGTGAGGCATAGGATAAATGAAAGCACAGCTCTGTACTAATCTGGTTTGTTAGCCCCAAACACTGAGATTTACCCCTCAATTTTCTTTTTTTTTTTAAATCAAGAGGTTCTCATTTACACAGCAACTGACAGGTAGTGACTGCTTAGGTCCTGCTTTAACCCATCAACACATCCTTAGAGTGAAGAAAGCTGCTGCAGACTGGCTCCAGAACCTGTCTATTTAGGATCTTGCAGGAACAGTCACTCAAGTGGGTACATCAAAAGCCCCAGTTACTGTCACCAGACTCATTGTTGGAGTATTTGGAAAAATGAACCTTATCTGTGCTTTTGGTAGCTTGAATTCATAAAGACTAGGGGAGGGGGATTCTATTGTTATAAATCCAGGTAGAACCTAAGAAGACATAGAGAAGATATGGGTCTGTTTTGAAATCTTTCATGTAACATATCATTGAGCTTCTTTTGTGTTGTCAAAAACCATGTATTTGTTCTATTTCAAAAGTGATAGGTAAAAGATGAGCTTTAATATAAGATATATGCAGTCAGCAAGCAAAAATGTAACATAGGTAAGTGTATTTGGTTACATTAAGGCTATGTTTTACTTGTTTCAAAGAAAGTAAACACTACTATTAACAAAGTTCATATTTAACCCATTACCCTAATTTTTATCTTAAAAAAAATCTTGTTTAGCTGGAAGGAGCCTGAGTAATAAATACTATAGTCTCTGCTTTTCACATGTGTCCACTGAAAGGTCCCAAATACTAGACAGGAATAAACAGGGACCCCTCAAAGATTTGGACAAAAAGCCTACAGAAGCCTGATTGTGGATAAAATTTCTTTGTAGTCTCACACTGTACCCTAAAACTGTATTCAAGTTTTGCATCTGACTCTGCAGTATATCCATTTCTCTATAGATTAAAAAAAATATTTAACATTATCCCAGTATATAAAATCAATACTTGGAGCAGTTGTGATATTTTTATCCTACATCTTTGTGAACCCCTGCCATATCCCTTTGACCCTCTGGATTTTTTTGTGCCAGACTCGGGCAATTACAGTCGAATCCAAGTTGCTCAGTTAGAAGAGAATACACAGTCCCCAAGAATTTGTGACTTAACCAAATCATATGACCAAAACCACATGCAATTAAGTGACTTGCCTAAGGTCACATACAGCAGGAGAGAGACTGGAATCTGGATTTATGACCAGCACACCAGCACTGCATGTGCCTTGCCTGGTAACTGAAGGCTGCCTCAGACGTTTCACCTGAGCTTGCATGTCCTTGCACTAAAACTCCCTGCCTCCCTATTTCAGCAGTTGACTATCTCTTGCCTTATCCTTCTCATCAGGTTTTCTTATTCATCCCAGTCCTCCCTCTGTGTTCACCCAATTTTCAACCTCATTCTGCTTGTGAGTTTTTGTTGTAGGCTTTGGTAACTCTGCCTGACCTGGTTTTTCACTCTGCTGTTCTCAAGTCAGTGGCTGGTAGAGGTCCCAAACATCTGAAGACCCCTTGATGTATGGCTCTCCAGGGCTGACTCCAGTTGGTATGTTACCAAAGGGTCCAAAGAGGGAAGAACAAGGGGAACCAAAATCTCCCAAGGGAGATTACAAATGGAGAAACTGACTTGGATGTCAATACCAGACAGCTAGAGCAGCAGGAGAGTTCATGATGACCATTATGATGATGATCATCCCTGGTAGCTCAGTTGGTAAAGAATCTGTCTTCAATGCAGGAGGCCCTGGTTCAATTCCTGGGTAGGGAAGATCCACTGGAGAAGGGTTTCCCTTCTTGGGTTTCCCTTATGGCTCAGCTGGTAAAGAATCCATCTGCAATGAGGAGACCTGGGTTCGATCCCTGGGTTGGAAAGATGCCCTGCAGATGGGAGAGGCTACCCATTCTAGTATTCTGGCCTAGAGAATTCCACAGACTGTTTAGTCCATGGGGGTCACAAAGAGTCAGACAAGACTGAGCAACTTTCATAATCATGATCATGATGATGGATAAAGCAAAGACCATGGAATAGACTGGGAAATAGACTGGGATATAGATGACTGGAGAACAGAGAAGGGAAAGAATGACCAGAGAACTTCAGGAAAAAATAGCATGAGCAAAGGCCCACATTCCAGAGAGCAGAGTACAGCCAGTGCCCTAATGGAAACTCTGTGTGGTAGAAGGTAGAATGGGATGGGCTGGTGAGGGAAGGTGAGCTTAGAAGACTGGCAAGTGCCAGATCATGAATGGCTTTGTAAGTTGCGTTAGGGAAATTGGACTTTATCCTTAGGGTGATGAAAGATATTGAAAGCTTTAAATTAAACATGCAGTAGCATAATGAAATTTGCATTTTAGGAATGCTGCCTAGAAATTCTCCAAATCAACCTTAAAAGCTGAAGGAATCATATTCAGTCACCTTTTCAAAGTGGTCTCTTTGAAATCTGCTTCTTAAAATTTTATATTATATAGTCTTTGAGAAGAAGGCTATAAATAAATATTTTTGTAGTCTCTAATATTATAAGAACTTGTTCCCAGAGTTTGTGGCAATAGTGTGGACACTGGCTCAAATACAAGTATGTGGAATCCATTTCAATAAGTATTATTTAAAATATTCCAAGTTCTTTCACCAAAAAAAAAAAAAAAATGCCACTGCAGAATCACTTAAAAATGTTTATGTATATACCTAAATCTCCAAATGGCTGATAGCAATTTTAAATGGAAGACCAAAAGCTATAATATTATTAACCAGCCAGAAAGCCTAACAGTTCATTTATCAGAGAAAAAAAGTGTATAAATGCTTGAAAGATGAAGGCTATAGCCATAATGTTATGACTTTATTTGAATTACATTATATAGACAAAAGCATGCCGACCCACTGGACTCAAGTTACTGCTCTGTTACCTATGGTAACAGTTAGATATTTTCCTCATTACTTAATAATACCAGATCACAAATAAGTATCGTAACATAAAAAACAGATGTTAAAATGTGACACTTGAGGTCAGGTTACACTGAATACTTGTTAATTTTTAAGTGCCTGGTTACTTCCCAAGAATTTTTGTTTTCTCAAATTTTTCACAAGATTTTGTTGGATTTGGTTGCAGGGGTTAGAGTCTTAAACATCCATAAGACAGAAATAGGAACTTGACTTGCTATTAATCAAAGTAGCAATAAAACAGGGAGAAACTAGTTTTTATGCTAGAATACTCACTACTTTGCACACAATACAATTTTATACAAATGACCACAGTCAAGGACATAGCTTATATTTTTATTTTGATAATGTTCATTTGTATTCTTCCCTAATATTTCAAATAACTTTAAAAATCTATTAAAGACATGACTGTCATTTTAAATAAAAAATAATTTTTCATTATTGTACATTATATATTTTTTAATTAAAATATATAAATAAAAAAGAGAAAAATAGAGTTCTCATTATGGCACCAAACTCAGTAACCCCCTCAAATATAACTCTAGTTTTAGGTTTTTTTCTCTGTGTGTATATATATATATATATGTGTGTGTGTGTATATATATATATAAACACTTTTTTTCTTGGAGAAATGGAATCAAAAAGTTGAAGATCTTTCTATGCCGATTAATCTTCATCTTTTGCATCATTTTTAATGATTAAAACAGTGCCCTGGTGTAGATACACTATAGTTTGTTTAACTAATCACTAATTTCTGAACACTTAAATCATTTCAAGGTTTTGGTTTTATAAATATTATGGCAACAAACAAATATGTAGCTTAATCTTTTACACATTCTTGATTATTTCCTCAGCATAAATTCCAAGAAGTAAAATCTGTGGGTCAAAAGGATGCATGTTTTAAAATCTTTGGTACATAAGTACAATATTGCAGCCAGAAAGATTGTACTAAGTTATCTTCCCGCTAGAGGTGAATAGATGACATTTTTCGGTCATGTTGTTTTCATCTAGCTTTCCATCATACTTTGTTGATTCAAAGAGGCACATTTTTACATCCTTAAAAATAAGTCACTTTTTACAGCTGATTGCATACCACACTTGTTATTTTTGTTTTTAATTTTTCCTTTCTAGTGATACTTATAGTGTTGCATCATATTATCAATGTCTTAAGTGCCACAAAATTTAGTATTTGCCTTTATATGTGTGACTATGATTCCCTGGTGGCTCAGACGGTAAAGCATCTGCCTACAATACGGGAGACCTGGGTTTGCTCCCTGGGTCGGGAAGATCCCCTGGAGAAGGAAATGGCAACCCACTCCAGTACTCTTGCCTGGAGAATCCCATGGATGGAAGAGCCTGATGGGCTACAGTCCATAGGGTTGCAAAGGGTCGGACACGACTGAGCGACTTCACTTCACTTGATGATTAATAGAAACACAGTTTTTATATAATCTAATAGTGTCTACTTTAGCTGCCATGCTCATGCTTTCTCCAATTTATGTAGCAGTCACCTGTGTTTCCTATTATTATATTTTGCATTTAAATCTTTAATAAACTTGCAAATTACTTTTCCAGAAATGAATTAGCCAATTTTGCTAATATTTATTAACTAAATCATTTTTGCTCATATATCACTGAGCTTATTCTGACTGTTAATAATTCCTATTAATTCAGTGTTTCAAACACAAGAACCACTTAATGGACTGTCATTGGTTGATTAATGAAATTTATAGAAATAATATGTAGAAGTTGCTCTAGGTTAAGGTTTTAAAGTCACAGGTTAGAGCTTCTGGAGGGATTCTGGTTTGACTGGTGAAAAACCAATCTACCATCTTGCCTCCCTGATTTACCACTGCTTCAGTCATTAATATTAGGTCAGGAGGGGTGGCGGTGAGGAGATACTGCTCGTCCAAGGTAAGGAGCAGCGGCTGCGCTTTGCTGGAGCAGCTGTGAAGAGATACCCCATGCCCAAGGTAAGAGAAACCCAAGTAAGACGGTAGGTGTTACAAGAGGGCATCAGAGGGCAGACACACTGAAACCATAATCACAGAAAACTAGTCAATCTAATCACACTAGGACCACAGCTTATCTAACTCCATGAAACTAAGCCATGCCCTGTGGGACCACCCAAGATGGGCAGGTCATGGTGGAGAAGTCTGAAAGAATGTGGTCCACTGAAAGAGGAACTCCCCAGGTCGGTAGGTGCCCAATATGCTACTGGAGATCAGTGGAGAAATAATTCCAGAAAGAATGAAGGGATGGAGCCAAAGCAAAAACAATACCCAGTTGTGGATGTGACTGGTGATAGAAGCAAGGTCCGATGCTGTAAAGAGCAATATTGCATAGGAACCTGGAACGTTAGGTCCATGAATCAAGGCAAATTAGAAGTGGTCAAACAGGAGATGGCAAGAGTGAATGTCGACATTCTAGGAATCAACGACCTAAAATGGACTGGAATGGGTGAATTTAACTCAGATGACCATTATATCTACTACTGTGGGCAGGAATACACTAGAAGAAATGGAGTAGCCATCATGGTCAACAAAAGAGTCTGAAATGCAGTACTTTTGATTCAATCTCAAAAACGACAGAATGATCTCTGTTCGTTTCCAAGGCAAACCATTCAACATCACAGTAATCCAAGTCCATGCCCCAACCAGTAACGCTGAAGAAGCTGAAGTTGAATGGCTCTATGAAGACCTACAAGACCTTTTAGAATTAACACCCAAAAAAAGATGTCCTTTTCATTCTAGGGGACTGGAATGCAAAAGTAGGAAGTCAAGAAACACCTGGGGTAACAGGCAAATTTGGCCTTGGAATAAGGAATGAAGCAGGGCAAAGGCTAATAGAGTTTTGCCAGGAGAACGCACTGGTCATAGCAAACACCCTCTTCCAACAACAGAAGAGAAGACTCTACACATGGACATCACCAGATGGTCAACAACGAAATCAGGTTGATTATATTCTTTGCAGCCAAAATTGGAGATGCTCTATACAGTCAGCAAAAACAGGACTGGGAGCTGACTGTGGCTCAGATCATGAACTCCTTATTGCCAAATTCAGACTTAAATTTAAGATGGTAGGGAAAACCACTAGACCATTCAAGTATGACCTAAATCAAATCCCTTATGATTATACAGTGGAAGTGAGAAATAGATTTAGGGACTAGATCTGATAGAGTGCCTGATGAACTATGAATGGAGGTTCGTGACATTGTACAGGAGACAGGGATTAAGACCATCCCCATGGAAAAGAAATGCAAAAAGACAAAATGGTTGTCTCAGGAGGCCTTACAAATAGCTGTGAAAAGAAGAGAAGTGAAAAGCAAAGGAGAAAAGGAAAGATATAAGCATCTGAATGCAGAGTCCCAAAGAATAGCAAGCAGAGATAAAGCCTTCCTCAGTGATCAATGCAAAGAAATAGAGGAAAACAACAGAATGGGAAAGACTAGAGATCTCTTCAAGAAAATTAGAGATACCAAGGGAACATTTCGTACAAAGACGGGCACAATAAAGGACAGAAATGGTATGGACCTAACAGAAGCAGATGATATTAAGAAGTGGCAAGAATATACAAAAGAACTGTACAAAAAAGATCTTCACAACCCAGATAATCACGATGGTGTGATCACTGACCTAGAGCCAGACATCCTGGAAAGTGAAGTCAAGTGGGCCTTAGAAAGCATCACTACGAACAAAGCCAGTGGAGGTGATGGAATTCCAGTTGAGCTATTCCAAATCCTGAAAGATGATGCTGTGAAAGTGCTGCACTCAATATGCCAGCAAATTTGGAAAACTCAGCAGTGGCCACAGGACTGGAAAAGGGCAGTTTTCATTCAAGTCCCAAAGAAAGGCAATGCCAAAGAATGCTCAAACTACCACGCAATTGTACTCATCTCACACGCTAGTAAAATAATGCTCAAAATTCTCCAAGCCAGGCTTCAGCAATACGTGAACCGTGAACTTCCAGATGTTCAAGCTGGTTTTAGAAAAGGCAGAGGAACCAGAGATCAAATTGCCAACATCTGCTGGATCATGGAAAAAGTTCCAGAAAAACATCTATTTCTGCTTTATTGACTATGCCAAAGCCTTTGACTATGTGGATTACAATCAACTGTGGAAAATTCTTCAAGAGATGGGAATACCAGACCACTTGACCTGCCTCTTGAGAAACCTATATGCAGGTCAGGAAGCAACAGTTAGAACAGGACATGGAACAACAGACTGGTTCCAAATAGGAAAAGGAGTGTGTCAAGGCTGTATATTGTCACCCTGCTTATTTATTTAACTTCTATGCAGAGTACATCATGAGAAACGCTGGGCTGGAAGAAGCACAAGCTGGAATCAAGATTGCCGGGAGAAATATCAATAACCTCAGATATGCAGATGACACCACCCTTATGGTAGAAAGTGAAGAGGATCTCAAAAGCCTCTTGATGAAAGTGAAAGAGGAGAGTGAAAAAGTTGGTTTAAAGCTCAACATTTAGAAAACTAAGATCATGGCATCTGGTCCCATCACTTCATGGGAAATAGATGGGGAAACACTGGAAACAGTGTCAGACTTTATTTTTTAGGGCTCCAAAATCACTGCAGATTGTGATTGCAGCCATGAAATTAAAAGATGCTTACTCCTTGGGAGGGAAGTTATGACCAACCTAGATAGCATATTCAAAAGCAGAGACATTACTTTGCCAACAAAGGTCCAACTAGTCAAGGCTATGGTTTTTCCTGTGGTCACATATGGATGTGAGAGTTGGACTGTGAAGAAAGCTGAGTGCCAAAGAATTGATGCTTTTGAACTGTGGTGTTGGAGAAGACTCTTGAGAGTCCCTTGGACTGCTAGGAGATCCAACCAGTCCATTCTAAAGGAGATAGGTCCTGGGTGTTCTTTGGAAGGACTAATGCTAAAGCTGAAACTCCAGTACTTTGGCCACCTCATGCAAAGAATTGACTCATTGGAAAAGACTCTGATGCTGGGAGGGATTGGGGGGCAGGAGGAAAAGGGGACGACAGATGATGAGATGGCTGGATGGCATCACCGATTCGATGGACAAGAGTTTTAGTGAACTCCAGGTGTTGGTGATGGACAGGGAGGCCTGGCCTGCTGAAATTCATGGGTTCGCAAAGAGTCGGACACGACTGAGAGACTGAACTGAACTGAATATTATATTACATAATATATAATAGGACCCAGAAAACTGAGAACTAGTGTTCCTCCTTGTTGGTGTCCATTCTTCTGGCCCATTGGAATCAGGGAGAGGGGCTTACTGTGCCAGGCTGGAAAGTCTCTACTTTCAGTCCTCAACAAAGGTCCACATCAATGTATTGAGCACCCACCAGGGCAACATGCTGAAGTCAGAACACACCCCTCAGCCCACTCAGCAGGTTCATTCACAAATTCATCTTTTATAATGCCTGTATCCAAGCAGGGCACTCAATGAGCAGTTGCCCTGGATAAGCAGCTCCAGAATGGAGGCAGGAGGGCATGAAGAAGTATCAGAAGATTCAGAGAAATCTGAAGATATAAAGGTGGGGATATGAGAGCTGGGAATAGCTTGATATGTAGATATGTATCAACAGGCTGTTTGGTTGGGGGAACTGCAAGCAGACCTGTGGGCTTGGGCACTGAAATGACAGTGAGGGTTAGAGTTAGGGTTGTCTGGTGAAACTGAGAAAGAATCATAAAGAAGATATGGTGAAGAGGTAAAGTGAGGACTTGACAACTGATTGAATACCGAGAGGAAGGGGCATTGAGAAGTCTGGGCAGATTATCCATTTAATACCTTGTACATTTGAGAACATGCCTGTACCTATCCACTGAGATTGAAAACACAGGAGGAGGAGCAAAGATAAACTCGGTTTTAGACATGTTGAGTTTAAGCTGCTGTAAGTGGATATATCCTAGTATCTATGTCCAGCTCATAGTTGGGTATCTAGAGCTCAGGACAGAGTCAATCACATCCAGCCGGAAATTACTTTATCTCACCTGCTTTCCTAGTGAGAACACCTTCAAGAAATGAGAATTGAACTTTCAAAACAAAAAATGACTTACTCTATAGGACTACCAAGCAGGAACCAGAGGTCACTCAGTCGTGTCCGACTCTTTGTGACCCCATGGACTGTAGCCTACCAGGTTCCTCTATCCATGGGATTTTCCAGGCAAGAATACTGGAGTGGGTCGCCATTTCCTTCTCCAGAAGATCTTCCCAACCCAGGGACTGAACCCAGGTCTTCCGCATTGTAGGCAGACACTTTACCGTCTGAGCCACCAGGGAAGTCTTTATAGGACTACAGTGAGAGTTTATTTATTTATTTATTTATTGCCACATCACGTGACACGTGGGATCTTAACTCCCCAACCAGGATTAGAACATGAACTCCCTACATTAAAAGCATAGAGTCTTCACCACTGGGCTGCCAAGGAAGTTGCATGAATTGAGCTTTTTTGTGTCTTTGTTTTTTGAGAAATAAGGAGAGTTCACGGATAGAGTAGACATTGGGTTCCCAAAAGGCAGGAGTGGGGAAGTCAGAAAATACGAGAAGGGGCTTTAAGAAGGCAGCAAAAGTCGGTCAAGGGTTCTTTGCAACTGTGCAAATTAGGTCATAGATGCAAAATTTCCCCATCTCACCCCTCATATCATCACCTCTGTTGTGTTTGCTGCAGTGGCCATAAACTACTCATTCTCTGCTGTACAACTGAAATGAATAAATGCTCAAGAATGACCTATTTGTACTAGGTTAGTCTGTTTGAAAAACAAAAGAGAGCTTTAAAAAAAATACTGATTCAATAGTATTAAAAGTGTGACTTTCATAATCCAAGTCATACCCCTGCAATTCTTTTTTGAGACAAACTCAGCTCCTGACAGGTAGAAGGAGGAGCCATCTTCACAGTTCAGTAGGTGTAGAGACTTTGATTTGTGACCCGATTTCTGGAATATGATATAACTCCTCTGTGAATTTGATCTTTTCTCCCATTAAATCAGAGTCAGAAGTAACACTATCCAGGGTGGGAGTTTCGATTGATAAATTGCCTTCATGAAAGGAGGAAAGGATGGATGGGAGCTGTGCAAGTATTAAGTATTTCACATATATATTATTTTTATAAATTATCCTGTGTAGTCTGACTTGTAAAAATTCAAAGAGTTCCTAGCTTCCTCCAGGGTGCAACCATCAGCTTTAAACAGGTCCGGACTTAAATTTGCTTCTGAGAACAAGTGTTGTGTTAATATCTCTTAATTGATAACAGCCAATGTGAACCCTATTATTTAAGACCTATGCATTATTAAATAGTTTCATTAAATAATGGAGAATAACTTTAAAAAGAAAAACAAAGGAAAGCCACACAGGCACATGGTTTTCATTTGGGGAGTCAGGGCTGGAGAGAGGCTCAGCTCTGAGGTCGACTTCATGGCTTTGGGCAAAACTGGGAGATTAAACATAAACTACAGCAGAACTATGGTGCTCGGTTTTTAGAGACACTTAACTCGCTCTATGACGAATCTCAGGAAATCATTTGACTCTTTGGAGTAGGAGGAGAGTGAGTAGTTGTATTTCTTTTTTGTTTTGTTTTCAATGTTAGCTAAATAGCATCACTATGGGAAGTGAAATAAAGTTTAAAATAGTTTTTAGTTTAATAACTTTGGATAGTTTTCTACTGGCAAAAGGGAGGTAGATGCCAAATTACACCCCCTTATGTGGTCAAAATGCCTCCCTCCCAAAAAAGGAAAGAGACTATGAAGGAAAATACAAAACTTGACATGAGAGGGCTGAGAGAGCCAGGGGTTGGAGAAGGTGAGCCACTGGAATTTGAAAGAATAAGTGATTGAAAGAATAATTCAAACAGTTTTGTACTCAACTGATACTTCCCAAGAAAAGACTCAAACTGACCACCTCTGGATACCGAGCTCCAGAGCAGGAGTCACATGTGCTACAGGATATTAAAACAAAATGTCTTCCACCTCTGTCCTGGTTTAGGCCAAACAAAGGTTAAACACAAAATAACAGGTTGCTGTGGTTTTAGACCACCTTTGCATAACTTGCAGGGAGGTAGCAAAAACTGGCTTTGCAACTCTTAACTCAATATCCACCTATGAAATGGCAAATGATCGCATTTATTATAGTAACACTGTCTGATCATGTAAAAATCTTCCTTCACTCAAGCTTAATACAAGAAGCTTAAATAAGACAACTGAGAAAAGAGGAAAGGTTTATCATACCTCCTGGGTTCAGAGGCTGGGACTAAGGAAATACTAACATTAGGCCAGGTGCAGGGGAGGCACTGTCTGAGCTGAGGGACCTGGGGTCTGATTTGCTGGGTGGGAGACTCTTAGAGTAAATTCATAAAAGCACATCAGGAGAGGGTAGCTTTGAGTATAATGGGTTAGAGTGGCTAGCACATGGGCTTTCCTGCCTCTTACTAGCTGTGTAATCAAGCCTTATAATCTCCTCTCTTCTCATAGTGCTATTATGAGAGGTAAAGGAGATAATGTGTACACAGTGGCAATAAGCACATGGGAGATTTATTTTTTAAATAAATGAATGAAAAAGTCATTATAAAAGAGTGTAGCTTTGAGCTGTCTCCAAGTCCAGAAGGTCTACACCAGATCACCCAACACCAGTCAAGTGAGGCTTTTTCTGTTCTACTCTCTCCTTGGGTTCTTGTCCTGGCAGGAATAAGGGTCAAGAGAGAAAAGACAGGTGACAAACTGCAACTGAAGCCAGTCATGTACCCCTCTTCTGTCCTCCACTGCAGCAGACTTCTGGATTTTTTTTTCAATGATTTTATTTTTTTTATTTTTTATTTTTTGGCCGCACAGAATGTGGGATCTTAGTTCCCCAACCACGGATCAAAACAGCGTTCCCTAAATCCCTGCACTGGTAGTGTGGCATCCTCAGCTGGACCACCAGGGAAGTCCCACCAGCAAACTTCTGAATCCCAAGCCAGGGCTTGGGAAATATAGGAGCTATCATTTTAAAATAAGTTCAGAGATTTTATGATTCCACTGTAATTGACATAGGAATTACATTTTAGATGAATCTTATGACTGAAAGTGATATGAGAGACTTTTGTTGTCATATCACTGGAAAAAGGTGATGGGATCTTCCCAAGATCCAATGGCAGGAAAACCCAAGGATTTAAAGAAAAAGATGTGATGTCTGCTCTTAAGTTTAACTCTAGGGAAATGTGAAGCCTGCAAATGCCAACCGCTCCACTGGGGATCTGCCTCCTCAGGTTGGACACTCCATCTTGTGAATGAGGCACATTTGGAGGGTGAATGTTGAAATTCTGATTCAGTGAAAGACATGAGCAGCAGTGCTCAGGTTTCCAAATGATGGAGGCACAGCTTGGTGAGGGGGTTGAATAGACAAAGAGGAATGGGCATGGAGATGTTCAATACAGACTTGCAAACTGGTGGCTCAATTATAAGATTTCACAACAAAAATCCTGATTTTGAGACTGTACTGTAAACACACACACCCTGAGTTTGAGTTACCCCTAGAAGAGGAGGTTCACCCACCCACCCTTGTTCACCACAGAGGGCTCCAGTGTGAGCTTCCTCCACCCTTCCACCTTCCCTGACCAGTGGTCCCTGACTGGCCCTCCTCAGTGCTTGATACTGCTGTACTCTGAGTTAGAAGTGTCTCCAAACGTGTTAAATGGTGATCCTAACTTGAGTGAACATCAATTAACCCATGCAACCACAAGCTACTTCTGGACTCCCTTTCACTAGCAGGAACTCATCTAAAACTTTGAGGGCTGCATTCAGCCCTCCAAATATAGAGAAGCTATAGGCAAAGCTTAAATTTATTTTAGGTGGCATCTTTGCCAATAAAAATTCTTAAAGGAAATGTTCTTAAATTAAGATCTCAGGGAAAAAGAGAATCAAATGATGATAAAACCTCTGATAAGGACGAGGGCTGAATTTTCAATAAATTGATGATGATTGTCTAGTTTCTCTACTCAAATAAAAGGATCTGGCTTTAGCATCTTTTTTCCCCCTGGACTAGGTCTAAATATGACTAGAAAGTTTTTCTCACCTCTTTGTCTTCAAGCATGATTTTAGAAATCTCTCCTAATCTCTCTCTCCATCTCTCTCTCCATGTCTCTGCCTCTTTCTCTCTCACACACACAGAGGCACATCCTTAAAACCATCCTTCTTATGGAGATCTATAGAAAGGTGGATGGAGGAGGAATGGGGTAGAAGGAAACCTCCAAAGATAAGGACTCTGGAATAAAACATTAAAGCCTTATCCCCTTCAGTGCCTCTTAATAATCTATTAATATAAAATAGAGACTGTACATAATATAAATGTATTTAATATAAAATGGGACTGTATCTTACTCTTTCTATAAACTGTGAAATGGATCATAAGTAATTTGTTCTTAAGATCTGTAGAAGAAAAATTTTCTAATAACTTATTTCTATGTAAATAAACAAAAGCAAATTTAAGATTATCTATGTAGCAACATATTTCCATTTGCCATTCTACCACGCTTTCCGGAATGAGAAATAGGTGGCCCACCATACAGCTAACACTTAGAGAGTGTTTTATAACCCAGGGAATGTTGGGAGTTTTAGTGAGAAGTAAAACTTTTGAAAACAGGAACAAATATCTAAAAATTCTTCTGTAAGTTTGCTGAACATGGTATAGTGGACATATACCCCATACCCCTGCCCCTTCTTCCAGAAAATTTCAGTAATGATCCTATGACTTCCAGTGCTTTTTGAAGTAAGATTTGTGTTTCTTTCATCTGAGATGATTTCAAGGAAATCTTCAATATGATACATTCTCAAAGCTGTTCCCTTATCCCTGACTCGTATCAGCAAAACCTGGGAACTTCTAAAAATAAAGCTTTGAGCCCCACCTCAGATCTGTAAGAAATTCTGGGAATGAAGTCCAGAAATATGTATGTTAAGTAGTCTTTCAAGTGATTTCGACGTATGCTGACATGGAAAACACTACTGTAACCTATAGCACTTTGCCATAACGGAGGAACCATCTGTAGTAGAAGCTGTTGGTGTCCACCGTACAGAACTGCTCGATCAGCCAGTGCACCCATCCTTTGACTCCTTTCAGTAATAAAGCTGAGGGTTTACCTCCACGACCTTTTCCAGGGACCTATTAGTGACTGACAGAATGAGGAGAGATGGCTGGAAAACCATCCACCCCCCAACCTCCACCCCATCCCATGTTGAGGTCAGCTCTGTTATATTTCATGAAACAACTCCCTGCTTCTTGTTGTTGTGTGGATATTGTGAAGATCCAGGAAGATTTACCAAGGCCAAGTCCTATTCTCTAAACCCACAATGTAAGGAATAATTTATTTCCAACTCATTTTATTCAAAGTATATAAATATTATTAAGCAATTTCATGAAAAAAGACATTTGATATCATCTGTGCTAAAAATTAAAAATTTCTACTTCAGTGTTTGCTTCTAATAAAATCTACTCTTTGCTAAAATTCTGCTGTCAGTAAGTTTTTAAGGGCATGGAAAAAAGATTTCACTTACAATTTATAACCCAGCAAGTTTTAACATAGGAAGTCAATTCTTTCGAAAGGAACAAAAACCCACCAGAGCTTACTTAGAAACAATATTTAAGGCTTACATCCGTGGAGATTTCTAATACTTCTTTTCTAAGTGGAATTCAATTTTCCCATTTGTAAGTATCCTGGTGTTGGTGGTTGCAGAGTATGTGCCTGTGGTCAGGTGGTTTAGGGAAAATGAGAAGAATAAAGGTGCTGGTTTTAAAATTAAACCTGAATCTCTCACATGCCTTAAGGATCCTGTCCAAAAAGAAATTGCTTTCCTTGGGACCAAAGGTACTATCTCACCATTCAAATGCAAAGCGCCAGAAGTTTATTTATACCTTCTCCATGATTTGTTTCCCAGATTTAGCTTTCTACAAGCACTTCCTTCAGGAAAACACACACTTTTCCTTTCTTGAAGCCCAATTTCCTGTAGGAGTGCCTCTTTAGGAAATGAACATCACAGCATCATTCCTGGATTTTATAGTCACAACTCAGAAGCAAAACACTCCTATGCACATAAACAAAACACCTCCCAAAACAAAACGAGGATGAAGCAGAGAAGGAAAGAAATTCTCTTCTTTTCCCAAATTGCCTCTTTTTTTTTTTTTTTTTTTAATAAAGAGGATCTATTGCAGTAGTTTCATAGCTTATGCTGGGGTTTCAGATCTTCATTTATTTTTCTCAACTGCAAGTCTTTTTATTACAGCCACTTTTAAAAATTGGAGTGTAATTGCTTTGCAATACTGTGCTAGTTTCTGCTGTTCAACAGTGTGAGTCAGCTACATGTATGCCTATACACGCTCCCTCTTGAGCCTCCCTCCCACGCCCACCCCATTCCAGCCCTCTAGGTCATCACAGGAGAAGGCAATGGCACCCCACTCCAGTACTCTTGCCTGGAAAATCCCATGGATGGAGGAGCCTGGTAGGCTGCAATCCATGGGGTCTCTAAGAGTCGGATACGACTGAGCGACTTCACTTTCACTTTTCACTTTCATGCATTGGAGAAGGAAATGGCAACCCACTCCAGTGTTCTTGCCTGGAGAATCCCAGGGACGGGGGAGCCTGGTGGGCTGCCGTCTCTGGGGTCGCACAGAGTCGGACACGACTGAAGTGACTTAGCAGCAGCAGCAGGTCATCACAGAGCACCAAACTGAGCTCCCTGTGCTATACAGCAGGTTCCCACTAGCTACCTAGTTTCCACACGGTATTGTATAAATGTCAGTGCTGCTCTCTCAGTTCAGCCCACCCTCCCCTTCCCTTGCTGTGTCCATATGCCCATTCTCTAGGTCTCTTTCTTTATTTCTGCCCTGGAAATAGGTTCACCTGTACCTTTTTTCTAGATTCTATATAAATGTGTTAATATATGATACCTTTCTCTTTCTGACTTACTTCACTGTATACTAATCATTTAAGGCAGATTTTTTTCTTTAGTGTGAGATAGATTCATGTAATCTGAGTTAGTATTAGAGGTTTAAAGAAGCTCTGCTGCTGCTGCTGCTGCTGCTGCTAAGTCGCTGCAGTCATGTCTGACTCTGTGCCACCCCATAGACGGCAGCCCACCAGGCTCCCCTGTCCCTGGGATTCTCCAGGCAAGAACACTGGAGTGGGTTGCCATTTCTTTCTCCAATCATGAAAGTGAAAAGTGAAAGTGAAGTCGCTCAGTCGTGTTCAACTCGTAGCGACCCCACGGACTGCAGCCTACCTCCTCTGTCCACAGAATTTTCTAGGCAAGAAACTCTACTTGGGCAATTATAGAATACCTAGGGCTACTCCTGGGACAAATGCTGGTGTGTTCCAAGGTGAAGATGGACGATGAGGGTGAGTAGTTTTCTAGTTGCCAGAGTTGTGTGAAAACCCATAGTCTTTGTAAGGACTTGTTTAAGGAATAGGACTTCTCATCTGACCCAAGTGGGGCTGTAAACACAGAAGGGAGAAGAGGGGGCAGGAGGGTCACAATGCTTAGCTTTCTGAACACAAAGCTTTCATACAAAGCTATCTCATATACCCTTGACAATATTGTGGTTTCCTCCAAATTAAGCTTAGCAAGGTCCCAAGAGACAGCTGCCCATTGGAGGTAGGCAGCTTACAGCAAGGCTAATTTTTTCGTAAGCCAGAGTAGTCTCTATTGCTTAGTCATGTCTGACTCTTTGTGACCTCATGGTCTGTAGACCACAAGGCTCCTCTGTCGATGGAATTTTCCAGGCAAGAATACTGCAGTGGGTTGCCTTTTTCTACTCCAGGGGATCTTCCTGACCCAGGGATGGAACCCACATCTCTTGCGTCACCTTCTGCATTAGCAGGCGGATTCTTTACCACTGTGCCACCTGGAAAGCTGCTGAATGGATGCTGCTACTAATAGAAGAAGCTACTGCCATGAGAACATCATCCAGGGAGGAAAGAACATGTTTCTGCTTTTAACTTCCATAGACTGAATGCTTGTGTTCTTCCAGATTCATATGTCAAAACCTAATTCCCAAGGGAATGGTATTTAAAGGTGGGGCCTTTGGAAGATGATTAGCTCATGAGGGCAGAGCCCTTAGGAATGGAATTAGTGCCCTTAAAAAAGAGGTCCTAGAGAGTTCCCTCTCCCCTTTTGCTCTTTGAGGACATGGTGGAATCATGGTAATCTATGAACCAAGAAGTGGACCCTCACCACATACTGAATCTCTTGGTACCTTGATCTTGGACTTCCTAGCTTCCAGAACTATGAGAAATAATTTCTGTTATTTATAAGATACCCAGTTCATATTTTTGTTACAACAGCCTAAATGAACTAAGACATTGATCATCAACTTCAAGCTCAAATCTTACAATGACCATATTTCCCTCAATTCTAGGACTCTATTATACTGACCTTTTAAGAAGGAATAGGAAACACCATCATGATTAAAAATAATACTGATACATATATAAATAAAAATATATGTCATAAATAAAGGAAATGTTATATTATTAGAAATGATAATGATCCACAAAAACACTAGACTATGTTGAGGCCCTCCTAGGCTATATATTTAAAGGCAATGAAAGAAAAAATAAACAAATAGGACTACATCAAACTAAAAAGCTTCTGCACGTAAGGGGAACCATCAACAAAATGAAAAGGCAATCTATACAATGGGAGAAAATATTTGCAAATCGTGTATCTGATAAGAGGTTAACATCCAAAAGTATGTAAAGAGCCCATACAACTCAATAGCAAAACAGAATTTAATTAAAAGATAAGCACAAGATCTGAATAGATAATTTTTCAAAGAAGACATACAGATGGCCAACAGGTACTTGAAAAGACACTCAACATCACTAATCACCAGGGAAATGCAAATCAAAACCACAGTAAGATATCACTTCATACCTCTTAAAATAGCTATTATCAAAAAAGATAAGAAATAACGAGTGTTGGCAAGGATGTGTAGAAAAGGGAACCCTTGTACACTGTTGGTGAGAATGTAAATTGGTGCAGCCACTATGGAAAACAGTATGAAAGTTCCTTAAAATTTTAAAAATAGAACTACCATATGATCCAGCAATTTCATTTCTGGGCATTTATCCAAAGAAAATGAAAACTAACTTGAAAAGATATGTGCACCCCCAAGTTTGTTGTAGTATTATTTACAATAGCCAAGACATGGAAACAACTTAAGTGTCCATTGATGGATAAATGGATAAAGAAATTGTGGTATATATGTACAATGGAACACTGTGTTAATCACTCAGTTGTGTCTGACTGCTTGCAAACCGATGGACGGTAGCCTACCAGGCTCCTCTGTCCATGGAATTCTCCAGGCAAGAATACTGGAGTGGGTTGTCATTTCCTCCTCAAGGGAATATTCCCGACCCAAGGATTGAACCTGGGTCTCCTGCATTGCAGTCAGATTCTTTACCATCTGAGCCACTAGGGAAGGACCAATGGAATATTCAGTTCAGTTCAGTAGCTTAGTCGTGTCTGATTCTTTGCAACCCCATGAATTGCAGCACACCAGGCCTCCCTGTCCATCACCAACTCCTGGAATTCACTCAAATTCACGTCCATCGAGTTGGTGATGCCATCCAGCCATCTCATCCTCTGTCATCCCCTTCTCCTCCTGCTCCCAATCCCTCCCAGCATCAGAGTCTTTTCCAATGAGTCAACTCTTCGCATGAGGTGGCCAAAGTATTGGAGTTTCAGCTTTAACATCATTCCTTCCAAAGAACACTCAGGACCAATCTCCTTTAGAATGGACTGGTTGAATTTCCTTGCAGTCCAAGGGACTCTCAAGAGTCTTCTCCAACACAACAGTTCAAAAGCATCAATTCTTCAGTGCTCAGCTTTCTTCACAGTCCAACTCTCACATCCATACATGACCACTGGAAAAACCTTGACAAAAAAAAGCCTTGACTAGACAGACCTTTGTTGGCAAAGTAATGTCTCTGCTTTTTAATATGCTGTCTAGGTTGGTCATAACTTTCCTTCCAAGGAGTAAGCGTCTTTTAATTTCATGGCTGCAATCATCATATGCAGTGATTTTGGAGCCCCCCAAAATAAAGTCTGACACTCTTTCCACTGTTTCCACTGTTTCCCCATCTATTTCCCATGAAGTGATGGGACCAGATGCCATGATCCTCGTTTTCTGAATGTTGAGCTTTAAGCCAACTTTTTCACTCTCTACTTTCACTTTCATCAAGAGGCTTTTTAGTTTCCCTTCACTTTCTGCCATAGGGTGATGTCATCTGCATATCTGAGGTTATTGATATTTCTCCCAGCAGTCTTGATTCCAGCTTGTGCTTCTTCCAGTCCAGCGTTTCTCATGATGTACTCTGCATAGAAGTTAAATAAGCAGGGTGACAAGGTACAGCCTTGATGTACTCCTTTTCCTATTTGGAACCAGTCTGTTGTCCCATGTCCAGTTCTAACTGTTGCTTCCTGACCTGCATATAGGTTTCTCAAGAGGCAGGTCAGGTGGTCTGGTATTCCCATCTCTTTCAGAATTTTCCACAGTTTATTGTGATCCACATAGTCAAAGGCTTTGTTTGGCATAGTCAATAAAGCAGAAATAGATGTTTTTCTGGAACTGGAATATTATTTGGCTATAAAAAAGGAAATTCTGCTATTTGTGACAAAATGAGTGGACTTTGAGGATGCTATGCTAAGTGTAAGAAGTCAGACAAGACAAATACTATAAGACCTCTGTTACGTGTGGAATCTTAAAAGGCAAACAAAAACAAGTTCATAGGTACTAAGATCAGACTGGTGGTTGCTAGAGGCGGTGGTGGGCTGGGAAGAATGGGTAAAGGGAGTCAAAAGTTATAAAGTAAATAAATCATGGGGATGTAATATACAGCATGGTGACTATAGCTAACTGTACTGCATATTTGGCAGTTTCTAAGAGAGTGCTTTCATCATAGTGAATGTTAGTCGCTCAGTCATGTCCAACTTTTTGCATTCCCATGGACCATAGCCTGCCAGGTTCCTCTGTCCATGGGATTCTCCAGGCAAGACTACTGGAATGGGTTGCCATTACCTTCTCGAGGGGATCTTCCTGACCCAGAGATTGAAACTGAGTCTTCCACATTGCAGGCAGATTCTTTAGCATCTGAGCCACCACGGCAGATGTTAACGAGACTTACGATGGTGATCATCTCACAATATATACAATTATCAAATCATTGTGATGTATACCTAAAACTAATACAATGTTTTATACCATTTATATTCAATAAAAAAAGAATAAAATTAATTCATGTAAATAAATAAAATATATTGCCTCAATTAATCTTCATAAAAATTATAACCCTGAAGCAGAGACTATTTTTCTCATTTTACAGATAAGAAAGCTGAGGCTGAAGAAAAATTAAGGAAATTTTTAAAGTGATGAAACTTTGAGTTTTGTGACTCTTAACTCATGACCACTCCCTTCTGAGTTTCTGAGATGCGCTGCCCTGAAAAGGAGGTACTAGTAAGTGCAGCAGGTGGTCCGAGCCATCCAGGCTGCTCCAAAGAGACTTACAAATAAATTCAAGGAAATAGAAGGCACTAATTTCACAACAGTACAGTTAGGTCATCCAAGACCCTGATGTAAGCTCTGTTATTTCTGATGGCATAAAAATCAAATCCCACTTCTGCCATGACCCAAATTTTAGAAGGTAAGGCGGTAAATTGGAAGAACAACCGCCCTAACCTCTGAAAGATCTGGCGTTTGTCATCGTGCAGTATTAGAATTGTAAGGGTGAAATTTCTAATTAGTGTCAAATGATGATTTGGTTAAAATAAGTCGTTCTGAGAAAATTAAAAATTAGAAAATAGATTCCCTACTTCTCAATAACACCAAAATACATTCCAGATGAAGCAAAACATTTTGAATAAAAATGAAAGCGTAAAAAGCTTTGTGATGATGGAACAGTTCTGTATCTTGATTGCAGAGATTGCTACATGAATGTACATATGTGATAAATGGCATCGAATTATGCACACACACTGTTCCACTTCCTGATTCTGATAGTGAGCTATAATTATGTAAAATGTAACCATTAGGGGAAGCTGGATAAATGGTGCACAGGAGTGCTCTATACTATTTTTGAAACTTCCTGTGAGACTCTAATTATCTCAAAATAAAAATTAAAAGTAAACATAAAAGATATAGAATAAGGTAAACTTAAGTAGCTAAACTTCATGTGGGCAAGGATGAATTCACTTTGAATTCATAAATTTAACCATGTAAAAATTGGAAATTTCTGAATGTCCAAAAACTCAAACTTGAAAGGCAAATATTCAGATATTTTCTCCATAACTGACAAATGAGGGTTTAAAAATATCAACTTAATATCAATTATACAGTGGCTAAAAGTGTGGGCTTTGGAGCCAGACTGCTTTGGTTAAAATCATTACTCTATCACTTGATAGCTGTGTGACTTCAGGAAAGTTACTTCCACTGAACTTTAACTTCACCATTTGTGAAATAGATATAATCCTAGTGTTATCCTCCATGAGAGGTTGCTGAGGGTTAAATGAATTAATACAATATAAAGTCCTCAGGATAGTATCTGGAACACAGTAACACATGAAGTACTAGCTGATTTAGTTGTTGTTATAATGGTTACAATTCAAAACAAAAGAGAAAGAGAGAAAAAAAAAGACAAATCCTTCTTTTAGATAAATCCTTCTTTCAAGCTCTCTGCTATTTAGAATCTGGCTGGGTAAACTCATTCTGAATAGGCCCGGAAGTATTGTCCTGATATAATGATATCTCCATGCTGAGTCAGACCTGGACATTTATCATGAGAGCTGATGATCTGTTAAGTGACCTGTCCCCTGTGGCTGCCTGAGAGCTGGAACCTTCAGTGTGTCTTCCTGCGTGGTTATACATCCACTTCTCTTCCAGTGCTGTGCTTCTAGTCCACTGTAATTAAGTATCATAAGAGGATAATTGTAAGAGGCCCCTTGTATCAATAACCAGTGTTATCAACTCCATATCCCCAAACATTACCTCTGTTAACCCTCACAGTGTCCCTGTCAATAGATACTGCTATCACCATTTAGAGAAAAGATGGTACTCAGAGAAGTCACTGACTTGCCCAAGATCACACAGCCAGCAAGTAGTAACACTTAATCTCAAAACCAGTTCTTGGGAATTCCATGGTGGTCTGGTGGTTAGGATTCTGCACTTTAACTGCCAAGGGCCATGGTTCAATCCCTGGTGGGAGAACTAAGCTATGCAGCATGGCCAAAAACAAAACAAGCAAGCAAGCAAACAAACATAAACCAGTTCTTCTGCATCAAAAGCCTGAAAGTTTCCAGAATTGGTGGAAAACCCTCTAGTCCACTTGGTAAACACTGTATCTAAACAAAGATGATTCATAAGGATCTACAGGGCCCACGCTTTTCTAGCATGGGCTTTTAGACAACCTGTTGACTTATGATAGGCTTTACTTTTTTCTTCTTGGTTCTTATCAGTGCTCCAGAAAGTAGTACATGCTATACAAGTCTTGCCTGGACAAGTCAGCTGCTCCTATACTTGGGTCACACTCTATGAGGGAACACATGTTGTCTTCTATGCTCTTAAGAAGGCATTGGCACCCCACTCCAGTACTCTTGCCTGGAAAATCCCATGGATGGAGGAGCCTGGTAGGCTGCAATCCAGGGGTCACGAGGAGTCGGACAGGACTAAGCGACTTCACTTTCACTTTTCACTTTCATAATTGGAGAAAGAAATGGCAACCCACTCCAGTGTTCTTGCCTGGAGAATCCCAGGGATGGCAGAGCCTGGTGGGCTGCTATCTATGGGGTCTCACAGAGTCGAACACGACTGAAACAACTTAGCATCAGCAGCAAGATGTTTTAGAGTTCTGTCTCCCCAGATAGACTGGAGGTTCAGAGAATACAGGGACCACATATTGACATTATCTGATACCCCCTCAAAACCATTAGTACCATCACCTATAACTTCAGATCATTGGCCCCCAAATCTGGAGCAATGCTTTAAAAAGATGATCGATGTTTCTGTTTGAGAAGCTCTTGAATATATGAATGACCACCTGGGATTATGATTATAGAAGTCTGAGTATCAGTTAGCCTGATACCAAGAAAGAGGAAGAGTATTTGCTTTATTGCCAGCTCTTGGAGTCAAGAACAAAAGTTTCATAAAATCACTCATTAGTGTGACCTTGAGCAAGTGGATAAACTTTACTGGCTCTCTTTTTCTATAACATAAAATGAATCTATCAATTTTCAGGAAATCTATAAAATGGTACTGCCATTCCTTCCAATCGCCAAAGAAATTTGAGTATCTGTAGAAAGGGAGAAGAGCGCTCAAAAAACACCTTATGAGGGAATGCTATGGACCAATGGAGAACTTCACCTGTGCTGAACTCTCCAGGGCAAAATTATTTGAAAAACCATTTCAATTGGACCCAGGAAACAACCACCAATCATAGAGAAGACAGGCCAACACAGGTATACATATACATATCCTGTCTCTTTCTCTTTCCTGCTCCCTCTGCCCCCCCACCCACTCTCTCTCTTTCTCTCTCTCTCTCTCACACACACACACATACACAGAGTATACATATTTCTCTTGTTATAAAACTTGAAGTGGATATCAGTTAGAGGCAGATATACTTTCTGCTCTACATTCTACCGGTAAACAAGCCTTTTCCAAATGTAAATTTTTAAGCCCAGGTGAAACAAAGCCAGCTATTTGGAAACCATCAGCTACTTCCTCCCCAGTTCTGAGGAGCTGCGGGGATGTGAGAGGTGGCCATTTGCCAAATCAGCCATCTCTTACAGTAAACAAGGAATTGGTATGTCAACATATCGGATTCAATGGACATAGTTTGAGCAAAGCCTGGGAGATGGTGAAGGACAGGGAAGCCTGGCGTGCTGCAGTCCATGGGGTTGCAAAGGGTCGGACTCAACTGAGCAACAACAGTGTGAACAATAAAGTCAGGATTGGCCCCAGACAGCTGGATGCATATGAGAGAAATGGTTTCAGCAAGCTCAGACACTTGCATCTTCCCATATAGAAGACTGCTAAATCTCTTCATGTGAAATAGATTTAGTTTTCTCTTAATTAACAATAATCTTTTAATATTCAGATTACCTGCCCCTTGCTACAGACTTGTATATAGCCTGGTTCCTCCCCTACATTCTTGGAGTCAGCTCTCTCGGGGTCACCTGAGATACTGTCTCCCAGCTCGAGTCCTAACATTGCCACGGAATAAAACCTCTCTCAACTTGTAGATTGTGTATATTCTTTTGTTGTTGTTGTTGACACTTGGGATTTAAAAAGTGGGGGCAGGAATGGTAGAATGGTTATGTGCACAGAACAGAACCAATCTTTAGTCAAAATCTTCTTGCACAGCATGTGGGCTGATTTAAGAGTAGCATGGTTTTTGACTGTGAAAGGATTCCATGTTTGGCTCTGGTTTATAGGTGAGTGCTCCACAGGATGAGAAAGCAGCCCAGAAAAATGCACTTCAGGGATCTTTCATCCAGCTGGAAATCCCTCACTGGCACTCACAGGGTATTAATAAGAACACCTTACCCCACAGTTCTCTCAATCCTGAAAGCATGGAGCAGACTCAATTTGATAAATTACTATGAAACTGAAAGTAGCTTTACAGTAGGTTGACCCTTAAAGTAGAAGGTTAAAGTGAGGTGGACTCAGTGCCTTTAAAATACACATAAATCTACTGTACCAATACCACATGCTCCAGACAACACTGCTGCTCACACAGGGGAGGAAAAGGTAGATGAATGCCCAGCGACCAAGAAGCTGAGAAGGTAATTTGAGGCTCTTAGAGGTAATGAATAATGATTTCACTTGGTTTTCTTGACTTTGATGTTTTTACAGAAAAGGTTGCAGGAAAATGTATTTTCCACTGGATTATTTTCCTTCTCTGAAACAGTGCCAAGTTTCTTTCACATTAGGAAAAAATATCTCAACAGAATGAAAGGTTAGAAATTTGATTTTAAATTTCTCCTAACTTGTTCTAACAGTCTGCCTGCCATCCAGTACAGAGTAAGATGAAAAAGAGACCTATGCGGTCACTGACAAGTATCTCTTTATTGCCACCTAGGCAATCAGAGGAAGACCTGGCTGCCCTGAGTCCTGCAGAGTCCCCAGGCTTTTGGAGGTGGTAATACTTTGGCCACCTGATGTGAAGAACTGACTCATTTGAAAAGACCCTAATGCTGGGAAAGATTGAAAGCGGGAGGAGAAGGGGATGACAGAGGAGGAGATGGTTGGATGGCATCACCGACTCAATGGACATGAGTTTGAGTAAACCCCGGGAGTTGGTGATGGACAGGAAGGCCTGGCGTGCTGCAGTCCACGGGGTCACAAAGCATCAGACACAACTGAGCGGCTGAACTGAACTGAGGGTTATCTGGGGAGATTAGTCCTTGGCTGTGTTTATAGAAAGGGCTGATGACAGAGAGAGTGGCATTCTGTGATAATGTAACCCAAGTGGATCTCATGATAATTTTTGCTTTTCTTCTGCATGTCTACTGCTTTACCTTGGCAAGCTTGTGTCAGTTAATGGTCAGAACCATGGCCCAGAGGTACACAAGGGGATCTGAGCCTGAGGCTGACTTTCTAGAACACATCTCCCACTAACTCACTGTTTGGCTTCAGGCTACACATAAACTCTTTTACAAGTCAGTTTTCTCTGCTGCAAGGTAGGGGGATGCCCCCACTTACTTCCTTCAGAGTAAGCTTCCTTACTCCACAGAGCTTCTCAGTGGAGATTTAACAAATCGAGGTGGCAGAGCATGTTACATGTTTAGAATTGCTCTAAAGCCTCACAACAGTTGAAAATAAACAGCCACTAAATGCAGTTTATGACATTAAATGTGTTAGAAAAGAAATCTGGAAATTCACCTTCTACCAGTGCTGTCATGGCTTGTGGACTTTGAACAGTTCCCTTGATTGCTATGTATTTCTCTATTTCCCTAAATAAATTCTGTAATTTTTCTAGATGATCATCAAAAACAGCAGGTAGCAGCTCCTCTCTGAAAAGTGCAGTGTTAGTCTTCGGAGCAGCCTGCCTGCCTGGCTGAAGCAGCTTGTGCCCTCAGGCTGCCCGGCACCGTGCACAGTCACCCACACCTCTGAACCCTGCAGTGAGCAGTGGGTGAGCTCAGCTTTTAGAAGTGGCTGGAGTCGTTGAGATAGGGGTGCTCTGCCACACTTACTTCCTAGGACAAATTCAGCCAAAGCCACATTAAAAGGTGGTTGTTTAATGTTGGCAGAACTTCTCAGGAGGTATCAAATGAGGGTGTGTGGGCGGGGGAGTGGGCAACTGTGTCACAAAAGTGAAGAAGCCAAACGAATGTTTCCTGTCCTCATATTTAAAAAAAAATCTCCAAGGGAAGCAGAATCTGGCCTCAGAAGCCTGGGGCTTTCCTGAAGAAACTGTAAAAGAAAAGAATGATAAAAACAACCATGCTTTTAGCAGGACTGCTACCAATCAAACCAAAGAGGAGGAAGAGGTTTCCCCAAAATCCCAACCCTTACTTATAATTTTCAGACTGGGTCTGCTACCGGAAGCTCTTTAGAAGGAATGTGAGGTTTGGTTTGGTATCTGGGATGTTTCTTTTCCTTAATAAGTGACTAGAGTGATATCTGGTCTTGGGCTCCCACTACAGATCCATTTAAGAAGCTCCGTAAGAATCAACGACTTCTTTTTGCATCACACACCTCCTAGAGATTCTAACGAAATGTCCTGCCTGCTCAGCAAGTCTCCTTTGCTATCTGAATTGAGGAAAAGGTGACTTCCCTGCCAGTCCAGTGGTTAAGATTCTTCAATTTCAATGCAGGGGGTATGAATCCAATCCCTGTCAGGTAACTAAGATCCCACATGTCACATGGCCAAAAAAGGGAAGAATTGAGGAAAAGAATTGATTCAAACAGGGGCTATAACTTAGACATAAAACCATAAATATAGGCAATGAATACATTTCTTTCATTTGATTTCCTGGACCAGGGGAAGTCCTGGAGCATTTCCTCTGAGATCTGTCCATTTTCAGTCACAACAAAAATATGAATAATTGATTTGAAGCAGAACAACTGGAAAACTGTCCAGAATACTCAGAGTGATCTGCTTATTTCCTTCAACATTGCAACTTACTCAAACACTAGTCTGTTGGGAAGGTTTCCTGTGATGAATACCCTGATTAGATTCAACGCTTAGTTTCCCATTTTAAGATCACTTAACTCCTACAAGATTCCATTCAAGTAAGGCTGGAAAAAACCCATTGGTTAAGAAAAAGTCAAATTCTCTTGAATGCTTTAAGAGCCTCCAGCCCTCAGATGGGACTGGATATGTGAGTGCAGGCCCACTTATATATGTACACTGTGTAAGTTAAAATGCAGTGTGAAAGGCAATCTTTCAAGAGGTTCCAAGCACCTTCAGAATCCCAGGAATTGTATTTGACTCACAGAATTTAGAATCATCCACCCACAGTGTCACCTTCTTCCTTGTCCTTATTCCACCCTTCCCTGTAAATCAAGAGACACATGCAGCTGTCTACAGCAATCACAAAGATTTTTCTAATAAAGCAAATCCCAGCAAAAAAAGAAAGAAAAAAACTCAGGAAGGCTCTCAGAATTTAGCGGTTTATAGGATAAATCAAATAGCCTGGGTTCCAATTCTGATTCTGCTAAACAATGAAGAGCAGGTAATTCAGTTAAATTCAATCCAGTTGCTCAGTTGTGTCCAACTCTTTGCTACCCCATGGACTGCAGCACGCCAGGCCTCCTTGTCCATCACCAACTCCTGTTGGTTACTCAATCTCATATCCATTGAATTGGTGATGCCATCCAACCATCTCATCCTCTTTCGTCCCCTTTTCCTCCCATCTTCAATCTTTCCCAGCATCAGGGTCTTTTCAAATGAGTCAGTTCTTTGCATTAAGAAGAGCATGTAAGCACTCCATATACTGATATTTTTAGTTCTATAAGATTAAGCGGCATATTTGGATTTCATAACAAACCTCCAAGTGAGAAGGGAAGTCTTTGTCATCCCTATCTGAGAGATGAGCAAGCCACCTCTGGGGTCTGGATAACTTACCTAAGGTCCTTTTTCTAGATAGGTGAGCTATTTTCACACATAGCCTTCTTGTTTGGTGTCCTTCCTGTGTGACCTGAGCTCCCTGTCTCCCCAGGTCACTATTTCTCTCACCAGTACACACAAACCTACTCACTCAACACCCTGCCCCGCAGAAGCTGGTCTTACTACACCATGCATGGTCATCTCAGTTATCTGTGTACTTACCTTGTGTTGTTAAAGGTTGGACAAGGGGCCTGTGAGGCCCATCTTTGATGGTCAGAGGCTATGGTACCACATTTTTTATGTAGCAATGTGCTCCATAAATATTTGACAAATTGAACCAAATTTAACCAATCTGATAAAACTTCAAAAGAAGTAAATTTTGTGTATTCCCTATCCAGTAACCTCTTGCTTTCAACCTTCACTCATGTCCATCAAAACCTACTCTCAGATCTTTCCAACACATAAAAATACTGTACGATTGAGAACTTAAAATGCTGTACATCATATAGATAATGAACTTGAATCTAAATGGCTCTCTTAACTTCAGGCATAGGCTGAAAGCCTGGGATAACTTGAGAGTATCAGGCCAAAAATCACATTGAGAATACAGTGGTACTTTAGCCTGTCCCTACATCAGGCATCTACAGTCACCCATCTTGGTTTTTTTCATCTATTAGTTGAAAACTATGAGTCATAAACTGTTGGAAGCATTTTTAACTCACCAATTATTTGGATAGTAAAATGTAATGTTTCAACACTAACTGAATGCTAAGGCTGATCTTAGCCACCAATTAGATAAAGCTGACTTTGAAATCAAAGTACAAGTCCAAGCAACAAAGGGCTATTTAAGAGTTGATACCCTGAAATGTTTAACTTAAAGCATCTGTGAATGTTCCACGCAAATCACAGGGTGTAATTGCTTCTTCCTCTTTGATGCGGACCATGTGAGCAGGCCTAGCCCTGAAGGAGGCAGCATCCTCAGCTCCTCCCTAGTCCTGAACTTGGGACAGTTAGAGATGGGCATGCCAAGGCATCTGTATTCCATCTCAGAAGATTCCCAAGACTTGGATCAAGGCAAGCCCAGACTCTAGCCTCAGCCTTTTCAGTTTACACTTTGAGTTGATCTCTTCCACTCTTTGATCTGTTCTCCACTTTAAAGAGATCTGATCTGTTCACCTCCTCTTGCCTCCTTCTCCCTGGCCCCTCTAACAGATTCGATTCTGGCCTTCTGAGCCTGCCGCTCTCACCTGATAGGACCGCCTTTCCCTCCCCAAAGGCTGCTAAGCACAGGAACCCCGGCCACAGCCATGCTGACTGCTGGCAGGCTTCTCACATCTCTCTCTCCATCTCAGAATGTGCTCAGGCTCACCTTGCCTCCAATACCCACCCCAGTAACTCCCACTCCTTCAAGACTCAGTTCACACAACCTGGAAGTCTTTACTGAGTCTTCCAGGCTGAGCTGGAATCTCTTCTTCTCTGTTTTCCAGAAATTCTGGACGTGTGCCAAGCACAGCATTTATGACACAGACTAGTACTTGCTTCAAACTTCTCTACCTTGTGTTCTCAGAAATCCTGAAAGTGTCAGACATGTTGTAAGAACCAAGGAAAAAACTCATTGGCTGACTCATCAAATGAATTGACAGCAACAAGGTGCAGTCACAGCACCACCTGGGACCACTGACAAGAAATGGCTGAAAGTTCTTTGAGATATTCCTGTTCCTCAGTGACTAACACAGTGTCTGGTGCACAGTATCTGTTAGTTAAATGAAACTGAACCACATAATTCTCGCCTTGACCAATCTTTTTCATTTGACCATTATTATTGATCATATGCTGACAAAGGTCCATCTAGTCAGAGCTATAGTTTTTCCAGTAGTCATGTACAGATGTGAGAGTTGGACCATTAAGAAGGCTGAGCACCGAAGAACTGATGCTTTCAAACTGTAGTGCTGGAGAAGACTCTTGGGCATCCCTTGGACAGCAAGGAGATCAAACCAGTCAATCCTAAAGAAAATCAACCCTGAGTATTCATTGGAAGGACTGATGCTGAAACTGAAGCTCCAATACTTTGGCCACCTGATGTGAAGGGCCAACTCACTGGAAAAGACCCCAATGCTGGGAAACATTGAGGGCAGGAGGAAAAGGGGGCAAGAGGATGAGATGGTTGGATGGCATCACCAAATCAATGTACATGAATCTGAGCAAGCTCTGGGAGATAGTGAAGGACAGGAAAGCCTGGCATGCTGCAGTCCATGGGGTCTCAAAGAGTTGGACATGACTTAGTGACTGAACAAGAAGAGTTGATCATTTACTACCTACCTGCTAGGTGCTATGGAAGCAACAGCCAGGTAAGCCAAGGTTCTAGAGGAATAATAGATTCATAAACAGAGAAGTTATAGATTTCAAAATGAAATGCAAGTGCTCTTTGTAGGGGAAATAAAGGAAGATTTAGCTCCAGAAATGAGTTTTTAAGCAGATCTTAAATGATGAGTTCATAAATATACATTTTTCTGTGCCTCTTAGCTGTGCATGTGTGTGTCTGAGTGTATATATTTTGAATATCTGCTACTATCCACAAAGTACCCTGGTATGAATATTTATGCAAATGTTAATTACACACTACAATCTGAAACTCCCTTTCATTACTTTCCGCCAACACAACGTCCTTCAGCATGTCTAACATTTTAGCTGTTCTTGGGATGACAGTTGTTTTACATTCCACAGACCCTGGTTCACCATCCCTGATCTGCTTCCTCTCATGAGCCCTGTTAATCTCTCATGTTTATTATCATTTTTTCAGCTGCAGTCATTGTAGACAGCAGTGTTTCCTCCCATAGTAATAAATATTCACATATTTACAAAGTATGAAGAAAATGAAGAGTTAATATTGTCAGGAGCAAATGAAACATAACATTAGATTGATTAGCATTCTCACACCTTCTTAGAGGCTCAACTGCTTCAGAGAAGAGGTTAAAACATGGAGTTTGGAGGTTCTGATAAAGCCTACAGGATGGGAAGAAAAATAAGAGCTATAATTGACTTTGTATGTCATTTCTACTTCACAATAGCACATGGGTAAGAAGCCTTCCCACATTAATTTATCCTTTAGAGACTGGGATGGTCCACTTACTCCAAACATAAGATATAGTCTGAGCAGGGATAACTTGAGTCTTCCTAGGAAATGAGGGGTTGCCTGCAATGGGGCCCCCTAGTTTGAACTCAGACCCATACCTCTGACTTCAGACCTTCACTCAAAGGTACCTACTGGCTCAGAGACTATGATGACACAAGTGTAAGTTTCTGTTTCTGTAATTCCTGTCTGATGGTATGTGACGATTAATGCAGAATGCATTTATGAGTACTTTGAAATACTGCAGTGATGTGGATGAACCTAGAGTCTATTATACAGAGTAAAGTAAGCCAGAAAGAAAAAAGCTAATATCATATATTAACACATATATGTGGAATCTAGAAAAATGGTATAGATGAACCTATTTTCAGGGCAGAAATAGACACAGACATAGAAAATGGACATGTGGACACGGTGAGGGAAGGGGAGGGTGGGACAAATTGAGAGAGTAGCATTGATATATACACTGCTGCTGCTGCTGCTGCTGCTAAGTCGCTTCAGTCGTGTCTGACTCCATGCAACCCCATAGACGGCAGCCCACGAGGCTCCCCCGTCTCTGGGATTCTCCAGGCAAGAACACTGGAGTGGGTTGCCATTTCCTTCTCCAATGCATGAAAAGTGAAAAGTGAAAGTGAAGATGCTCAGTCACGTCCAACTCTTAGCGACCCCATGGACTGCAGTCTACCAGGCTCCCCGTCCACGGGATTTTCCAGGCAAGAGCACTGGAGTGGGGTGCCATTGTCTTCTCCGGATATATATATATATATACACACACACACTACCATGTGTAAAATAGATAACTAGTGAGAATCTGCCGTACAACACAGGAAGCTCTGTGATGACCTAGAGGGCGGGATGGGGGGTGTGTGGGAGGGAGGCCTAAGAAGGAGGGGATATGTGTATATACAGCTGATTCATGCTGTTATACAGCAGAAACTAACACAACATGGTAAAGCAATTACACGCCAATAAAAAAAATTGAGTTTTTTTTAAAAGAGTGTCTTGAAATATTAACAGATATGTGTTGAATGTGGTACATGCAGGTGTGCACACACAGTGTACTAAGTAGAAGCGCATTAGACATATGATATTAGAAAAAAAAGAATACTGTTTGATGGAATAGCAGTAGAATAGCGTAGTAGATAAATATTTTGTACTCAGAAAAGATTTCTAGTCCTAAATCTGCCGCTTACTAGCAAGGTGACCTTGGGAAATCTACTCAACCTCTCCAGGCCTTAGTTTCATCAACTCCTTAATGCAGTGCTTGTTGTTGTTGTTCAGTCATTAGGTCATATCTGACTCTTTGAGACCCCAAGGACTGCAGCACGCTAGGCTTCCCTGTCCTTCATTGTCTCCCAGAAATTGCTAAAATTCATGTCCATTGAGTCAGTGATGCTATCTAACCATCTCTGGGGGCAATTCTGTGGGGGTCATTTGAGGACAAATGGCAAATTCAACCCTCTTCAGTAATACCTTGTAAGTACTCATCTTAAGATCAATGTTGATCATAATCTTTCCTGAAACCAAGACTTAGATCATAAAACACAAAGGTCATCAGCATGACCAGGTGGCTCACTAGTGTTAGACTACCTAACCCCCCAAAATTTCTCTAGGCATATGGTCCAGATTCTTCCTGCTATTTCTTGAGATAAGGTGTTAATTTTATCTTGGAAAGTCCAGCACCATTTCCCACACAGTGATATCTTCTAAAGAGAAGAAATCTTGCCACTGATGCCAAGAATTGTTTTATGTATTCTTTGGTTTGTTTGTTTAACAAGACCAAAGAGAAGAAATTCACATCTTTCTCACTGACTTAACCAAGGGAAAAGTTCTAGTTAGGGACCAGCAAAAACAATGTGGAAATTGTTCACTTACAATGTGAATCATTTTCAGACAATTCCCAGAAAATCTGGGATAAGTTAGGTGAAAAAGAGATAGATGACAGTATGTGGAAAACTTTATTTATGAATGTTAATAAAATTTCTATTGCAAAGGAAATACTAGAGACAAAACTGAAAAGCCCTACATTGAGAATGAAGCTTATTCCAGCCTGACTCTGAGATGCAAGCAAGCCAAAGACCGATTCATTAAGTGCCAAGCTCAAAAGAGGGATGGCAGGCTAGAGCCAGAGCTGGAGAAGTTCCCCTCCTCAGGGTTTTGCCAAGAGCCTGATCGCACACTTTGCAAACCATGATAGATATGTCAGAGCAGGCCTGACACCCTCACTGAACTTTCCCCATGTCAGCTCTTTATAGCATGGAAACAAGTTGGTAGGTTTTGGACGAAAGGCAGTCTTCCTCATTCACACTCAAGGTCTCTGACAGAAACTTCCAAAAAAAAAAAAAAAAAAGGCGGCCTGTTAAATTCTAGATCTTAATGCTTACAACATCTGGGGATCCCTTTTGAGGGCAATGGCTAATACAACCAGAATGGAATTGAACTTATATGAATATGCACCCCCCAAAAAATCCAGATCTGTGTTGATTATACAATGGATATTTACACCTCTAAGGGAATGTTTCCCAAAAGTATGGTAAGAACATGGCGGGATGATGTTTTTGTGAGGGTTTGATATGCTGACTTCTATTTTCCACAGGTTGGAATGAAATCATTTTAAAACAGTAACTGAAAGAAGTACAACTCTTCAACTTGCCAGGTCATGAAAAGAACAAATATTTTAACTGTCTTCATGTAAACGAGATTTGTGAAGAACTGAAAATCAGTTAAAGTGGCTGTAAAGTTAAAGTAAGATGAAGGCTTCAAAAGTCGAATATTGAGGAATATGCTGAACATCGGATTTGAATTAAAAAAAAAAAAACCTAGGCTTCTCTAAGTGGCTAATCTTTTTTGTTTTGTTTTTGTGTGGATCATTTTGAAAGTCTTTACTGAATTTGTTACAATATTGCTCCCTTTATGTTTTGTTTGTTTGTTTTGTTTTTTTGGCCATGAAGCATATGGGCTCTTGGCTCCCTGACCAGGGATGGAACCCAGAACACCTGCTTTGGAAGGCCAACTCTCAACCACTAGCCCACCAGGAAGTCTCTAGCTAGCTAAACTTTATTTCAAGATTATATCTTCTAGCAAATATCCCCAAATGCTCTACCCTCCCTGGTAACCAATGAGTATGACCACTAAAGTCCAAAATCCAAGCTCTGATACTTGTGCAACTTTGAGAAACTTATTTCACCTCTCAAATGGTGTTCATAATGATAGCTCCATAATATGGCCATGATTTTTAAAAATTAAATGGCAGTATGCATGTCAAGCATTTTGAAAGAGCAACACCTGATATATTTCAAGAGTTACATCAATTCTAGTCCTCATTATCTAATTTCATCTTCACATATATCTCATGAGTACTATCCATCACTCTCATCTCACAGATGAGGAAGGTGAGGATTTGATAAGTAAATTAAGCTGCTCAAGATCAGACAGCTCATAAGTAGTACAGTCAGTTCTTGAAAACTTTCTCCCAAAGCTCAAGCTCATAAGCACTCACTCTATAATGTATTTGGGAAAACAAATGTGAAGAAAAGGGTTGGTCTTCCCTACTAAAGGAAATAATATTTGCTAGAGATTAGAGATTGGGAAAAGAGTACGTCAAGACTGTAAATCAGGAAAGGAATACATCAAGGCTGTATATTGTCACGTTGCTTATTTAACTCTTATGCAGAGTACATCATGCAAAATGCCAGGCTGGATGAAGCACAAGCTGGAATCAAGTTTGCCAGGAGAAACATCAATAACTTCAGATATACAGATGATACCACCCTTACGGCAGAAATCGAAGAACTAAAGAGCCTCTTGATGAAAATGGAAGAAGAGAGTGAAAAAGTTGGCTTAAAACTCAACATCCAGAAAACTAAGATCATGGCATCTGGTCCCATCACTTCATGGCAAATAGATGGGGAAACAATGGAAACAGTGAGAGACTTTATTTTGGGGGGCTCCAAAACCACTGCAGATGGTGACTGCAGCCATGAAATTAAAGATGAAATTAAAGCTTTTCTTGGAAGAAAAGCTATGACCAACTTCAGTTCAGTCACTCAGTCATGTCTGACTCTTTGCAACCCCATGAATTCCAGCACCCCAGGCCTCCCTGTCCATCACCAACCCCGGAGTTCACTCAAACTCATGTCCATCAAGTCAGTGATGCCATTCAGCCATCTCATCCTCTGTTGTCTCCTTCTCCTCCTACCCCCAATCCCTCCCAGCATCAGAGTCTTTTCCAATGAGTCAACTCTTCGCAGGAGGTGGCCAAAGTATTGGAGTTTCAGCTTTAGCATCAGTCCTTCCAAAGAACATCCAGGACTGATCTCCTATAGAATGGACTGGTTGGATCACCTTGCAGTCCAAGGGACTCTCAAGAGTCTTCTCCAACACCACAGTTCAAAAGCATCAATTCTTCAGCGCTCAGCTTTCTTCATGGTCCAACTCTCACATCCATACATGACCACTGGAAAAACCATAGCCTTGACTAGACGGACCTTTGTTGGCAAAGTAATGTCTCTGCTTTTGAATATGCTGTCTAGGTTGGTCATAACTTTCCTTCCAAGGAGTAAGCGTCTTTTAATTTCATGGCTTCAGTCACCGTCTGCAGTGATTTTGGAGCCCAGAAAAATAAAGTCTGACACTGTTTCCACTGTTTCCCCATCTATTTCTCATGAAGTGATGGGACCCGATGCCATGATCTTCGTTTTCTGAATGTTGAGCTTTAAGCCAACTTTTTCACTCTCCTCTTTCACTTTCATCAAGAGGCTTTTGAGTTCCTCTTCACTTTCTGCCATAAGGGTGGTGTCATCTGCATATCTGAGATTATTGATATAGAGGTCTGACAGAATGTGGTCCACTGGAAAAGGGAATGACAAACCACTTCAGTATTCTTGCCTTAAGAACCCCATGATGCCAGGAGAAATATCAATCAATGACCAATAATGTCTCTGCTTATTAAAAAGCAGACATTACTTTACCAACAAAGGTCTGTCTAGTCACAACTATGCTTTTTCCAGTAGTCATGTATGGATGTGAGAGTTGTACTATAAAGGAAGTTGAACACTGAAGAATTGATGCTTTTGAACTGTGGTGCTGGAAAAGACTCTTAGAATCCCTTGGACTGTAAGGAGATCCAACCTGTCCATCCTAAAGGAAATCTGTCCTGAATAAACATTGGAAGGACTGATGCTGCAGCTGAAACTCCAATACTCTGGGCATCTGATGCAAAGAACTGACTCATTGGAAAAGACCCTGATGCTGGGAAAGATTGAAGGTGGGAGGAGAAAGGGACTACAGAGGATGAGATGGTTGGATGGCATCACCGACTCGATGGACATGAGTTTGAGTAGGCTCCAGGAGTTGGTGATGGACAGGGAAGCCTGGCATGCTGCAGTCCATGAGGTCACAAAGAGTCAGACATGACTAAGCGATTGAACTGAACTGAGGGTAGAGATTAGGATCGTTCTTAGTTCAGGAAGGAGCTCTCCATAATCCTCTAGAAGTATCTACACCTTTCCTCTCTCCAAAGCCCTAATAATAAGAGTGAAAAGGTGTGCTTATAAAGATGAACCATCTCAAAACTTCTTTTCACTCAGTTTAACCAGGTCATTTCTTAACACTTAGCATATAGCATGAATATCTGAACACCATCCTCCTCCCCTTCCCCAACAAACATCCCTCACCACAATTAAGTCTGTTGTTAGTAGAATTCTGCCAACTGAGTCAATTTTGGCTGACTTCTGGGTGAAGGCTACAAGACCTACCATGCTCTAGCAGAATTTTTTTTTTTTAATTCTTAACCATGGGACCACCAGAAAAGCCCCCCTTTAGCAGAATTTTTAAGTGAAGGTTTGTGTTGGTGAGTGAGTTCTGTTTGTACCTGCCCTATTCTGGAACCTTCTCTCCTATACCACTGTCCCTTCCCCACCTCCACTCTCTGCCCTGACACCACCCCCAGTACAGCTCTGTGAGTTTTTCTTGGGTTAAGGAAAATGTCCATTGTGGTGGCACATTTACATCATTAACAAACTGCTCAGCTCCATATCTCTCTTCCAGTTTCCCCTCAGTGAAGGCTTCCATTCTCAGTACACATTAAAAGAGACTTTGTTCATTTTCAGAGACTGCATCATGGAAGTTCATAAATCAGGAGCTTCAAGTTTTCAAATTTTTTGCTTTTGCAGTTCTTACTTCCTAGACCTGAAATACCATCTTTTTACTACTTCATCTTCCACCTGTTTGCTTTCTTAACCTGGCAGACTTCTACCCCTGCTCTAAGAGGAAGACAAATGTTGTACCTTCACTGTAGTTTTCTTAGACCACATGATCATCTGTGTCAACTGCAAGGAAAATCGCTACCTTCTTTGTGTTCTTCAATTTCTCTTAATTCTATAGCCATTTAACACACCATTTCATAACCTTCCAATGTTTAGCACCACGTGTAGTCTTGAGATATAATATACACTCAAAAGGGTTAATTGAAAAAGACCATTAAAGTGTGACTAAGGTAGATTGAGGTAGAGTGGTATAGTGGAAACAGTATAATTTTTGACACCAGAGAGATGTAGGTTCTCCCATTTCCTGGCTATGTAATGGCAAGACAACTATGAACCTCTGTTTCTTCATCTATGAAACAGTATTGTTTTGAGAATTAAAAAAGAAAAGGATATAAGCATTTTTGCTGCATGGTGCACACTTAACTAATTCTTGTGTCTCTCTTGACTTTTACACACATTTTCTTCTTTTCATATTCCTACTCCCATTCCCTGCCCTACACCATTTCGTCATAGAAAAGGGGAATGTGGTTGTTGAAAGTTTGGAGAAAGGGGAATTATAATAGCATATTATAGAAGAGTCCCTCTAAGCAGAGTCTAAAAGATGGAAAGATCCGTTTGACATGGATACCATACCACAAGCCTGGTATCTTAGGATGGCCCTAGTATGAAGATGAATGTAGTATTCTTAAGCCAATGGACTTTAATGATTTCTGGCCCCACTGACAAAATCAAAGTCATCATCATTATGGAGTAGACATAGCAAGACATCTTGGTTTGGCACTCCATTGAATGTTTAATGCGTCCAACATGGTTTTTCTGACTCCACATTCACCAGAAATCTGGACCTGCCTTCTGGGGAGAATTATGGATCATGCTGACCTTGACTCTTTCCAGACCCCTGTGGCTATGATATTTCACAATCAGAAAACAGCATGGCTTCTGATTATGATATGGCTGTGAGGAGGAAACCTCTGGTCCTATGTCAATCCTAGAGACAAAAAAAAAAGTCTTTCACATAAATTAATCACTTTTCTGGAATCTACCACAGTCTCACACACAATGTATCTTAGCATGAGACAATACTGATCGACCTTAAACACAAAAATGACTTCTTGCATGTTCAAGGAGAGTACAGATCACTCTAGGACTACATTAAGCTTTGTTTTATTTCCCGTTCCTATGAACTCCATCTGTATTCTTTGACATCCTTAGTTCTCCAACAGTAGACAGCCTGAATCTCTGTTTTTCCCAGATTGTCATATTCTGCCCTCAAGAAGAAAAGTTGGAGAGCCAAATTCAAAAGACCCAAGTATATTTGGTCTTTATGGACTCTGCCATTGAAGGAGAAACAGACCTTGTCAGTGACTTTAGGTCACAATTTTTAGGTCCTCCTAAAGATTCCAGCTTAAATGTTTATCTGAATGAATCTCTCTTACTAGTTCATTAATGTGACTTACGCAAGACCTATGAAAATGTAGCTTTTCAACAATTAATATATAAAACCTAATGACCATGAGGATAAGTCACACTTAAGAAAGATAATTTTTGATTTATAGAGGATATATAAAGGTGATTGAGTAGAAAGTCTAAAACATTTCCTTGTTCTAAACCCTTTTTTGAACAGAAGTCAACTCATGTCACAAAAATGTTCTTGTTCATACACATAATGATACTGTAAATACAAGTTTTAAAAAGAACTTTAAGGCAACAGTCGTAGACAACCAAGTTGTAACCATTATATTTACCATGTTGGCCTAAGGCCCAAGCTCCACATGTTTTGCATTTTTTTTTGACTTAACAATAAAAGTTCAAATATGAAGCTTTTGTTGCTATTCCAATTGCATAAGAGAACAAATGCATTTACCTAAACATGAATTTGAAACTCTTTGGAGTATGGTGCCCATATGCACCAATCCTTAGAAAATAAAAAGCCAAATATTAATTTCCCTTTCTGTTGCAACACTTGAGGTTTCTGACATGAGGAACTGATCCTATTAAGTGGTAATTTACAGTGGCTACTTATTGCCTAAATGTGGAAAATCCACGGGGTAAATCATGGGAATTAAGGAAGAGAATACCCAGAGTAAAATAATATGCACAGCTAATCCTCATCATTCATTCTTTACCATTCTCCCCCATCCAATTCCCCACCTACTTCTTCACCTTCCAATCTATCCATCCAACTTCCCAACTACTCGATTAAATAAGAAATGCCCAGTGAAGTCTGCCACAAGAATCTGAGTTGCACAAACAGACTCCTATTTGTAAGAAATGAGCCGTCTGCCAAGATCTCACCTCATTCATACCAGGATTCAAAGAAAGTTCCCTGCCTTTGCTATATGATGCCCTTCACATGGTGAGAAGGAAGGAGCTATGGATCAAGGGAAATGTTTGTCTTTATGAAAGTCAGCAGGTCAGTAGCAGAAAGGCTCCATCTGAAATCTGAGAAGACAGCTATTCCACTTAAGTTTGTTAAAGTATCTCATTAGGCAATCACTCATAATAATATTCTTTATCCTTTGAGAGTTACACTCTAAACAAACTATGCTGCTCTCTCTTTGCTTGGAAATATATGATTTAAAAAAAATCAAATGTAAAAAATAAAATACTTCCTTTGCATTATTTTCATTTTCCCCAGAACTTGGGGACTCATCAATCGCCATTAATTGGATAGTTCAATCTTCTCTAGAACAAATGAGATATCTGCTCCAACAAAGGCTTCTTTTTAATTACTTAATAAGCTTAAAATGAGTAAACATAGATGGAAAAATGCAGAGCAGTAGAAATTGGAACAAATATTGATCTGTGGCTTTCTGAACAAGTCCTGCTTATGATAAGTTTTCAAAGAAATACCAAATTGGGTCTTTACCTTATGGAATTATGTAAGTTTCTTTCTTTTCTTTGTTCATTTGGCAAACTATGCACTCAGGCCTAACAGTTCTACAAGCTAGCCTTTAAATAAATCTATTCCATTTCAGAATTTCATAGTGAAACTTCAGAATGTTTACTCCCTCCAAAGTTTCTTTAAAATATTAATAGAGAATTAAAATACTTAATCTCATCCACAAATATGCTATTTTATTTCTATCTTATAGATTATTATACAATATAATATATATTATATATGTTAATTATTTCTATATAAATTGTTTTTAACTCAAAAATAATAAAATTTCTTTATAGGAGATTTGGAAAATACATAAATTTTTTAAAAAGAGGAAAAATTACTCATAATCTCTTTCCCAAACACAAAGAATGTTAACATTTGAGTATTTTTCCTTACACACTTTTTTTTTTTTTGCATATTGATTTTACTATAATTGTGGTCAAAATGTGCTAGCAATTTTGTATCTTATTATCTCTTCTTAAATATTGTATAATTTAATAGTTTGATAATCATCTTATTATTTAATATAATTTCTGAGGGAGTTGGGAGCTATTTAAATTTTTTTATTATTAATGATATCTTGGAGACAAAAATAATTTCAAGACAAAAGCACCATAGCAACTATTCTAGTGACTGGGAACAATATGTGTTTTTTTGTTTATTGGGACAAATCAGAACTCAGAAGTAAAATGGTCAGTAGGCCTTAGAGCATTTCACTTTAGATGACGAGCAGATCCAGTTAAAAATTTGGTTAAAAAAAAAAAGACTAAAATAACTTGCCCAATGTCACAAGCTACAAGGTTGTAAGGCCAATTTCACAAATTTTCAATTCAGATCCAAGGCCCATACTTCTAAATCTCTGCAACATACTGTCACAAAATGAAAGTAAAGACAAAATCAAGCAAAAAAGAAAACAGGGAAAAAACGGAAACAGGAAACAAGGGAGCAGAAGAAAAAGTGTAAATCAACTATAACACATTTACTCAATTTACTCATTGCATCCATTAGAAAACAAAAGAAAAGAAAACAACCCCCCCCCCCCAAAAAACATGTACTCTCTCATTCAATGAAGAAGAAAATATGGGATCAATAGATTCAATTGATGAGGTATAAAAATGAATTGTAAAGCTAAAAGACAAAGACGGAAAGCAGGAGGGGAAGCTAAAACAATCTATCTAGAAAAGAAGAACCGTGATGATGAAATTATCAAAGGAATACTATAAGAAAGCTTCTAAATTGAATTAGTTCATGAATATTCAATTAGCATAATGAATGATAAAGTATCACTAACAAGACAACCTACTGAACAGGAGAAAACACTTGCAAATGATACAATTCAGTTCAGTTCAGTTCAGTGGCTCAATCATGTCCGACTCTTTGCGACCCCATGAACTGCAGCACGCCAGGCCTCCCTGTCCATCACCAACTCCCAGAGTTCACCCAAACTCATGTGCATTGAGTCGGTGATGCCCTCCAGTCATCTGATCCTCTGTCGTCCCCTTCTCTTCCCTCCCCCAATTCCTCCCAGCATCAGAGTCTTTTCCAATGAGTCAGCTCTTCGCATGAGGTGGCCAAAGTATTGGAGTTTCAGCTTTAGCATCAGTCCTTTCAAAGAACACCCAGGAAGGATCTCCTTTAGAATGGACTGGTCTCCTTGCGATTGATAAGGGGTTAATATACAAAATATATAAACAGCTCCTTTAACTCATTATCAAAGAAAAAAAGAACTTGATTTAAAAATGAGCAGAAGACATGAATAGACATTTTTCCAAAGAAGATATACAAGTGGCCAACAGGCACATGAAAAGATACTCAACATTGCTAATCATCAAAGAAATGCAAATCAAAACCACAATGAGATACACCTCATACTTGTCAGAATGCTGCTGCTGCGTCACTTCAGTCGTGTCCGACTCTGTGCGACCCCATAGATGGCAGCCCACCAGGCTCCTCTGTCCCTGGGATTCTCCAGGCAAGAACACTGGAGTGGGTTGCCATTTCCTTGTCCATTGCATGAAAGTGAAAAGTGAAAGTGAAGTTGCTCAGTCGTGTCCGACTCCTAGCGACCCCAGGAACTGCAGCCTACCAGGCTCCTCCGTCCATGGGATTTTCTTGGCAAAAGTACTGGAGTGGGGTGCCATTGCCTTCTCTGTTGTCAGAATGGCTATTATCCAAATGTCAGCAAATAACAAATGTTGGAGAGGATGTGGAGAAAAGTGGACTCTAGTACACTATAGTTGGGAATGTAAATTGGTGTAGCCACTATGGAAAACAGTTTAGAGTTTCCTCAGAAAACTAAAGAGGATGATCATATGATCTAGCAATTCCACTTCTGAGTATATAGCTGAAGAAGATAAAAACATTAACTCAAAAACATATATGTATCCTTTATCATTCATTATGCTACTTAGATATTCATGAACTCATTCAAGCTGGAACGCATGTATCAGTTCAGTTCTGTCGCTCAGTCATGTCCGATTCTTTGTGACCCCATGGACTGCAGCAAGCCAGGCCTCCCTGTCCATCACCAACTCCCAGAGTTTCCTCAAATTCATCTCCATTGAGTTGGTGATGCCATCCAACCATCTCATCCTCTATCATCCCCTTCTCCTCCCACCTTCAATCTTTCCCAGCATTAGGGTCTTTTCAAATGAGTCAGCTCTTCACATCAGGTGGCTAAAGTATTAGTTTCAACTTCAACGTCAGTCCTTTCAATGAATATTCAGGACTGATTTCCTTTAGGATGGACTGATTGGATCTCCTTGCAGTCCAAGGCACTCTCAAGAGTCTTCTCCAATACCACAGTTCAAAACCATCAATTCTTCAGTGCTCAGCCTTCTTCACAGTCCAACTCTCACATCCATACATGACTATTGGAAAAACCATAGCTTTGACTAGACTGACCTTTTTTGGTAAAGTAATGTCTATGCTTTTTAATATGCTATCTAGGTTGGTCATAACTTTCCTTCCAAGGAGTAAGCATCTTTTAATTTCATGGCTGGAGTCACCATGTACAGTGATTTTGGAGCCCCAAAAAAAGTCTGCCACTGTTTCCACTGTTTCCATATATCACTGCAGCATTACTTATAATAGCCAAAATACAGAAGCAACCTAAGTGTCCATCAACAGGTAACTGGATTAAGAAGACATGGTACATATACAATGGAATATTACTCAGTCATAAAAAAATATGAAATTCTGCCTTTGGCAACAATGTGGATGGACATGGAGAGTGTGAAGTTAGTGAATTAAGTCAGAGAGAGAAAAATACTCTGTTATCCATTTTTGTGGAACTTAAAAAGTGAAACAAATGAATATGTATATATTTAACAAAACAGAAACAGACTTACAGATATAGAGAACAAACTAGTAAAAGAGGGATGTGCAGAGGGGCAGATAGGGGTGTGGGATGAAGAGATATAAATTACTATGTATAAAATAGATAAGAAACAGGGCTATATTGCATAACATGGGGAAATATAGCCATTGTTTTATAATAATGTTAAGTGGAATATAATTTATAAAAATTCTGAATCACTGTGCTATACACCTGAAACTAATATAATATTGTAAATCAACTATACGTCAACTAAAATAAATAAATAATTAAAGCATTGAAAAAAACATAGGAAAGCATATATCTTTTTATATCTTCTTTCATTTTCTTTAAATATATACCCAGAAGTAAAATTGTTGGATCATATAGTAGTGCTATTTTTAATTTTTTGAGGAGCTTCAATACTGTTTTCCATAGTAGCTTCACCTATTTACATTCCAACAACAGTGTACAAGGGTTTCCTTTTCTCCACATCCTTGCCAACACTAGTTATCTCTTGTATTCTTGATGATAGGCATTCTAAGGGGTTGGTGGTGGGGGTGATATTTCATCATGGTTTTGATTTACAGTTCCCTGATGATTAGTGATATTGAGCATCTTTTCATTGCCTCATAGCTCAGATGGTAAAGAATCCGCCTGGAATCCAGGAGACCCCGGTTCAATTGCTAGGTCAGGAATATCCACTAGAGAAGGGACAGGCTGCCCACTCCAGAGTTCTTGGGCTTACCTTGTGACTCAGCTGGTAAAGAATCCGCCTGCAGTGAGGGAGACCTGGGTTCAATCCCTGGGTTGGGAAGATCCCCTGGAGAAGGGAAAGACTACCCACTTCAGTATTGTTGCCTGGAGAATTCCATGGACTATACAGTCCATGGGGTCACAAAGAGTCAGATACAACTGAGCGACTTTCACTTTCACTTTCCTAACCAGAACATCAAAACCTTTGGAATTTACAGAGAATAACTGGGAAATAGCTTTTATTAAAATTGCCAATAACTGAAAAAGTCCAGGATTTTTATCAAGCAGAAAAGTCATCTAGAGTATATTTTTGAATAATAAACTATTGATATAAAGCAAGGAAGGTAAACTGACAAACTACAAAATGAAAAAGAACCCTGTTTCCATTCCTGACATATTACAAACTCTTAAGATCTATTGAAATAATAGCAATAATAGAAATGGAACTGATCCTTTTGATTTTCACACTACATATTGACTTTTAATTTCCAAATCCTTTCCTTTTAGAAACTTTGAGAATGAAATAATATTAATATAATTTAGGTCTACATTTCACAAAATTAACAAGGAATAAAAATATTTCAAGCTAGATAAAAACAAACAAAAATGCTTAACTTTTCCCTTCCTCCTCCCAGGGAGAGTAAAGGGATTTTTTCCCCTCAGTTTTCTATGTAACTTCCTCAAGGTCCCCAGTACGTAGGTTGTAGGGTGTACTATAGAGAGGGATGAGGGTGTTTTGAGATTCATGTCTCAGAAGTCTTCAGTTATCTGTGTTAGTGGAAAGATGCAAACACAAAGTTTTGCTTTAAAAAGATCCAAGAACTTTCCTAATGTAAATATGAATGTTACCTCATTTTGAATAGATCATAGTAGTAAACTGGATGTAGTACTTCATCCCATTAGTCATGACTATCTCTAGAGCCTCACTTACTGGAATTCGACTTGAGTACAAGACTGTCATTCCCAACTAAAATGACCTTGGCTACCCTGCCATGTATCCCAGATTTGGATCTGGGAACTATGGCCACCATAACCAAAGAGAGCATATCAGATATCAAAACATCTTCCAGATCAGGAGTTTACCTATGTGAAATATGGAATTTTTTCCTTATAAAATCTCATGAAACAACATCCTTTGTTGGAGGTGGGGAATATAATTACCTTTGACAATAGGATGTAGCCTGGAACTTTCAAAGCAATACTGTTATGCGTTGTTTTTTTTTTTTTTTTTTTTTTTTTTACTTTTTCTGTGAATGTGCAATCCTTTCTTAAACATTTGGTCTACATATGGATAAGCCTGTGCTTTTAAATGGCCTAATGAGCCTCAGACAGACCTTTAAGTAACACTCATGAATGAGCCAAAGAGAGAGCCTCAGATGCTAACATTTACTGTACTAAGAATTTTTTTTTTTTCTGTTTGCTGATCTTTCTCCCTTTTAAAAAGTTAACACTTTTGAACATAATACATCCTGAATCTTTTGCAGGTGTTAAACAGCTGACTCTAATTTTTTAAAGAACCAAATCCATCTATTATCAAATCTAAAAAAATTATCTCTATTTATTTAGGTTATTTTGACAGTAAATCCTTCCTCTCTATTTTGTCCTAAGAAAACGATTGCATTTCTCTGTAAAAATAAACTTTCCATGAAGATTAAGACATGAGCTCATGTGGACTTACTCCTTAAAAAGCTGAAAGGTCCAAAATACGACCTTACATTTTCATTTTACTAACCCTTTAATTTAGGATGGAGGGGCACATATTAGCGATACTGGCTTAAAAATGAAATAATATATCTTTCTATAATGGCACAAAATGCTAAGTGGCTTTAAGTTAAGGCATTGTCTAGACTGCTATGAAATCCCCAACATGGGAGAATACTGTCATGCGTAAGAAGGAATCAATCACAGGGTAGCAAATGAGATTTGGAAAAAGGAGGGAAAAATTAAATTTTAATTCATGATGGGTTTGAGCTTGGACTCAGGACTCTATCTTGACATCTGGGGTTTTTATCATAAATTATTCAATGCTATTATTATATTAGCTGGTTATCTTCTACTTCCTATGCCAAAGTGTTCTCTGCCTTCAGTCACCCAAATAAGGGCAGTTAACCATACTAAAATCAATTGTATGTCTGTATACTGACAATGAACATTTTGATACCAAGATTTAAAATATGGTACCATTTACAACTTCTCAAAGATAAAAATGCAATACTTAAGTGTAAATCTAACAAAGCATGGATAGGACTTGTATGCTAAAACTACAAATCGCTGATAAAGGAATTCAAAGAAGATTTAACTAGATGGAGAGACACATCATGTCCACGGATTGGAAGACTCAACATAGAAAAGATGTCACTTATCTCAATATTGATATAAAGTCGACAATTTGTATTTGTGGGTTCCACATCCATGGATATGTAGGGCCAGTTGTACTGCGCCATTTTGTAAAAGGGATTCAAACATCCTTGGATTTTGATGTCTGCAAGGTGTCCTAAAACAAATCCCTCACAGATATTGAGGATGACTGAATAGGCTTAATGCAATTCTTATCAAAATCCCAGCAAGACAGAGACAAACTTCTCCTAAATTTTAAGTTGAAAGGTACAGACTAGCTAAAGCAGTTTTGAAAAAGAATAATACAGTGAGGGGAATTAGTCTACTCAATTTCAAGACTTATATGGCTTACAGTAATCAAGGCTGTGTGAAATTGGAAGAGGGACAACATACATCAGTGGAACAGAATAAAGAATCCAGAAATAGACCCCCACAAATATGCCCAATTAATTTTTGATGAAGGTACAAAATCACTTCATAGAAGGAAGATGGGCCTTTTCAGCAAATGGTTCTGGAGAAATTGGACATCCATAGGCAAAGACACAAAGCAAACAAAATATACCTACCTTATACAGCAATTTAACTCAGAATGTTTCATAGATTTAAATGTAAAATATAAAACTATAAGACTTTTACAAAGTATCAAAATTAAGAACTTTGCAAATTACCCATGTTAAAAAGGGTGAAAAATAGGCTATAGGATGGGAGAAAATGTTTGAAATCCACATAACTGATAAAGGACTAGTATTCCTACTAACAAGCAAACAACAACAACAACAAAACCTAAATACCATAGTAAAAGAAATATTATTAGAATGTGGGCAAAAGACATGAACAAATATTTCATCTAAGATGATATGCAAATAACATGGAAAAATTTAGCTCCTACAACTCAAAAACCAAAATTTGAATAGCTCAATAACCAAATAATAGGCAAGAGACTTGAAAAGACATTTCTCCAAAGAAGACACACAGATGTCAACACTCATATGAAAGATGCTCAACGTCACTAATAAGTTCAGCTCAGTTCAGTCGCTCAGTTGTGTCTGACTCTTGGCGACCCCATGAATTGCAGCACGCCAGGCCTCCCTGTCTGTCACCAATTCTTGGAGTTCACCCAAACTCATGTCCATGGAGTCGGTGATGCCATCCAGCCATCTCATCCTCTGTCGTCCCCTTTTCCTCCTGCCTCCGATCCCTCCCAACATTAGAGTCTTTTCCAATGAGTCAACTCTTCACATGAGGTGGCCAAAATATTGGAGTTTCAGCTTTAGCATCAGTCCTTCCAAAGAACACCCAGGACTGATCTTCTTTAGAATGGACTGGTTGGATCTCCTTGCAATCCAAGGGATTCTCAGGAGTCTTCTCCAACACCACAGTTCAAAAGCATCAATTCTTCGGCGCTCAGCTTTCTTCACATCACAAAGTCCAACTTTCACATCCATATATGACCACTGGAAAAACCATAGCCTTGACTAGACAGACCTTTGTTCAAAGAGGAGAGTGAAAAAGTTGGCTTCAAGCTCAACATTAAGAAAACTAAGATCATGGCATCTGGTCCCATCACTTCATGGGGAATAGATGGGGAAACAGTGGAAACAGTGGCAGACTTTACTTTTTGGGGCTCCAAAATCACTGCAGATGGTGATTGCAGCCATGAAATTAAAAGATGCTTACTCCTTGGAAGGAAAGTTATGACCAACCTAGATAGCATATTCAAAAGCAGAGACATTACTTTGCCAACTAATAAGTTGGGAAATGCAAATCAAACCCACAATCAGGTATCACCTCATATCCAGTAGAATGGCTATTATTTAAAAAAAATTTAAATAGCTAGTTTTAGTAAGAATCTGAAGAAATTAGATCCCTCATGCACTGTTGGTGGGAATGTAAAATGGTGTAACAGTTATGGAAAAGAGTATGGCAGTGCCTTAAAATATTAAAAATAGAATATTATCCAGCAATCCCACTTCTGGGTATATATTCAAAATAATTGAAAACAGTTATTCCAATCAGATATTTAAAAACACAGATTCATTGCAATATTAGTAACAATAGTTAGTCTTTGAAACAAAATTACCTATGATTTGGAGCAAATTTTATGTTTCAATGCCAAAAATTGTATGCATTGTGATTTTATTAATCTCATTGGAGATAAATAATTCCTCTTTCAATTTTGCAGGGCTTCTCTGGTGGCTCAGATGGTAAAGAGTTTGTCTGCAATGCAGGCAACCCGGGTTAGATCCCTGCTTTGGGAAGATCCCCTGGAGAAAGAAATGGCAGCCCACTCCAGTATTCTTGCCTGGAAAATCCCATGGACGGCAGAGCCTGGTAGGCTACCGTCCATAGGGTCACAAAGAGTCGGACACGACTGAGTGACTTCACGTTCACGTTCAATTTTGCAAGGAGTTTTTGCTACCTTAGACGATACTATACATATCTTTCTAGGTATCTCTTCTGCTTCCCAAACTCATTTCCTGCCAAGGTCACTTAAAACAATAAACAACCACAACAGTAACAATGAAAATCAGTCACAGATTTTAAACATTCAGAAGTTCTACCAAAATCAGTTTGGAAAGGAAGTGTAGTTTAAAGTTAAACTATATTATCAAAGGAAGAGATGTAAAAGGCTAAAATGTGAGTCTGTTCTTTCTCTTTTTGAAAGAACCAATTTGTTACTAAAGTACTAAATGCTATTTCTTCCTAGGAGTATATTTTCTATTAGGAGTGACTATGTGAAATGGAAAGTCTGACCACAAGAGATAATCTGTGAAAACTTCATTTACCTTGTCCAGCAAGCTCCTTGTTGCTTAATCTGTCACTTCTCTTCCAAGAATTACAGCAGATTAGTGCCACTTAGCGGAGAAGGCAATGGCACCCCACTCCAGTACTTTTGCCTAGAAAATCCCATGGACGGAGGAGCCTGGTAGGCTGCAGTCCCTGGGGTCTCTAGAGTCCAACACAACTGAGCGACTTCACTTTCACTTTTCACTTTCATGCATTAGAGAAGGAAATGGCAAGCCACTCCCGTGTTCTTGCCTGGAGAATCCCAGGGACGGGGAAGCTTGGTGGGCTGCCGTCTATGGGGGTCGCACAGAGTCGGACACGACTGAAGTGACTTAGCAGCAGCAGCAGTGCCACTTAGGGCTTCCTGAGTAGCTCAGCTGGTAAAGAATCTGCCTGAAAAGCAAGAGACCCCCGTTCAATTCCTGGGTCCGGAAGTTCCCCTCGAGAAGGGATAGGCTTCCCACTGCAGTATTCCTGGACTTCACTCGTGGCTCAGATGCTAAAGAATCTGCGTGCAATGTGGGAGACCTGGGTTTGATCCCTGGGTTGGGAAGATTCCCCTGGAGGAGGGCATGGCAACCCACTCCAGTATTCTTGCCTGGAAAATCCCCAGGGACAGAGGAGCCTCACAGGCTCTAGTCCATGGACTCACAAAAAGCCGGACTCAACTGAGTGATTAAGCCACACACAGCACAGTGTGAACTAAGGCAGAAGGAGACGTGCTTTGAAGGACAGACAGGGCCTTTTGGTTCAAAATAGTGTCATATTCACATTTCATGATGTGACCTTCCTAACTCAAATACTCATGAGGATATAAGAAAAGACAAACAGTTATGGAAATAAAAAATAACAGTGAACCACTGAACAGCCACAGGAATGTCCATCAACCACAGAAGAAGCTGGATGGAGACCCAAAATTGTGGCCTCTGTGGACATGCTTTAACTTCTGAAAGAGAATAGCTTTTTCCAATGGGAAATTAAAAATCAAATTTAAAAATAAACTAGGAAAAAAAAATTTTTTAATGACTAGTTTAAAAACAGATTAAGGGAGATCCAGGTTAACTTTTTTTTGAGGGGAAGGCAGTTGATATAGGGATGGTCTTCAAAATACCAAACAGTATTAGAATCTGTATTGGTGATAGTAAGACAGATAGAAAATCATATCAATGACTTATTAGACAATGAAGAGATGGTCTCTCACCCACAGAGTAGAGAATAGGAATGGGGTGCTAAATATTAAGAAAATAAATTTTGATTGAATCTGGTCTACTCAGAGAGTTAAGGAAGGTGATAGAGGACATGAATTAGGCTGGCATAACTATAAAGTTGAAAGGGAATCCATTCTGTTCAATAATTACATTTAATTATATATTTATATATAGAATATTCTCTTGTATCATGACAATGTTTCATAACATATGTATAAAATACACATTGACTACATACACATACATTCTCATGTGTTGAAAAGTTGGTGTATTTTCATGGAGAATGAGTAGTTAAACATGCAAGTTTAGTTAGGCCAGGCACCTGGGTTCTTTGCTATATCTGTGACGCTAGTAGAATGTTGTCTATAATTATACGTGTGGGTAGCACACAGTGTGGGCTTCCCAGGTGGCACAGTGGTAAAGAATCTGCCTGATAAGGCACAAGATGCAAGAGACATGGTTTCGACCCCTTGATTTGGGAAGATCCCCTGGAGGAGGACATGGCAACCCATTCCAGTATTCTTGCCTGGAGAATCTCATGGATAGAGCTGTCTGGTGGGCTACAGTCCATAGCGTCTCAAAGAGTCGGGCATGACTGAAGCAACTTAGCCCAGCTCATAGTTGATTTACAGTGTTGTGCATGTCTACTGTATAGCAAAGTGAATTAGCTGCATGTATAAATATGTCCCCTCTTTTTTCAATTTCCTTCCCACTTAGGTCACCACAGACCACTGAGTAGAGTTTCATGTGCTACACAGTAGGTTCTCATTAGTATTCTATTTTATACATAGTAATGTAGGAGTACACAAGCCTTTTTTTTTTTTTTTTTTTTTAGGAATGAATGACTTCAACTTTTCCTGAACAACTGGAAGCACAGTGGTGAACATGATTTATATAATACGTTCAAGCCAAGAGAGACACAAACCAATGAGGACTGAAATTTGTAGAAGCACGAAGTGTTTCAGAAGTGATGTCTAAGATGAAAAGTCAGCGAGAGTTCAGGCCAGAAGAGTCAGAAAAAGTGCTCCAGGCAGAGGGGGGCACTGGCTGCAAAAGTCTGGGCCTGACAAAGCATAGGTAAGTGGGAGAAATCCAATATGGATAGGACATTGAATGCACAGTAAAAGGAGATTTTAAAAAAAGAGGTGTCAAAACAGGGAGCAATGCTGAGAGTAGAGGCCAGGGTGCAAGGAAAAGGTGAGTGAATTCAGGAATGCAGGCGTGTCCTGTCAAGGAATTTTGACTTAATTTCTTGAAGTGACAATGTGTAAACATGAACAAGTATAGACTTGAGAAAGACATCTGTGGCTGCAGTCAGATTGGAGGAGATCCAGAGAGACCGGTGAGGAGGTGGAGTCCAGTCACATCAGAGAAGGAGATAACAGTGAGAAATATTCATACTATAGACTTAACTGTAACGGAAACATTAGAAGGCATTAGGGCACAATGACGTGAGCAAAGTCTGCAGCCACACGATGCTGGGCTTATTTTGTCAGCATCCTCAGCTTTCTCATTTGGCAAAAGGACTGTTAAAGAGCTCTGAAGATTGAATAAAATAACACATACAATGTGCTTTAAAACTTAGTATAGGATTGATAAATGGTTACTATTATATTTCTAATATTTCTTATTTTATTATAGAACAAAAAGTGAAATATGTTTCATGAGCTCTTATGCCTGCCAATTTTTATTTCTCATTTATGACTTCTTTCATCTTTGTTTTGTAGAGGTTTACCAATTTTATTAATCTCTTAAAGAACCAGTTCTTGGGCTTCCGTGGTGGTTCACTGGTAAAGAATCTGCCTGCCAATGCAGGAGACACAGATTCCATCCTTGGACCAGGAGGATCCTGTATGCTGTGGAGCAATCAAGCCCGTACTCTAGAGCCTGGTAACTGCAACGGCTGAACCCACGCATCACAACTTCTGAAGCCTGTGCACCCTAGAGCCTGTGCTCCACAACGAGAGAAGCCACAGCAATGAGAAGACTACACACCACAACTGGAGAATAGCCCCACCCACTGCAACTAGAGAAAAGCCAAACAAGCACTGAAGACCCAGGACAGCCAAATAAACAAATAAATAATAAAAATGCAGTCCTTTAAAAAAAAAAAAAGAGCCAGCTCTTTGTTTCAATGATTTTTCTCTATTGACATTTCTATTTTTAATTTCATTGATTTCTGTTCTTATCTTTATTAATTCCTTCCTTTTGCATGTTTTATTTTGCTTTTTCCTAGCTGCTTGAGTTGGGAGCTTAGCTTATTGTTGAAAGACTTTCATGCTTTCTGATGTTTGCATTTGGTGCTAAAAATTTCCCTCTTGGTGATGCTTTAGCTTCATCCTGCAAATCTTGATACATTGCATTTTAATTTTCATTGTATTCAGTTTTTTGCTTTTTACCTTTCTTGAGACTTCCTCATTTATCCATGGATTATTTACTTATTTACAAGTGTGTTGTTTAGCCTTCCAGACTTGGGAGAGTTTATTTTTTTCCTGCTATTGATTTCTAGTTTAACTCCATTGTGGTCAGAGGGTACACTCTATGATTTCAATTCTTTTAAATTTGTTAAGGTTTCCCTTGTGGTCCAGGGAATAGTTTATTTTGGTATATGTTCTGTGAGCACTTGGAAAAAATACGTATTCTGCTATTGTTGGAAGTCAGTTACATCCTACTGGTGAAGGTGCTATTGAGTTTTTCTATTTCCTTGCAGATTTTCTGTCCAGTTGTTTTACTGGTTACTAAGAAAGGAGTGTTGGGATCTCCGACTGTAGGGTAATTTTAAATTACCCACTTAAAATTTTCTATCTCTTCTTAATGTATATACCCTTTTCTCATTATATAATACCCTATCTGCCCTGATAATTTGTTTTGCTCTGAAGTTGAGTTTATTTGTATGTTAATATAGTCACTCTTGCCATCTTTTGATTAATGTTTTCAAAATACCTTTTTCCCTCTTTTAAATTTCAATCTACCACTTTTATTATATTTGAAGTGAGTTTCTTATAGTCATATTTTTAATCCACTCTGCTAATCTTTATTTTGTAATTGGTTTATTTTAACCATTTACCTGGGCTGCTCTGGTGACTCAGTTGGTAAAGAATTTGACTGCAATGCAGGAGACTCAGGTTCAATCCCTGGGTCAGGAAGATCCCCTGGAGTAGGAAATAGAAACCCACTCCAGTATTTTGGCCTGGAGAATTCCATGGACAGAGAAGCCTGGCAGATACAATCCATGGAGTTGCAAAGAGTCGGACACAACTGAGCAACTAACACTTCATTATCAACCATTTACCTATAATGTAGGGTTTTTTCTTTTTTCTTAATTTTAGGACTTGAGTCTACCATTTTATTTGTGTTTCCTGTTTTTCTCTTTTTTCCTGCCTTTGTGTGTTACTTGTATATATTTTTTAAAATTCTATTTTAGTTTAGATATAGTGCTTCTTATTGTATCTGTTTGTATAGCTTAGTTGTAGTGTTTCTGAACTGCATCTCCTTATACAGGCTTTTCAGTGGTTCCACTAGACATTATTTATATGTATTTTTAACTGTCCATAGGTATTGTCATTTTGCCAGTTTAAAACCTAACTACCCTTTGCATCTCTTTATCCATTCTTGTTTATCATTGCTTTAAATAGTTCTCTACATGCATTTAGAACTACATCAGACAGTCTGAATTTTTACTTTAACATTCAAACATAATTTAGAAAATTCAAGAGATGTCTAGTATATTTACCCATATTTTTACTTACCATCTTCTGTCTTCCTTCCTTATGTTCCAAGATCCCTCCCCTACCCCAACTTTCATTTTTATTTACAGAATTTCCTTTAGTCATTATTTGAGGGTAGGTCTGTCAGTGACAAATTCTCTTAGATTTTTTTCATCTGTCTGTCTTTCTTTTCCTTTATTCCAGAAGGATTTATAGGCAGTTCTGGGAAGACAATTCTTTTTTTTTTTTTTTTTAAGACAATTCTTTTATTTCAGCGACTGAAAATTATTATGCCAATTCTTTCTTGACTTCTATGATAACTGACGAGAAATATTCTGACATTTGAATTGGTTTTTTCTCTGTAGGTAAGGTGTCATTTTTAATGGTTGCTTTAAAGATTTTTTTTATGTCTTTAGTTTTCCAAAAGTTTTCAGAATTATGATGTGTTTTGGCATGGAATTCTTTGGGGGTTTTTTTGTTTGTTTTTTTTTTTAGATCTGCTCAACTTCTTAAATCCCTATATTTATGTCTATTGTCAAATTTGGGAAGTTTTTAGTTATTATTTCTTCCAGTACTTTTTCAGCCCCACCCTTTTTACTCTGTCCTTCCAGGATGCCAATAACAGGAGTGTTAAATCCCACAGGTCCCTGAGGCTCTGTTCCTTTTTTCCCCAGTCTACTTTCTTTGTTGTCCATATGAGGTGATTTCTATCATTCTACCTTAATATTTATTGATTTTTTTTCTCTCTCCCCTCCACTCTGTTGTTGAATCCAACTATTGAGTTTTTATAAATTTTTTAAAACTATTTTTGGTTCCAAAATGTCCATTGGATTCTTTTTTATATCTTCTCTATCTTTGCTCAGAGTTTCCATTTCTTTGCTTAGACTTTCTATTGTTTTCATTTGTTTCAAGCATTTCCTAATAATAGCTAGTTCAAGCATTTTAATTATGGCTGCTTTAAAATATTTGTCAGATAATTCCAGCATCTCTGTCATCTCAGTTTTGGCATCTACTGATTTGATATATCCCTAGTTCTTGGTATGATGAGCAATTGAAACCTGCACAATTTGAGTATTATGTTATGAAATTCTGGATCTTATTTAACCTTTCTGTGTTAACTGGCTTTATTCACTTTGTTTTAGCAGAGCCCCTTCCTCCCTCCCTCCCTCTCTTTCTCCCTTCCTTCCTTCTGCCCTTTCTTCCTTCTTTCATTCCTTCCTTTCTTCTTTTCTATTTACTGTATTTAGTGCCACATGGAATATTAAAATGGACTGAATTAAGTCCATGAATTTCACATAATCCTCTCCCATTCTGTAAAAGCCCAGCAGTTTGGAGGAGTATAGACTCACTTTTAGCTTCTGAGATGGGCCTCCTTAAGCCTAAGTCATTTTCAGTTGCCCTTCGCCATCATCAGCATTAATGATTTGAGGACGGGCACATAAGCCAGGCTTAAACTCTTCAGCACCCAGTGACCCTCAGTCCTTAACTACAGTTCACTAGCAATGTTATATGTTGGCCCAGTCACTAAAGCAAAGCACCCTCCCTCTTCTCTGAAGGTAACTAAGGAAGAGTGCAGTCACAATTGCTGCCAGCAGCAGCTCTGTGACCTTGAAGAAAGTCATCAGAGGACAAAACAAACATATGGAGAACATAGACTCAAAGTCCAAGCTCTGATTCACCACACCCAGGGTCCACACTATGCAGGATTTTCAGTTACTTGAGTCAATAAATCAGTAGTTCTCATCCTTGGCTTTCCATCAGATTCCTCCGGGAAGCTTACTGATACCTGGGACCCACCCCATTTAAGTGTTCTGAGCTAAGCCCCTGGCGTTCGTATTTTTTAAAAGCTCCCCAGTTGACTCTAACACTCCTTCAAGGCTGAGAACCACTGCAATCAATCCTCTTTATTGTTGACTGAGTTAGGTTTTCCCTTACTTACTCTTAAAAGCATTCTAACTCCATCTTTCCAAAGTTTAAATGCACAAAAAATCACTTGATGATTTTGTTAAAATGCAGATTCTGATTCATGGCTCTACAGTGAGTACGAGTTTGCTAGGGCTACTATAACAAAGGACGGAAAGTTGAGTGGCTTTAAAAAAATTTATTCATATTCTGGTATCTAGAAGTTAAAAATCAAAGTGTTGGCAAGGATGGTTCCTTCTAAGGTCTCTGAGGGAAAGATCTGTTCCAGATTGCTCTACTTGAGGCTTGTAGTTGGCATCATCCCTCTATGCATGTCTCTCCAGATCCAAATCTCTCCCCTTATTAGGACACCAGTTAAATTAGGATCTACCTTAATTACCTCATTTGGACTTGATTACTTCTGTAAAGACCCTATTCCAAATAAGGTCCAGTCCAAAGTTCTGGGGGTTAGGACTTCATGCATGAATTTTGGTGAGACACAATGGTAATCCAAAATGGGTAGGGATTGATAATTTGCATTTCTAACAAACCTCCAAGTGATATCCGTCCTGCTGGCCCATGGATTACACTTTAAATAGCAAGGATCTTTCTGGTATGTTTCTTCTGCTGAAGACTGAGCAGAATTGAAGTCCTCCTGTTCCAAGATGAATGGCCTTGCACCTACCTGAGGCACAACCAGCTGGTGGACAGCATGCTAAAAAGAGATTACTGGTCATGGTTGTGCTATGGATCAATTTCAGAACACATGTACAAGAAACCACCCCACTCACAGAGGACTTTCCCTAAGATAGACTAGTTGGAGGGAGTAACCAAGTGTTTAAGTAACCAAACACTTATAAATTCATTACACCAAGAGGTGAGAAATAATTTTCTGTTGATGGTTTTAAAAACAATACTTTTATATTACTTTTTTCATAAATTTTAAAAATATTTATATATCACATAAATAAGTAAAAAGATGCTATTTTTAAATGAATTATCCTAAATTAAAAATTAAACAAAAAGCAGTAACATTGGCCAATTCCATGTCTTTATGACATAGGGCCCTGATTCTTTGCTATAGAACTGGAGATACACTGGTACACTAACGATTTGCCAGTTTGGGGACATGATGATGAGATTTTAATTTTGTCACTTAAAGTACTAGGATCTTCCTGTTACCTATATATGGAAACCAAGACTACAGCTCATTTGAGAATTTTGGTCATAAATTTGAAGTGAGTCCAGTCAGTGATGTATGTTTTTTTCTAGCAATGTTCAGTTTCAGGTGGGACATAGGTAGACATTTGGGATTTTTACCAGTTGACTACAAAAAAATGAGAGAGGACTAAGAACATAAGGTCACAGAAAATGTCATACTGCTGGGCAAAGGAACCCCAGACAGCAGGCAGAGAAGTGCAGGTACAAGGAACACGGTAACATGATGAGCAGCTGGAAAGATACACAGCAGAGGTGTGTCTGCTTAATGGAAGAGTTCTTATAAAGGCAGAATTAGAAACACAGGAGATGATGGTCATTCTGGGTTGTTTCAAGAAATCGAGTTTTCTGAAATGGCACAACCTCTAGGATGTCACTGTTGCCAACAGGCAGTTGTAGAGATCATGGAAGTCAAAGAGGTCACAGAACACAGAACCTTGGATGTTGTTTGAATTATTTGCTTGGATGTAGAAATTGCTAGAAGTAAAAGGGAAAGTGGTCATGACTGAGACAGTGACCCAAATTCTGACTTCTTCAGTAGATAAGAGTGGCCAGGAGGTCAACAAATGACAACAGGAAACAACGAGGGTATCGAAGTCTGATGACAGGTGTGTCAAAGACAGAACAAGGAAAGAAAAGTCAGAAGCAGAAAAGAGATAAAAGTGAAACCTACCTGGACTTTTAGCCCTGATATATGTGGAGGAGGCAGAAATCAGAGTTTCATTAGAGAGCTCAGTGTGCTCAGGGGACAGCCACGTTGGATTATAGTTAGAGCAAGAAAGTGAAGGAACTTTTCCAAGAAAAGGTGGAAGCTGTAGGGAAGTTAAGGATGAGAGATCATGATGAAGAGTCTGGAGAGTGAGGGAGCAGGGTATGGCAAGTGGGACATGATGGAGACGGTTACAGAGCAGCAGGTGCAGTGGGAAGTGGGGAGTTCTCAAGGAGACTGAGGACTTGAGGGCTGATGGGCTCAGACCTGGGTGTGTGCACTCAGTGATAGGCAAGCTGAGGAGGCCCTGTGGTTGCTAGAAACTAAAGCCCAGGAAATATCATCCAATATCTGCAGGGAGGCGCTCACTCCAAGAGCACTTGGCTGTGTCTACTCATGTGTGTCCCACTCCTGTGCCATCTTCAATTTGTGAATGCTGTCCTGTTACAAAACTGATTAGCTGTCTAGCCAAGGTTCATACTCTCCTTTCTTATTGCAAAATGAGAAACAGCTTCCCAACCTGGGACTATGTTTCCCATCCACCTCCCCTCACACCCAGCCTGTGGAACTCATGAAAGCATAAATTAGGTATGACTAAGTTTTTGCCAATGAAATGTAACAGGAATGATGTATGTCACTTCGGGCCGGACCCCAAAATCCTTCTTTCCCATGCCTTCAGTCTCATCCCTTCCACTGGATGGATAGAAAGGTGAGGGTGACCCTGCAGACTCATGTTAAATGTGGCAGAGCCTTTCTCAGCCTGAAGGACTATACACAGCAACACTTCCAGTCAGGAGACTTTATGTGAAAACTATATAAAATTACTGCAGGGTTTATTTATTATAGCAGCTAATGATACTTTTGGGCTTCCCTAGTAGCTCAGATGGTAAAGCATCTGCCTGCAATGCAGGAGACCAGGGTTCAATCCCTGGGTCAGGAAGATCCCCTGGAGAAGGAAATGGCAACCCATGCCAGTATCTTTGCCTGGAAATTCCCATGGACAGAGGAGCCTGGTGGGCTACAGTCCATGGGGTCACAAAGAGTTGGACACGACTGAGCGACTAACACACAATGGTACTTCAACCACTATATATCTATCATGGGTCTTATAACTGAACACAGAGACCTCTTCAAAATCTTACTAAGATGTAGAGTCCTTACTGTGCACCAACGATGATCCTATGATCCTACGTCCCTTCCCAAGCTCATGGGAGGAGAGGACTAAGAAGAGGTGAGAAGTGAGCATTGGCTTCATGAGTAGCACGGGGTATCTAGGGAGTAGAGACAGGTGTCCACCTCACCCAAAGCCAAGTGAGAAAATGATAAATATGGGAGGGGACGGATGTGTGGATTATTCAGTGGTGGGAATCCTTCCACAATGCATGCATATAGCAAATCATCACATTGTACACTTTAAATATATTAAAATTTTTTGTCACTTATACCTCATTAAAGCTGAAAATAAAGAAAAGAAATCTGTCTCTGCTCTTCCTCCTTCCTGACCCCAATAGATAAGGATCTAAGTCTAGGAGAGGATGGGAAGAAAGTAAGTCTGAGCCAGGTAAAGCACATCCCTCTCCATTCTAAAGGAGACATCTAGGCTTTGGTGGGAGAAACAGAAGGCTTTAAATTGAATATGGGGTTAGACCAACATTTTAAAAAACTGGAAATGTGTGGAGTCATTCCAACAGGATGTTAAGAGATGGAAAACCAGGAGAGCAGTCCAATATAACAGTTGGTAAAAATCAAAACAATTTTCTTTTTCCATCTCATTGAGTTGAAACTCTTCAGTATAGAGGTGATCCCATCATATAATTATTCTGACTTGTAACTCTGCAGGGGTTAATAACAGAAATGCCATGTAGAAGGAATACATAGAAATGAACAGGTTAACTGATAACTTGATACATACTAACAGAGGGACAATGTGTTTGATTGCCATTTGGGGCTTTGAAGTTTTTAATAGTGTTTGTGTAGTAGGTCATTAGATTTAGTGTCAATAGACCAAGGATCTCAGCTCTATCACTTAAGAACCACAGGAGCTTCACAAGTCACATATCTTATTTAATCTTAGGTCCTTCCTCTGTAAAATGGGGATTAAAAAATTTACTTCATGAGATTATTAAATGAGATTACTAATTACTAATCAAAATGTATCACTGAACACTTGATATAGAATATGCTCTCCTGAAAGACATTTAAAGCAGAATCTGATAACTAGAATTTTATATAAATGGTGTGTTATGTGTGTGTGTGTGTGTTCAGTCATGTCTGACTCTTTGTGACCCCATGGACTGTAACTCACCAGGCTCCTCTGTTCATTGACTTCTTCAGGCAAGAATACTGGAGTGGGTTGCCATGCCCTCTCCAGGGGATCTTTCCAACCCAGGGATTGAACCTGCATCTCTTATGTCTCCTGCCTGGGCAGGCAGATCCTTTTCTTTACCACTGTGCCACCTGGGAACCCAATATAAATGGAAAGCTAGTTTTGATTCTGACCTTGTTGTTATTGTCAAATATAGCACAGATATGATACTGACATATTCCTGCCATGACCAAATTATTCCTGCACTGACAACAACAAAAGAAATGATCCCTTCCTGACTCACCAAAGGGGGAAAAAGTATCACACACACACACACAGAGTCTATAATGGTTATATGTATATAACTATCTTCATGGAAATTTGATTTATAGCTTTAAAGAAAAAAAAATAGCCTTAAAACCATGTAACCCCTAATGTATCCTTTCCCTAAAGCCATAAACACACCTCTGGTTATCCCGTCCAACAAAAATATGCCACAGCAGGTGAGTCACAGAAAAGTAAGTGGTTTCAAATCTTTTCATTCATTTGAGTCTATTCCCTCAGCAAAAACTTCAAACTGCAGGTGCATTCAGCATACTTCTGCAATGACAAGAGCAGTGTATCTTTGTAACCGGGGCTTCACCTAATGATGTGTGAACTAAATGTTAACTGCAGCAGAATGACTCCAAGCCAAGAAAGCCCCAGCCGAGGGTCTGGCCTGGAAGAGGGGCTAAGCCATGGGAACACACCAGAGTGGGACTGGATCTTTGGTCTTTGGGAGATCATCAGTCCTTCCTTCCCTTTGGGTTCTAATGTTTCGAGGGCAGTGTGTGAATTGAAATGGAATTTTCGGTTTGTAGACATTCCTCACTTTAGGGTCCAAATTTTATTTCAGTCTGGAAATGAGCATCTAAATAGTCTGAGAGAGGAGAGGGTTTTAAGAAAGGTCAAACCAGTCAAAGTGAAACACCAATTATCGGAGGAAAGTGGTCTCACATCTGGAATAGGTTATATGTGGAACAGAAGGAAGAGTTTTCTTAGGACAGTGAGTTCAATTATATTTTTAAAACAAGAAAGAATAATAACCTAGGAATCCCAGCTCATCTCACAGCAAACAAATCCCCTCGAGCTAATGAAGATATCTGTTTCTCATTTCAACTAGAATTATTAGTACTGTATCCATGAGGCTGCTACCAGTTGTTGATTGACTACGGTAAATTTTCAAATGTCCCTTTGAGGTGCATATTTTGTTTGGGAGTATTTGTGTATTAGGGTCAAATTTAGGTGCTCAAATATCAACATCGTTTCTCTTTTAGAAAAGAAAAGCTGCTGTAAGAAGCATGGTTTTGGCATCAGACTGACCTAGATTTTAATTTACTAGTTGTGTGACTTTGGGAATGTTACTTAATCTTTCTTTATCTTTTCCTTATCTGGGAAATGGGAATAATTCCTATCTTGAAGAGATCTGTGTTCTGGTTATTATATTAAATCATATAACATATGTAAAACACCTAATGATTATGAGACTACATGGCTATAAAAGTTATTCCACAAATGTACCTTTTTTGGCTCTCCCTTTCTCTCTTCCTTCTATCCTTCATTAACTATTTTTCTAAAAGCAATACAGTTTTGGCAAACACAATGAGACAGGAGGCTCCATGTACCCTACAACTTAAACCGTCAGTAGCATAGCACAAGAGTATACAAGAAATGAAACATACGCATGGATTGAAAAATATTTTCCTTTGGATATCTCAGAAAAGTTGATCACTGTAGTTAAAGGCATTTCATGAAATGTATCTCCTGACATGTGTTTTTATTACTGTAGTAAATCATACCGTTACACTTTCTCCACTGCCTCTCCCCAACCCTGCCAAAACCTGTCAAGACTGGCATATCATAATCATTTTGATTCACCATAATCATTTTGATTCACCGAAATCAAGACAATCACAGGGTCCTGGGGTTAAAGTACATCTTGGAACTGCCTTTGTAATCCATCTCTTTCTTTCTAACATTTGGGGTTTTAGCAATGGACAAGTCTGCAAAGGAATACTTTACTCAGTGTGTAGGACAGAATTCTGCTTTGCAATGAAGAAGTGTATCTAAGAGTGATGCTGAAGTGGAATGTTTAACTCCTGAGGAGTGGGTTATGACCTTTCCACTGAAGCTCAGCCAGAACACTTATATCACATTAACACCAGTGAATGGAAAAGAGAAGGGGTGAGGATAAAATCAGATTGGCGAAGGCACTGTGGCACGGGCCTTTTTTCTTGCCTTTCTCTTAAGTTTTACTGAGGTTGATAGTAAATACATTTCATGAGACTAATAGTAATTTGAATCCCTTCTATTTTTCCTGAATGCAGTCCAGGTGTAGGAGCCATGAGGATGAGCTGGGGAGAGAGAGTGGCCCAATGCTATTGCTGGGACCAAGATCAGGGCATCAGGTCAAGATGATTTCAAAACACCAAATACTACAGACCCAAAGGGGTAGAAGAATGCATCTGAATTATCAAAAGAAAAGAGAGTTGTTTGTCCACATTTTTAAACTCCTAAGGACAGTTCTCAGGCACTTAGATAAGGTCTTTGTGTGTGTGATGCGCAGAGTGCAGGATGAGATGGAGTCGATACTTAAATGACATGCGAGAGAAGGGAGCTGCTTGATGTGGTTGAGCATTTGCTCTCGTTACACTCTGTTCTGTTTATAAACATTCCAGCTATGTGAATAATAAAGAGCCAAGCCCAAGCCTTTGTCATCCCTCCATGATCTTTCTGGTACTGAAGGAGCTCCGGAGGAGGTGTTGAGTTTTTGTGTGCGAAAGCTTGTCAAGGGCACATCAAAATGTAATAACGAAATCAACTACCAGACAGATTGGATGGCAGATTTTGGCAGCTAACAAGGAGGTTTCTCGTTATAGGACGTGCAAGCTTGTGGGCTGTACTGCAATTAGAAATGAATTTTTTTTCTTTGCCTGAGCTCTTCATATACTTTTCATCCTCATAAGTGACAACAGCAAAAGACTACTTCTCACTCCTTAATGAACTCTATCCATTTCCCTGTGGCTGAAGTGACTGGTAGCTTAACATCAAATTTTAAAAAATTAAATCAGGGCTCTTTGGTGTTTATGAGAGGTAGCTACTTCAAGGAAAAGTCAGGGATATATGACTTAAAAGTAATTTCCTTGAATTTTTTTTTCTGTGGGTGCAAAATATCCTTTTGGTACTTTTTGTAATTGCTGTTGTTGTGGTTTTAACCATATGTCTCCAGTAGGAAAGCAAGATCTTTGTTTCTTAACAGCTGATGTGTGCTTGCTACTCTGTCACACAGGAGTCCGTGATACTGTTGGTGACAACAAAATCATTTCCACAGAAACTAATTATAGCATTCTGAAAGGGAAAATAGCATTACTTTCCTGCCACTTAATAGTCCGATTTCATGTGAAATAACCAAGTGAACTAGGTCAACTTTTTTTTTAGAGGTTAAAAGTGAGACACCCAAAGAGGTGAAGAGTTTGCTCAAAGATTTACAGCCTATCTGGGCAAATGTTAGGAATCCATACAACTGATCAGGTGAGTCCCAGGTTATTCTGGTTGTTGAAACCATAAACAATCCAGTAAGGGAGTGGAATATGGACTGAAGGAATGGGAAAGGAGACAAGTGATTGAATCTAGCCTCTTACATACACTCAAGGAATGTCCGTCCATTCAAGAGTTAGTTACCATCTGAAGCCATTGATCCCAATAGGAAGGCTGATAGTAGCCAACTGTCATAGAGAGGGGGTAGTGGGCAATAAAGTCACAATGCACTTTATGAGTTGTTTTTACATCATAAGAAGTTTCCATTTTAGTCAAAAATAAGGGACTTCCCTGGTGGGCCAGTGGTTAAAACGCTGTGCTTCCAGTGCAGGGGGCATGGGTTTGATCCCTGCTCAGGGAACTAAGATCCCAGGTACTATGTGGTATGGTCAAATAAATATAAATACACCTTAAAAATAAACAAGTAAATACCATCCACCCATTTAAACAACAATAACAAAACCTCAAGAATTGGATTATGAATCCTTAAGAGATAAGAAGAACTAGAGAACTAGCCCCCATATGTATCACTCCTTTCATTTTACTAGGAAAGTGAAAGTGAAAGTCAGTTGCATCCGACTCTTTGAAACCCCATAGACTGTACGGTCCATGTAATTCTCCAGGCCAGAATACTGGAGCCAGTAGCCATTCCCTTCTCCATGGGATCTTCCCAACCCAGGGATTAAACCCAGGTCTCCCACACTGGAGGTGGATCTGCATCACCAGGGAGAGGAAGAGGAAATTTACTTACATATCCAAGATTGTTTTGAATCAGCAATTATTGTTTAAAGCTTTTAATATGTACTGGACACTGTACCAATTTCTGGGATTACAGAGGTACCTAGAAACCTCCTCTGCCCAGCCATGGGGTACTGAAACCAACTCATGCACAAAGATGAAATTATCAAGTCTCCTCTTTAGGCAGCTGGAGCTGAGTCTTGAACAAGCATTTTTAAGACAAACTTGAATGAAAGGAAATAATAAGCAAGGGAATACCACCAATCAAGGCATACAGGGTTGGAGTAGTGTGAGGAGTGAGGCTGGAGACTTGGGCAGACATGAGATGCTGAAGCAGATCAAATGTTCCATATTAAGGAGTTTGGATAGAAAGAACACTGAGGAACTTTAAGAAGGAGGTGACATGATCTATGCCTTTTGTTAAGAGCTTTAGGCAGCACAGCAGCAAACAGATTGAAAGGCTAGTATTCTATCAATACATACTTTCCTTTCAAAACAGTGTTTGGTAACAGCCGCTAGTGCGATCTCCCTAACTTCTTTCCATGGAAACACACAAAAAAAGTAAAAATACAACTAAAATCAATATTAAGAGGCAATCCAAATCTAAGAAAAATGGCAATAATTAAATGATAGTCGAGCTAGAGTGAGATACATATATATCCCTAACATCTCCCCCAAATTTTATCACAGCCAGAGACTGAAAATCAGAAAGCCATGGTAGTAAACAGTAGGAGAAGGTCTAGAGGTAGAACAGTAAATTGCAGAACATGGGTATAGACACAACTCCGGGATCACAAATGCTACAGGATTTCCTGTATTTAATCAATTCTTAAAACCGGAGGAAGAAGGCAGTTCAGTTCAATTCAGTTGCTCAGTCGTGTCTGACTCTTTGTGACCCCAAGGACTGCAACAAGCCAGGCTTCCCTGTCTATCACCAACTCCCAGAGCCTGCTCCAACTCAAGTCCATCGAGTCGGTGATGTCATCCAACCATCTCATCGTCTGTCATCCCCTTCTCCTCCTGCCTTCAATCTTTCCCAGCATTAGGGTCTTTTCAAATTAGTCAGGTGGCCAAAGTATTGGAGTTTCAGCTTCAACATCAGTCCTTCCAATGAATTTTCAGGTCTGATTTCCTTTAGGATGGACTGATTTGACTCCTTGCAGTCCAAGGGACTCTCAAGAGCCTTATCTAACACCACAGTTCCAAAGCATCAATTCTTCAGCACCAAGATTTCTTTATAGTCCAACTCTCACATCTACACTAATGGAAAAACCATAGCTTTGTCTACAGGGACCTTTGTTGGCAAAGTAATGTCTCTGCTTTTTAATATGCTGTCTAGGTTGGTCATAGCTTTTCTTCAAAGAAGTGTCTTTTAATTTCATGGCTGCAGTCATCATCTGCAGTGATTTTGGAGCCCCCAAAAATAAAATATCTCACAGTTTCCATTGTTTCCCCATCTATTTGCCGTGAAGTGATGGGACCAGATGCCATGATCTTAGTTTTCTGAATGTTGAGTTTTAAGCCAATTTTTTCACTCTCCTATTCCATTTTCATCAAGAGACTTTTTAGTTCTTCCTCACTTTCTGCCATAAGGGTGGTGTCATCTGTATATCTGAGGTTATTGATATTTCTCTCAAATTGACTGTGTGGACCACAACAAATTGTGGAAAATTCTTCAAGAAATGGGAATACCAGACCACCTAACCTGCTTTCTGAGAAATATGTATGCAGGTCAAGAAGCAACAGTTAGAAATGGACATGGAACAATAGACTGGTTCCAAATTGGGAAAGGAGTACATCAAGGCTGTATATTGTCACCCTGCTTATTTAACTTATATGCAGAGTACATCATACGAAATCCCAGGCTGGACGAAGCACAAGCTGGAATCAAGATTTCCAGGAAGAAGAAGGAGAACAAGCCAATTGTTCCATAGAATAGAGGGTACATTATAATTTTTAAGCCTGTTATCAAATGGTAGACAAATACTTAAACTTACCCTTTATGTGCACTACTAAGAAAGCAATTCAGTCTCACAGTATATAAAGGAAATTCTAGTGTCTTGTTGACTGAAAAAATACTGAGTCAGGACACTTGTTTGAAAACAAGTAAGAGGAAAACCAATATGGAGAAAACAGTTTGCAGAAAAAAATAGTATCCAGGAGATAAAGAAGGATAAAATGCTTTGTAACATCTATTTCAGGACTTAGAAGAAATTTCAAGAAGATGTTTGATTTCCTCAATGAAAGATAAGAAGACAACCATGAATGGGCAGAAATGATCTTACGGAAACAACTGGCTGAAGTGAAAAGACAAAAGGACAAACTTAAAAGGGTAACAATAAAAATGAAAAAAAAAATTACAATGACACTAAAATCACATTATTAAAATTAAATTTCCATTGAAGGCAGTAGGGCAGAAGCAATGACACAAAAACTCAAATAAATTATGTGGCAGTGGGCATTAAAGTTTTCTTAGAACAACAACAATTAAAAAAGCAAGCAGAAAGAAGAAAGGGGAAGCTATGGATTATTAAAATTATAAAGCCAACTTGAGGCTGAAAGGCATTCCTAAAAAAAAGGGTGAAATAGAAGAAAAGTAGTGGCAGAGGTAACAGAATAATACCTCCAAGGTTAGATTACAAAAAGACTTGACTTCTGTCTTGGGCACTCATGTTTTCTCCTTCCCCAAGGACTCCTGCTTTCATTTTGTGACCTTCCCACTTGAGAGGACCACTGGCAAGGAACTGAGAGAGGTCACCAGCCAAGAGTCCACAAGAAACTGAGACTCTCAACCCAACAGTTTATGAGTAAATCAAACGTAACCACAAATCTTGCCCTCCAGTAGTCTTCAGTTTAGAATGCAGCCCTGACCAGCACATTGCCTATAGACTTGTGGAGGTCCTTGAGCTAGAGACACCAGTCAAACCATGCTCAGATTCCTGACACAAGAACTGAAATAAGAAATGTTTTTAGTTTTAATTCATAAAGTGTTGGGGTAATTTGCTATGCAGCAGTAGATAACCAATATATAACATTAGTACTGAGTAAAGAATAAGGAGATAGAAAGTAAATGTGTGACTGATCACTTGGTTCCCCGAAATTCCTTAGTTTTAAGTAACTGAAAGTTAGTCTTGCTCTTGAGACATGCGTCACCTCTGATCTGAGCAAACATTTAATATAAGCCCATCAGGTCTCTGACCATGGGCTACACAGACTTAGAAATCAGCTAATCAATCAACATTGATGAACACATCGATCAACCTATCTTTGATACTAAAATAAAATGTACAATAAGATCTTAAAATAGAAGATATAATTAATATAGAACTTCACAATCTAAGTCTAATCTGCTGCTGCTGCTGCTGCTAAGTCGCTTCAGTCGTGTCCATCTCTGTGCGACCCCACAGATGGCAGCCCACCAGGCTCCCCTGTCCCTGGGATTCTCCAGGCAAGAACACTGGAGTGGGTTGTCATTTCCTTCTCCAATGCATGAAAGTGAAAAGTGAAAGTGAAGTCACTCAGTCACGTCCGACTCTTTGCGACCCCATGGACTGCAGCCTACCAGGCTCCTCCATGCATGAGATTTTCTAGGCAAGAGTACTGGAGTGGGGTGCCATCACCTTCTCCGATGTCTAATCTAGGTCTAAACCTATTTAGGTCTAAAACCCCAGAATTTATTGGAAGGTCTGATAGTACTGTGGTAGAGAACATGGCTCCAGGAATAGAAGTCTCTGGAGTGATGGCTCCAGGAAGGATACCTAGTAACCTTGGGAAATGCCATACTCTCTCAACTCCAGTCTCATCCCCTGTAAAGAACAGAGATGCTATTACATGTAAATACTAGTACTATAGTACGGTACTTAACCAATAAATGTGAGATATTATCAATATTTTAAGGGCTAACAATGGAAAAGAGAGAAAAAGTAAATTTGCTCAACTCCTAATCTCAAGCATTTGTTGTTGTTCAGTTGTTAAGTTGTGTCTGACTCTGTGACCCAAGGGACTGCAGCACTCCAGGCTTCCCTGTCCTGCACTATCTCCCAGAGTTTGCTCAGATTTGTGTCCATTGAGTCGGTGATGCTATCTGACCATTTCATCCTTTGTCACCCCCTTCTCCTCTTGCCTTCAATCTTTCCCAACATCAGGGTCTTTTCCATTGAGGTGGCTCTTTGCATCAGGTGGCCAAAGTATTAAAGTTTCAACTTCAGCATAGGTCTTTCCAATGAATATTTCTTTGCATCCCCATGTACTGCCAGCCCACCAGACTCCTCTGTCTATGAGATTTTCTAGGCAAGAATACTTGAGTGGGTTGCCATTTTCCCCTCCAGGATATCTTCCCAACCTAGGGATTGAACCTGCATCTCCTGTGTCTTCTGCATCAGCAGGCAGATTCTTTACCACTGAGCCATCTGGGAAGCCCTATCTTAACTCTAGTCTGTCTCTAAAGATCTTATTTCCAAAGGAGGTCACATTCACAGTTACTGGGGGATAGGACTTCAAGATACCTTTTAGGGGACACTGTGCAACCCCAAGCAGCTATATACTATTTACAAAAGGCACATCTAAAATCAATTAGAAACAATTAAAACATGTGACAATAAGGGGACAGTCAAATGAGAATATATCCACATAATGAAATGTATAAAACCTACTAAACATGCAAATGTTTTCTCCCATTCTGTGGGTCATTTTATTTGCAAAACAGAAACAGACTCAGAGACTTAGAGAATGAACTTGTGGATACAAGTGGGTATGGGGGAGGGGGAGGGATAGTTAGGGAGTTTGAGCTACACATATACACTGCTGCTGCTAAGTCACTTCAGTCGTGTCCAACTCTGTGCGGCCGCATAGACGGCAGCCCACCAGGCTCCTCCGTCCCTGGGATTCTCCAGGCAAGAACACTGGAGTGGGTTGCCATTTCCTTCTCCAATGCATGAAAGTAAAAAGTGAAAGTGAAGTTGCTCAGTCATGTCCGACTGTTTGCGACCCCATGGACTACAGCCCACCCCAGGCTCCTCCGTCCATGGGATTTTCCAGGCAAGAGTACTGGAGTGGGTTGCCATTGCCTTCTCCAACACATATACACACTGCTATATTTAAAATGGATAACCAGGAAGGACCTACTGTGTAGCATGGGGAATTCTGCTCAATTTTATGTAAAAACCAAAATTGGAAAAGAATTTAAAAAGAATAGATGCTGCTGCTGCTGCTGCTGCTAAGTCGCTTCAGTCGTGTCCGACTCTGTGCGACATAATGTTATATGTATAACTGAATCACTTTGTTGTACATCCGAAACCAACACAACATGTTGGTTGTTGACTGAATCAACCATGTTGTTCAGTTGCTAAGTCGTGTCTGACTCTTTGTGACCCTATGGACTGTAGCCCACCAGATTCTTCTGTGTATGGGATTTCCTAAGCAAGAATTCTGGAGTGGGTTGCCATTCCCTTCTCCAGGGGATCATCCCAACCCAGGGATTCAACCCACATCTCCTGCACTGGCCAGATGGATTCTTTACCACCAAGCCACCATACTCCAATATAAAATAAAACATCAACTATACTCCAATATAAAATTTAGAAACCTACTAAAAATCAGATTATGGAAGAATAATGTGTGAGAAAATGTTAGTGATATAAAGGATACTAAAATACAAATAAGGAGTTAAGTAAAAAGATATAATAACTTCAAAAGTTATTATATATACGCATAAAAAGATCTTAGAGGAAATACACAAAAATAAACAGTAATTAACACTGGTTGGTAGGATGGCAGGGAAATTTTATCTTCATAATTTGCTATATTTTCAATATTTTCTTATAGTTAAGAGTAATTTTTTTGGACTTTCATAATGTTTTTCTTTTTAACAGAAAAAGTAAAGTATATTTTTCATACCCCTCTTCAGATAGTTGTGGATAATCTTGTGTATTTTTTGAAGGAATTTAATTAACTCCCAGGATTGTATGGGGTGTGAGGTGCTTGTATATTTACATGGAATGTTAAGATCACACACTGAATAACCTAGAGTTACAGTAGAAAATGGTACTTTGGGGAAGTATGAACTTGGTCAAATAAACTAACCTTTCTGTGTTTCAGAGTTCTAATCTGTAAACTGAAAATATAATATGACATTATTTGGGACATCAGAACATCATTTTAGCAAAGGGTTTTTTTTTTAAACTTTACAAAATTGTATTAGTTTTGCCAAATGCTTGGGGCTAGTGCACTGGGACAACCCAGAGGGATGGTATAGGGAGGGAGGAGGGAGGAGGGTTCAGGATGGGGAACATATGTATACCTGTGGCAGATTCATTTTGATATTTAGCAAAGGTTTTGCTAGTGTATTCAACAAAAATGACAGGTCAGTTGCTTTCTATCTACAGTTTGGTCAACAGTTTTGTCAGGTGTATCTGATAGTATTAGTAGGAATAAAAGTGGGGGTAGTCATATTGTACCATCTTATAATTCTACATGTGGATTCTCGTTGAGTGTATTTCCCTAAAATGCAGTAGGATGACTTCACTCATACCCAAGGCACAGAGGTCCTAAAGTGACTGGATAGTTCCTCCTGCCCCTCTCCTGCCAAACATACAGATTAAGTCAGATACATTTCCCAGTATTATTTAATATTCTTCAAGCGCCTTGATCTTATGATTTAAGGTTAGGACTTTTGGCTTCTTGTCCAGCCCCCAGTGAAATGGGCCACAGAAGGTGCTTGGAAGCCCCGATATTACCCGTTCCATCTGTTCCTGCCTTGCCCTGTCACATGGCAGGTACTGAAGGCCCGTGGCCTTCAGGCGCACTCAGCCCCACCTGCCCTCTGGTCCTTGAGCAGAGTGTGCAGAGCACTCCCCTCCCCCCACCCCAAGGGCAGGTCAGACTGGCGATTGCCTACTGTACTAGCTTTCCTTTCAGAGATATTCAGTTTCTGAGTCCGCATCACCTTCTTCCTCACCCTGACCCACACTGGGTTAAATAACTCAGTCATGTAACAAATATTCTTCAACTACAAGGACCTGTACCAGATACTGAACACAATAGCACCTGCCCACCTGGAGCTTAGTGAATGAAAGCACTAAATGAATACAGAGTCATGCTTTGTGATTTAACAGCAGGAAGGAATAATAGGGTGCAAAGAAGGAGAAAAACAGAAAAAGGTGACCCAGTTAGATTGGGGAAGATGGAAGGCCTCTTGGAAGAAGTGACAATGAGTTTTTAAAAACTCAGTGATAAAAGGAAGAGGCCAGGTGAAGTGTGTTGGGGGAGAGATGAGTGGATACTGGGTTAGGGTTCTGAATGGGAAAGGAACAGACAAATTCAAATACTAGAAATGAAACGAGACAAAGGAATGGCAGGGGCTTCATCCTGGAGCTGCAAATTTCACACCAGACGGCACAGTTCTCTGACAGCTTGCAACTGGCAGGCACATCTGCTCATGATGGAACAGAGAAAGGGATCCTGAGATGAAAGTGTCAGGCATGTCTGAGCATGGAACACTGTGGTTCAGCCAATTGCTCTTGTCAACCAGGACTAAACTCCCTGCTTTCTGGTGGAGACCATGATCCACCTACAGCAGTTCACCAGGCTGGGAATTAAACTGAACTGTGAGGCAACGTGAGGAAAAGCCAGGTACCAGGACAGAAGAGCGCAATCAGCAATGAGATCGGCTCATAAAGCCAGTGTGTAATCACTGTGCACCAACTGCAGGCACAGCCCAGGATAAGAGGGGTGGTAAGAAGGGAAGAGGCATATGGTAGAGCAGGTTCTTCATCTAGTCACGGAAGCCACTGCTGTGCAGGTCAAGAGATTGGGGCAGGGGAAGACGTTCCCTATACTGGGGAAATCTGGAATCAGTAGCCAAGGAATAAAGATTGAGTTGGGCTTCCCAGGTGGCGCAGTGGTAAAGAATCTACCTGACAGGGCAGGAGATGCAGGAGTCACGGGTTCAATCCCTGGGTTAGGAAGATCCCCTGGAGAAGGAAATGATAACCCACTCCAGTATTCTTGCCTGGAAAATTGGACGGAGGAGCCTGGAGGGCTACAGTCCATGCAGTCCCAAAGTGTTGGATACAACTGAGCACATACATACATGCATAAGGACTGAGTTTGTTACAGTTTCTCCAAGAAAACTCCTCCCTCTCTGTCACTCCAGCAGTTTCAGAGAAATGGATACAGGGGCACATCAGGATCAGTCCATCAACCTCATTACCAGTAAAGCTGGATCGGAAACTGTGGCTGGTACCTGAGGTCACAACCAGGCACCTGACTTCCCCACACCCATCCCAAACTGCAGGTTTCACCCCAAGGCAGAGGCACAGCCTGCCCTTTTCAGTTGCCCCAAGTGACAAAGAACAAACCTAGCTAATAGCAGACTGGGCTGACAGCAAGAAAACCCAGGGGGCCTGAGCCACGCAAAGTCAGTGACTCTCCCCCTGCCCCAATTAGGCAGCCAAATAAGCCCCCCTTTCCTCTGGGAGGGGCCTGGAAGGAAGGCTGAAAGTTCCCTCCTCTCCCAGTATTTCCAGCAGGACAGATGTTTCTATTTTATGGCTCTCAGTAGATATGCTTGGAAAAGGAAGAAAATTATTCTCCTTGTATTATACGGCATTTACTGTCAGATTGTACATTGTGATATTTAGAGGAAAAATTCTAATTCCTCAATGAGTTAGCTGTAGGCCTAAAGGTCATTTGGCCCAGGAGTCTTCATTTTTTTTTTTTATTTCAGTTGCTGAATGCTGTTTTCAAATATAAAACACAAAAAATAGAGCTACTTTGGCTGAAAAGTAAGAGGTGTGGAAAGCGCAGGCTGAACCCATGAGGACATTCCATCCCTCCTCAGCAGCCACTCCAAGATAACTCAGAGGAACCCTAGGACTTCATACTATAGTTTTTAAACCTCTGAAATGGTCTACTGTGTGGGAAATGCTAACTAGAGAAGTTATGTGACTGCCCAAAATTGTGCAGTTGAGTCAATGGTGGAGATGGGGCTAGTAGAATCCACCATGGCATCCTTCATCACCATAAGGGCTTGAAAACAACACAGAGACTTTCAACTCGCCTGAAAGGTATCTTTCTGAGTTCTGGTCTCACTTCTTGTTCTACTACCAGGCACACCATCTAGTAATGCCCATTGGTCTTAGCAGAAGCTGTACTTAGCAGAGGGTTCACAATGAATGCTGCCATTGCTGCTGACAGAGATCCTTATCAAAGGGTAAATAATTATCAACAGGATGATTCAACGGGAGGAAAAAGCATAAATAGAGCTTCCGAGGTGACCTCCAACACTATAGTTTGAATGTGTCTTTCTGTCTGTCTCTCCTTTCCAGAAGGGAGCATTCAACAAAGAAAATGGATGTTTGTCACAATAGGGAGCTACTGGTCCCCACTATAACCTTGGACTTCCATGAGAAAGGGGTGGTGTGGGGGTATTTCTAATTCAGAAGGATAAAAACTGTATGGCTAACAAAGATAGAATTGGGTTGAATCATAAAATAAAGTGAAATGAAAACACTAAATCATGTTTTTATAAATCATAAATGGCTAAACATTGGCTCTTCTATGTATTTCAAACTCTATTTCACTGGCCTGATCCCCAACCAACTTGGACCTTCCAGTATTCCAGGTAGTGGACTCTGGTCCGTGTTCATCCCTGATTCTATCAATACTTCTTAACTTAGGGCCAGGACCAGAAACAACAGTGGCCTTTGATGTTAAGTTGCGTGCGTTTCACCAAGGACGACTGTGTGTCGGAGGCATTATCTTATGTCCTCCTGCTCCCCAACAGTGGTTCCTGTTCATTCTCCTCCTTCCCCCAACCCTCAGTTCATACCCACACAGCTACATCATACAGAGACCACCAACTGATTTCATACTGACCACTAAATGCTTACAATACAGAACAACTTTCACTACTGTCAGAGGTCACAGGAAAGCCAGAGTTGGTATCTCTGCATTTGATCACTTACCCTTCCCAAGAACATTGTCTAAAGTATGTAAAAACATGTCTATTTCTATCATCCCCTCTTAATTATATCCAGGATATAATCCCTGCAAAGTACCTGCACAGTTTAAAAAGCCACTCGGTGAACGTCATGGGAAATCATATCATCACATGTTGGCAAGCCAGAATATCACTATTACTAAACTCACTTTACAAAACAAAGTGGGAGTGAAATCCAGTGGAAGGAAAATTTGAACATCAAACAGAATTGATGGGCTTATCATTGTTGCACTACATTACAGGGTGACCTCTGCAGACTGGAAATTGGGTTACATCAACAAACCTTTCACTTTAAAGTGTGAGATGAAAGAGGGCCTCCCCTCACATTTTGCAGTATTATTGGCTCAGGTTTAAAGAAAGTATGCAGCCAGGTACCCAGGTCACATTTCAATTTGTGATATTGACATGGATGTGAAAACCCAAGCCTTTGAAACTGAGCCTTTCATATGTCTAACAAAAACCTGAAATGCACTTTGCTGCAAAGACCTGAAGAAGGGAGAAGGTAAGATGATAAAGCGGAAACCTTTACACATGAAACTTTTCTGAATTCTCCTGCCATGGGCCATATCAAGTCTGCTAATGTGGAGCTTAGTTCAGATAATTGACATTGGTTTGTTTGGTTTTCCTCGAAATCAAGGCTTACTTGCCTTGTAAAGATTCCAAAAAGTCAGTGATGTGTTGCCAAAGTAAGGAAAATTATTTAACAGAATCAGCCCTCCTTAAGATCAATTCAGTGATAGTCCCCAAGTGCCACCCCATGCAATAGTACAATCTTGTCATTTACTTTTTTAGCTAGTCTGGTTTCTCTATTGCCTCAACAAACACCCATGCAAGCAGTGAAGGGCTCATATATTAGATACGAGCTTCACTAACCCTCTGCCAATGATTTCTGTAATTTTTTCTACAATATTCCAAAAGGACAACATCTTTGCCTTGTACTTAAAATTTTTTAGTAGTATTGTATTTTTTTAACCTAGAGGCTAACAGATATCAAGCTATATAGCTCATACTCTGGTCTAATCAATCAGATCAGATCAGATCAGTCACTCAGTCGTGTCCGACTCTTTGCGACCCCATGAATCGCAGCACACCAGGCCTCCCTGTCCATCACCAACTCCTGGAGTTCACTCAGACTCACGTCCATCGAGTCAGTGATGCCATCCAGCCATCTCATCCTCTGTCATCCCCTTCTCCTCTTGCCCCCAATCCCTCCCAGCATCAGAGTCTTTTCCAATGAGTCAACTCTTTGCATGAGGTGGCCAAAGTACTGGAGTTTCAGCTTTAGCATCATTCCTTCCAAAGAAATCCCAGGGCTGATCTCCTTTAGAATGGACTGGTTGGATCTCCTCGCAGTCCAAGGGACTCTCAAGAGTCTTCTCCAACACCACAGTTCAAAAGCATCAATTCTTCGGCACTCAGCCTTCTTCACAGTCCAACTCTCACATCCATACATGACCACAGGAAAAACCATAGCCTTGACTAGACGAACCTTTGTTGGCAAAGTAATGTCTCTGCTTTTGAATATGCTATCTAGGTTGGTCATAACTTTCCTTCCAAGGAGTAAGCATCTTTTAATTTCATGGCTGCAGTCACCTTCTGCAGTGATTTTGGAGCCCAGAAAAATAAAGTCTGACACTGTTTCCCCATCTATTTCCCATGAAGTGATGGGACCGGATGCCATGATCTTCGTTTTCTGAATGTTGAGCTTTAAGCCAACTTTTTCACTCTCCCCTTTCACTTTCATCAAGAGGCTTTTTAGTTCCTCTTCACTTTCTGCTGTAAGGGTGGTGTCATCTGCATAGGTAGATATATAGGAAACAGAGGAACTACAAACAGAGAATATCTTAACTTCCCATAAATCATTTAAAACAAGATCTTAAATTCTGCCCAGTCATGACCTTCAGATTAAGGTATATGAAGAGTTAAGAATTATATCACAAAAAGCATTTGAACTCCTTGTAAACAAGGATGAAAGGGGATCGGCTAATACATGATGATGCAAAACACCAGTAAAACACAAAAACGCCCGAATATGTTTAAAACCTTGAAAACATCTCCAGCCCCAGGTCTTTCCTTGGCTTCCGGCCAGGCCCTGGTCCCCTTTACCAGGAACAGAACTCCAGGTCGCATTACTCTTTCTACTTCTTCATAGTCTGCTTCATTTGGCAAAGGACCTAAACCTAACCACAACAGTTAAAAATAAAGGCTTACATTCTACTATAAAATATACAAATCATGAAATGTATACAACTAACAAAAACATTCTCAGTACTATTTGATGAGAGGAATTTTGTGTGGGTTTTTTTTTTAATTCAGCATTCCAGTAATGTGAAACCACTGTTTAAGGTAGAAAATCATTTTTCAATCTCAGGAAACATCGTTACTAGCTGCCAAAAGTCGATCCATATAATAAGGACTATTTGCTAATGCTGAACACCTGCATTTTTATACCTAGCCTCTCAGGACAGCTGTAGCTGAGTCTTTGGGTCTACTGATACAGCAGCCAAGCAAAAACACAAAACTGTAGATAAGAATGCTTGCTGAATTAACCATATACACATCTCCACTAAGTCTGGTATATTTATTGGTGAACTCTGATAGTCATTAAATACAATAAAGAACATACAAAATACGTCCGGGATAAGGATCCCAGCTGCTAGAAGCTTACATCTTGAGGTGGTAGGATACACAAATCAAAACATACTAAAGGTATAAACATATATCATGCTTATGGAAGCCATGTGTAAATATTTATTTCACTTCCCATGGTTAGCTTTAGCTCTTTTGGTCTCACTGTTTGATTTTCTGACTTACTAGGTTTAATGGAAAAAGACATCCACCGGAAGTTGGAAGGAAGGATTCATTAAGAAGGTCCAAGCATTGCTTTAAATTCTCCTGAATTGAAGTCTTTTTAGCAAGCATCTTAAGGAGAGTTTATACATTCTCACATACTTGTTTAAACAGTGTTGAATCGTTATAGCTTTTTCACTGCAGTGGTCCCTTATAACCAATCAAGCAAGAATCAGAGAAAGAGGATTTTCATATTATTATTACAAATAATAAAAATACCTACTAAGAGCCAGAAATGGAATAAAGTCCTTTATAACCCTTGTCTTTAATTCTTACAGCATCTATATCGGGCAACTTCTTTTGTCAACAGTTAGCACTGACACTTTGCCAGGCATTGCACTGGAGATGGTGTAGTTAGGAGAATAGATGTGGTCCTGACCTCACAGTGTACAATCAAGTCAGGAAGATACATATAAAAGGAGTATGAGAAATGGAATATTTCTTGCCATATCAGTAAACAAAGACAGTTACAGTCATCAGCAATTGCAGGCAGCACTAATGGTGAGCTGGTGAGCCCTGAGGGCTCAGGAAGGAAAGAATACCTGCCATCTAGCAGCCTAACATCATACACATCATACACAGCTAACATCATACACAGCCTAACAGATCACTGTCACCTTTAATAAACTAAGGAAATGAAAAAAAAAAAAAAAGGTATCAGACTGCAGCCACCCACTATGGTGAGCCCTAAGGAAATTCAGAATTTGAAAACACAGAATTCTGGCCCCAGATAATGGAGGTTCATATCAAAGGAATGATTCCAGTGAGCTCAGACTCCTGCATCTTCCCACACATAGAAAAGAACTCAATTCCTTAACTTGGGATATATGATTCTCTTTAATTAACAATATTTTGATGTTCAGACTACCTGCCATTTGTTGCAAAATGTCCCTCTCCTCACCTCCTCAGAGCAGTTTTCTCAGGGTTACTTGAGACATTGTGTCCTGTGTTTGAAGTACTAAAAATTTCTGCCGAATAAGAGATAACTCTCAACTTTAAGGTTGCAAATATTTTTTAAGTTGACAAGTACTATCAAGTGAAATTGGGGCTATGACTGAGCAACTGAGTATGCTAGGGAATGCAAGCTAGACTCAGACAAATGGTACAAATTCTGAAGATGGCATCAGAAGATGCAGAAAAAATAGTTTCTGAGTAATCACATTCAACCCCAAAACTTTAAGTCAGCCCACTGTTCACTCAATTCAATCTTTATATCTTGATATTTATTTTTAAAATATTTTTTAAAATTTATTTTTGGCTTATTCTCTAGTAGTGGCAATTGAGGGCTAGTTGTGGCGCACATGTCCTATCTTATCTCAAAAGCAAGTCATTACTCCCTTTTCCTTCACCCAGCTTTGACATGTTTATCTCCATCACCGTTCTCCAGTGTTCTTTTACACCCCAGGCACTGCATCCCTACTCCATCCTCTTCCTAATGTGTGCCCCATTTTCCCTTCTCCTTTACTGATCTCTAGAAGACCTTTGCACAGTAGGATTGAACAACTCCTCAAGGCAGAAAGGTCAAATCCACATAATTCTCTGACACTAGGTCCTTTTCTCACTCGAAGCAGAAAACAACTGCTTTTCTGGAAGCAGTCAAATGAAGCTTTCATCACATTGGGACATGTATGTGCTTATGTATTTTGGTCTTGAGGTTTTTCAAAAGCAGGCACCAGCAAAGTGCCAAAATTAACACAAAGTGCCAAATTAACCAGAATTTTCTGATACACACATGACAGATGATCAAATAAGAGTAATTCAGTCATAGCTTCTCTTACTCTCTTCCATCAAGAGGTATTTCAGAATCCAAGTGTGAGTCATATTGCTCAAGGGAAAACCTTGAATCTGCTTTAATTTTTTAAATAAATCACTCTACAATTTCATTTAACTTGTTGTTGTTCAATCACTAAGTTCTGTCCAACTCTTTGCAACACCGTGAACTGAGAATGCCAACATCTCCTGTCCTTCATTATCTCCCAGAGTTTGCTCAAATTTATGTTCATTGAGTTGGTGATGCTATCTAACCATCTCAACTTCTGTCACCCTCTTCTCCTTTTGCCGTCAATCTTTCCCATCATTGGGGTCTTTTCCAATGAGTCAGCTCTTTCCATCACATGGCCAAAGCATTGGAGCTTCAGCATCAGTCCTTTCAGTGAATATTCAGGGTGATTTCCCTTGGTATCCAAGAGACTTGCAAGAGTCTTCTCCAGCAACACAATTCAAAAGCATCAATTCTTCAGTGCTCAACCTTCTTTATGTTCCAACTCTCAAATTCTTACATGACTACTGGGAAAACCATAGCTTTGACTAGATGGACCTTTGTTGGCAAAGTGATGTCTCTGCTTTTTAAATGCTGTCTAGGTTTGTCATAGCTTTCCTTTCAAGGAGCAAGTGTCTTTTAACTTCGTGGCTCCAGTCATCATCCATAGTGATTTTGGAGCTTAAGAAAATAAAATAAAATCTTATCACTGCTTATACTCTGTCCTCTTCCATTTGCCATGAAGTGATGGGACTGGATGCCATGATCTTAGTTTTTTGAAGGCTTTTTTAATGTTAATTTTTAAGTCAACTTTTTCACTTTCCTCTTTCACCCTCATCGAAAGGCTCTTTATTATCTCTTTGCTTTCTGCCATTAGAGTGGTATCATCTGAGGTTTTTGATATTTCTCCCAGAAGTCTTGATTCCAGCTTGTGATTCATCCAGCATGGCATTTCACATCATGTACACTGCATCTAAATTAAACAAACAGGGTGACAATACACAGGGTCATACTTCTTTTCCTATTTTCAACCAATTAGTTGTTCCATGTACAGTTTTAACTGTTGCTTCTTGACTCCCATACAAGTTTCTCAGGAGACAGGCAAGATGGTCTGGTATCACCACCTCTTTACAAACAATTCACAGTTGTAATCTACAGAGTCAAAGGCTTCCATGTAGTCAATAAAGCAGAAGTAGATGTTTTTCTGGAATTCCCTTGATTTCTCTACGATCCAGAGAAGGACGGAGATTTGATCTCTGGTTCCTCTGCCTTTTCTAAACTCAGCTTATATATCTGTAAGTTCTCAGTTCACATACTGCTGAAGTCTAGCTTGAAGGATTTTGAGCATTACTTTACTAGCATGTGAAATGAGCACAACTGTCTGGGAGTTTGAACATTCTCTGGCACTGCCCTTCTTTGGGATTGAAATGAAAACTGACTTTTTCCAGTTCTGTGGCCACTGCTGAGTTTTCCAAATTTGTTGACATATTGGGTGCAGCACTTTCACAGCATCATCTTTTAGGATTTGAAATAGTTCAGCTGGAATTCCATCACCTCCACTAGCTTTGTTTGTAGTCATGCTTCCTAAGGCCCACTTGAGTTCATACTTCAGAATGTCTGGCTCTAGGTGAATGACCACACCATCGTGGTTATCTGGGTCATTAAGATCTTTTATGTATAGTTCTCTATATTCTTGCCACCTCTTCTTAATGTCATCTGCCTCTGTTAGATCCTTACCATTTCTGTCCCTTATTGTGCAAATCCCTGCATGAAATGTTCCCTTGATGTCTCAGTTTTCTGAAAGATATCTTTACTCTTTCCCATTTTATTGTTTTCCTCCTCTTATTTGCACTGTTCATTGAAAAAGGCCTTCTTATCTCTCCTTGCTATTCTCTGGAACTCTGCATTTATTTGGGTATATCTTTCCCTTTCCCTCTTGCTTTTAGCTTCTCTTCTTTCCTCAGCTATTTGCAAAGCCTCCTCAGAAAACCACTTTGCCTTCTTGCATTTCTTTTTCTTTGGGATTGTTTTGGTCATTGCCTCCTATGCAACGTTATGAACCTTTGCCCATAGTTTTTCAGGCACTCTGTCTACCAGATCTAATCCCTTGAATCTATTTGTCACCTCCAATGTATAATCATAAGGGATTTGATTTAGGTCATATATAAATGGCCTAGTGGTTTTCCCTAGTATCTTCAATTTAAGTCTGATTTTTGCAATAAGGAACTGATGGGCTAGGCCACAGTCATCTCCAGGTCCTGTTTTTGCTGTATAGTACTTCTCCTTGGAAGAGCAGAAGGCAATTACTAATATCTCCAGAAAGAATGAAGCAGCTGGACCAAAGTGGAAACAATGCTCAGTTGTGGATATGTCTGGTTGTGAAAGTAAAGTCCAATGCTGTAAAGAAAAACATTGCATAGGAATCTGGAATGTCAGGTCCATGTGATGGCAAGAATGAACATCTACATCTTAGCAATCAGTGAATAAAAATGGCTGGGAATGGGTAAATTTAATTCAGATGACTATATTATCGACTACTGTGGGCAAGAATCCCTTGGAAGAAATGGAGTAGCCCTCATACTCTTCAAAAGAGTCCAATATGCAGTACTTGGGCGCAGTCTCAAAAATGCCAGAATGTTCTCAGTCCATTTTCAAGGCAAACCATTCAACATCACAGTAAAGTCTATGGCTCAACTACTGATGCTGAAGAAGCTGAAGTTGACCAATTCTAGAAGATCTTCTAGAAATTACACCAAAAAAAGGCATCTTTTTCATCATAGGGGATTGGAATGCAAACAAGGAAATCAAGAGATACTTGGAGTAACAGTAAGTTTGGCCTTAGAGTACAAATTGAAGCAGGGGAAAGGCTAACAGAGTTTTGTTAAGAGAACACATTGGTCATAGCAAACATCCTCTTTCAGCAATACAAGAGATGACTCTACACATGGACATCACCAGATGATCAATACCAAAAGTAGGTTGATTATATTTTTTACCTAACTAGCAGTTAACAATTATCTATGCTTATAAACCACCTTACATCTAATGCATCGTGTTTACAAACCTGCTACCAAAAACTACTGCAAGATGTTTGAAGACAAGGGCTACTTACCTTGCCTTCTAAAGGCAACTGACTCTTATTTTTAATGAAATTTACTATTTGGTAGAGATAAATTACTGAAATAGGGACCAACTTGAGCTTTTGCTGTGGCACATTATTTGAAAGTATGAGTAGGTTTGATAATATATAATGGATATGTGCAAGTATTTACTCCACATCATTTTCTGAAAAATTCAAGCAGAATCACCACAGGTAACAATAATGCTATCAAATACTTCCAAACATTCCCAAAAAGTCAGAGGGAGAAACACCATGATACCAAGCCCCAAGTAGGAAGTATCTTTCATGCTGTTAGCATAAGAATCAGTTAGCAGGGAGATGTTACCACTGTTGTAAAACTAAGAAATCACAGAGGTAAATGGATTAGAACATTTGTTGGGGTCCTCAAACAGTGGCAAAACAGGAAGAAACCAAGCTCTGGCATTCCTAATAAAGGACCATCACACTGAAATGGGGACAACCACTTTTCTAAGGTTAGTGAGCCACGGGCTACAGTAGTTTACTAACTAAGGTCTGACATTAAAGAATTAACAACAAATATACCAAAATTTCTATTTCTGGGAATGGCCCAGAGTCTGGAACCACATAAAATTATCCCAGGGCTGAGTATCCCCCGTTCACTATTAAACACTTATTTTTCTATTACCTTTCAGAGATGCTGGTTCCTATGGCTCAGCCACACTTTTTCATACCAGATACTAAATTCAAATGTTTCACTGAAGGTGCCAGATGTGACAAGACTATAAAGGTTCTGGGCCTGCCGCTCAATAGGTGGTCAGTCTTAACACAGTTCTCACTGAGTCCCAGTGCAACTGTGTGAGTCATGGAGGCTATTTGGTTTTTCCTGCTCTTGATGAATAGAAAGAGGAAACTGGGTTTAGAAGTTAAAAATATCCATTATAACTTCCCTTTTAGTGACTTTTCTCTGGAGTGAAACAAAATTTCATTCATCAAATATAAATGGAAATGTGTGCTTCATCAGGCATCCTTACATGTAATAAGTAGCTCCCCTGTTGGGTTGCTCACCAAATAAAATTGGAAATAGCTTGTTTCAAACTTTGCTGGATCTTATAGGCCAGTGCTAACAAGTCAGCACTCCTTTCATTATCAATATCTGCCTTTGTGAAATCCCTGCCAGGACAAGGAGGAGTTAGAAGTACACATCCTTCGTGAATACTTTGGAGGCAAGCATGTAGCCATAAAATATGGATATTTAGAATACATTAGGACCAAAAGTCAGGCACTGATTAGTTAGAATGAGTGCAGACTATACTATTGTGGTGGTAAAATATATATAATGTAAGACTGACCCTTTTAACCATTTTAAGTGTATAATTCAGTGGCATTAAGTACAGTCACAGTTTTGTGTAACCATCACTATGATCAATTCCAGAACTTTTTCAGCACCTCCCAAAGAAACTCTGTAGCCATTAAACAAAAACTCCTCTTTCTCCCCCACCCCAACCCCTAGTAATCTCTACTTTATTTTATGCCTCTATGAATTTGCCTACTCTATTTACTTCATATAAGGACTATAGGGTTTTAACATCTGTAATTATTCCATACTCCTACTCATCAAAAGGTGAGTCAAATTTCTCTTCTCTTGAATATGAGTCTGTCTTAGTGACTCACTTCCAAATAATAAAATGAGTTTAAAATGGCCTTGAGAAAACTATAATTAAAAAAGATTCAAGCACCCAACTGTTCACAGCAGCTCTATGTACAATAGCCAGGACATAGAAGCAACCTAAAAGTCCAATGACAGAGGAATGGATAAAGAAGATGTGGTACATACATACAATTGAATGCTACTCAGCCATTAAAAAGGAACAAAACTGGGTCATTTGTAGAGACCTGGATGGACCTAGAGACTGTTATACAGACTCAAGTCAGAAAGAGAAAAAAATATATTGCATATTAACATATATATGTGGAATCTGAAGAAACTGGTATGCTGCTACTGTTAAGTCACTTCAGTCGTGTCCAACTCTGTGCAACCCCATAGACAGCAGCCCACCAGGCCCCGCTGTCCCTAGGATTCTCCAGGCAAGAACGCTGGAGTGGGTTGCCATTTCCTCCTCCAGTGCATGAAAGTGAAAAGTGAAAGTGAAGTCACTCAGTCGTGTTTGACTCTTAGCGACCCCATGGACTGCAGCCTACCAGGCTCCTCCGTCCATGGGATTTTCTAGGCAAGAGTACTGGAGTGGGTTGCCATTGCCTTCTCCGAGAAACTGGTATAGATGATCTTATTTACAAAGCAGAAAGAGAGACACAGACATAGAGAACAAATGCATGGATACCAAGGAGGAAAGGGGAAGTGGGATGAATTGGGACATTGGGATTGACATATATACACTACCAATATTAAGTATAAAATAGATGGGCTTCCCTGGAGGCTCAGATGGTAAAGAATCTCCCTGCAGTGCTGGAGACACAGGTTTGATCCCTGGGTCGGGAAGATTCCCTGGAGAAGGGAATGGCTACCCTCTCCAATATTTTTGCCTGGAGAATCCCATGTACAAAGGGGCCTGGTGGGCTACAGTCCATGGGGTTGCAAACAGTCAGACATGACTGAGTAAGTACACACACACACACACATAAAATAGATAACTAATGAGAACCTACTATATAGCACAGGGAACTCTACTCAATGCTCTGTGGTGATAAAAATGGGAAGGAAATCCAAAAATGAGGGTATATATGTATATGTATAACTGATTCACTTTGCTGTACAATAGAAACTAATGCAACATTGAAAAGCAACTATATCCCAATAAAAATTAATTTTAAAAAGGTATCATTATCCCGGCTGGAGGTACAGATGACCTCAACATATACACTGACAACAGACTCCATATAAACACTTGTATGCCTGTCAGTTCATTCAGAGCAAACTTTAAAATGTTCAAAAACATTGAGCTGAGTCTGTCTATTTCAGTGTAGGCCTGCCTTTCTGCAAAGATGTCAGATTCTGCAAATCGGATGTATCATGTATAGAAAGTTTATTATTTTTAAAAAGGAGAAATTCTCTTTTAATCCTTAATATTAAGATTAAATAGATTTGATAGAAAAAGTAAAACTTTTCAAAAGGATGCAAATTTCTATTTTATTAAAATACATCTTTACAGGAACTTTACAGAGACAAAGTTACTGAGTACCTTTTACAGATAATTCAAAGAATGTGTAAGGCACTCATAATTCTTCCTCTAGCTAATTTTATAATATTTTTAAAATAGTTGTTTTATAATATGTGAAGAAACCTGTGTAAATCTGTCTCTCTCTGATTCTCTTTCTGTCTCTCTTTCATGGTTTTTGAAGATATTCTCCTAGAGATACTTTAAAAAATTCCCTTGACTGAAGAAAGTTCCCATGACAATGCAGTCTGTATCCAGACTTACAAAATGTACAGGTTACTAAGTTATTTTAGTGAAATTTAGAAATACTATTGCCCTTAAATTCCAAGAGAACTCATAAAATAGTAATTGTTGTTAAATATGTTTAAGTGAGAGATTCTAAACCTCTATTATGAAGAGGCAAAGAAACAAGTTGTTTTTTCAAAAATTTGTATGTGACATAAAGTTAACACTAAATGTTTTTTGAATTAATTAATATGATTTTACAGAACCTGTGTGCAAGAACCTATATAACTTAATTTTTTTCTTCTTGCTTAGGCAGAGAAGGGTAAGAAAGTCAGAAGAAAGGAATTGGTGGCATGGCTCCACATTTCTTTTTCATTTCTGTCCAGTTTCTTTCATGCTGAGGGAGGAAGACTAGGAAGTGAGAAGTGAACTGCAAAGGACAGATGATTGAACAGCAACACCAGTGGCAATCACAGGACACTTAGCAGAGCACTCGGAGGTAGAAGATTCAGCAGAGCCAAGTTTGGCACCTACTCACCAGAAGCTTTATGCCATCTCCCTGCACCCCAAGAAAAAAGAACATAATTCTTCTCTAGCAAAAGGCAAGCAAAGGAGTGTATCAATGCTTCACTAACAGACATTTTACTAAAGAAGACATTCAAATGGCCAAGAAGTACATGAAAATGAACTCAGCATCGTTAATCACTGCTGCTTCTGCTAAGTCGCTTCAGTCGTGTCTGACTCTGTGCCACCCCATAGACGGCAGCCCACCAGGCTCCGCAGTTCCTGCGATTCTCCAGGCAAGAACACTGGCCTGGGTTGCCATTTCCTTCTACAATGCATAAAAGTGAAAAGTGAAAGTGAAGTCGCTCAGTCGTGTCCAACTCCTAGTGACCCAATGGACTGCAGCCTACCAGGCTCCTCTGTCCATGGGATTTGCCAGGCACAAGGGAGATGCAAATCAACCACAATGAGATATCACCCCACACCAGTCAAAATGGCCACTATCAGAGAAAGCAAACAAAAACTAAAACAAGAGAAAAACAAATGCCGGCAAAAATGTGGAGAAAAGAGAACCCTTGTGCACTGCTAGTGGGAGTGTAAATTGGTACAGCCACTATCAAAAACAGTATGGAGTTTCCACAGAAAATTAAAACTATAACTACCATATCATCTGGCAATTCCACTTTGGGTATATATCCAAAAGTAACAAAATCACTATCCCAAAGATATCTGCACCTCCACATTCATTGCAGTATTATTTACAACAGCCAAGACATGGAAACAATCTGAGTCCACCAATGAAACAATGAATAAAGAAACTGTGAGTACTATCCATTCACAAAAAGTAAGAAGTTCTACCATTTGTGACAACATAGATGGACCTTGAGAACATTATGCTAAGTGAAATAAATCAGACAGAGAAAGATAAACACTGTGATCCCACTTATATGTGGAATTTAAAAAACAAAAGAGATCAGAGTTGTGGTTGTCATTAAGTGGAAGGTGGTGGATGGGGGAATAGGGTGAAGGTGGCCAAAGGTACAAATGTCCATCGAAAAGAGTATATATTTGAATGTTGCTAAGATCTTAGTCTTCCTCTTGGCTCAGATGGTAATGAATCCTCCTGCAATGCGGGAAACCTGGTTTCGATAGCTGGGTTAGGAAGATCCCATGGAGGAGGACATGGCAACCCACCCCAGTATTCTTGCCTGGCAAATCCCCATGGACAGAGGAGCCTGGCGGGCTACAGTCTATGGTGTCACAAAGAGTCTGACATGACTGAGTGATTAAGCATAGCACAAGATCTTAATTGTTCTTATCACAAAGAAAAAATTATATTTATGTGAGGTGATAGATGTTAACTAAACTTGTGGCAATCATTTCACTATATAAATTGGGGAAAACTCAAGAAAAAAAAAGTTCAAATCCATGTGGCAATAAGGCAGACCTCTATTTACCTATAAAAAAAGAGAGAGCCCTGTCCATGAGCAAGGGGATCTCAACTCTCTGGTCACACTCTATCCAGGGTTTTGAGATGGGACAGGACTTAGGTCTTAGAAATGACGAAAAGCTATAGGAAGCATCTCATCCAAGAAATCCATGGTATTACCTTCCTGATTACAAAAAGAAAAAAACCAAATCACTTCATCCTTCACACAGTTACACAGATCCAATTCAGGCCATGGATCCTATCACAAAAAGGGCTCTTTTGCCCACATGTAGGCCAACTGCTGATCTGGTTCTTTGATGAGTAAAAACAACCTCTTGAATGTTCAGTCTGAATGTTCAGTCTGTAAAATTAAATCACAACAGCTGGTGACAAGGACAAATGTCCCATGGTAATCTGAACTTTCTTCCAGAATGCAAATTATGTTCAAAATCCATAACGTGAATAAACAGACAAAGTTAGAAAGAAAAGGTGTTATTAAATATAAATCAGGAGTGCCTGTTGAAGGCTATATGGTTTCCTGTTACATATAAATAGTGCTGAGAGAAATAGAATCAACCAGAGAAAAGCTACACGATATACCTATGTTACCATACAGTGCTCATGATAGCAAATACTGTTTCCTGTTTTCATACTGTGGTTCTTTTCTACCATCCTGGACCATGGGGTTATGAAGATCAGAGGCAGTGGAGTGAAATAAAATAACTCTGGACTCTGCAGTCAGACAGATTTGGGTATGAATGTCAAGTTAACCACTTACTAGATAACCTAGGTCAAATTATACAACCACTCTGAACCTCAGTTTTCTAATCTATAAGAGAGAGATATTAATGACTGTCTCATAGGTATTTCATATGAAACAAATGAGATTTTCCCTCTCTCTCTGACACACACACCCACATGCACCCACATATCCACACACCCCCCCAAACAGTTAATCAACTCCCATTTTGTTAGCTCAGAATCTTATGTGTACTGTATTATGTAAATTCTTAAATATTTTTTATATATTTACCTTCTGTACTAAACTGAGGGTTCTTTGGGGACAGAGCATATATCTCATTATCTTTCTGTCATGAGGTTTCAGAAAAGTTTTAGCATAGAGTAGGCAGTCAAAAAATAAAATTTGTTTTTGACTTTGATTTTCTTACATTCCCTGTGTTCACGTCACAAGAGCCCTCTCCTCCATTTAAGATAGGAAATGAGAACAAGAGAAAGACATCACCTAAGCCCCAACGTTACAATTGTGCACATGCAAGATCCTTTCACCACAAATGATGTTACAATAAGAGATCTGCTATTTCTAGTTTCTACTTATCCTTGTTTTGTGGTTATGCCTTCCTTCCTAAGAAATAACATCTTGGTTCTCAGATACTGAGTGAGCCACTGTGAACAGAGAATAGGTGTTCTATCGTGTGAACTGAAGAAACAAGAGACAATGAGGAAAAAATTCTCCCCCATTTCCTGAGATCCAGCATGGAGCAAGACAAGGGGTTTCCTTCTTCAGCATGACCTGACACATAGCTGGCATCAGAGAACTCCAGGTTTGGGCTAAGGCCACTGGAGGAGCAAAGGGGAAGAACGGGTGAAGGGAAGGGGTGCAGGCAGAGCAGTTTTCCTTACAGCACAGAGAAGGGGGTAGAAGTAGTACTAGGAAGTAGACTGAACTAACTAACTGAGGGGGAGGTAAGGGCCGATCTGTGCCTAAGTGTAGGTTTAAATGGAGAACCGGAAGCCAGAAGTCAGGGGGGTATAGGAAGGCTACCCCTGACATCTGTCTCCTCTGAAGTGCTGGGATTTTATTTCCCTCACTGAAATGGGCCTCAAAAATTTAGAGATGGTTTGTCTCAAACTCTGTAGCTTCTCATTCTAACTCTGCAGTTCACAAAATGGAGCTCCACTTATGGATTGACATCTTTTAAAGGGTCATAAATATTTTCCTCTTGATATTTTGCATGTAATGTCAATTTATATTTGCATAAAATATATAATCCAGATTCACAAGGTTGATATCTCATGATATGTACATAATCTGATAGATGAGGCAGTCTTTAACTCTGATCACCAGTGCTAAACAATTTCCAGTTTATTTTCAAATAAAGTTGATTCCCCACTCAGTTTACTACAGACTATGTGACTGCGGACAACACAGTCAAGGTCAAGGTCAATGACAACCCTCTGAAGGTCCTTCAAAACTTACCCCCTTCTCCTGCCACACTCCCATCCCTTAGTCCAGCAGCACACGATTCCTGGAGGTCCCCCAAATCATATCATAGCTGTAGTTTCAGAGTCCCTATACCTCTGGATAAATTGAGTCTACCTGCAAGGCTATCCTCAAAGGTCTTCCTCTGAGCACCCTAAGAACCCTCAGGAAGGCAAGAACAGAGAATCTTCTCTCTGCCTTGGTTAATCACTTACCCTCTATAGGAGGGACTCTCTGATTACAAATGATTGGGTGAATTATTTCAATCTCACACGTCCTGAAGTGTGGCCCACAGGTTCTTTCTTTCTGGATAAATACATAGTTCACTGATTTAAACCACATAAACTATGCTCAGTAAGCATTAGGTTGTACTTGACTGGACTCACACAGAGATAAAGAAGACCTAATTCCTGATCTTACTGAGATCATCATTTAGCTGAAGATGAGAAAACAGAGGAGCAAATGAGGGCAAGTACTATGGTAGAGAAAAGCCAAGGGTGCTGAGAAATGACATGGAAGGAACAAGCCCCAAGCATAGAGGTCAGGAGGAAAGGAGGTATTGGCTCTGGAGCAGTATATTCAGGGTGAGGACCCCTGGGGCAGAAGGAGCAGGGGGTGGCAACCCCTGGGGCACAGATGAGAACACGTGCTCTGAGACCAGATGTTTTTCCACGAGAACATAGCACAGGTGGTAAAAGGAGCAAGATGAGGGTTTTCAGTTTTGTTCTGAAAAACTGAACTCCATTCCATGTAGAACTGGAGATTATCGGGGGTTGTTAGAAGTGGAGAGACCTCTTAGGATGCTGTTGTTATAAAACATGTGAGAAATGAGGAAAGCCTGAATGAAGCAGTGACAGTGAGGAAAAGAGGGTGGATTCAAGGAAACTGTGTTAAGAGTTCCCTCTGGGGATTTCCCTGGCAGTCCAGTAGTTAGGACTCAGTGCTTTCATTGACGTGGTTCTGGGTTCAATCCCTGGTTCCTGGTCAGGTAACTAAGATCATGTAAGCCACGCAGTGTGGCCAAAGAACAACAACAACAACAAGGTCATAATAGTTCTCTCTTTCTCTCTCTCTCTCTCTTTTTTTTTTTGGATGCACAGCATGTGGGATCCTAGTTCCCTGGCCAGGAATTGAACCTGTGCCTCTTAGAGTAGAAGTACAGAACCTTAATCACTGGACCACCAGGGAAGTCTCCTCTCTGTATAACTTAATGACAGGTTGAACATGGGGCCAAGTTAAGGGTGACCTCTTTGTTTCTGACCTAAATACTTGTTACTATTGAGCTAGAGAAAGAAGGGCAGATTCAGGGGATGAGAGAGGGAAAGATGATGAGTTTAGTTTGGGACATGTTTGAGGCCTTGTGGAGCAACCAAGGAAGAATTTCCCGATGACACATGACTATACATATCTGGCATGTAGTAGGGACTATTGGACTGAAGACAAGAAGACTGGAAATGTTGGCATGTATGTGGCTGCTGAGTGTTGTTTAGAAGCAAAAGAAGGATAATAAGAAGTAGGTAGTATATATTATGACTATGATGGAAATCTATTACAAGATAATCAGAAGCAGGAATCCTAAACTTTGACTTGCTGCCTTTTTCCCAAGCTCTACTCTTTACCTTCAAACTCCTAGTATGAATTCCTCAAGGAAAGACAAGCTTAAGGATCAAGAACCAGGCTAACATGTATTTTTTCTCACTGTAACCCTCTACCACTGTGCCTTCACCAGTGTAGAAAGCCCTTGGGTGAGCAAGACTGGACCATCCATGCTCTAAAATCAGAGGCAGATGCAAAGGATCTACAACACATACAGTAAGCTAGTAGGCTGCTCAGGCCATTTGCCCTACACTGAAACACAGGTCATCTGACCACTCTGGTATCATGGAAAACTGTGTCAAAGGAAAGGCAGACTGAGGCCAACAAGAGGACAAAGCAAGGGGTTTTGCAATGGCCTAGAATAGAGACTTCAGAGAAGACAATGGCACCCCACTCCAGCACTCTTGCCTGGAAAATCCCATGGACGGAGGAGCCTGGTGGGCTGCAGTCCATGGGGTTGCTAAGAGTCGGACACGACTGAGCGACTTCACTTTCACTTTTCACTTTCATGTGTTGGAGAAGGAAATGGCAACCCACTCCAGTGTTCTTGCCTGGAGAATCCAGGGACGGGGAGCCTGGTGGGCTTCTGTCTATGGGGTCGCACAGAGTCAGACACGACTGAAGCGACTTAGCAGCAGCAGCAGAATAGAGACTGTTTAATCCAGACACCAAGGTATTCACAGGACTAAGGTACTTCCCCAGCAGTAATGACTCCAAACCCATATTGTTCCCAGTTTCATGGGAGGAAGAGAGGGATTGACTCAGGGTAATAATCAGGAGATAGATAGTGAGAGAATCCCCTGCACCTGGTTCTAATAAATGTCACTGCCCTTGATCCCTCTTAATCATCCCTCTTCCTTGGGGATGAAGTTAGGAGTCAGAAGTTACTAAGACTTGCCAAGAGCTCCCATTGAACCCAAAAGGCCAAACAAAGGACCTTGATAAATATCTAAATTTTAGGGACAAAACAAAGAGGAACTTTTAAGGAGGTGCCTGAAAAAGAAGCAAAGGTAGAAGAGAGAGCACATTTCTAGAAATGATCGAAGGGTAAAATTTAGAAAGGACAAGCAGTCAAGAGTGTAAAATGCAATTGTACATGACAACCGGGGGATCATAAGTGGCCTCAGTGACAATGGTTTTCAGTGGAGTAAAGGACCAGAACCTCTGACAGTGGCGTATAGGAAGGCACATGATTCTTATATATGCAAAATCTGCATGGGTTAGAGCCTGAACTGAGAATTCCAATTTTACATGACAGCTAGCCACCAGTCCTTGGAACTGGCTAATGGCCAAGTTATAACAGAATTCTCAGCTAAGTTAGAGGGTACCTCGATAACAGAGTCTTTGCTTAGTTAGTGCCCAGATGGCTCACTTGAGTTTCTGACCACCAGATGGTGAAGTATCACAAGAGTGTTCTAGTTTTTGATGAGCTGTGAACCTAGACATTCTCCTTTCCTGCTCACCATTTGGACAAATGTGGGTTAGTGTTTCTTTCAGAGCTGTAGATGAATAAACTTTTTTATCCTAAGCTTCCTTCTAAACAAAGATGAGAAGATAAAAGAAGGCTTTATGGGACACCAAACTCAGCATATTCAAAACTGAACATACACACACATGCACCAGCAAAGAGATAAAAAGAGACAGAGAAAGAACAAATTACACCATCTGGTATTAGATTAAAATAAAATACCTACACTAAAGTTATACTAGTATTAATTTTGTTGAATGATTGGAGTCCTAGATTCAAGTCCCAGCTGTGCCACTGACCAGCTACAGATCTTGGGCAAGTCACTTACTCTCTTAGTTTCAGCTTCCTTTTTGTTGAAATGGGCTGATAATAATGACACCTAACTCATAGAATTGTAAGAATTCAGTATAAGAACATATACACATAGTATGACTCCTGGTGCAAAGTAAAGGCTCAATAAATGTTATCTACTCTAATTACTATGGGCTTCCTAGGTGGCTCAGTGGGCAAAGAAACCATCTGCAATGCAGGAGATGCAGGTGTGATCCCTGGGTTGGGAAGATCCCCTGAAGGAGGGCATGGCACCCTACTCTAGTATTCTTGCCTGGAGAATCCCATGGACAGAGGAGCCTGGTGGGTTATAGGCCACAGGGTTGCAAAGAGTCAGGCACTACTGAAGCGACTGAGCATGCACACACTAATTATTATGGAACTTCAGAATCTGGCTGGGTCTCCAGTGGATCATTATGGACCTCCATACTAATTATAGAATATGTACTATTCAAGATCATTCGCATTCACAGAACACATATAACATAAACACCTATACATATGCATATACATATGTGCCTCCAAAAAGGCAGTCTCCACATTATAAAGAGCTTCAATCTAAAAATATATTGATAAGAATGTTCTTTGATCCTAGAAATGTTTTCCTCCTCACAGAAACATGGACTATAATAAAAATATTCACAGAATTCTAGGACCCAAATTAACTTTATAAATGATGATACTTAGGAAAATTTAATACAGTGAAGTGACGCTTCAGGGGAATGAGTGGATGCTGAGAATATACTGGTCCAAGATCTATTCTAGCTCCCTCTTATTTAGCTAGAGGCTGGAGAGTTGAAACTTATGAGGGGGAGGGGTAACCCAAGACACTCTTGTAATTAGGGTTCCAGGCAAGACTTAGTTCTTAGTTTCCACCAATAAGATGAACTTAACAGAAAAATTTTATTTTGAATACAATGGGGAGAGAAGCAGAATCCAGAGCATCCCACTTTCTATGTGGCTCCTGAATTTGGTTGTTCCTGGCTCCGTGTGCTTTCCTTTTGGTTCTTCCTGGCTCACTGTTGCTTTCCTGAGGGCTGAGGGCAGCAGCAGAAACAGGCTTCTGAGAGCAATGGCTTCCTTTTTATTGGCTTCTGACAGAGGGATGGTGGCTTCTTTGACTGAGTACAGCAGATGGGCTCTGGTCAGCCTTCTAGTCAAGCTCTTCCAACAGTTTTGAAGCACCTAGACCCCTAAATAAAATCTGTATCCACAGATGTAGAATCTAGAGAAATGGTACAGATGAACTATTGCAGGGCAGGAATAGAGAGGCAGATGTAGAGAATGGACAGGTAGACATGGGAGGGTGGTGAATTGGGAGAAGGGAGTTGACATATGTGCAGTGCCATGTGTAAAACAGCTAGCTAGTGGGAACCTGCTGTATACTGCAGGGAGTTCAGCTCAGTGGTCTGTGGTGACCTAGATGAGTGGGATGGGCAGGGGGAGGAGGTGGGAGAGAGGCCCAAGAGGGAGGGGCTATATGTATACATATAGCTGATTCACTTCATTGCACAGCAGAAACTGACACATTATAAAGCAACTACAGCCCAATTTTTTAAAAAGTTCTTCATCTACTTAAACTAGATGTTTCTGCCTTCAGTGGAACCCTCCTTGAACAAGAGAGATGAGCAATGCAAATACAGCTTTGGACCGGGGTTCAGGCATTGTTCATGCAAATCAGACTTGCTGAGATCCCTGCATTAGAATTACCTGTGCTGATTCCCATTGCTGAACCCTCTTCACTTAAGAACCAATAGAAATCAAGGATATTTGCATAAAAAAACCACACATGGGGTTGGGGTGAAGGAATGGAGGAGAAGGTGGAAGAACAGAGATATTCCAGAGATAGAAAAAGAGGTAGTTGTATGTACTGTGTGTTAGTTTCTCAGTCATGTCTGACTCTCTGCAGCCCCGTGGACTGTAGCCCGCCAGGGTCCTCTGTCCATAGGATTTTCCTGGCAAGAACACTGGAGTGGGTTGCCATTTCCTCCTCCAGGGGATCTTCCCAACCCAAGAACTGAACACAGGTTTCCCACATTGCAAACATATTCTTTACTGTCTGAGCTACCAAGGAAGCTCAGTTGTGTGTACTGGTTGCCTGTAATGTAGCTATTTGGAAGATAGGTACTACCTGTAATGGAAATATTCAAGAAGCAACTTTGGAAAAGCCAAGCTTTTTGGATTCTACCCCAAATTAACTCAATCAGAACCTATGTGAGGTGACATCTAGGAACCTGGCAACAGTGATGAGTGAGGTTGAAGAATCAATACCATATCACAAGCATGCTTAAACAGAGTCAAAGTTTTTGGAATATTCACTTTCAGAAATAATTTAGAACCTGGAAGGAGAAAGATCACTTTATCTCAGACACATATTTCATCTTAGCTTAGAGTTACTGATGTTAGAAGGAGTAGGACTGGCTGTCAGGTGACATCTCCCCATTCAAGGTGACAGGAACCCAAGTGTGTGCTGGACAGCCTGAGGGCTGTGGATGTCTCACCTGATAGGAATCACTGACTTAAGGAGAAATTAAACAGCATCCTCTGATGATTCAATTCTCTCTGCCTGATCAGTGGTTCTAAGCACCATGGTGATGTTTTGCATTTATGGTTATTGAGGAAAGATATTTTCCAAGTCGTTGAATCGGTGCTAACCACCTAGCTTCACTGTGCTGAGCACTGGCTTTGAATTAGCCCATTTAAACAACAAAGCACAGTAAATGTGGATATATAATTACTCAATATAGTCAACACTGATAACATAAAAATTCAAAATCTAAAAGTCAGCAAACTGCTATATTCAAATGAATACAAGCTACATGTTTTCCCTTTGTGGATGTTAGAACTGTGCTCAATCCTTCAAACATTTCAAGAGCTGACCTGCCACCAAACCCCACAGAGGACTTCACCACCTGGAGCTTGAAGTCACCTCCACTTTCTTGTCTATCTGCTTTTCAATCGTCATTAAAAGCAGGAGCTGGATAACAGGCTTCTTCCTCTTGGCATTTAGAAAGACCTCTGTTTGCATTTCCTTTTTAAAATATATAAATAAATATTTATTTCATTAAAGTACTCCCCAATTTTTTTCCAACTCGAAATGGGCCTTCCTAAATATGATTTTTTTAATTTATTGGAGTATAATTGATTTACAATGTTGTGTTAGTTTCAGGTGTATAATAAAGTGACTCAGTTATACAAAAAACTGAATCGAGTCTTTTTGATATTATTTTCCCCTGTAGGTCATTACAGAGTGTTGAGTAGAATTCCCTGTGCTATCCAGTAGGTCCAAGCAACAATACACCAAAAACTGGACAAGCTAGAAGAAGTGAACAAATTCTTAGAACGTTACAAAGTTCTAAGACTGAACTAGGAAGAAACAGAAAATATGAACAGATCAATCATAAGTATTGAAACTGAAGCTGTGATTTAAGAACTTCCAAAAAACAGAAGTCCAGGATTAGATGGTTTCACAGGCAAATTCTATCAAATACCTAGAGAAGAGCTAACACCTATCATTCCTAAACTATTCCAAAAAAATTGCAGAGGAAGGAACATTCTCAAGTTCATTATGCAAGGCTGCTATCACCCTGATACCAAAACCTCACAAAAATATCACAGAAAAAAGAAAATTACAAGCCAGTATCACTGATGAACACAGACACAAAAATCCTCAACAAAATACTAGCAAACCAAATCCAACAACACATCAAAATATACCATGATCAAATGGGACTTATTCCAGGGATGCAAAGATTCTTCAATATACATATATCAAACAATGTGATACACTACATTAACAAACTGAAGAATAAAAACCATATGATCATATCTTTTCTTCTTATAAGAAAAACGTATGTCAAATCTAAGGAAAACCGGAAAAGTAGAATATACTCATCATATTACCTTCCTCCCACTTCCAGTGTTGAAACCATTTGCTATTTTGAACAAATACTAAGAAAATAGGCTGATGGAATAATTTCAACTAGTAATATAAAGGGAAAGAAACTGATACATTTTGAGCTTTTTCTGAACGCCGTGCACTATGGTAGGGAATTGTACATATCACACAGAACAGAATCTAAGGGAAGACCAACAACTTGCCAGGGGACAGACGAGATGTCAAATCAGGATTAGGGCCATGCCTCTCTGGACCCTTTCCCCACAAACTTGCTGATTATTGTTTAAAGAAAAAAGAAAAGAATGTTTACTTAGCACACTTCATTTAGAAATACAGATATCCAGGTTCATCCACATATCTATAAATGACTCAATTTCATTCCTTTTTATGGCTAAGTAATATTCCACTGAAAATATATACCAACCTTCTTTATCCATTCCTCTGTTGATGGATATTTAGGTTGCTTCTATGTCCTGACTACTGTAAATAGTGCTGCAATGAATATTGGGGTGCATGTATCTTTTTGAATTATGCACCCAGAGACTGTCATACAGAGTGAAGTAAGTCCACAAGAGAAAAATGAATATTGTATATTAATGTATATATGTGGGACCTGGGAAGATGGTATGCTGCTGCTGCTGCTAAGTCGCTTCAGTTGTGTCCGACTCTGTGTGACCCCATGGACCGCAGCCTACCAGGCTCCTCTGTCCATGGGATTTTCCAGGCAAGAGTACTAGAGTGGGGTGCCATTGCCTTCTCCGGGGAAGATGGTATCGATGATCTTATTTGCAAAGCAGAATTGGAGACACAGACACAGAGAATAAACATATGGACACTAGGGGGCAAAGGAGGGTTGGATGAATTGGGAGATTGGGATTGACATATATACACTACTATGTATAAGATAAATAATTAATGAGAACCTACTATATTAGGTTTCCTACTGTATTAGGAAACTACTTTGTTTTCTGTGATGACCTCAATGGGAAGAAAATCCAAGAAAGAGGGAATATATATATAGCTGATTAACTTTGTTGTATAGTAGAAACTAACACAACATTGTTAAGCAACTATACTCCAACAAAAATTAATTTTAAAAATACAAGAAAAAAGAATACAGATATCCAAATATACAGTTAACATGACTTGCAAATTAGCTCTGTTCTTTTTTTTAATTTACTTATTTTTAATTGGAGGATAATTGCTTTATAATATTGTATTGGTTTCTGCCATACATTAACATGAACCAGCCATAGATATACATATGTTTCCTTCCTCTTAAACCTCCCTCCCAACCTCCCACCCCATCTCACCCCATCCCACCCCTCCTCACTCCATCCCACCCCTCTAGGTTGTCACAGAGCACCAGTTTGAGCTCCTGAGTCATACAGCAAATTCCCACTGGCTATCTATTTTACATATGGTAGTGTACATGTTTCCATGCCACCCTCTCAATTAATCTCACCCTCTCCTTCCCCCACTGTGTCCACAAGCCTGTTCTCTATGTCTGTATCTCCATTCAGTTCAGTTTAGTCACTCAGTCATGTCCGATTCTCTGTGACTCCATGGACTGCAGCATGCCAGGCTTCCTTGTACATCACCAGCTTCTGGAACTTGCTCAAACTCATGTCCATCAAGTTAGTGATGCCATCCAATCATCTCATCTCATCTCATCCTCTGTCGTCCCATTCTCCTCCTGCCTTCAATCTTTCCCAGCATCAGAGTCTTTTCCAATGAGTCAGTTCTTCGCAGCAGGTGCCCAAAGTATTGGAGCTTCAGCTTTAGCATCAGTCCTTCCAATGAATATTCAGGACTGATTTCCTTGAGGATTGACTGGTTTGATCTCCTTGCAGTCCAAGGGACTCTCAAGAGTCTTCTCCAACACCAAGTTCAAAAGCATCAATTCTTCAGTGCTCAGCCTTCTTAATGGTCCATTTCTCACATCTGTACATGACTACTGGAAAAACCATAGACGGACCTTTGTTGGCAAAGTAATATCTCTGCTTTTTAATATGTTGTCTAGGTTGGTTGTAGCTTTTCTTCTAAGGAGCAAGTGTCTTTTCATTTCATGGCTGCAGTCACCATCTGCAGAGATTTTGGAGCCCAAGAAAATAAAGCCTATTACTATTTCCATTGTTTCCCCATCTATTTGCCATGAAGTGATGGGACTGGACCTAACTAGATGCCATGATTGTAGTTTTTTGAAAGTTGAGTTTTAAGCCAGCTCCATTGCTGTCTTTGGAGAAGGCAATGGCATCCCACTCCAGTACTCTTGCCTGGAAAATCCCATGGATGGAGGAGCCTAGTAGGCTGCAGTCCATGGGGTCGCACAGAGTCGGACACGACTGAGCAACTTCACTTTCAGTTTTCACTTTCATGCATTGGAGAAGGAAATGGCAACCCACTCCAGTGTTCTTGCCTGGAGAGTCCCAGGGATGGGGGAGCCTGGTGGACTGCCGTCCATGGGGTTGCACAGAGTCAGACACGACTGAAGTGACTTAGCAGCATTGCTGTCTTAAATGTCTCCATTGCTGCCTCCATTGCCTCCAATGTCTCCATTTCTGCCCTGCAAATAGGTTCATCAGTACCTGTTCTTTACTGAATATTGGGGGAAAAGAACATATTCCCAGAAGGGAGCTGAAAATAGTTGCATCCCTCAAATTTTATGAGTGTCTTGGGAGGCAAGAAAATGACACAGAGCCTAAAGAACTGCCCCAATGGAGTAAGGATGCCAGAAAGTGGGCCAGAACATTTAGGAAGAGAAGTATTCTTTTGACCACTAGGTTGAGTGACACAGGGGTGCAGAGAAGAGTCTGAAAGTGTCAGAGCTGGGCCCAAGTAGGCCCCCATGCTTTTAATTCTGTGCCCTTTGGACAAGTTGCTTTACTTCCTTTATTACTTAAAAAAAAAAAAAAGAGAGAGAGAGAGGTATTAACATATACATTACAGAATGTGAACTTTCTTTTATAATTATTTTTTATAGGAGTATAGTTGGTTTACAGTGTCACATTAGCTTCTGCTGTACAGCAGAGTGAATCAGTTACACATACACCTAATATCCACTACCTTTTAGATTCTTTTCCCATATAGGCCATTAAAGAATACAGAGTAGAATTCCCTGTGCTATAGAGTAGGTCCTTGGGGCTTCCCAGATGAGTCAGTGGTAAAGAATCTGCCTGCAATGCAGGAGCCACAGAAGATGTGGGTTTGATTCCTGGGTCAGGAAGATCCTCTGGAGGAGGACATGGCAACCTACTCCAGTATTCTTGCCTGGAGAATCCCATGGACAGAGGAGACTGGAGGGCTCTCATTCTCGGTCCATAGGATCACAGAGTGGGACACAACTGAAGTGACTGAGCACACACACACGCATACAGTAGGTCCTTATTAGTTATCTATTTTAGATATAGTACTGTGTATGATGCAGGTTCAATCCTTGGGTCAGAAGATCCCCTGGAGGAGGGCATGGCAACCCAGTCCAGTATTCTTGCCTGGAGAATCCCATGGACAGAGGAGCCTGGTGAGCTGCGGTCCATAGGGTGAGAAAGTGTTGGACACACCTTAAGTGACTCAGCACATATATATCAGTCCCAAGCTCCCAATTTATCCCTCACTTCTTTCCCCCTTGGTAACTGTAAGTTTGTTTTTTATACCTGTGACTCTTCTGTTTTGGAAATAAGTTCAATTCAAAAAAAAAAAAAAGTGAAGTACTCAGTAAAAGGTGTTTCATCACTCTTAATAGTAAATGTTCATAAAAAAGACAAATTGTTTACCTGTGCTTTACACAGGCCCCTGACGCTTCTTCAACATGGATGAAAGTTAGCCTCTGGTTTGGACCTGCTATTCAGCCTGGTTCTGTCCAGTAGAGCTATACTGTGTTCAGGTGTGTCTGACTTACAACACATAACCTAACATACTCCACTAACTGGAGGGAATTCGTTGCAAGAGCTTGTAGCAGAGTTCCTCCTGGAGAGAAAACTGTCTCTGTTTAGAAGAATACCCTACTAAGTTATTTGGGTAGAAAAGGTGAGATCCTGGGAGACATAGTTATGAAGCAGGCAGCAAGCACAGCCTTAGATGAACAGCTGAGGGATTCTGAATGGAGGGATGATGAGAAGGAAGGGAGGAGGGGAGATGGGAGAGGAGAAGGAGCTGAGAGCGAGAGAGACCTGTGGTGGTAAAGGAATGCAGTCAAGAGGAACTTCCTGGTGGCGAAGTGGCTTAATAATGTTTAAGAACAAGGAGGCCTCCTATTCTTCTTAAGCATTTTGCTGGGATATAAAAACTCTCCTGCTTCCTACCGGAAGCACCATTCCATAGGAATGGTGCCATGTGGGAGTGAACAGGAATGACTTGGGGATGCTAGTTAAGAAAAAAGGATTGAGTTCTCCTTCAGGGTCAGCATGGAGAATAGAGAACAAGACAGCTGGGGGAGATAAGATGAGGGAGGTCAAGAGTTTACCAGGAAAAACCACCCATGAGAATCAGGTCGAGGTTGGGCAGAAATCTGGGGGATGGCATTGGAAACTTCCAGGAGATATGAAACGGGGGATTGAGACCATTTTAGTTAAATTTCAAAGGACAGGGTGACCTCAGAGACAAGGGTGACCTCAGCTAACATCTGAGTCACATTAGCATTTCCAGATCAGGAGGAGGAAGAGATAAGAAAGCACAATGATAAGTGGGATTCTAGACAGCAGTGATTTTCACAGCTTGTTTGTATTTTACGGAGACACTTTTCCTTCAGATGAAATATTATTTGGAAGTCCAGTGTGAAAACAAAGAAAAGATGATCTGTTCACCTTGGTGGTGTGTGTGTGTACATGCATGTGGTGTATGTGTGTGAAAGAGACAGAGAAGAAAGAGACAGAGAGAGACAGAGCCATCTCCACTTGCTTCCTCCTCTCTCTACTTCATTCTCACATATACAGCAATTCTTCTTGTGGTTGGGGTCTAACCATAATGGTTTTAAAACCACATATAATATAAAGGTACATCTGGCTATTTTTAAAAGAAGAAGCATATTAGGTAAGCACATAGGTCTCAACTCATTGCCTTGACTCCCTGTGTGGGTCTACACAAATTATCTTACCACTCTTGTTCTTCATCTCAAGACTGGGTATTTAAAAGACCTCCCAGGATGATAATTAAATGCAAAATTATACATAAAGTATTCTAAAATGTGCTTAGCCCATTACTGTTACTGTAATAGTATTCCTTTGCATAGGAATAATAAGTGGATAGTTTATTAAGCAATTTCCAGGTTGGCAATTACCCAAAAGAGATCTTGGTGGAGAGAGGGGAGGATGCTCCACAGCAAAAGGAAGCTACTTGGGAGACATTACAGGAGTGGAGAGTTCTGAGACAGGCTCAGACCAAGGGGAGAGTGAGGGAGGTTCCAAGGGGAAGGAAGGTTCTCCATCCCAGAAGAGTTGCCACCAACCACTCCAAGCCAGAGGGTGTCTGACTTACAACACACAACCTAAGTTACTCCACAAACTGGCCAACTTAAGTCCATTGGATTGGTTTACTATGAACCATAGGCTGACTCTTCTGAGCATGTCAAAGGACTTTTAATTACCATTAGCAGAAACAAACTGACTAAAATTTAAAAACCCAGTGTTCAGTGGGACATGGTACCTTGAGACTGAAGGCAGAACAAAATATCAGTAGGAAAAAATATTTATGGCTCTACTGCTCCAGCCTCTTCTAAAATTAGGAAATGGCAATTATCAGGAATTTAAAAGTTCCTTACCAAACATAATTTTCTTCTATGCCACCCCACCAAATTTTTGATTATGTACTGGGATGTATGTGTGTGTCTGTTTGTGTGTGTGTGTGTGTGTGTGTGTGCATTCCCAAAACTTAAAAGACACATATTATCTGAGTAAATAATCTAACAAAGTCCAAAAGCTGAAATAGTGCATATTTTCTACCAAAAAAAAAAAATTCTTGGAATTGTATTGCTTTTAATAAAATTTATTAACTTAATCATTTTCTATAAAAGGAGATGTTAAAAAGTAGAGGGAGTATAAAAATGATTTGTGCTGGCTCATAAAACAATAAATTGTACTTTGTAGAATGCAGAAAATGAGAGAGAAATTTAACTCTCTTCTGTTTACAGTAGCCATGTGAAGTCCAGGGCAGAATCCATGTCTGAACAATTCATACTGCCTGGGCAATTTGATTCTATTGAGTATGTGTTTGGGGACAAAGTTTTGAATGCTGGGGAGGGCTAAGATAGAATAGAACTGCTGTGTTTTTGGAAAGAAAAGCAAGAAAGTACTACCAAGACTTGGGAAAAAAGACTTGTGCTGTCCCTGGCGTGGGGAGGTGGGCAAGTGGAGAAAGAGAGTTAAAAGCCTGAAGGATAATGAAGTGTAGCCTTCCCTTGTGGAACCAAGGAGTGGTTCCATATGTCTTTATTGGCAGGGGGATTTCTAGAAAATCCTGTTATCAAGCATCAGAGAGTTTGGACAGAGATCAAATGAATTGCCCAAGGTCACACACTGTGTCAGGGCAGACCCAGAGTTAGAACTCACAGCCCTCAAGTTTCCAATCTATTGCTTGGCTCTCTCAACCACAAATGTTTGTCAAGGAAAAAAGTCTCCCTAGAGCTGAGGCAACACAGCTGGAAAATATTAACCCCAAAGTTTAAAACAGACAGGATTTCACTGGATCACAGATCCATAACCTCCTTTGGTGGATACACGGGGGAAACTAGAGGGCAAGGGGGTGGGGCGGGGCGGCGGGGTATGGCTGAGAAAACAGGGAAGCAGGAGAAGTGGATGACAGAGGATGAGATGATTGGATGGCATCACCAACTCAATGGACATGAATTTGAGTAAACTCTTGGAGTTGGTGATGGACAGAGAGGCCTGGCTTGCTACAGTCCATTGGGTCACAAAGAGTCGGACATGACTGAGTGACTGAACTGACTGACTGACTGAAAGAAGATGATCAGATCACCCCACATCAGCAAACCATCACCCTTCAAACACACACACATCGCTGGTTGACAAAATTGAAAATACTTATCTGAGAGAAGAATCACTGCTTTAGAATAAGTCATTGGTGTGTCTGTAGGAGTGTGTGTGTGTGTGTGTGTGTTTTCCTTAAACCCAGAAAAGAGACTATTTAATCAATAATTAGTTCTGATTTTAGAAGATGAAAACAAACAAATCGAAATAAAATATGAGAATAATAAAGTCTAAAACCATTGGAAAAAAGTACCTTTCACCATCTGGATGATTTCCTTGTATCCTTGGCCTCTAGATGCAAAGTCTTGGGTTTGCATCCTTTCTCAGCCATTAACTCCACTGAGAATTTGATTAAAGCTATGGTCCTCTCCCAGGGAATCATTTTTGGATCCATACTCATAAGTTTAATATTAATAACCAGCCAACAAGAACCTACTGTATAGCACAGGGAACTCTGTGCAATGCTATGTGGCAGCAGGCCATGGGGTCACAAAGAGCTGGACACGACTGAGCAACTGAGCTGAACTGAACGGAACTGATGTGGCAGCCTGGATGGGAGGGGAGTGTGAGGGAGAATGGATACATACGTATGCATGGCTGAGTCCCTTTGCAGTTCACCTGAAACTATCACAGCATTATTAATCGGCTATAGCCCAACAAAGATAAAAAGTTTAAGAAAAAATTTCAGGAGTTCAAAGAGTCCACAAGTCAAAGAACCCTCATATGAGAAACCCTGTTGTAAGAGGCTTTGCAATGCTCAGAGGAAGATGTGCATGCATTGACTGGCCCACTGGTTTCCAAAAACCTGTCTGTAAGCCAGCTGCCTCGTGATCATATGGGTCACCTGTGAAAAATACAGATATCTGAATATCTTCCAGAGCCTCCTGAATCTGGTTTTGGGGAGGGGGGGACGGTTACGGGGGTGGAGCAGGTGCCCAGGAACCAGTACTCTAACAAATGTTCCAGGTGATTCTGATACACAGACCTGAGAACCACACTTTGGATAGCTGCTAAATGATGCTGCTAATGACTTGGAAACTGAATGAGATAAAGGTAACAAAAGTTGGAAGAGGAGGGTGTAAAAATAGTAATCATATTTTCCAATCCTAATTTAGGACCTACGGTCTAACAATGGCAAAAATATTTGAAACCCGGCCCATCCTAGGAAATCTGAGACATATGGTCATCATGATATAAGATGAAAAATGTCTGAGAAATCACTGCTTTAAAGATAAGATGACCAGATGGTCTACATTAAGACAGAAAGTTCCGTCATTTGATTTCATATCCTGCATCTCTGATTTTCCCTTGCCTGTTACCTTCTTCTCAAGCTAGTGAAGCACCCTCTTTTATCACCAGATTTTTCCAACTGCTCCATGTGTCAGGAAACCTTACTCTAGCCCCATCTGATCAGCCTCAGGGCTGACTCACAGGTCAAGACCAGCCTCCTGTGGTGATCTCCTTTGCTGTATAAGCAAAAGCCTCAGAGATTTAACCTAGTTCCTTCTACTTAGGTAGGTACTTCCACCCAATCATCCCCTGACGCCCTGTCCTCTCAAGAGAGGAGCAAAAGAGTAAATAACAGTTAACTCTGTGCCTCACATCAGTTCATTTTAATCACTGATTGTTACAAGGAGGAAGTCAGGAAAAGTGAAATTCACAAACATGGAAAAGCTCCCTAGTTTACAGTCATCTTCCTATTGTATTCACCGGGCTCTAATTGCTGACTTCTTTGTGTATCTTCAATTTCTTGCTTCCTATTTATTTCTCAACCTGACATAATAATAAATATTATAATTATATAATATGTAATATCTTATATAAATAAATATAATTAAAAATATCATAGAAGATAGAATAAATAAAAACACAAGATAAATTGTCAGTGCATACTTTGCTATTGTTGTTTAGTCACTAAGTCATGTCTGACTCTTTTGCGACCCCATGGACTGTAGCCCACCAGGTTCTTCTGTCCATGGGATCTCCCAGACAAGAATACTGGAAGATTGGGCTGCCGTTTCCTTCTTCAGGGGATATTTCCAACCCAGGGATCAAACCCACATCTCCCACATTGGCAGGTGTTTTCTTTACCACTGGGCATAGTTATAGAATTGTTTTTCTCCCTGTTTCAGAAGCAGCAAAAGGAAATGGGCTGCAAAATATAAAACATACTCCTCACTATACTCACTATGGTGGTTTGCCATATGGTAGATACTGAAAATAGATGCTGACTTAAACCAAAGAAGTTTAAAGACTAATAAGAGAAAGAGCTCACTACGATTATGCTCACTTAAAATGCAAGTTTCTGCCAGTGTTTTATAACCGTGTTCCTCTTGCTATTTAGCTAACAGTGAGTAAAGGAGTTCTGTAAATTAACATAAACAATCTATTTGAGTTTGAAGTGATTATTTTATCATTATCATTATTATAGCCATTTATTGGTTGGCCAAAATATTCATTCCAGTTTTTCCATAAGATGTTACCAAAATACCCAAATGAACTTTTTGGCCAACTCAATACTATGCTAAATATTGTAATCTAAGCTATCTCATGTAATTTTTTTTCAAAAAGTTTGTCAAGTAGGTAGTAGCTTCCCACATTTTACAGAAACAGAAAATGAGACCCAGAATGGTTAAGTATGTTGAGCAAAGTCACACAAATTAAGTGTGCTCAAACCAGTGTTGTGTTGGTAAATGTTAACCAACCAGCTCTTTGGGGTCAAGGGAAGAATCTGGTTTGAAAATTTTGCTGATTCCCATGGTATAAATATTCCCATCAAGGTATTTTAAGCTGCCAAGGTGATGTCACTGAGCCCAGAGTTGGGAAAAGATGCGTGTGGGTCCCATCTTGTCAGCTACAACTTCACCTCATCACACTATGGCTTAAATCCAGACCAGCCTTGTTCAAAAAGTGTTAGAGTCATCCATTGCATCACTCCTGTGATCATACATGATTTTGGAAATTGGACACTGGCCATGTCTCTATCCTGGCAGTATTAAACAATGTGTGGAAGATTTCATTCATTGAAAAGGTAAAATATAGAAGAAAGCCACCAAATTATCCTGTTGTCACTGCAGAAAGTCAGAATCAAAAGTGAAAACTCTGTGGACAGCGTTGAAACCTGAATTGGAAGTAGTAGAGCAAAGAAGTAAAGTGAAGTGAAAGTTACTCAGTCATGTTCAACTCTTTGCAACCCCATGGACTATACAGTCCATGAAATTCTCCAGGCCCGAATACTGGAGTGGGTAGCCATTCCCTTCTCCAGGGGAATCTTCCCAAACCAGGAATCAAACCCAGGTCTCCCTGGATTCTGCACTACAGGTGGATTCTTTACCATCTGAGCCACAAGGGAAGCAGTGTAGCAAACAAACATCATATAAAGTATGATAAGTCTCCTAATGGGAAATATCAGCATTCTTTGTATTTTTTTCTAAATCAAATGTTATAATCCAATAGAGAAAAGTCATACTACACAGTCCTCAACTGTAACACCCAGGGGTTTTTTGTTTGTTTTTGTTTTTTACCATATTGTCCTAAAATCATTCACATGTCTATTACTGGTTACTTTTGAAAATACCCTAAGATTCATCTTCTAGGGCAAAACTTAAAATAAATCCAGTCAGTGTCTACAGTCTTTGTCTGAAAGTGAAAGTGTTAGTCACTCAGTTGTGTCCGACTCTTTGCGACCCCACAGACTGAAGCCCACCAAGCTCCTCTGTCCATGGATTCTCCAGGCAAGAATACTGGAGTGGGCTGCCATTCCCTTCTCCAGGGGATCTTCCCCACCCAGGAATCGAACCTGAGTATCCTATATTTCCTTCATTGCACACAGATTCTTTACCTGCTGAGTCATTGGGAGGCCCAATCTCTGTCTAACTCACAACGATTAATACTAACTAAGAGAAAGGAAAAAGCATGTCTACATTTTGAAAAATGAGTCGGAGTCATCAAGAAGTGACTTCACTCAAGTGAAAAGAGAGATAAATGAAAAGGCAAATCTCCAACATGTACAGTAAGTTCCCTACATATGAATGAGTTCCATCCCAAGAGCATGTTTGTAAGTCCAACTTGTTTCTAAGTTCAACAAAGTTGGCTTAGGTATCCAACCAACACAATCGACTACATAGTACTGTATTGTAACAGATTTAAAATACTTTTCATACAAATAATACACAAAAAACAAACACATTAAAAAACACAAACATAAAAAAACAAAAAAAAGCAATTTTTTAATCTTATAGTATAGTATCTTGAAAAATACAGTAGTACAGTACAACAGCTGGCATACAGGGGCTGGCATGAAGTGTACAGACAAGAAGAGTTACTGACTGGAGGAAAAATAGGAGGTGGAAGATGGTAGAGCTGAAGGATCATCAGCAATAGGAGATGGAGGGCATGCTGCAATTTCACTCACACCTGATGTTAATGGAATGAATGTTCCCATCTTTGAAAAGCTCGAAACCTAAAGGTTCGTATTCAGGGGATGCAGTGTACTTTAAAATTGATCATTACCCTGGCGATACATCACAAAGGAATTTTTTAAAGGCTTTGCTTGGCTGACAAAATCTATGAGATAAAAGGTAAGAATTACTTTGATTATAAAACTAAAATTTTCCTTCTATATTAGATTCTAAAAACCATATTATGAAAATATGTACTCTTATTATATGTTAAAAATTTCAAAACAAAAATCATAAACCTGATGGAAAGACCACTTACGAATGTATAAAGACTGGCAAACACAGAAACAATAAATCATAAAATTGTCAGAAATTATTTCTGTTGAGATTTTAATATAAAATGTTTAAGTACTCTGAGTGAAGAAAAATAAGGAAAATTAAGTTGGAAATGTGAAAAACAGAATTTATTTTGTTAACTGTCAGGAAAGTTCTTTCCTTTGAAATATATTGGCCTACTATAAGATGAAAGAAATCAATACAAATATTAAATATTAAAGAATTAATAGACAAGACAGAAGGGGTTATGACTAATAATTTAGCCATTACAATAATTTAATAAGTAGTAGTTCTATTGAAATGAGAATGCAAGAAGACCCAGCAGGATCTTTGACATATGGGTTCTTATAGAAGCAAATGTGCCCATGGGCCTTTATAAATGACACAATTTCATCTCTGAAGGGATAGGTGGAAGGCATCCCAAAGAGTGACCTCATCAATGTGGAATTTCCACAGTATCCCTGGCAAGGGTGAGAGGGGGCAGGGACTTGGGGGAAGTGGGAGGAGACTTGTGTCTACCCCAACAGCAGCCCTGATAGAAAACCTGTCATCTCTGGGACACATTCTAACATCAAGCACAAATTATGGGAGTGTCCATCTCTGTTTAGTGAGAATCTGCCAGTTCAGAATGCTAGTCTTAATTATGCCCCATAGAGGACAGAAGAAAAGCAATGAAAAGAGTATAAGATTCAGAAACAGAAAAATCAGATTCAAATTCTGATGTCATCACCATCAGCAAGGTTAGGTCAAACCATTTAGATGCTGCGCCTTGGTTTCCTCACAGTGATAAAAATAGCTACCTAGAAAGATGATGACAATTGAATGAGATAGTTATGAAAACTAGTTTATCAACTGTAAGTTGCTGTGTAAATGATAGATCATGTGAACTCCAACATTACTTCTTACTATTTCCATCTATTTGACAGTCCCTAAATTATTTGAAAATAACTACCAAATACCACCAAGGATATGCAATGGAAAACAATTTCATATACAAATCAGAATGTATCAAAATATGCTACCAGCCTAGCTGCCACCTCTTGAATGTTCCAGTTTGTTAATGATGACAAAGCCATTTATTTGGTCTTGTACAATTCTAAGACAGAAGTATGCCTACCATTTGAGTGATACACATGGTTACAATGGAGGTCTGGTTACATCCTGATATATTTTGGCAGTTAAAACATTTTCTGTTGGGTAGAGTGGAGTGTGAGAGAAAGAGTCAAGTATGGTTTTAAGATTTCTGACCTAAGCAACTGGGAACACAGAGTTGTCACTTAACAAAGATGAGGAAGAAAGACTGAATAGAGCAAGTCTAGTCTTTAACTTTGAGAAGTTAGACAACTACAAAGTGATGCTAAGTAGTACTCCAACAAAATAGGAATGAAAAGACCATGATAGAAAGAGAAAATGGTATATAATGTCGAAGCCAGTTCAAGTGTTCTTTGAAAATAATTCTTAAGATGTTAGCTTTGCAACAGCTCTAGCAAACAACTGGTCAAAATTAAAACAGGAAATCAGTGGAAATCTCCAAGAACAATGCCTTCTAGAAAAAAAGAATTAAACAGGTTACAAGAAATACACATTTAAATTAAGGAGCAGCATTATAAAATGTAGAAATTTTTTTTCTCTCAAGTATATAAAAGGCAACTAAAACTGGGAAGAAAAATATGATCTGAAATAGTCTGATGGAGTCAATATGAAAAACCTGAAGTAAGACATGATTTTGAACAAATGGTATAATGTAAGAAATAATCATTTATTTGGCATTTTTGAATGGCACAGAGGGGATGTCAGTGAAACCAACAAGAACACACATACAATCATACTTCTCCACTGAAAAATATGTATGTAGTAATTGATTTTCAATATTTAGAATCAATTTACAGGCAAAGATCTAAAGGTTATGAAATTTCTGAGATGTTTTGACTTAAAGTCTTCTGAGATTTTAAAGCTTAACTCTTTAATATAATACCACGAAGTTTTTTTATACATGGTATCCTTAGGAAGGATCTACAATTAATTTTTTTAAGTAGTCGTTTCTTTTTTTCCTTGAAGAGCTAGTCAGTTAATAATTTCTTTAAAAAAAAAAGAAATCTAAGCAGTTAAATTTATATCTGAATTTTACTGGACATCTGAGCTCTTTTGCCAAGAGAATCAAAACTTCTTTAAAAAATATGTCAAAAGCATACATTTTCAGGGGCAAACTTCAGATAGTACAAAGGTATAAAGCTTCAAGCTTGATAGAAACCTTGGACGAGATCTTATTCAAAGCCCAGGACGAGATGACCTCTCAGAGCTTTCATCTAACCTTGATCATCTAAGAGTTTTCATTACTACCTAAATGACAAAGGTGTTCTAGACCTTAAAATGGTGTTCATCCATCTTTTAAAGACAGAAATCCAGTCTTTAGGAATGATTCCTTCAAAATAGTAAGAAGCAGAGGTAATGCCTTTGGAATTTTTTTTTTCAAATATTAAGCAAGAAGTTTTTAAAAAGTTGAAAAATAAAGTCTGAGTTAAAAAAAAAGACATAATAATCATTTGCCTTGTAGCATGGTATGAAAAAAGTCATAACTATTCCTGACCTTTAGTCCTCCTAAAGATAGGCTTTTCATACTTTACTATCTGGGTTCACTTACATACAAATGGAAAAATTTTGCCATGATAACCAACATTAATCAAATAAAAATGTGTTGTTCCCAAGTCCACACCATTCAGAATGGAATGTCACCTGAAGCTTTCAGCTCCTCCAAGGTGAAAGGTGGAAAGGGGGGGGGACACACCCCACTTCTACTGAAAACCTATGCTCAAGGAGCATAAGAGCCCTCAGCTCACTACTACCTTCATGGCCTTAGCCTTTTCTATTAATTGCACAGTGACAGTCTACCACATGTTTGAAATGGATTATTTTATTCCTGAAATATTTTTCTTCTTTTCTGAGGATGACTAAGTTTGTATTCCTATTCCATTATTTATCAGCTTTTAGATCTTGCCCATGTCACTTGAATTTTAGTCTTGATTTTCTCAAAACTAGTTTATCATATCTAATTTTTAGATTTCTTTAAAGAATAAAGAAGATAGCATATGTAACTATATAAATGTAGGCATTTAATAAACATCAATTGCATTCTGAAATCATATATTTTTGACATTTTAGATTGTAATCCTGAAATCAAAAGTATACAAAATACATTAACAGTACAAGAAATTGCTCTGGTTTCCAAGAGTTAATTAAGGGCATCAATTAAACTCTAATGATATTAAACAGTTTAAATGGTCTGGGTGACTTTCAACAGAGCAAAGTCTTATATATCTCCAGCAACAATTATTTGCTTCACTGTCTGTGCAGAGAAGGGCCTTATTCTTTAAATGCAAAAGCATATCACATACAATCAATAGAACAAAGCATAAGTGGGGAGGAAGACGATTTTTTAAAATAAAATTTGTATTAGGCCTTATTATTATACACAGCCATCTAAAAGTTATATTTTCTCCCAAATGATCTTTACTTGTTATCTAAAACAAAGAGCTACAGAAAACTGGAACTTCCCTGGCAGTCCAGTGGTTAAGACTCAGCTTCCACTGCAAGGGACATGGATTTGATCCCTGGTTGGGGAACTAAGATCCCATGTGCCATGCAAACAAAACAAACACACACACACACACACACACACACACACAAAATAAAGAAAATTTCTTGAGCCAAATATAAGTGAAAATATATCAACTTAAATATTTTCTTTTAAAAGGAACTACAGAACACCATAGAACCCCATTTTCATGCTCTAAGAAACCTAAGAGGCCACATATTCTGTCCAACATCTTTGAACAGATGAGAAGTCAAAGCACAAGCAGATGAAGTTCATTCCACAAATATGTGTTGAGTACATGCTCTGTTTCAGGCAGGGTGCCCATCTAGGTCTGAACTTAACAAGGTCACTGAGACCTTCTGATTTCATGTCCAGTATTTTTCTAGCATACTCATATCTTGACAGCAAAGATAAATTTATTCCCACCTTAGAATTAAAGGACACAAATTCAAACACCACAATAAATCATTCTGCTTACTATGCTAGGATTGAAAGATTCTAGGAAAATGATTCTCAGGGTAGATAAAGATGTCCAGAAATAGTTTGTCTTAATCTCTATTAGAAAAAAATTATCCGTAATTTATTAATCTATATTGTTCTGCCTTGCATGTGTAAAAAGAAGGAGAAGGAAGAGAAGGAAGAGGAGGAAGCATGGGTGGGGAAGGGAGGAAGAGAACATCTTTGAGGATTGAGAAGTTTATAGCACCTTCAACAACCTGACTGAAGATAGGGATATAAACTGTTAGATTAGATTTGTGATAGATGCAGAATTCAGTATAGAATTAGAGCATGTTTTTTTTTAATTAATTCTATTTTTTTCTCTTTTTGTCATTTTCCTCTTTTTCTTAAGTTCAATACAGAGGAAAAACAGTCTAATAAGTTTTGAATTTAAGATTTTCTTTTTAATAAGATGTGGGATGATATTTATTTAATCTTTGAAAAGTAACAGCGCAATTACCATGAAGTTGTGGCACTTTTTTCTTATTTTCCTCTATAAAAATGACTACTGTATAAATTGTGTCTCAAAGCATGCCTTCAAACAGTAACTTAAGATGTTGCAAGAAAGAAGGATGCCAGTCCAATAAACACAGCTTATGATCATCTCCTCTTGGAGACTGACGTGTTCATTTGGGTTATTAATGGCTCTCCAAAGTCCAGCAAAAGAGCAATTGTGGTTATGTTGCATATGTCAGTGTTTCCTAAACTAATATAAAACAGTAAAGGTTTTTAACAGAGCAAATATTAATATCCTCTAAACTGCCATCATACAAAACGGACTGAGTAAGTAGGCTGTAGTCATGTGGAAACTTGTCTTCTTGAATGTTGAACTCAACAAAATGAAGGGAAAACAAGAAAAATAAAGCAATGTCCCTTAAAGTCAACTGGATAATGGAATGGGTTTTGAAACAAACACTGCCTTGTTTTTACTTATGGTTTTTGTTTATCTCTTTCCTTCCTTCCCAGGGTTATTCCCTGAAGGAAACTATAGGCTTTCAGAGATCATCGACTGTAAAAATCCTAGGCATATGAATAAGCATAGATAAGATATTCAAAACCCAAGAGAAATAAGTTAAAATTAATTAAATCAAGACTATAATCCATAGCATTCACTATTGTGCTATTTAGAAATACTGGGTACATGATAATACTGGGAGAGAACAGCAACTGTGCATGTCAGCTGTTGCAAGAAGCCTACATCACTTGGCTTATCTTCCAAGAACAAAAGAATCACAAAAGAAGGAATGGAGGAGAACAAGATGGAGGAGGAGTAGGTGGATGTGGGCTACATCTCTCTCCACAGATACATCAGGAATACACCTTCAGACACAGAAGTGCATGCAAAACACCAGTGAGACTGGACAGGGGTACCTGACCAATGGAAAACAATATATAGAACCACGTAAAACTCGGTAGGATGAAGGAACTAGGGGGAAAACCAGGAGTGTTAGTAGGACTGGACCTGCCCTCACCAGGTCGGGGAACTGAAGCAGGGGTCTGATCACCACAGAGGGGCAACTGTCTGAGTCAGAGAAACATTTAAGGCTGAGAGTGAAATAGCTGATCTGTGGCAACCTAAATGGAATGAGAATCAAACAGTCCTTGCCACAGCCATACATATCCCAGTCAGGAACGCTGGTTTCCTGGAAGGCACAGCGGGTGGGAGCTGGAGCTTAGGAACTGTGCAGCAATCCTAAGGCAAGGGCTGCTGCTGACTGCAGAAAGATGGACTGAGGGGATGTGAAGGAGGAGATCATGTTGAGAAATGCCAGTGGAGGAAAGCCAGGCAGCCACAGAAGTAAGGTGATACTGCTGAGTAACGTGCAGGGGGTGGGGCCATCACCATAGCCTCTCTCTCCCAACACACCAGTATCAGCAGCTGAGCAATAGAGAGGCTGGCCCATCAAACGACTAAGGCACTGAACTACAGAGCAGGACCCTACCCAGGGTGCCCCTTTAAGTGCCTGACCGCCAATCTACAGAGTAGGACCCCAACCAGCAGGGTCCTTGTATGGGTCTGACGCATGGAGCAACAGAGAAGGACCCCAGACAAGGGAGCCCTCTAAGTAACTGAACTGATGGAGCTATGGAGAAAGACTGGCCAGAGTCCTTCTGATCGCCAGCTACAAGAGGCTAGAAAAAAGACTGTGATAGGACCATAACTCCTGCAGCCGAGGCAGTCCCTGTCCCTCCACACTTGGCACCACCAGGGGCCCTGCAAGCCAAGCAGCTGTGCCACCTTCACGCTCAACTATCACTCAGGCAGAGCTGCCACAGGCAAAAAAAAGTCTTGCATGTAGGGTTGCTTTGGTGGTGGTCAACTCTTTCCGACCCTGTAGACTGTGGCCTGCCAGGCTTCTCTGTCAGAGACGGGGTTCTCCAGGCAAGAATACTGAAGCATATTGGCCAATACTGGTTGCCATACCCTTCTAGAGAACTATATTTCCTGCTGTCTTAGCCACCAACCCCTCTGAGTACCTGGTGTTGCTAGAACCCCTGCAACCCAAGCAAGCAGCTGTACTACCTCCACACCTGGCCCTCACAGGGGCAAACCCAAACCCTCCAGGGCAGCCTCAGGAGCTAAACCCCAGTGGACGAACCACATGTAGAGATGGAAATAGAACCACAATTGAAACCCAGGGGCAGTGTGGCTAAGGAAGAAGACCAAAAACCTTCCCACCAGCTGTACAAGCTGTAGATTAAATCCACATAATCAACCACACAGATCTGTGTTTATGGAATATATAATAGACCATTGAAAGCTCCCACAAAAGAAAGCACACTAGCTCTGATAGCTGTGGACACTGGAGGCAAGAACACACAGGAGTAGAACCAGATTAGAATCTAAGCTGCCCCCACAGCAGGTCCAGAGGTCAGCACTGTGTTGGAGGGCATCCTAAGGAGGTGAGGTGGACTGTGGACTGTGACTCTCAGCAAGAGAAAGGACTCTGACAGTAGTGACTCAAGAAAAACATGTATTATTCTTATTTTTTGACTTGTTCTATAGATTCTTTTGAACTTTTTTCTTTTTTTTTTTCTTCCTCTTTTCCCCCTCAGTTGTAGTTGTCAATTTTATTGGCACTAAGAAATCTAATTAAGCTTTGAGCTTTCTTTTTTTCTCTCATTCACATTTTTTATTGTTGTCATAAACCTCTGTCTCTACGTTGGGCTTTTGCAGTCCTGTGGAGTTTCTTTTTTTTTTCCTCTTTTTCTTTACTTTTAATTTTTTAAACCTATTATTCTTTTTTCTACATTTATTTCTTTGTTTGCCTTTCCTACCATTCTTTTCCCCTTATAGTTAATCTTCAATGTATACAAATTTTCTTTATCTACCTCTGTTTAACTTTGCATATCTATTCTTTCTCTCTTTCCTTTCTCTCCTTTCCTCTCAACATATTTGTTAGTTTTATTTTCATTGCTTTATTCCCCACTTGGCACCTTGGTTTAGTTTTGTTTTCCAATTTGTGCTTTAATTAGTTTTCTTCTGGTAGATATAATTTTTGGTTTCCTTTGTTTGCCTGGTCAATCTATTGTACTTTATTTTTGTTGGACTGTTTTGATTTTGATTATGGGTGTATATGTATATGTGTATATTCAGTCACACTTTCTATTGTTGTTATAAACCTCTGACTCTACGTTGGGCTTTTGCAGTTCTGTGGAGTTTTCCTTTTTATTTTTTCTTTCTTCTTCCATTTTTTTTTTCTTCTCTCTTTTTTATATTTTTAAACCTATTATTTTTTTCTACATTTATTCCTTTGTTTACCTTTCTTACTGTTCTTTTCCCCATGCAGTTAATCTTTAATGTATATAAATTTTCTTCATCTACCTCTATTTAACTTTGCATATCTATTCTTTCTTTTCTTTCCTTCCTTTCCTTTCAACATATTTGTTAGTTTTGTTTTCATTGCTTTATTCCCCACTTGGCACCTTGCTTTAGTTTTGTTTTCCAGTTTGTGCTTAATTTACTTTTGTTCTTAACTGGTAAATACAATTTTTTATTTCCTTTGTCCACTGGATCAATCTACTGTACTTTATTTTTGTTGAACTGTTTTCACCTGATTTTGTAACTGCCATTTGTCTGGGGTTCATCTTTGATTTCTCATTTTTGGATATTTGTTTTAATCTCACTTAATGCCATAACAAACCACTTGTGGAAACTTTTGTTCCTGACCAGAGATCAAGCCCTGAGCCTTTGGAGTAGGAGCACTGACTCCAACACCCTAGATTACCAGAGAACTAACCCTAAGCAGTATCAAATAGTGAGAACACGCACAAAGGAAACAACTTGAATACAAGACCCAGCATCACCCAACCACCAGTAGCACACTGTGCAGGATGCCTCACCTAAACAACAAACAAAACAAAAACACAAATCATATCATCAGCAGACAGGATTACCATCTCACTCATCCTTCCCCATAAGAGGAAAAACAAACAAATACTCAGCACAAATCTCACCCTATATGAAGCTCACACAAACCACTGGACCAATCTTAGGAGGGAAGAAACCAAAAGGAAGGAAGAACTCAATCTTCTTCAAGGAAAGAATTCAACTTTCCTTGAAACCTGGAAAAAGGAGACCTCAAACACAATAACTTAAAAAAAAATAATGACAAGGCAGAGAAATATTGCACAAATGAAGGAACAAGCTAAAAACACAGAAGTATAAATAAATGAAGAGGAAATAGGCAAACTATCTGAAAAATAATTCAGAATAATGATAGTAAAGATGATCAGAAACCTTGAAAACAAAATGGAGAAAATGTAAGAATCAATTAACAAAGATCTAGAAGAATTAAAGAATAAACACACATAGACAAACAACTCAATTACTGAAATTAAAAATACTCTAGAAGGAATCAATAGCAGAATATCTGAAGCAGAAGAACGAATCAGTGAGCTGGAAGATAAAATGGTGGAAATAACTTCTAAAAAGCAGTATAAAGTAAAAAAATGAAAAGAGCTGAGGACAGTCTCAGAGACCTCTGGGACCATATCAAATGCTCCAACATTAGAATTATATGGGTCCCAGAAGAAGAAGAGGAAAAGAAAGGGTATGAGAGAATTTTTGAAGAGATTATAGTTGAAAATTTCCCCAACATGGAAAAGGAAATAGGCATTGAAGTCCAAGAGGCACAATGAGTCCCATACAGGACAAATCCAAGAAGAAACACACCAAGACACATACTAATCAAACTAAGAAAGACTAAACACAAAGAAAGAATATTAAAAGCAGCAAGGGAGAAGCAACAAGTACCATACAAGGGAGACCTCATATGCTTAACAGCTGATCTTTCAGCAGAAACTCTGAATGTCAAAAGGGAATGGCAGGATATATTTAAAATACTGAAAAGGAAAAATCTAAAACCAAGATTACTGTACCCAGAAAGGATCTCATTCAAATTGATAGAGAAATAAAAAGCTTTTCAGACAAGCAAAAGTTAAGAGAATTCACAATCACCAAACCAGCTTTACAAAAAATGTTAAAGGGACTTATATAGTCAAGAAATACAACAGAAGAAAAAAATATCCATAAAAATCAACCCCAAACAATTAAGAAAATGGCAATAGGAACATATATATCAATAATCACTTTAAATATAAATGGATTAAATGCTCCAACCAAAAGACACAGACTGGCTGAATGGATACAAAAACAAGACCCATATATATGCTGTCTACAAGAAACCCACTACAGACCTCAAAAAACATATACACTGAAAGTGAGAGGATCGAAAAATATATCCCATGCAAATGGAAAGCAAAAGAAAGCTGGAGTAGCAATCCTCATATCAGACAAAACAGACCTTAAAATAAAGAAGATTACAAGAGATAAGGAAGGACACTACATAATGATCAAGGGATCAACCCGAGAAGAAAACATAACAATTGTAAATACCTATGCATCCAACATAGGAGCACCTCAATACATGAGACAAACACTAACAGACATAAAAGGAGAAATTGGCAGTAACACAACAATAGTAGGAGACTTTAACACCTTACTTACACCAATGGACACAGCGTCAAAACAGAAAATTAATAAGGAAATTCAAGTCTTAAATAATACATTAGATGAGATGGATCTCATTGATATTGTTAGGACATTCCATCCAAATGCAGAAGAATACACCTTCTTCTCAAGTGCACATGAACATTCTCCAGAATGGACCACATCTTGGGTCACAAATCAAACCTCAGTAAATTTAAGAAAATTTAAATTGTGTCAAGCATCTTCTCTGACCACAATTCTATGAGACTAGATATCAATTAAAAGAAAAAAGGTGTAAAAAACACAAACACATGGAGATTAAACAACACATTTCTAAATAACCAACAGTTATTCAAGAAATTAAAAGGGAAATCGAAAAAATTCTAGAAACAAATGACAATGAAAACATGACAACTCAAAACCTATGGGATGCAGCAAAAGCAGTTCTAAGAGGGAAGTTTATAGCAATACAATCCTACCTCAAGAAACAAGAAAAACATCGAATAGACAACCTAACTTTACATGTAGAGTAATTGGAAAAAGAAGAAGAACAACAACAACAAAAAACAAAACCCAAAATTAGTAGATGGAAAGAAATCATAAAGATCCAAGCAGAAATAAATGAATAAGAAAAAAAAAGAATAGTAAAGATTAATCAAACTAAAAGCTGGTTCTTTGAGAAAATAAACAAAATTGACAAACGTTTAGCCAGACTCATCAAAGAAAAAAGAGAGAAGAATCAAATCAACAAAATTAGAAATGAAAAAGGAGAGTTTATAACAGATAATGCAGAAATACAAAGGATTACAAGAAACTATTATCCTGAAAGATGTTGCTGTGAAAGTGCTGCACTCAATATGCCAGCAAATTTGGAAAACTCAGCAGTGGCCACAGGACTGGAAAAGGGCAGTTTTCATTCCAATCCCAAAGAAAGGCAATGCCAAAGAATGCTTAAACTATTGCACAGTTGCACTCATCTCACACGCTAGTAAAGTAATGCTCAAAATTCTCCAAGCCAGGCTTCAGCAATATGTGAACCGTGAACTTCCTGATGTTCAAGCTGGTTTTAGAAAAGGCAGAGGAACCAGAGATCAAATTGCCAACATCCGCTGGATCATAGAAAAAGCAAGAGAGTTCCAGAAAAACATCTATTTCTGCTTTATTGACTATGCCAAAGCCTTTGACTGTGTGGATCACAATAAACTGTGGAAAATTATGAAAGAGATGGGAATACCAGACCACCTGATCTGCCTCTTGAGAAATCTGTATGCAGGTCAGGAAGCAACAGTTAGAACTGGACATGGAACAACAGACTGGTTCCAAATAGGAAAAGGAGTTCATCAAGGCTGTATATCGTCACCCTGTTTATTTAACTTATATGCAGAGTACATCATGAAAAACGCTGGACTGGAAGAAACACAAGCTGAAATCAAGATTGCCAGGAGAAATATCAATAACCTCAGATATGCAGATGACACCACCCTTATGGCAGAAAGTGAAGAGGAACTCAAAAGCCTCTTGATGAAAGTGAAAGTGGAGAGTGAAAAAGTTGGCTTAAAGCTCAACATTCAGAAAACGAAGATCATGGCATCTGGTCCCATCACTTCATGGCAAATAGATGGGGAAACAGTGGAAACAGTGGCAGACTTTATTTTTCTGGGCTCCAAAATCACTACAGATGGTGACTGCAGCCATGAAATTAAAAGACGCTTACTCCTTGGAAGGCAAGTTATGACCAACCTAGATAGCATGTTCAAAAGCAGAGACATTACTTTGCCAACAAAGGTCTGTCTAGTCAAGGCTATGGTTTTTCCTGTGGTCATGTATGGATGTGAGAGTTGGACTGTGAAGAAGGCTGAGCGCCAAAGAATTGATGGTTTTGAACTGTGGTGTTGGAGAAGACTCTTGAGAGTCCCTTGGACTGCAAGGAGATCCAACCAGTCCATTCTGAAGGAGATCAGCCCTGGGATTTTGCCGGGGTCCAGCCCCGGTGGATCCAGGGAATTCGAAGCGGGGACGACGTCAGCGAGGATCAGGAAACAACTGCTTAATTAAACTTTAATTAAGGATATAAAGAGTAATGGAATAAGGATAGCTCAGTGAGGAAATTCAGTGGAGAAAAGAGGCTGAATAATTCAGCCAGAAGGTGAGAGAAAGAACGACATGGGGAGACCAAGTTTTGGTGAACAAGGCCCGCACTTTATTTTCCAAAGTAGTTTTTTATACCTTAAGTTATGCATAGAAGATAATGGGGGAAGGGGTAGAGTCATGCAGCAAGCCAGGCTTTCTTCCTGCAAACTTATCATATGCAAAAGCTTAGGTGATTTGCATCATCTTCTGGCCCGGAGGCCTGTTAACATTTTAAGACCCTTTCTTCAGAAAACTTACTTTTCTCTAAAGGTGATTGGTCAGGAGCCACCCTCCAAAAGCATTAGATAAAGTTGCATTCCTACAGAGCAAAGGTGTGGTGGGCTATAACAAGAAAAAGAGTTAACTCAAGGGTCCCAGGTAACAAACATTAAAGCTACTACTTACACCAATTATATTAATCAATACACTGCCAGGGACACAGCAGGTAAGGGATATGGAAACTTAGCAGCAAACATTGGCCCAACAAGTGAAAATCCCTTCACCAATACAATTTCTAATCAATCTTTTAATTGCTCAAAGGAATCTGTATTTAGACAGTTTAGAACATCTCATGCCTCTCACAGTTGGGAGGCTCTGAGCAATCACATGTGGCCAGAAAAACCTATTCAGGCAGGCTAGAGGACTTCCAAAGGAATTTGTAGGTTGAAACACGATCACACCCAGGAACTTTATTAACTGGAGCTGTAAGTAAACTCTTTTTTCAGAGAGAGGTAGTGGGGGACAGCCCCCCGTAAAGTCAGAGGTGTAGGTGAAAGCACAAAGCAGAAAGTAGGCAGACTCTGGTTTTGGGGGGTAGATGCTCGAGAATTTCCAGGGGGACTCCTGAGGCTCAATCCCGCCTTTGCGTATGCCGAGCCTCCTTCCTCATGACCTTTGTCATGGGTGGAGCTCCTCACGCTGGCTCCCAGCAGTGATAGAATTCCAGTTGAGCTATTCCAGATCCTGAAAGATGATGCTGTGGAAAGTGCTGCACTCAATATGCAATATGCCGGCTCCCGGCAGGATTTCTTTGAAAGGAATGATGCTAAAGCTGAAACTCCAGTACTTTGGCCACCTCATGCGAAGAGTTGACTCATTGGAAAAGACTCTGATGCTGGGAGGGATTGGGGGCAGGAGGAGAAGGGGACGACAGAGGATGAGATGGGTGGATGGCATCACTGACTCGATGGACATGAGTCTGAGTGAACTCAGGGAGTTGGTGATGGACAGGGAGGCCTGGCATGCTGCGATTCATGGGGTCGCAAAGAGTCGGACACGACTGAGCGACTGATCTGATCTGAATTGAAGCTATGATAAAAAATCTCCCAAAAAACAAAAGCCCAGGACCAGATGGCTTCACAGGAGAATTCTATCAAACATTTAGAGAAGAGATAATGCCTATTTTTCTAAAACTCTTTCAAAAAATTGCAGAGGAAAGAATACTTCCAAACACATTCTATGAGGCCACCATCACCCTGATACCAAAACAAGACAAAGACAACACAAAACAGAAAACTACAGGCCAATATCACTGATGGACATAGATGCAAAACTCCTCAACAAAATTTTAGCTAACAGAATTCAGCAACACATCAAAAAGCTCATACACCATGATCAAGTTGGGCTTATTCCAGGAATGCAGGATTTTTCAATATATGCAAATCAATCAATGTGATACACCTTATTAACAAATTGAAAGATAAAAATCATATGATAATTTCAATAGATGCAGAAAAAGCCTTTGACAAAATTCAGCACCCATTTATGATTAAAACTCTTCAAAAAATGGGCATAGAAGAAACCTTCCTCAATATAGTAAATGCCATATATGATAAGCCTACAGCAAACCATTCTCAATGGTGAAAAACTGAAAGCATTGCCCCTAAGATCAGGAACAAGACAAGAGTGTCCACTTTCACCACTATTATTCAACAGAGTTCTGAAGTCCTAGCTACAGCAATCAGAGAAGAAAGAGAAAGAAAAGGAATCTAGATTGGAAAAGAAGTAAGACTCTCAGTTTTTGCAGATGACATGATACTGTACATAGAAAAACCCTAAAAATAGTATCAGAAAATTACTAGAGCTAGTCAGTTTCCTAATTAAGGAAAGTTTCAGGATACAAAATCAATACACAGAAATCACTTGCATTTCTATATACTAACAATGAAAAATCAGAAAGAGAAATTAAGGAATCAATCCCATTCACCATTCCAACAAAAAGAATTAAATATCTAGGAATAAATCTACCTAAGGAGACAAAGAACTGTACAGAGAAAAGTATAAGACACTAATGAAATAAATCAAAGATGACATAAACAGATGGAGAGATATTCCATGTTCCTGGGTAGGAAGAATCAATATTATGAAAATGACTATAGTACCAAATGCAATCTACATATTTAATGCAATCCCTATCAAATTACCAATGGCATTTTTCACAGAACTAGAACAAAACATTTCACAATTCATATGGAAACACAAAAGACCCCAAATAGCCAAACCAGTCTTGAGAAAGAAAAATGGAGCTGGAGGAATCAGCTCCGACTTCAGATTATACTACAAAGCTATAGTCAGCAAGACAGAATGGTACTGGCACAAAAACAGAAATATAGACCAATGAAACAAGAGATAAAGCCCATAAATAAACCCATGCACCTTTGGGTACCTTATTTTTTACAAAGGAGGCAAAAATATACAATGTGGCAAAGACAGCCTCTTCAATAAATGGTGCTGGGAACACTGGACAGCTACATGTAAAAGAATGAAATTAGAACACTTCCTAACACCATACACAAAGATAAAATGGATTAAAGACATAAATGTAAGATCAGAAACTATAAAACTCTTCAAGGAAAACACAGGCAGAACACTCGATGACATAAATCAAAGCAAGATCCTCTATGACCCACCTCCTAGAGTAATGGAAATAAAAACAAAAGTAAACAAGTGGGACCTGATTAAACTTAAAAGCTTTTGCACAGCAAAGGAAACTATAAACAAGGTAAAAAGACAAACTTCAGAATGGAAGAAAATGATAGTAAATGAAACAACTGACAAAGGATTAATTTCCAAAATATACAAGCAGCTTATATAACTCAATGCCAGAAAAACAAACAACCCAATCAAAAAGTGAGAAAAAGACTTAAACAGACATTTCTCCAAAGAAGACATATAGATGGCTAACAAACACATGAAAAGATGCTCAACATCACTCATTATTAGAGAAATGCAAATCAAACTACAATGAGATATCACCTCACACCAGTCAGAATGACCCTCATGAAAAAGTCTACAAACAATAAATGGTGGAGAAAAGGGAATGCTCCTGCATTGTTGGTGGGAATGTAAATCAATACAGCCACTATGGAAGATGGTATGGAGATTCCTTAAAAAGCTAGGAATAAAACCATCATATGACCCAGGAATCCCACTCCTAGGCATATACTCTGAGGAAACCAAAATTGAAAGAGACTCGTGTATCCCATTGTTCATTGCATCACTATTTACAATAGCTAGAACATGGAAGCAACCTAGATGTCCATCGACAGATGAATGGATAAAGAAATTGTGGTACACATCCACAACGGAATATTACTCAGCCATAAAAAGGAACACATTTGAGTCGGTTCTAATGAGGAGGATAAACCTAGAACATATTGTACAGAGTGAAGTGAGTCAGAAAGAGAAAGATAAATACCATATTCTAACGCACATATATGGAATCTAGAAAAATGGTACTGAAGAATTTATTTACAGGGCAACAATGGAGAAACAGACATAAAGAATAGACTTATGGACATGGGGAGAGGGGTGGAGAGGGTGAGATGTATGAAAAGAGTAACATGGAAACTTACATTACCACATGTAAAATAGATAGCCAATGGAAATTTGCTGTATGGCTCAGGAAACTCAAATAGGGGCTCTGTATCAACCTAGAGGGGTGGGATGGGGAGGGATATAGGAGGGAGTTTCAAAAGGGAGGGGATTAAGGTATACCTATGGCTGATTCATGCTGAGGTTTGACATAAAACAGAAAAATTCTATAAAGCAATTATCCTTCAATAAAAAATAAATAAATTTTTAAAAAGAAGGGATATATGTATACATATAGCTAATTCCCTTTGCTGTACACTAAAAACTTACACAGCATTATAAATGCTCCAATAAAAATGAATTTAAAAAAAAAAAGAGCCAGAAATGAGAAAGAGATAATGCCAAGATGTCATTGTGTGTGCAGGCTCTTTTTTAAATTAATTTTTATAGGAGTATAACTATCTACAATGTTGTGTTAGTTTCTGCTGTACAACAAAGTTAATCAGTTTCATACATATCCATTCTTTTTGAGATTCTTTTTCTATATAGTTCATTACAAACTACTGAGTTCCCTGTGTTATACAGCAGGTCCTTATTAGTTATCTATTTTATATATAATAGTGTGTATATGTTAATCCCAATCTCCCAATTTATTCCTCCCTCCTTATCCTCTTTTAACTATAAGTTTGTTTTCTATGTCTGCAAGTCTATTTCTTTTTTTGGTAAATAAGTCCATTTGTACCTTTTTTTTTTTTTTTAGATTTCACATATAAGTGATATCATATATTTGTCTTTCTCTGTCTAACTTACTTTACTCACTATGACCATTTCACTCAGTAAGACAATATCTAGGTGTGCTCTTTGTCACTGTGTTAATCGTCATTGGGTGTGCTCTTTGTCACTCTGTGTGCTCTTTGTCACTCTCTCTCTTCTCCATCTACCCCAGGTCTAGAAAATAGTCATGATGAAGCTAAGTGAATTCTTGATAGGATTAAACTGCCTAAACACTATTTATAAGGGCCCCAAATAAACATAGCAAACATTCTGGCATTTTCAACTGATGCCCCTAGTCTCTACTCCAGCTAGTGTTCCCCCTAAACCCCTGTGATAATAGCCCACACTCTGACTTTCAATGTAAGACAGTCATACTCAGAGATTTTCAGAGAATCTGGTATAGCTTCTAGAAGTATTCACTGAATTTGGCCCCCAAGATTTAATCTTTGACTCTAAATTTCAAAGTATACTTGTGAATTATAAACATAATTTTATTTATAATATTCATAATAATATAAGTTAATCTTATTTGAACGCTACCATATGCCCAGCAGTATACAAATAGCTTTATATAGGTTTTTCCCCTTAAATCTTCATAACAACCCGATATATAATATATAATCATCTCCATTGTATGAAGAGAAACCCAAAGCAGAGAGAATTTAGGTAAATTTTCCAAGATTGCACAGCTATCAAGGGACAGGGATGGTGTGCCAATCTAGGCAGGCTAAGTCCAAATCGTTTCCTCTAAACCCTGATACTAAACTTATTCTCATGAGTAAACCAAACACCTCAATTATTGGGAAATGGAGCGAGTAAAAGCAAAGAAATAATTCATAAAGGTCCTGATTTTTCTTGCTTGTGTGGTACATGAATATGTGCTCTGGAACATGACTGTCTCAGTTCAAAGCCCTGCTCTGCCTCTAAACAGTTATGTGCCTGTGAGCAAGCATTTAACCGCAGTAAAGTCTCAGTCTCCTCGCCTGTAACATATGGATAATAACTAGCATTTACAGAACACTATGCTTTCCATGTACTTTGCATATATCTGTTCAGTTCAGTTGCTCAGTCATGTCTGACTCTTTGTGACCCCATGAACCGCAGCACGCCAGGCCTCCCTGTCCATCAACAACTGCCAGAATCTACCCAAACCCATGTCCATTGAATCAGTGATGCCATCCAACCACCTCATCCTCTGTCGTCCCCTTCTCCTCCTGCAGCCCACAAGGTCCTCCATCCATGGGAGTTTCCAGGCAAGAGTACTGGAGTGGGGTGCCATCACCTTCTCCGCTATGTCTGTTTATTCACCTGTAAAGTGAAGATAATAAAAATGCCTGCCCTTAAAGAGTTACAAAATGAGGATAATAATAATATTTGCTTTCTAGGATTATGAAGTTCAAATAAGATAATATATAATAATAATATATAATAATATATATATAACATATTTATTAAAAAGTTTGGCAGATACTGAAAATACAGTTACCTAGCAGTAATAATAGTAGTAGTGCTACTACATAACTCAGTATGTCTTGTGACTGTTTTCCTCACAGGATTATTGCCCCATGAGACTCAATGGAGCACATATGACATAGGGATAGCATTTGATTTAAAATAAAACCAACACTCTGCATGAAGATCCAATAACTCTATTTCCTGAAGTTTGAAAAAGACATCAAAGACAAAGACATGTTTCAATCACATCTCACCATCAGTGATCTAAAATGGAAAACTTTCTAGAGTATTATCCTTAATAAGTCATTACTAACTACCATGAGACAGCAAAAGGATATAAGTGGCATACTAAAGACAATTGAATCTACTGATAAATTATGGTAACTTGAATGAGAGAATAACTATTTACAGATTCACAGTCTAACAGCTTTTACATTTTTAATGTTGGAAAAGGAATTATACCTCAAAGCATATGGTCATTCTGGAGTTTCATTACTAAATCTGATATATCTTGACTAAATATAAAAGTATGAGAGAGGGAAAATGCACAGCAAGTATACATGAAGGTGTCTGTGGGCACTGTTAACAGTGGGACATCAAAGCCTTGTGGAGAACCAATCTTGCTCAGGGGAAAGGTCAAAAAGGCATGTCCTTCCCCCAAATCTACTTCTTTCCACACCCTTCCCACTTCTGGATCAGGCAGGAGTGTCGATCCAGACGGAAACTCTGACAGGTACTCAGTTGCTTTGAGAATTACCATAATTAATCTTAAACTGACATGGAGCAACACAGAGGCTCATGATGGAATTTGAAGCCATAAGCAGGAATAAATCCCCTTGGCACAAGGTGGAGCCGCACATAATAAACTGTTACAGGACTGTTGTTCAAACTAGCACTTTGATTCCAAGGGCAGTTCAGAAATTGTGGGGATCTGCTTGTCTCTTCTAAGAATACCCCATTTACAAACACTCAGTTTGGGGATTGCCTAAAAAATTGCATTTTCCGAGAGAGCAAATGAAATGTAAATTGACCCAGGTTTTTCTTACCCATTAATAGTCAAATGTCTGGCTTATTTGGGAACTTGGTCTCTTCTAACAAAAAGCTTAACTAAAATTATTTATTTATTATATGAATACTCCCCCTTACTCAATAAACTTTATGAAATCACTAATAAAAGACACATTTAAAAATCAGGGCCAAGAAAAATGAGAGACCAGCTAAAATATCACAAGGTGACTATAGCTGGATGATAGATTCAGTTTTGTTTTTTTTTTAATTTTATTTTATTTTTAAACTTTACAATATTGTATTAGTTTTGCCAAATATTGATAGATTCAGTTTTAAGCTTCCTGATGGTCAATGCAAGGAGAGAAAAAGTCTCCGAGAATTAAGTTAAAGGCACTGCAGATAAACAGCCAAATTTAAATGATTATTCCAAAATCACAAGTCAGACTATTTCAGCAAATGTGCATCTACTTAAGACTCACGGATGGATGCTACATTGTTTCCTTCACACACATCTTTTTCAGAGCATCAACCTGCTGCCCTCATATAGAAAGACCTCTAGATTACACAGAAGGATGGTCTCTGCAGACAATATTTCAGTTCTTAAAATAGGTCAGTGTTTTTATTTTAAACTGAGGACATAGATTATTACCAAGTAATGGCTACTATATTGCCAATGATGAACTCTTACTTTGCGAAAAATGAAACAAAAAACAAACAAAACCAAAAATGCCCTATTCTGTAAATGCAGACTTACCAAGATTTCAGAAAGAGATCAGTTCTCATTAGTTAGCCCAATGTATTTGCATAGCAAAAATTCAGCAAATGTGTTGAATCAAATTAGGTCCAGTTCTTCAGGTATCAGGTATATTATTATATAAGCCACATCTGTTGCTTTCATGTTATTTATTAATAGTTTTAAGTGCAATTTTAGAAGTATTCATATTTATATAAAGTATATAAAAGAACAAAATCATTATAACATTTTGTAAGGAAGAAGGAAAAGAATTTAACATGGAGTGCGAAACTACCCTGCATCCCATTCTGATCTATGATACTTATATACAGTATCTAATTTAACCCCCATAATACAGGCATACCTTGGAGATTTTATGGGTTCAATTCCATAACACTACAATAAAGTGAATATTGCAATAAAGTGATTTACAAACCTTTTTGTTTCTCAATGCACAAAAAATTATGTTTTCACTACACTGTAGTCTATTTGCTTTCCTGGTGGCTCAGTGGTAAAGAATCCCCCTGCCAAGCAGGAGATGGGAGTTTGATCCCTGGAGAAGGAAATGGCAACCCACTCCAGAATTCTTACCTGAGAAATCCCATGGATAGAGGAGTCTGGATCCTTAGGGTCACAAAGAGTAGGACGCAACTTAGCAACTTAGCATGCATGCACATTCATGTAGTCTATTCAATATGCAATAGTATTATGTTTTTTAAAATGTGCATAGCTTAATTTTAAAATACTTTATTGATAAAAAAAAAAAAGCTAACCATCATCTGAGCCTTTAATGAGTCATAATCTTTTTGCTGGTGGAGGGTCTTGCTTCAGTGTTGATGGCAAATTGAAGAGGTGGTTGTTGAAAGAGGTGGTTGGGCTGCCTGTGGCAACTTTTTAAAATGACAGAACAGTGAAGTTGGCCCCATCAGCTGACTCTTCATTTCATGAAAGATTTCTCTGTACATGTGATGCTGTTTGATACTAGCTTACTCACAGAGAACTACTTTCAAAATTGGAACCAACCCTCTAAAACCCTGCCTCTGCCTTATCAACTAAGTTGATATAATATTCTAAATCCCTAATTGTCATTTCAGCTTCCCACGTGGCCAAGGCAGGACACACAAAAGATGCAGGTTCAATCCCTGTGTAAGAAAGATCCCCTAGAGTAGGAAATGGTGACCTGCTCCAGTATTCTTGCCTGGAAAATTCCATGGACAGGGGAGCCTGGAGGGCTACAGTCTGTGGGGCTGCAAAGAGTCAGACACGACTGAGTGCACGCACACAATTATCATTTAAACCATCATGACATGCTCATCTGGTGTAGATTCCATCTCAAGAAACTGCTTTCTTTGCTCATCCATAAGAAGCAACTCCTCATCCACTGAAATTTTATCATGAGATCACAGAAATTCATATGCATCTTCAGGCTTCACTTCTAATTCTAGTTCTCTTGCTATTTCCACCACATTTGCAGTTACATCCTCCAGTAAAGTCCTGAACTCCTCAAAGTCGTCCATGAGGGTTGGAATCAACTTCTTCCAAACCTGTTAATGTTAATATTTGACCTTTTCCATGAGTCGTCAATGTTCTTAATTGCAGGTAGAACGGTGAATCCTTTTCAGCATGTTTTCAATTGACTTTGCCTGGATCCATCAGAGGAATCACTCTCTATGGAAGCTACAGCCTAATGAAATGTATTCCTTAAATAATAATAATAAGACTTGAAAGTTGAAATTACTCTATGGTTCATAGGTTGGTTATTGTGTGTTAAAGTAGGCATGAAAACAACAATAATCTCATTGTCCATCTCCATCACAGCTCTTGAGTGACCAGACACGTTATCAGTAAGCAGTAATATTTTGAAATGAATCTTCTTTTTCTGAACCATAGATCTCAACAGAGGGCTTAAAATATTCAATAAAACATGTCATAAACAAATGAGCTGTTATCCAGGGTTCACTGTTCCATTTATAGAGCAGAGTGTAGATTTAGCATAATTCTTAAGGACCTTAGGATTTTCAGATGGTAAATAAGCATTGGCTTCAAATTAAAGTCACTAGCTGCATTAGCCCTTAATAGAGTCAGCCTGTCCTTTGAACCTTTGAAGCCAGTCATTGACTTCTCCGATCTAGCCATGAAAGTCCTAGATGGCATCTTCTTCCAATAATAAAACATTTTTTTCTACACTGAAAATCCGTTGTTTAGTGTGGCCACTTTCATTGATTATCTCAGGTAGATCTTCTGGATAACTTGCTATAGTTTCTACATCTGCACTTGCTGCTTCACCTTGCATTTTTATGTTATGGACACAGTTGCTTTCCTTCAACCTAATGAACCAACCTCTGCAGCTTCAAACTTTTCTACTGCAGCTTCCTCACCTCTCTCAGCTTTCACAGAGTTGAGGGGAGTTGGACCTTCCTCTGGATTAGACTTTGGGTTAAGGGAATGTTGTGGCTGTTTTGATCAACTATCTGTGCTTAATTGGGCTTCCCTTGTAGCTCAGGGGGTAAAGAATTCGCCTGCAATGCAGGAGACCCTGGTTTGATTCCTGAGTCAGAAAGATCCACTGGAGAAGGGATAGCTACCCACTCCAGTATTCTTGAGTTTCCCTGGTGGCTCAGTCAGACAGTAAAGAATCTGCCTGCAATGGGTGGAGACCTGGGTTCCATCCTTGGGTTGGGAAGATCCCCTGGAGGAGAGCACAGCAACTCACTCCAGTATTCTTGTCTTGAGAACCCCCATGGACAGAGGAGCCTGACAGGTTATAGTCCATGGAGTCACAACTTTCAGCCTATCTAAGCTTTCAATGTGCCTTCCTCACTAAGCTTAATCATTTCTAGTTGTTGATTTAAAATGAGAGACATGAAACTCTTCTTTTGAACATCTGAACACCTAGTGGTCACTGTAGGTTAATTGACCTAATTTCAATGTTTTTGTGTTCTTGGGAACAGAGAGGCCAGAGAAGAGGGAGAGTGACAGAGTACTGGCCAATTTGGTGAAGTAGCCAAAACACACACATTTATCAATTAAGTTCACCATCCTATATGGGTGCTGTTCCTGGCACACAGGAACAGTTATAACAGTAACAACAATGCTCACTGGTCAAGGACAACCACAACAAATATAATAACACTGAAAAGGTTTGAAATACTGTGAGAATCATCAAAATGTGACGCAGCGACACTAAGAGAACAAATGCTGTTGGAAAATTGGTGCCAGTAGAATTGTTCAATATGCAGTTGCTTCAAACTCGCCTGCAATGCAGGAGACATAAGAGATGCAGTTTTAATCCATGGGTCAGGAAGATCCCCTGGAGGAGGACATGGCAACCCACTTCAGTATTCTTGCCTGGAGAATCCCATGGGCAGAGGAGCCTGGCAGGCTACAGTCCATAGGGTCGCAAAGAGTTGGACATGACTGAAGTGACTTAGCATGCACAAGTTGCCATAAATCTTCAATTTGTGAAGAACACAATATCCTGAAGCACAACAGAGTCTAGTGCAATGAAAGGAGATGTGCCTATAAGTCAATCATGTAGACACTATCATTATCATTTTTTAACAAATAAGGAAACCAACGCTCAAAGATAACTTAATCAAGATCATGGAGTCAGAAAGAGAAAATGACCCCATGTATGAGTAATTGTAAAGCTCATCTTATTCCTAGCATTCTCAGAAGAGCTCTCATATAGCAGAGCACATGATGGTAGGCCAATTTTCTAAGTGAGGAAACCAAAAATCAAAGAGTCAAAATGCTTTTCTAGTGTATACTAGAGCCAGAACTTGAATTTAGAGTTTTCTACCACATTACAGTTGATACTACCTAAAAATAAAAATTTGTAATAGTGTTTCCACTGATAGAAAATCTGTGATATTCCAGAGACGGAGCTTAAGTTAATAAAAATAATGTGTTTTCTTCCTTTTTTTTTTTTTTAACCTTTTGGCTCATTGGTAAATAGATTTTGTAAGTTTATTTTATTTGTAAATTCAACTATTGTCCTAAAAGTACAAAGGGATATAATTGAGATAAACTAAAAACATAACAAATGAACTAAAAATATATCATTTTCACAAGGGAAACCACAGTTTTCTAGGCTGCATTCCCTAGAGCTAGAGAATATACTTCTAATGAGCTTTCAGTAATCACACAAATTGAAAACCTAACCCTGTAATGCCTGATAGTGATCTAAACTACTTAGCTATGTTTTGCATTATACCACAAAACAGTGGTTTGTTCATGAAATGTAACAAAATATCATGTGTTACTCATACTTTGGCCTTAGGCTTACATGTGTTGAAACCATAATCCCCAACGTATTTCAGAATATGTTTGGACAGCCCAAGTTACTCTATGAAAATGACCCAAAAGGAAAACCCTATTCCATTAAAAACACAAATTGCTAAGAGTTAAATGTTTAAGTATTGCCTAGAGTGTATAAAGAAGATTTAAAATACAGTGCCCAATTTCCCCACTTAAAAAAAAGATTTTAAAGGAATATTCAGAAACCATACAGGAAAGTTGTAAATTAGCTATATCCTCATCTACTTCATATATGTTGCATTATGTAATATGGAAAGAAACGAGATACTATATCCCAACAAAGAACAGCTTGAGACCAAGAGCGTCAGATTTAGAGAGAAAGGGGTCATGTTGTCTGCTAAATATGGAAGACTTGTCAAGGTAATATCAAGAATTAACATTAGACATGACAGTTTGAGATTCTGAAGTCAAGATACCTGAAGCCCATCTTGAGAATGTTTGTGGATATTATTTAGGCTGTATATTCTCTAAGAACAGTGCTGTTGTGTTAAGAATGTGAATGATGGGATCAGACAGAAACTATTGGGTTGGCCAAAAATTTCATTCAGGTATGTTTCCATAACATCTTTAATTTATTTTTAATTCGAGGATAATTGTCTTACAATGTTGTGTTGGTTTGTTGGTTTCCTACAATGTATGGTTTCTGCCATACAACAGCATAATCAGCCGTAAGTATACATATGTCCCCTCCCTCTTGGACCTCCTTCCCATCCCCCAGCCCATCACATCCCACCCCTCTACGTTGTCACAGAGTACTGAGCTGAGCTCCCTGCATTATACAACAACTTCTCAATAGCCATTTATTTTACATGTGATAACGTATATGTGTCAATGCTACTCTCAATTCCTCCCACCTTCTCCTTCCCCCACTGTGTCCACAAGTCTGTTCTCTATGTCTCTCTATTCTTACCCTGAAAACAGGTTCATCGGTACCATTTTTTTTAGTTTCCAAATATATGTGCTTAGTATATGATACTTGTTCTTCTCTTTCTGACTTACTTCACTCTCTATAACAGGCTCTTGGTTGGCCCACCTCAGTAGAACTGACTCAAATTCATTACTTTTTCCGTAACATTTCATGATACATTTGAATCCCGGTTCTGTAATTCACAAGGTCTATGACCTTAAGCAAATAACTTCAGCCCTCTGAGCCTTAATTTTCTCATTTCTTACATATGCAGTACTCAAATACTACTCACTTCCTTGGCAGGATTGGGAGGATTAAAAGAGATGCCATATGTAAAATACTTAGCAAGTTTCTTAGCAGCGAGTGAGCAGTCAGCAAGTTTTAGCTACTACTACTACTATGATTATTATTGATATCTAGTGAGTAATCCTTATGTTCCTTATGTTCTTCGGAGAAGGCAATGGCACCCCACTCCAGTACTCTTGCTTGGAAAATCCCATGGACGGAGGAGCCTGGTAGGCTGCAGTCCATGGGGTCGCTAAGAGTCGGGCACGACTGAGCAACTTCACTTTCACTTTTCACTTTCATGCATTGGAGAAGGAAATGGCAACCCACTCCAGTGTTCTTGCCTGGAGAATCCCAGGGACAGAGGAGCCTTGTGGGCTGCCGTCTATGGGGTCGCACAGAGTCGGACATGACTGAAGTGACTTAGCAGCAGCAGTGAGTAATCCTTATGTTCTTAGGTACCTAACACAATGCCCCAAAATATAAAGGAATCAATACTGTTCACTAACTAAACTTAGTTTTATGGCTAACAGTTTGAAATTTTACACTACTCCACGTAATTACAAAGCAAACTTTTAAAACACCATTATTCAAACTCAGAAATACTGGGTTAGTCATCATATAAGACTGGGAAATCTAAGTTAAACAAAATCAGTACTTTCTTTCCTGCAGAACTCCTCTGACCCTTTAATGTGACAATGTGAGTTATGAATCCCCTAAAGAGGCATAAGATACAGCCTGCAGTGCTTCTTAAATTTACTGGACAGTTTCCTCATCTATAAAACAGAAGATTTTACAGCATAATCCCTAAATTCCTCCCTCCTCATTAAGAGATTAAAATTTTAGGCATTTTTTTAGAACTAGTTATGCCTATAAATACAGATTTTAAAATGAAGGGACTTCCCTGGTGGTCCAGTGGCTAAGATTCCACATTTCTCATGCAGGGGGCCCGGGTTCAATCCCTGGTCAGGGAACTAAACACCACATGACACAACTAAGACCTGGTTCAGGCAAATAAATAAAAATAAATAAATATTTATTAAATAAAAAATAAATCCATTGATTTTTATAAAATAAATGTTGATTCCCTCAAGATCATAAGAAATTAGATCTTTTTCCATTTTCCCATCCCAAAGGCCACCCAAAATGAACCCAATCTTCTTTTAAATGGAAATGCACAATATGAACCCAATCTTTGACACTTTATCACATTTATAGCTTAATCGAGGCTTAACCTGTATAGACCAAGTTCATGCAGAGTTCATTTTTAAGTCATTTCTGATTTAATGATTTTTTGAAAATATACATTGACATAAATCCAAGATGCTAAAGCTAATGAACTCCACAAAGAAGACTTGAGACTCTATCATGTAGAAGTACATTAAAAAAATAAAATAAAAACTTATTTCTGAATAGGTTTCTCATTAAGAGCCAAAACCCACATCCTTGACAACATTTGATATTTAAAAAGGAGGTATTAAAATAGTCACCTTACTCTACTAAGTAAAATAGAATATGAAATGTTACAAGTTTGCTTCTATCCCCCTGTCTCTATAAAGACTCTTTGTGGCCTTCTCACTGGTTCCTCAGACTCAAGCTGGTGCATGCCAAATCTTCCCCATTAGCAATTGCCTCTCTTTGAGCTCAAAACTCATCTTTCCATACCCATATACAGTGGGTATCCTTACATACAGTCATCTCAAATTCAAAGTGAAACTCATGGCTGTGAGTCATTTTCTGCTCACCCTGGTATCACTGTTGAATCTACTAGTCAAGTCTTCCTCCTTTCATCCATCTTTTTCATTCTCTATACCCAATGGGTTTCCACCATCAGTTTTCCAATTAATCCCTTCCCCTGGATCTCCACCCTCATTCCTTTTTCTTTTCTACTGCAACAGTTTACTAAATAGCCTCATGTTGGTGTTTTGACATTCCTTTACCCCTTATCCATTTTCTACCATCTGGAGATATTTCTAAACTGAAGGGTAAGGACTTCCCTGGTTCAGTGGTTAAGAATTCTCCTGCCACAAAGACAGAAATATAGATCAATGGAACAAAATAGAAAGCCCAGAGATAAACCCACACACCTATGGACACCTTATCTTTGACAAAGGAGGCAAGAATATACAATGGAGAAAAGACAGTCTCTTTAACAAGTGCTGCTGGGAAAACTGGTTAACCACTTGTAAAAGAATGAAACTAGAACACTTTCTAACACCATACACAAAAATAAACTCAAAATGGATTAAAGATCTAAACATAAGACCAGAAACTATAAAACTCCTAGAGGAGAACATAGGCAAAATACTCTCTGACATAAATCACAGCAGGATCCTCAATGACCCACCTCCCAGAATATTGGAAATGAAAGCAAAAATAAGCAAATGGGACCTAATTAAAATTAAAAGCTTCAGCACAACAAAGGAAATTTCTAAGCAAGGTTAAAAGACAGCCTTCAGAATGGGAGAAAATAATGGCAAATGAAGCAACTGACAAAGAACTAGTCTCAAAAATATACAAGCAACTCCTGCAGCTCAATTCCAGAAAATTAAATGACCCAATCAAAAAATGGGCCAAAGAACTAAACAGACATTTCTCCAAATAAGACGTACAGATGGCTAACAAACACATGAAAAGATGCTCAACATCACTCATTACCAGAGAAATGCAAATCAAAACCACAATGAGGTACCATTTCACAGCAGGCAGAATGGCTGCAATCCAAAAGTCTACAAGCAATAAATGCTGGAGAAGATGTGGAAAAAAGGGTACCCTTTTATACTGTTGGTGGGAATGCAAACTAGTACAGCCACTATGGAGAACACTGTGGAGATTCCTTAAAAAACTGGAAATAGAACTGCTATATGACCCAGCAATCCCACTGCTGGGCATACACACTGAGGAAACCAGAATTGAAAGAGACATGTGTACCCCAATGTTCATCACAGCACTGTTTATAATAGCCAGGACATGGAAGCAACCTAGATGTCCATCAGCAGATGAATGGATAAGAAAGCTGTGGTACATATACACAATGGAGTATTACTCAGCCATTAAAAAGAATACATTTGAATCAGTTCTAATGAGGTGGATGAAACTGGAGCCTATTATACAGAGTGAAGTAAGCCAGAAAGAAAAACACCAATACAGTGTACTAATGCATATATATGGAATTTAGAAAGATGGTAACGATAACCCTGTGTCCGAGACAGCAAAAGAGACACAGATGTATAGAGCAGATTTTTGGACTCTGTGGGACAGGGAGAGGGTGGGATGGTTTGGGAGAATGGCATTGAAACATGTATATCATATATGAAACAAATCGCCAGTCCAGGTTCAATGCAGGATACAGGATGCTAGGGGCTGGTGCACTGGGATGACGCAGAGGAATGGTACAGGGAGGGATGTGGGAGGGGGGGTTCAGGATGGGGAACACGTGTATACCCATGGCAGATTCATGTTGATGTATGGCAAAACCAATACAATTAATAATAATAATAATAATTCTCCTGCCAATGCAGGGGACACAGCTTGAATCTCTGACAGGGAAACTAAGATCCCACATGCTTTGGGGCAACTAAGCCCACACTCCCCAAAGAAAGATCCTGTATGATGCAACTAAGACCCAGTGCAGCCAAAAATGAATAAAAATTTTAAATGGAGAGCAGTCATTATATTCTCCTGGTTACAGTGCTCCCATGACTTCCCATCTCCAGCTGAATAAAATCCAATCTGCTTAGCATGTTGGTGAAGGCCCTTCATAAGCCAGCTAGAAACTATCACTCTAGGCTTGCTCCACTCTCCACTGAATGGACTTCAGCCTCTCAACAGGCTCTGCTTTCTTAAGTCACACACAGGACCACTCCTTCACTCTCAGTTCAATTCAGTCTCTCAGTCGTGTCCGACTCTTTGTGACCCCATGAATCGCAGCATGCCAGGCCTCCCTGTCCATCACAAACTCTCGGACTTCACTCAGACTCAAGTCCATCGAGTCAGTGATGCCATCCAGCCATCTCATCCTCTGTCGTCTGCTTCTCCTCCTGCCCCCAATGCCTCCCAGCATCAGAGTCTTTTCCAATGAGTCAACTCTTCCCATGAGGTGGCCAAAGTACTGGAGTTTAAGCTTCAGCATCATTCCCTCCAAAGAAATCCCAGGGCTGATCTCCTTCAGAATGGACTGGTTGGATCTCCTTGCAGTCCAAGGGACTCTCAAGAGTCTTCTCCAACACCACAGTTCAAAAGCATCAATTCTTCGGCGCTCAGCCTTCTTCACAGTCCAACTCTCACATCCATACATGACCACAGGAAAAACCATAGCCTTGACTAGACGGACCTTTGTTGGCAAAGTAATGTCTCTGCTTTTCAATATGTTATCTAGGTTGGTCATAACTTGCCTTCCAAGGAGTAAGCGTCTTTTAATTTCATGGCTGCAGTCACCATCTGCAGTCATTTTGGAGCCCAAAAAAATTAAGTCTGACACTGTTTCCACTGTTTCCCCATCTATTTCCCATGAAGTGATGGGACCAGATGCCATGATCTTCGTTTTCTGAATGTTGAGCTTTAAGCCAACTTTTTCACTCTCCACTTTCACTTTCATCAAGAGGGTCTTTAGTTCCTCTTCACTTTCTGCCATAAGGGTGGTGTCATCTACATATCTGAGATTATTGCTATTTCTCCCGGCAATCTTGATTCCAGCTTGTGCTTCTTCCAGTCCAGCATTTCTCATGATGTACTGTGCATAAAAGTTAAATAAGCAGGGTGACAATATACAGCCTTGACGTACTCCTTTTCCTATTTGGAACCAGTCTGTTGTTCCATGTCCAATTCTAACTGTTGCTTCCTGACCTGCATACAGATTTCTCAAGAGGCAGATCAGGTGGTCTGGTATTCCCATCTCTTTCAGAATTTTCCACAGTTTATTGTGATCCACACAGTCAAAGGCTTTGGCATAGTCAATAAAGCAGAAATAGATGTTTTTCTGGAACTCTCTTGCATTTTCCATGATCCAGCGGAGGTTGGCAATTTGATCTCTGGCTCCTCTGCCTTTTCTAAAACCAGCTTGAATATCAGGAAGTTCACAGTTCATGTATTGCTGAAGCCTGGCTTGGAGAATTTTAAGTATGACTTTACTAGCGTATGAGATGAGTTCAATTGTGCGGTAGTTTGAACATTCTTTGGCATTGCCTTTCTTTGGGATTGGAATGAAAACTGCCCTTTTCCAGTCCTGTGGCCACTGCTGAGTTTTCCAAATTTGCTGGCATATTGAGTGCAGCACTTTCACAGCATCATCTTTCAGGATTTGGAATAGCTCCACTGGAACTCCATCACCTCCACTAGCTTTGTTCATAGTGATGCTTTCTAAGGCCCACTTGACTTCACATTCCAGGATGTCTGGCTCTAGGTCAGTGATCACACCATCGTGATTATCTGGGTCATGAAGATCTTTTTTGTACAGTTCTTCTGTGTATTCTTGCCACCTCTTCTTAATATCTTCTGCTTCTGTTAGGTCCATACCATTTCTGTCCTTTATTGAGCCCATCTTTGCATGAAATGTTCCCTTGGTATCTCTAATTTTCTTGAAGAGATCCCTAGTCTTTCCCATTCTGTTGTTTTCCTCTATTTCTTTGCATTGATTACTGAAGAAGGCTTTCTTATCTCTCCTTGCTATTCTTTGGAACTCTGCATTCATATGCTTTTATCTTTCCTTTTCTCCTTTGCTTTTCGCTTCTCTTCTTTTCACAGCTATTTGTAAGGCCTCCCCAGACAGCCATTTTGCTTTTTTGCATTTCTTTTCCATGGGGATGGTCTTGATCCCTGTCTCCTGTACAATGTCATGAACCTCTATCCATAGTTCATCAGGCACTCTATCTATCAGATCTAGGCCCTTAAATCTATTTCTCACTTCCACTGTATAACCATAAGGGATTTGATTTAGGTCATACCTGAATGGTCTAGTGGTTTTCCCTACTTTCTTCAATTTAAGTCTGAATTTGGCAATAAGGAGTTCATGATATGAGCCACAGTCAGCTCCTGGTCTTGTTTTTGTTGACTGTATAGAGCTTCTCCATCTTTGGCTGCAAAAAATATAATCAATCTGATTTCGGTGTTGACCATCTGGTGATGTCCATGTGTAGAGTCTTCTCTTGTGTTGTTGGAAGAGGGTGTTTGCTATGACCAGTGCATTTTCTTGGCAAAACTCTATTAGTCTTTGCCCTCCTTCACTCTACCCCCTACTATCTGCTATTGACCACTTTGCCGGACAGGCAAACACACAAACATCTCTCAGTATTTACCTTTCTATCCTATGAAGTATATCTTAGCTTCTGTACCTTTATAGTGTTGTTATCCCAACTTCAGTGCTTTCCAAAGAACTTGTCCCTTTTCTTATTAATATTAATGCTCTTTTTCCTCGATTTTTGACTGTGCTGCATGGCATGCAGGGTTTTACCCTGATCAGTGATTGAACCCTGTGCCACCTTCAGTGGGGGTTCAGTCCTATCCGCTGGACTGCCAGGGAGGTCCCATTAATGCCCTTTTATATAAGGTCTCCCTCTGGACTGAGCTGCTTAATTATCCAAACGTCTCTTTCATCCTCCATCGCCTAGTGCCCTGACAACCCTGCATGGTGCCTGGTATATATAATGTTTGTTGAATCACAAAAAAATAAGTAAGCACATAAAATTCAAAAGAAGTTTTAAGCCCTGAAATTGAAATATCAATATTAAAAAAAAACTAGGCTACACATAGGGAAAGTGTTCAAATAGGTCAAAATCTTCTAAGGCAGAGAGAGGAAAACAGGTGGGTATGGAGTTGACTCGGGTGGAACGTAAAATGAGTTCTTGTTCGTTTCCTCAGATCAGACTTGAAATTATGCTCAACAACCTAACTCTCTGTATTCATGACCATCATCTTGCACCAGCATAGCATCGCTCCTGAGAAGTAAATCTGACCCTGAAATTCTTGCCCCTGAAAACGCATTTCAAAAGCTTGAAATGCGTTAATGCGGTGGCTGCAGGTGTTGCTCGGCCCAGCAGAGGGCGCATAGCCCCCAACACCGAGTAAGGAGGGTCAAGGAAGCCCGCGGGGCGGGGGTGAAGTTGTTCAAGGAACCATAGCCTCCAAATCCAGGCCAACGCACTGACCTCCTGTCCTCGCCTGCTCCCCGGCACTCTGTTCTATTCTTCCCACTCACAATGAGGTGTTAGTGAACTTCCAGATCTCAAGCACACCAGTTTTGCAGCAAATGGGAAGAGGGCAAAGGGGAGGCTGTTCACTGAGGGGTGTGATAATTTCTTGGAAAAGGGAACTTTAACTCCCTCCTACTGAGCATCATGGCTTACAGAAAGCATCCCAAACTGGTTCTATCTTACAATCTGATTCCTTTCCTTTGAAAGTGGATAGGGGATTCAGAATGCCCCTCCCTCAACTGGAAGGAAAATTATTTTCTGCCCTTAATGATTTAGCATAGATATTTTAGGCTTCAGAAGAGTTACACTAAGGTCATCAAGCTATTAAAAGGATGAATGGGGGTAAACTCCTTCCCTTGAATATATATTTACATTTTATGAGGGATAACTAGTAGAAGAGGAGGGGAACAATATGCCATCCTCTCACATTCTAAAGACAGATGCTTCTAGTGTCCAACTTCAGAGTAACGGCCAGTGATCTGGGAAGACAAGCTGAAAATTAATAATATACCAGATTCAAGTCACTCTCAAGGAACCCACAACCATCCCCACTTTGCTTTGTTTGAGGAGAACAGAGTAACATCACAGTCCTTATGGGGAGCTTGTTTGTCTGCTATTAACCCCAAAACCTGTTGAGAGGAGGCAGATAGAAAAAGCTACTTGTTAACACCCAGAAAGGGCACACAGAGTATTATTGTCTTATCCCTTCAAAATACACCTCAGGCAGAGAGGAGACATCTTCGTGGAATCTCGTTCCTGCATTGAGGAGGCCCTGTTCTCTCCTGTGCAAGGGTCTAGGAAGCAGAATGGGAACTGACTGACAGAAGGCTGTGGGTGCTTCCAGCTGCCTGGAGAAGGGAGTAGAGAGCTGGGGAGTGGTGAAGGACCACCATTTATACAGACTGAAAGTCCTAGAACCATCTAAACTCAGAAGAAAACCTCAAGTGAACCAACTTGCAATCCTACTTTTCAGTATAAAAGCCTAGTGTAACTCCCCGTAAATCATGCTAAGCAGTGTGATTTTATCTTGATGTCTTAAGAAGCCATTGAAGAATTTTAAACAGGAAGTGATATGATTAGGTTTGCACGTTGGAATGATCACGCTAGAAACAGCAGACGATGGAGCAGGCTTATACATATCAAATATGAAATGTTAAATTAGATGTCATGCTTATTAATTAGCATAAGGCATAGCAAGACCATGACTTGAATTTTGAAAAACAGGACATACTAAACGAGACTGGGATGTTTCTTCCATTTCTAGCCTACTTATCTTGCCCTAGACCCAAGTTCCCCTGCCTTGCACAGGCTTAAGGGCCATCATTTATACAGACTGCAAGTCCTAGAACCATCTAAACTCAGAGTAAAATCTCAAGGGAACTGACTTGCAATCCTACTTTTCAATATAGAGGTATCATTTGTTATACAGGAACTTAATTTTAATCTCACAAATATTTTTGGCTTTTCCAATTGTTGAAACCATCACACAAGATTCTGCTAGGAATTCTGAGATGAATAAAATGCAATCTCTGTCTTCTAGAAACTCAAAGACTATTTCAAATCAAGTAAAAAAGAAAACACTTTTTTTCTATTGAGTTATCTTGGGCAAATAAAAATACTAAGAAAATTACTTTTTTAATTATGTATTTGGGTGGTGGAGTGGTAAAGAATCTGCCTGCCAATGCAGGAGACCTAAGTGATGTGGGCTCTATCCCTGGGGTGGGAAGATTCCCTAAAGGAGAAAATGGCAACCCACTCCAGTATTCTTGCCTGGGAAATTCCATGGACAGAGTCACAACTGAGAGGTGGACACAACTGAGTGACTAATACTTTCACACTTTCTGAGTAAATATATACCCATAGCTTAAGGGTAGACCTATAATTAAATCCTGTATTATAACACACAAGACTGGGGGAGAAAGGAACACTACTTCACTCAATAAAGTTGAACTGCGATTATCTAAAGGTGAACCCATGCTTAAAATCCTCAGTATTGTGGTATGAAGAGGTCTATGAAATAAATTAACATTTTTAGTTTCAGTGCAAAATTGAAATAGTTTGTTTATAAAAGCTGAAGGAAGTATTTCTAATTTAATATGCTAGATGTTTTAAATGAAAACTTTTGGGCAAAGGGCAATTCTGGATTTTTAAATATACTTTGAATTTGGCCATTTGAATGTTTAGATCTTATTTTGCAGAATATTTTACAGACTTTGGCTTTCTTCAGCAGAGGGGCTGCCATTCAATACTGGAAGGGAAAAGAGTGAGGTTACTGTGATCCTCCACATCATGGAATTTTGTGTTAATGAACCACAATGTGAAGCCAAAGTTTTGTGTGGTTAACATCATTATTTCCATAACAGACTCAAACCCTACAGAAAAATGCTTCAAAGCAGTATAATTTTGTCACTCAGAAATCCACTGCACTAACACCACAGAGATTTGTGGCGAAGACATACATACTCGGTGGTTACAGTCCACAAGGGCAGCCTGGTGTCCACAGGTCCACAGTTTCTCCCTGTGGTTCCTGATCTAATGAGTTAGGAGCTTCAGTCAGCACAACATAGAAGATAAACTTGAATAACAAGGAAATTTTACAGTGTACCTCCAGAGGTAACACACTACATATTTCCAGTTTCTGCAATTATTACCCTGAAAGCTGTTTGGTTCTTTTCATATCATCCAAGGTCAGGATCCTTCATATGGGCTTGGACTTGTTTGTTTCTCTACTATCATGAGCAGTTCTGAATTTCATGTAAATATGTCACCTAAAAAACTCAGCCCCTTTCTCCTCTTCTATACTAGAATTGGCTTCAGATTCATAGAATGTCATGTATGTTGTTATACTAAAATGACAGTGATACATGCTGTTTCAACCAAGAAATACTGGAACAGAGTATTGAACATAAGTCCTAAAAAATGTACTTAAATACTATGAATATCAAACTAAAGATGGATTTTTTTTTTTTTCAGGTCAAGACAGCACTTTATTCAACCTTTTAAACTGTCTTTAATCAGAGAATTTTGAGCTCCATCCTCACTCCATGGGCATACCTTTAAACACATGAACACTTATTTAATTGAACCTAATCCACAAAACTTAGGAAGACAAACACCTCTACCTTGATTCTTTAGAAATTCTGAATGTGTATGTCTCTTGACAAAGAAAAGAAAAGTGAACTTATTTACAAAACAGAAACAAACTCACAGACATAGAAAACAAAATTATGGTTACCAAAAGGAAAAGTGCTGCTGCTGGTGCTAAGTCGCTTCAGTCGTGTCCAACTCTGTGCGACCCCATAGACAGCAGCCCACCAGGTTCCCCTGTCCCTGGGATTCTCAAGGCAAGAACACTGGAGTGGGTTGCCATTTCCTTCTCCAATGCATGAAAGTGAAAAGTGAGAGTGAAGGGGAGTGAGGGAAAAATAAATTAGGAGTTTGATGTTAGCAGATACAAACTACTGTATATAAAACAGATAAACAACAAAGTCCTAATAGCACAGGGGACTATATTTAATATCCTGTACTGGAGTTTCAGCTTTAGCATCAGTCCTTCCAATGAACACCCAAGACTGATCTCCTTTAGGATGGACTGGTTGGATCTCCTTGCAGTCCAAGGGACTCTCAAGAGTCTTCTCCAACACCACAGTTAAAAAGCATCATTTCTTCAGCGCTCAGCTTTCTTCACAGTCCAACTCTCACATCCATACATGACCACTGGAAACACCATAGCCTTGACTAGATGGACCTTTGTTGGCAAAGTAATGTCTCTGCTTTTCAATATGTTATCTAGGTTGGTCATAACTTTCCTTCCAAGGAGTAAGCGTCTTTTAATTTCATGGCTGCAATCATCATATGCAATGATTTTGGAGCCCCCCAAAATAAAGTCTGCCACTGTTCCCACTGTTTCCCCATCTATTTCCCATGAAGTGATGGGACCAGATGCCATGATCTTCATTTTCTGAATGTTGAGCTTTAAGCCAACTTTTTCAGTCTCCTCTTTCACTTTCATCAAGAGGCTTTTGAGTTCCTCTTCACTTTCTGTCATAAGGGTGGTGTCATCTGCATATCTGAGGTTATTGATATTTCTCCTGGCAAACTTGATTCCAGCTTGTACTTCTTCCAGCCCAGCGTTTTTCATGATGTACTCTGCATATAAGTTAAATAAGCATGGTGACAATATACAGCCTTGACATACTCCTTTTCCTATTTGGAACCAGTCTGTTGTTCCATGTGCAATTCTAACTGTTGCTTCCTGACCTGCATATAGGTTCTCAAGAGGCAGGTCAGGTGGTCTGGTATTCCCATCTCTTAAAGAATTTTCCACAGTTTATTGTGATCCACACAGTCAAAGGCTTTGGCATATAGTCAATAAAGCAGAAATAGATGTTTTTCTGAAACTCTCTTGCTTTTTCCATGATCCAGCGGATGTTGGCAATTTGATCTCTGAGTGTTCATTGGAAGGACTGAGACTAAAGCTGAAACTCCAATACATTGGCCACCTCATGCAAAGAGCTGACTCATTGGAAAAGATTCTGATGCTGGGAGGGATTGGGGGCAGGTGGAGAAGGGGACGACAGAGATGGCTGGATGGCATCACCAACTCAATGGACATGAGTTTGAGTGAACTCCGGGGATTGGTGATGGACAGGGAGGCCTGGCATGCTGCAATTCAGGGAGTCACAAAGAGTTGGACACAACTGAGCAACTGAACTGAACTGAACTGAATAAACCATAATGGAAAAGAATACAAAAAAGAATATATATATATATAAGAGAATCACTTTGCTGTATATCAGAAACTAAAACAACATTATAAATCAACTATACTTCAATTTAAAAGAAAAGAAAGGAAAAAAGGGACTGCTTAAGAGGGGGACTCTAGAAATCTGGAATTATACTAGTGAACAGAGATATTTTAATCTATTATGTATTATATACAAGCTGGTACGCTTAGGGAAACTTGACTTTAGAAATGAAAAACAATTGGGTTTTAAGTTTGTTTCTAGAAGGGACAAGACAATCTTGGAAAAAAAAATCAGATGGAGAGTTTGGGGGAAGAGAAAGAAGACTTGCAATCAATAAGATTACATGTATTACTTAGAATCATGCTTATACAGGAAATCTTGTAAAACAAACCCATCTGGCAGGGAACTGAGCCTTCTGAGGGGACTGGCTTTGGTGCTGAAGTTAATATGACCCCCAAAGCAAAAGCAAGTAAACCACTGCAATTTGGTGTAAACAGCATAGCTATCATCTAACCTCCCACGCTTCATTTCCTCAACTTTAAATAAAGACATTCCTAAATCTCCAATTTATAGTCAACAATCTAATTTCCTAATTAATGAGAATGCACAAGCTACCCACAAACTTCTCAGAAAATTCCCCTGACGCTGTGGCATCCTGTAACAAGGATAACAAGGGGTGGCAGGCAGATCTTAAGCACCAGCTTCTGAGGCTTCCCTGAAAGTGCTGGTTTCAACCTCCTTTTCTTGCATCTGACCACAAACCAGGGCAGCTTCCTGTGGCATCTGAAATGGGGAGCAGGAAACAGAGAGAGCATTTTGTCCAGAAGGAAGTGAGGAGGAAGGTGAGCCAGTTGTCTCTTACGATTCCATCTCTATAGCCACCATCATGTTTAGAGTTGTGGTTGGGAAAGGATACAATCTTAGAGATAATAGAGATGATGATCTCTTTAGAAATCACCACTCCTTTGCTAATATTTTGAAAGTCCAATATGCTCCCTCCCTCCATCTCAGCTTAAAGGAAATAGTTTCAGTTCTATTGGGTTGGCCAAAAAGTTTTCTGCAACTATCTTATGGAGTGGAAAAACTAAAACAAATTTTTTGGCCAACCCAATAGAAGTCATGGATCACATGTGAAAGGTTTGGAAACTGGCACCCTATATGCAATGATGCTGGGTTTGGCATGGTGGTTGACATCTACTGGACAAAGTTACCATCTTACATCACCTTTTTTTTTTACCATCTTCTATTCCAAATAATATCCATATGTATTTCTTACTTTCTGCACATCCCAATAAGCTCCTTTCCAAATAGATGTCTCATTAGATTCCCACTTGCTCTGGCCACTCTGGGTTCGCTATTTCCCTAACACTTTCATGTCTATAAGGACAGCCCCAAAACACTGATCAGAGATTTATTCATGAGATTTATCATTTTTCCTATATACAATTGTATTGAGCATTTTGTTTCTAACTTTTTAAAATTTTTATTAACTTTGTCATAATATAAACACAATTATGATATTATTTAATAAATGTAAGTAAAATTTCCCTTTAGTTAATCTGCCATTTTACTTGTTGGATGATATTTAATAATGATTTCTTTTGTTTGTGCATATTTATGAGATGAGGAAGAACTTTGTATTGGTGAGCTTTAACCAGAATTAGAATTTTAAAACTGAGGACTAAAATACTCTTTACAAATCCTATCATTCGGTAAGTGAAGAACCAAAAGTCTAAAGCCACACTGTGCATAAGGTATTAGTACCTGAAATACAGTTAGTCCAAGCTGAAATGTGTCTCAGGCTTAAAATACACGTTGAAAAGCATCAGAGCCACTAATGGTGACGTCTGCTTTGGCCATTGAGGAGAGAAATGTACCTGGAAGTAAAAGTGGAGTAGCTTGTCAGACTCAGAAGCCATTCTCAAAGCAGTGTCTGCCAGAGTAATTGTAACCAAGCAGGATCCTGTGGAGACCTCCACCAGGATAATGATTAACTTCTCTGTTTTAACCTTTATTCCTTTTCTTGGTCAAAACTTGTTCTCCTCAGGATGGAGGAGTACCAAAAAATGAGAGGAATTGTAACCAAGCAGGACCTTGTGAGGCCTTTCCAAGACAGGCCATCCCTCATATTTGCTTTAGCTCCTCTTTGAAGTACCTAGATAATAGTATTTAATGTAAATTTTCCTATCATTTTGCAGACGTGCAAACCCTGAAACAAATGGGAGAACTACCTGATGACCAAGAGCACACAGCCCCAGGCCTCCTGGAGCCTAAGGACTGATAATGTTAAGTACAGGGACAGGACCCTGATGCCTGTTAACCTGTAACACCACCCTGCTGCCTCACCATCAGCCAGAGAATTGCACACAAGCCCATCACACATCCTGCAAATCATCTTCCCTCACCTGCCCTTTAAAAAGGCATTCCAGAAATCCTTCGATGAGCATGAGGCTTTTCAGGGCATGAGCCACCTTTTCTCCTTTCATGGTCCTGCAATAATAAACATTTCTCTGCTCCAAACTCAAAAAACTCATCTTAGATGACATAAACCTACAGTATCAATACAGTTAACTAGTGTAAATGTATTTGCTCTTCCTCATGTATTTTATTTTCTCTAGCTTACTTTATTTTAAAATACAGTATATAATAGATATAATATAAAAAATATATGTTAATAAGCTAGTTTGTTGTTAGTAAGGCTTCCATTCAACAAAAGGCCATTAGTAGTTAAATTTTGGGTGGCAGGGTCAAAAGTTACAGGTAGATTTTGGACCTCATGGGATATTGACACCCCTAACACTCATGTAATTCAAGGTCAACTGTGAGTTCTGTGGTTCAACTACCCTGTCACATTGCTACACTTTGAGAAACAGCTGAGGATATAAGTATGAATTTAAATAGCCGATATCTTGACATGTAGCACTATTTAGACCTATGCAGAGATCTGGACCAGCAAGGGTAGTTTCACTCTAGTGGACAAAAAACCACTTGTCTGTGAGAAACCATGGTAGAGATAGAGAAAAGGCAGTCGTGGACTGGTAAGACTTCAGTATTTTTTTCTAAGCTTTTTGGATAAAATAAAGCACAGAATTTTGGAGGACTAATTGATGGAGAAGAGAGATGATTATTTTTATCCCAAAGATTAATTGGAAAAATAAGGAAAGTATTTTCATCAGTTAGGATAAGCTAGATTATGCTACAGTCAGTTCAGTCATTCAGTCATGCCTGACTCTTTGCAACCCCATGGACTGCGGCATGCCAGGCTTCCCTGTCCATCACCAACTCTCAGAGCTTACTCAAACTAAGTCCATTGAGTCAGTGATGCCATCCAAACATTTTATCCTCTGTTTTCCCCTTCTCCTCCTGCCTTCAATCTTTCCCATCATCAGGGAACAGAAACAATGGCTTAAAACAACCAAGATTCATTTCTTCCCCACGCCAAACGACAACTTTGGGTCCATAGTGGACTCTGCTCTGTTTAATCACTCAGGAACTCAAGTTGACAGAGAAGCATCATTTCAAGCATTTACCAGTCCACTGTGCCAAAGAGAATGAGTACCCTGTAGGGTCTCCGACTGGATATTAAATGCTTTGTCCTAAGAATGACATACCCTCTGTTCACATTTTGCCCAGATCAAGTCACATGGTCCCATTCCCACTATAAGAAAGCCAGGAAGTACAAGTCTATCATGTTACCAGGAGGCAGGAAGCTGAGAATATTTGGTAAACAGCACTGCTGACTACCACATGACCTTATTTGCACACCAAGCTTATAAAGTAGATCACACTTGTTATAATAAATTGAATTATATCTGACTGAAACAGATCTGATGAAAAACAGTTTTTTACTAAAACAAGTCTGATAAAGGTTGATTAGAATCACAAAAAGATATGAGATATTCCCTCACATTCTACCTACCTGCTGTTTAACTTAAAACAGTCTCAAAGGTCATGTGCCTCAGTTTTTCTATCCAGAAATGGGTGGCATTAATTCATCCAATTATCAAATATTCATTTAACATCCATTGGATATAGGCACTTGGCCACAGTGGTAATATAGAAATTAAAAGGAAAAACTGCATGATCCTTAACCTCATGAATTTTATAACATATTTATCACTAGTGATAAAAAGGGATTCTAAATAATGGAACATGGTAATATAGGTATGGATAAACATCATGTGAAAATTACTAAGACTTTCACTAATCTGTTCAATGCACTGGTATATGAGTCCCTAAATTAGGGAGGCAATGGAGAAGGTAACTGATAGAGAAGGCAAGGAAGAGGAGAACTAAATGAACACTTTAATTCCTAAATATAATAGACTGAGAAAAGATCTCACCCATCCTTGAATACTGGACCTCAATCAGGCAATGAAATATATGTTCAAGTATTAAAAAACAGGTAAAATTGAAGCTGTCAGCGTAGAGTCCATTCACAGAAGTGAAGACTTATGTTTTCTTAACCAGCTGATAGGACCTTAAAACATTTTCCTTTGACTTCCTAAGTATTTGACTTAGAATGCTTTGTACATATTTAAATAATCCAATTTCCTAAACAACTATGAAAACTTACATTGGCAGCTACAACATGCAACATGACCAAAATGCTCTCTATACATTCACGAAAGCACTGGAGATCTTTGTCTGTGCCTCTGTGGCCCTTTTAACATCAGTAAGATATCAACGTGGCTTCCAAGGATGTGGTAGACTCACAATGCCTACTGTAGTTTTATTTTTTAGCTATTTTTTATTGGAAAGAGTGACTAAACTATTAAAAATTCAAAGGATCCCTTTAAAGCTACAAAGGAAATGTGCAAAAACCCATGAAAAGGATAAGAAATGATTTCTAAATTGAACAGTTTGTTTTATTAACAATAACAAGTAAGTCACATAGTTCGTAAGTCCTCCCAGATGAGACATCTGTGGGATTCTCTGGTCTGAAAAAGAACTCCACCTTATAAACATGTCAGCCATGTTGTGAATAAAAGGAAGATTTCACACTACATGTGAATGTGACTATTAGCCCTGAAACATGTCCAGGATTTAGTGTTATTTTAAGCTGTTTTTTCTTCCAATCATGTGTCCTATTAAGGATATTTTCCCATCAACTTTAGGCAGAGGAAAGGTACCAGTAACTGCTTTTGTTGAACATAAATTGTTTAATCTAGTAAATTTAAGATCATAGGTTATCAACCATTGAAACAAAGTCAGATCCTACCCAGCCCACAAGTATATACAGTCACAGGTATAAGTAGGTATAAATATTAAAATGTTTCAAACTTTGTTAGTATTCTTGCCTGGAAAATTCCATGGATGGAGGAGCCTGATAGGCTACAGTCCATGGGGTTGCAAAGAATTGGACATGACTGAGCAACTTCACTCACTCACTTTTGTTAGTAAAGACTGTCTCTATATCTTGGCTTCCACATTTCATGCTTAATAAGTTGTGGTAGCTGAGTGATTCAGAAGAAGAGAGTGGTGATACAGCTGTAGCTAGTTCAACATTTTCAACATTAAGTTGAAGTTTTATTGTATTCTTCTTTTTATGGCAATAAAGAAAAAGTAGAGGGTGTATCTAGTAGCCCACTGAGCTACACAGCATGGAGTTGCTGAAAGTTTCCAAAGTTTCTCTTTTTCCATGTCCCTGTCTGAGAAGTTCTGTGAGGACTTGTCCTCTGCCTCTTTTTTTTTTTTTCCTTAATTTCTATTGGACTATAGTTGATTTACAATGTTGTGTTAGTTTCAGGTGTACAGCAAAGTGAATCAGTTAGGCATATACATATATCCACTCTTTTTAAGATTCTTTCCCCATGTAGGTCATTACAGAGTACTAAGAGTTCTCTGTGCTATACAATAGGTCCTTATTAGTTATCTATTTTACACATAGTAGTGTGCATATGGAGGGCTTCCCAGGTGGTGCTAGTAGTAAAGAACCTGCCTGCCAATGCAGGAAACTTAAGAGACTCAGGATCTTCCCTGGCAGGAAGATCCCCTGCAGGAGGGCATGGCAATCCACTCCAGTATTCCTGCCTGGAGAATCCCATGGACAGAGGAGCCTGGTGGGCTATAGTCCATAGGGTCGCAAAGAATTGGACATGGCTGAAGCAACTTAGCATAGCACAGCACAGGACAATACAGTCTGTGTGTGTCTTCTGCCTCTTAAACATTGTCGATCTTACCAACCTCAACTTGCTCATTAACTCCTCCCCTCTTTCTACAAAGTGCTTTTCAAGGCTCACAGCCTCTACTCCACTTACTTCTCTGCTCAAGGCATTAATAGATCATAATACTATATTTTTTGTGACCCTATGGACTGTAGAACCCATGGACAATGGAACCTAGTGGGTTAGGGTCCACAGGGTCACAAAGAGTCAGATACAACTGAAGTGACTTAGCATGCACAGCACAATAATACATTCTAGCAGAAATTAAAGAAGCATAATACATTTCCTGAAGCTTCCACAGATGGAAAAGGGGAATGGAAAGAATGCAGCTTTTAGCATCACATGGTTCATTACCTCAAAACATCATGATCTAAGCCAAATAACTTCACCTTTTTTAGGCACCCATTTGCATCAACTATAATATGGAAACTAACAGTTTCATCAGAGAGTTGAGGCAGATAATATATGTTTAAAAGCACCTGTCTAGTTCATTGTAAGTCTTAAAATTATGGGTTTCTTTCTCAGAATAGTAAGTATATGAGAACAGTTTTTTTCCCTCATATCTGATAAAAAAAAATTCCTTCCTTTATTTCATTATCAGTGCCAGTGCCAATGGTTTCTCTAAAGCAAAAATGATTCCATAATGAGACAGAAAAAGAAGGCTGTCAATAAACTACTCCTAGGAGAAAAGATACTTTAAAAATGTGATCTTGGGTGGGATGAATTGAGAAATTGGGACTCACATATATACACTATTGATGATACCATGTATAAAATAAATAACTAATGGAACCTAGCATAGGGAACTCTATTCAATGCTCTGTGGTGACCTAAATGGAAAATAAGTCCAAAAAAAGAGGGGCGGATATCTGTATACCTTGCCCTACAGTAGAAATTAACACAACATTGTAAAGCAACTATACTCCAATAAAATTTTTTTTTAAAATATGTGATCTTCATTCTAAACCTAGCAGAGTAACCTGGGGAGTGGTTGAGGCAAACTTGGGGAAGCCCAAGCCCATGAGACTTTGGGTTCCTGACCCTACTTTAACCAACACAGCTGTACTTCATTCTATTTTATACTGATCACGTGTAAACATTGGATTTAGGAAATGCACCAACGATGGCCAACTTAAGATTTTCTTGTTGGTGCCACAGAGGACCTGACCATAATCCTGTGAAGAGAGAAGGGGTTTCCCAGAAGGGGACAGTTGTTCTCAGTATGAATAAGCCTGGAAAAGTTTCAGAGTAGGACAAGTAAATCTGGGGCCAAAGTTTTGGCCCAGAGTCCCAGCCTGGAGGCCTGAGTGGTTTTGGTGGTGAAGAGCAAGCTACCTGTGCTGTGTGGGGGAGGCTGAGAGAGGTCGGCAGCTGGTCTGAAAAGAGTCTGTGCTGTATATGGATTTGTGTTACTATTGAGAGTTATTTTCCTGTGCTGTGTTCTCCCTTTGTTATCTCCAAATCTTTCATATGTCTCATACAAGTGACAGTGTAAGCTCTGATGATCTGGGGTGATTTAGCTAAGGATTTGTGACTACATTTGGGAAAAGCAGTACAATGAACTTCTTTGAAAACTAAAGCATGGAGTAGTCATTATCACTGGGAGAAGACATCTAGCCAGCATGTTCTCCCGAGGCAACCATTTGGTGACTTGAAAAGTCTGAGCTAGACAAAGAGAAAACTAAAGGGGATAAATAAAAAATGTTGCCGAGAAACAGTCTTGAGGATACACACACACAAACACACACATTTAAATAATGCTACAAGATTACTGAACAGAGTGACAAGTCACAATGACACCAAATACTGATTTGGTATCAGTTCAAAAGCAATTTCATTTCTATCATTTTAATTAGATCACTCTCTGAAACTTTGTTATATGTAGATGTTGATATTAAATTATATATTTATTTGTAGTGCAAGAGAATTATTTCCTAAATAGCAAAAATGTCAGACATCAATTTTCTCTGCAAATGTATGCATTGTACTACTCAGGATTCTAGGAAAAAGTGGCAAATAAATGACAGAAAGATAAAATCAAGTAGAATATAGTAACATTTGTTCAGTGCTTTAAGACCAGCACTGAACATATTTATATTCATCACTTCAAATTCCACATTAGTAAACGCAGTCTATTCTTGAGAAACAAACTTATGATCACCAAAGGAGAAAGGTGGAGAAAAGGACAAATTGGGAGTCTGGGACTGGCATATACACAGTACTATATTTAAAATAAATAACCAACAAGGGCCTACCGTATAACACAGGGAACTTGGCTCAATATTCTGTAATAACCTAAATGGGAAAAGAAGTTGAAAAAGAATAGATATATGTATATGTAAATGGAATCACTTTGCTATACACCTGAAACTAACACAGCATAGCTAATCAATTATACTCCAATATAAAGTAAAAAAATTTTTTAACTATTTATATGTTAACAAAAATAAATTAAATTTAAAAAGTATTTATCCAAAAAAGTAAATGCAGTCTATTAAAAAAAAAATACATCCTGTAATTTATGTTTTCCCTAATAAGACTATTTTAAGATTAACTAGGATTATTTATGTATGATTATACATGATGCTAATAAAGCTTGAACCTGGAGAAATGCTAAAGGCAGAACACCAAGAAAAATGCTTAAATCATAATCATTCATTAATCTTGTTTATAGTTCTTTATTAAGATTAATCACTTTGAGCACTAGAAATGTGACCATGGGAAAGTTATAAAACTACTCTGTATGTTGCCTCTTCAGTTGTAAAACAGAGATAACCCCTTATCTGCTCATAGACAACAGAGCAGCATGTAAAATATTTTGACGTCCACTCTGCCTAAAAATTAGACGTATCTAGGATTTTATGAACACACAACAAAAAGAGTGAAGACAAAGTCATGTAAGCCTTTTAGATGATTAATTGTGTGACAGTTTTCTTGGAAATATTAAAGAAGAACATTAGTATATGCAAAAAGATATCCATTGTACTACTGTCTCATACAAATGGTTTTATTATACAAACAAGAATTACATTATGCATTGGGAAATTTTAAAGTAAGTTTTCAAAAGGGCCCATGACTTCATATGGTAGTTATTTTTCACTTAAAAGGAAAATGGGATAAATTATATGACATCTTATCATTCAGGTCTAATTAAAATATATCTTCCTCTTTCACCTCCACCCTCTTTCCCATGCTGATGGCAAATAAACACCAAGTTGAATAAACATGTACTATGTCAACTCATGTCAAATACAAATTTAACTGCTTTAGACAAACACAAACACACACACACACATTTAAGAGTCTTCAATTCCTACATCATTTTTCTGTTATATGCAGTTGTATGTGTATATATACATATCATAAATATGAAGATATGTTTAGACACAAAAAATTTAGAATTATTTATTTTTTCAAAATAGCCTGAGAATAACCAACATATTCCCACCTGCCTTTGTGAAAATAAACTTGGAACTACTTGTAAGCCTTTCATTTTCAGTCAACTTTACTGAAGTGCTTTTTACATATAGGAAAATTTACCATGTACAAGTCACAATTCTGTGAGTTTTGACAAATGCAGAATCATGTAATCAACACTGCAATCAAAGTATAGAATATTTTCATCACCTGCCCCCAAATTCTCTTGTTTAGCTGTAGTCATTCCCTGCCCTTCACCACCAGCTCATGACAGCCACTGATCTGCCTTCTGTCCCTATAAATTTTACCTTTTTAGAACGTCATATAAATAGAATCATACAGTATGCAGCCTTTACATCTGGTTTCTTTCGCTTAATATTATTCATTTGAGATTCATCCATACTGTTACATTTATTTCTAGTTCTGTTACTTGTTATATTGCTTAGCAGTATCCCATTGATTGCATATATTCCATTGTTTACCCATTTCACAGATGAAGGGACATTTGGGCAATTTTCTACTTTTAAGTTTTTCTTAACATGTCAGAGAATGAGACAATATAATATGTTAAGAGCCTAAGTTTTTAACCTAGACAGACTTTAGTACAAATCTCATGTCTGCCATATATTAATTTGTACCCTTGGTCAAATTATATTTTCTGAGTCATAGTATTGTGAAATTAACAGGTGACTTGTTGGGCTTCTCTGATAGCTCAGTTGGTAAAGAATCTGCCTGCAATGCAGAAGACTTGGGTTCAATCCATGGGTTAGGAAGATCCCCTAGAGAAGGGATAGGCTACCCACCCTAGTATTCTAGCCTGAAGAATTCCATGGACTGTATAGTCTATGGGGTCACAAAGAGTCAGACACAACTGAGCAACTTTCACTTTCACTATAGTATAATAAGTGGCAGCTATTATTGCTACTATGATCTCTGGTTCTCAAACTCTGCTTTATTTCAGGTCTTCAAACTTTATTTCAGATCCCAAACATAACATCTTTAATCACCTCAGAGCTCCTGCTGTATCACTTCACTTAAAATATACCTCCCCTTCTCTCTGTTTCCCATCTGTAGGATCCAAGTGCATCTTCCTTCATGAGAACTTTCCCAATTCACAGTTCACACTTACCATTCCATTCTCCACATTCCTGTAGCATGCATTATTCAGTCTGGTAGCCACTCCACACACTACAGCTTTTTTTAAATCTTAAATTAATTACGGTTAAATATTTTTTTTTACTTTTTATTTTATATTGGGGTATAGTCAATTAACAATGCTGAGATAATCTTAGGTGAACAGAGAAGGAATTCAGCCATACACAAACATGTATGCATCCTCCCCCAAACTCCCCTCCTTTCCAGACTGCCACATAACATTGAGCAGAGTTCCATGTGCTATACAGCAGGTCCTTGTTGGTTATCCATTTTAAACATAGCAGTGTGTACATGTCCTTCCCAAACTCCCTATCTCTTCCCCCCATCCTTCCTCCGACAACCATATGTTCATTCTCTAAGTCTGTGAGTCTCTCTGTTTTGTAAGTTCATTTGTATCATTTCTTTTTAAATTCCACATATCAGGGATGTCACATGATATTTCTCTAGTTTTTTATATTTAAATCCAGCTCCTTAGTCACAGTAGCCATATTTCAAGTGCTTAACAGAAAAATGCAGTAAATGGCTGCTATACTGGACAATGAAGATAAGGAATATTTCAATCCTCACATAAATTTCTATTGGACAACACTACTCAACATTTAAAACTATATGGTTCCATTTAGAACTAGCTTATATGATACAGTTGTATTCTCAGTTTTTCTGTGCACATATTCCACAGAAAACTAGTTAGCAGTCATTGAGCATCTAGCCTATGCAAGACACTGCCAAGGACTGAGGATCTGAAGACCTGGCTTGCAAGAGCTTACCATAATACTAACATTAGGCAACAATGAGTCATCTTTCAGGTGATCCTGAGCCACCTGGACAACAAATGCTAAAGGAATTTAAAAGAAGAAATGATTACCAAGGTCTGGCTGGCTGGTAGAGATGTGGACCATTGAAAGTTCAGGACATATATGAAAAGGAATAGTGCAGGAAGATAGAAGAGTGAGCAGAACCCTATCTTATATTATTTCATATTCTTTCCAGAGCACGAAGCACAGTGCTAGATATAGAGAAACACAACTAACACATTGAGATGAGGAAGACCCAAATGATAAGGAGCAGGAATATATTCAGTTAGTCAAGTTACTGAGGGTAACACATGATGGACATTCATGTGATAAGGATTCAAAAAATAGAGGCTCAGAGCAGATCAAACTAAGGGCAGATTGGCAAAGGTAGGTAAAAAGCAAATCCAGAGGCAGGGGCTAAGGAGCTAAAGTCAAGTCAAGTTGAAAGAAATGAATAAAGAATAGGCAAGAAAAGTGATACTGAGACAAACTCAGGCTCAAGGAGGAAGGCCGTGCCCAAAGGTTAGCACAATGCAGCCAGAGATAACTTATCACCAGAAAGAAGGAAGGATGACAGAGAAGGTGCCATATAAGAGGCCAGACTGGGAAATGCAGCCAATTTGGAAATGCAGTTCCAACTATCTTTTATCTCTGATGGTTCCACATGGGATGAATTGTCTTCCTGTCTCAAATACTTAAATGATATATGGAAGTCATATAAATCTTTTGGATAGGCGGTGCTTATTGGCTGAAGGCAAATAGCTGAAGTCTACATTAATGTTTTAAAATTAAGCATAAAGGTAAAAATCTGCAAAAAGTGTACTGAAATGTAAGGTAAAAAGTAACATGCTTAGGTTAATTGGCCTGCTGCAAGGCCCTGACTGCCCTAATAGTGTTCCTCCATTTTTCCATTTCCTTCAGTTCAGTTCAGTTTAGATCAGTCACTCAGTCATGTCCGACTCTTTGTGACACCATGAACTGCAGCACGCCAGGCTGCCCTGTCCATCACCAACACCCGGAATTCACTCAAACTCATGTTCATCGAGTTGGTGATGCCATCCAGCCATCTCATCATCTGTCGTCCCCTTCTGCTCCTGCCCCCAATCCCTCCCAGCATCAGTCTTTTCCAATGAGTCAACTCTTCGCATGAGGTGGCCAAAGTACTGGAGTTTCAGCTTTAGCATCAGTCCTTCCAAAGAACACCCAGGACTGATCTCCCTTAGGATGGACTGGTTGGATCTCCTTGCAGTCCAAGGGACTCTCAAGAGTCTTCTCCAACACCACAGTTCAAAAACATCGATTCTTCGGCACTCAGCTTTCTTCACAGTCCAACTCTCACATTCATACGTGACCACTGGGAAAACCCATAGCCTTGACTAGACGGACCTTTGTTGGCAAAGTAATGTCTCTGCTTTTCAATATGCTATCTAGGTTGGTCATAAATTTCCTTCCAAGGAGTAAGTGTCTTTTAATTTCATAGCTGCAATCACCATCTGCAGTGATTCTGGAGCCCCCAAAAAATAACGTCTGACACTGTTTCCACTGTTTCCCCATCTACTTCCCATGAAGTGATGGGACCAGATGCCATGATCTTCGTTTTCTGAATTTTGAGCTTTACGCCAACTTTTTCACTCTCCTCTTTCACTTTCATCAAGAGGCTTTTGAGATCCTCTTCACTTTCTGCCATAAGGGTGGTGTCATCTGCATATCTGAAGTTATTGATATTTCTCCCAGCAATCTTGATTCCAGCTTGTGTTTCTTCCAGCCCAGTGTTTCTCATGATGTACTCTGCATAGAAGTTAAATAAGTAGGGTGACAATATACAGCCTTGACGTACTCCTTTTCCTATTTGGAACCAGTCTGTTGTTCCATGTCCACTTCTAATTGTTGCTTCCTGACCTGCATACAGGTTTCTCAAGAGGCAGGTCAGGTGGTCTGGCATTCCCATTTCTTGAAGAATTTTCCAGTTTATTGTGATCCACACAGTCAAAGGTTTTGGCATAGTCAATAAAGCAGAAATAGATGTTTTTCTGGAACTCTCTTGCTTTTTCCATGATCCAGTGGATGTTGGCAATTTGGTCTCTTGTTCCTCTGCCTTTTCTAAAACCAGCTTGAACATCAGGAAGTTCACGGTTCATGTATTGCTGAAGCCTAGCTTGGAGAATTTTGAGCATTACTTTACTAGTGTGTGAGATGAGTGCAATTGTGTGGTAGTTTGAGCATTCTTTGGCATTGCCTTTCTTTGGGATCAGAATGAAAACTGACCTTTTCCAGTCCTGTGGCCACTGCTGAGTTTTCCAAATTTGCTGGCATATTGAGTGCAGCACTTTCACAGCATCATCTTCCAGGACTTGAAATAGCTCAACTGGAATTTCATCACCTCCACTAGCTTTGTTCGTAGTGATGCTTTCTAAGGCCTACTTGACTTCACATTCCAGGATGTCTGGCTCTAGGTGAGTGATCATACCATCGTGATTATCTGGGTCGTGAAGATCTTTTTTGTACAGTTCTTCTATGTATTCTTGCCACCTCTTCTTAATATCTTCTGCTTCTGTTAGGTCCATACCATTTCTGTCTTTTATCGAGTCCATCTTTGCATGAAATGTTCCCTTGGTATCTCTAATTTTCTTGAAGAGATCTCTAGTCTTTCCCATTCTGTTGTTTTCCTCTATTTCTTTGCAATGATCGCTGAGGAAGGCTTTCTTATCTCTCCTTGCTATTCTTTGGAACTCTGCATTCAGATGCTTATATCTTTCCTTTTCTCCTTTGCTTTTCACTTCTTTTCTTTTCACAGCTATTTGTAAGGCCTTAGTTGGGCTTACGGAGAAGGCAATGGCACCCCACTCCAGTACTGTTGCCTGGAAAACCCCATGGATGGAAGAGCCTGGTGGGCTGCAGTCCATGGGGTTGCTAAGAGTCGGACATGACTGAGCAACTTCACTTTCACTTTTCACTTTTATCCATTGGAGAAGGAAATGGCAACCCACTCCAGTGTTCTTGCCTGGAGAATCCCAGGGATGGGGGAGCCTGGTGGGCTGCCGTCTATGGGGTCGCACAGAGTCGGACACGACTGAAGCGACTTAGCAGCAGCAGCAGCAGCAGTTGGGCTTATATTTGGCTTGAGTGACCTGCTCAAGGAGCTGATTACAGAGACAAGGTTTCAATTGCTGGCTGTCAGATTCTATCACGTGTTTTGCCAAACAATTGAGAGTCACAAAGCGGAGTTCTTCCTGGCTTTGTCTAAAGTTAAAGGAGTACCAGAGAAAATGTAAACTTTTAAATGTCTAAAACTTGGATGAGAAATTAAACGTGTTTTTAAAGGAAAAGGCAATAAAACACAACAACAAAACTAGGCAGCTAGCACAGTCAGTTCTGAATGACCCTGAACACTGTATGTCTTGAGAATCAATCCACATACTGTATCACCCACTCCTCAGGCACAAGGCCATGACTCCCTGTCTGAAACCACAATGCTTGTGGAATCTTAAGAAGTTCTAGAATAACCATACTTGGTCCAAGTCAGCAGAGGACAGGAAGCTCATTAAGAATTTCCCAGTTCTTAATCTACAGCTAAGAGAAGCTACCTGCAACATTGAGACTTGCCTGAATCCAATCACATTGATTCAGGGAGGATTCTGGCAACTGCTTAGAGGCTAATTTGAAAGGCAAACCATCGAAGTCAGTTTAAATGTTTTGAGAGGACTAAGCCACACTATTATCATTTGCTATGTACTTGGCATTAGAAGACCCTGGTTTTCAAATTTCTCACTTAGGAATATCAGCAGTCCTTCCTAAGAGAGAGAAGAATACTACATTATCCCAGGAAGCCAGAGTCGCTGCTCTTATATCAGACAGAGATCTATAGTGGCATGAGAAATGTATCCAGCATAAAGGACATGCCACAGACTCGACTCATGGTACTGTAAGTAGAACACCAGATTTAGATCAAAATCCATATTCAGATCCTATATCAATCACTTCTTAGCTGAATGACCTTAGTATAATCCCTTAATTTCTCCTGTCATCAGCTTATTCATCTGTAAAATGGAGTAACATATTCCTTAGCTTTGGTGGGTTTTGTGACAAGTAAGATTGTCATCAAAGCTGGGAAAACACTTTGTAATCTGTAGGTTGCTATGCACACGGGAGCCATTATCTGGTCTTTTTCCCTAAAATACTGTTCCTTGGAACTCACTTAGCCTGGGGTTTTCCAACTACACTTCTAAAAGAATATTTTTGGAGCTACTCAAATGAAGACTTACAAAATATGAGTATCTGTTTTCTGCTTCTTTTTTCTCTGATCCAAGGAACTTGCTTCCTTTCACAGATTTAGCTCTTTATGTCATTAACTAAATTTAAATCATGCCTAAAGACTTACTTGTTTGGCAGCACAGTTTCATATCCTGTTTGGTTTAATTTTTAAAATTCTTTTGTAAAGCACTCCAAGATGTTTGCATGAAGATCACTCAACAAACGGAAGCCTCTCTTGAATACACACACAAGGACACACCCACATCGATGGGAAGAAACATAATACAGATTTTTGTTAACGTGGTGAAACAAGTCTACAGAAAACAGTTCCTAAAATTACATTTGCTGCAACACTGTATGGCCATTTTTGGCTGAAATATCCTTAACTCCCTCAAAGCCAAGTGGGAAGGCTAATGTGATCTTCCAGAACCCAAGTCCACCAAGTCATATAGAGAGAAGATTTAAGGGTGCAGGTCAACATAGACATAGTATTTTCCATGAAGCAGGCATCCTGGCAAGAGAATATTCCCTAGTGTTTCACCATTTATCAAGAGACTAACCATCAGGTCCTGAACTGTGTTACATAAGCACAATACCCTTATTGTTAGCAGCTGTTCATTGGTCAGGATTGCACAACTGACCAGGTGCATGGCAGGATGGAGTTTTTGTCTTAATCCAAAGATTTGGAGTAGATGGGCTTGTTCAATGATGGTAAAACATTGGTTCCAAGCCATCAGGATTATTATAGCCTTTTAGTACTTTGCCAATTTACACATATGTGGTAGAAATTAAAGCATGCTGCAGATACAAAAAGAGCCATTGGTTTAATTTAGAAGCATTCTTTTTGATTTTGTATATTTAAGAACTGATTTTAAGCTTAATTGTCTGAAAGTTTAAGTAAAATCATTGATTCAGTATCACTAAAGGTCATTAGACAATTCCAGAGATGATATATTTTGAATTATCAATGGCAAGGAAGTTTTGGTTTTTAAATGATTACTTTAAGATAAATATATAATACTAAAATGTATTTATTATAAGAATTAGAGAAAGATCTACTCATGTAGGACAGAATAGTTTTAGAGCCCAAGAAAAATCTATCTCCTTCTGTTGTCAAGAAAAAAAAAATTCTTTTAATTTATTTTTAAAATTTATTTATTTTTAATTGAAGGATAATTGCTTTACAATATTGGGTTGGTTTCTGCCATATATCAACATGAATCAGCCATAGGTACACGTATGTCCCCTCCCTCAAGAACCTCCCTCCCACTTCCCACCTCAGCCCACCCCTCTAGGTTGTCACAGAGCACCAGTTTGAGCTCCCTGATAATACAGCAAATTCCCACTGGCTATTTTACATATTATTTTACTTTAAATTAACTATAAAAGTTCAAACTTTTATATTCTCTTAAGACAGAAATTTTCAGGCTATTTTTTTCACCTTTTTTTTCTTGACTTGGCTTTGAGTATTTCAAAGTATATCTTCACTGACATACCTTCTCATTTAATGAATCTGTTTTCAAAAGTTTCAGATAACCAGGTAACCATTATTTGAGGATAATATGTTATAAAGCAAATTATCAGGCTGCCAATTTTTGTATTCAAAAAATTGTATTTTCCTAATAAGTTAGTGTTTTGTTTTGTTTTTTTTACTGGTTTAGTTTTTCAGTAAGTCATATCTATATATGAAATGGAGCTGTAAGTTGGTACAGGTACTATGGAAAACAGTATGGAGGTTCCTAAGAAAACTAAAAATAGAATTATCACATCATTCAGCAATCCCACTCCTGAGCATATATCTGGACAAAACCATAATTCAAAAAGATACATGCACCCATATGCTCATAGCAACACAATTCACAATAGTCAAGACATGGAAACAACCTAAATGTCCACTGACAATGAATGGATAATGAACATGTGGTACATATGTATACACAATGGAATATGACTCAACCATAAAAAAGAATGAAATAACGCCATTTGCACCAATATGGACGCAACTAGAAATGATCATACTCAGTGAAATAAGTCAGAAAGAGAAAGACAAATACCTTGTAATATCACTTATGGTGGTGGTAGTTTAGTCACTAAGTTAGTTGTGTCCAACTCTTGCAATCCCATGGACCATAGCCACAAGGCTCCTCCGTCCATAGGATTTCCCAGGCAAAAATACTGGAGTGGGTTGCCATTTGCTTCTCCATGATATCACTTGTATATGGAACCTAAAATATGATACAAATGAATCTATCTACAAAACTAAAACAGATTCACAGACATAGAGAACAGACTTGTGGCTGCCAAGGGGGAAGGGCACAGGCAAAGGAAGGATTGGGAGTTTGGGGTTACCAGATGCAAACTATTACATATAGAGGGCTTCCCTGGTAGCTCAGACTGTAAAGAATCTGCCTGCAATGTAGGAGACTCAGGTTTGATCCCTGGATCAGGAAGATCCTCTGGAGGAGGACATGGCAATCCACTCTAATATTCTTGCCAGGGAATCCCATGGGCAGAGGAGTCTTGCAGGCTACAGTCCCTGGGTCACAAAGAGTCAGACAGGATTTAATGACTAAGCACACACACATTACATATAGACTGGATAAACAGCAAGGTACTACTATATAGCTCAGAGAACTAGACTCAATATCCTAGAATAAACCATAATGGAGAAAAATATGAAAAAGTACCTATATGTGTGTATAATTGAGTCACTTTGCTTTACAGCAGAATTTAACACATTGTAAATAAACTACACTTCAATAAAAAATAAGATAGAGCTAACCTAAGGTTCTTTGTGGGGGAAAAATGACAACATCTAGGAAAGATTAATAATGTCAGAATAATTACTATTACAGAAAATGCCACATATTGGCAACATTAAATCACTGTTCTCCTAACCTTTCTGGATAGAGAGCTAATATATACTGTGCATGTGCTATGTGACAGGCATAGGACTAAGAGTGTGCCCAACGCAAGAGCTATTTACTTTCAGTCTCTCAATATAGAGATGTGGAAACTCAGGCAAAAGGGTTAGAGAAAGCTGGAGTAACCTAACTCCAGAGCATTTGGTCTTACCCAGCCACCTAATTTAGTGTGTGAAGCAATAACTGGCAGAAGAACAGGCCTTCAATAAAAGGCTTTGCTGTAAGCAGTACAAATGAATTCTATCCCAACATTTGGCCAGAGTGGATCTTTCAGTTCAATTCAGTCACTCAGTTGTGTCTGATTCTTTGAAGCCCCATGGACTGCAGTGCACCAGGCCTCCCTGTCCATCACCAACTCCCGGAGCTTACTCAAATTCATGTCCATTGAGTCGGTGATGCTGTCCAACCATCTCATCCACTGTCGTCCCTTTCTCTTCCCACCTTCAACCTTTCCCAGCAACAGGGTCTTTTCAAATGAGTCAGTTCTTCACATAAGGTGGCCAAAGTATTGGAATTTCAGCTTTAGCATCAGCCCTTCCAATAAATATTCAGGACTGATCTCGTTTAGGATGGACTGGTTGGATCTCCTTGCAGTCCAAGGGACTCTCAAAAATCCTCTCCAACACCACAGTTTAAAAGCATCGATTCTTCAGTGCTCAGCTTTCTTTATAGTCCAACTCTCACATCCATACTTGCCTACTGGAAAAACCATAGCTTTGACTAGACAGGCTTTTGTTGGCAGAGTAATGTCTCTGCTTTTTAATATGCTGTCTAGGTTGGTCATAGCTTTACTTCAAGGAGTAAGTGTCTTTTAATTCATGGCTGCAGTCACCATCTGCAGTGATTTGGGAGCCCCCCCAAATAAAGTCTATCACTGTTTCCATTGTTTCCCCATCTACTTGCCATGAAGTGATGAGACCAGATGCCATGATCTTTGTTTTTTGAATGCTGAATTTTAAACCAAGTTTTTCACTCTCCTCTTTCACTTTCATCAAGAGGCTCTTTAGTTCTTCTTCACTTTCTGCTATAAAGGTGGTGTCGTCTGCCTATCTGAGGTTATTGATATTTCTCCTGGCAATCTTGATTCCAGCTTGTGCTTCATCCAGCCTAGCATTTTGCATGATGTACTCTGCATATAAGTAAAATAATCTGGGTAACAATGTACAGCCTTGATGTACTCCTTTCACAATTTGGAACCAGTCTGCTGTTCCATGACCAGTTCTAACTGTTGCTTCTTGACCTGCATATAGATTTCTCAACAGGATCTTTAGGACAGATGAAAAACTGGTATCCTCCAAAAAGAGGACTATCAAATACTCAAACTATGAATTATGTTTGCAGCACCTTTATTAATGAAAAACACTCTTAAGACCCTGTGACTTGATTATATTGTTTAGTGGCAGATAGTAACGCAATTTTAGTTTTAGTTATGAACTGTAATAATGGAATTCAAATACAATGTGTTGAGAGAGACTAAAACCATTACACACTTGGTTAATATGTCCTCAATCAAGAAATAACTTTTAGATTCTATCAGTGAAGTGTATACTTCATGATCCTGCCAGTTGTGGCTGTTTTGACAAGGATGATTCCATTTTCAGACCAGATTATAGGTGAAGGTTTATAGTCTGTGATGATCTATTTTCCATGTATGGAAGATAGGGATGTTTTTATGTTTGCTTATTGGTTCTGTAAGAAATCTCAATAAAGTCAGTGAAGAGTGACTTTTCCCTTTTATGCTTATAAAGAACAGTGTATATTTGTCCAGGATTGGAATTTACAGTAAGTTCCATGAGAGAGTGCATGTGTGTTCTTGTTCAATACTTTCAGTACCAAAATATAAAGAGGAAAGATTATGTTTCCTGAAATTTTCCCAGATTAGACATGCAGGAGGAGGAACATTCACTTCTGTGCCTTATGATTTCTTGTCTTTAGTTTCATGGAGTGGTCTTTACAAACACAGAGGTGATCTAGGGCACTTCAAGATTCTCTCTGCTTACTTTCCAGGTGGATATTTCCTTTGCCTGCTGTAAATGGCAGACTGAGCAGAACCTCTCTAAATCAGGTCCTATTTTTATTACATCTTGCAGAAATTATTCAAATATTCTAGCCTGTGGGAGTTCTTGTTTCTTATTTCCTGTGCACATACAGTCTTTACCCGATTTTCATCAGGAAAAAGATTATACACACACATATACATACTTCATTTGGGAGGCAGGGTATTACAAGTGTGGGATAAAATCACAATTTTAAAACAAAAATAAAGTATTCCCCTTTATTTAGGCTTCCTACACAATCACCATATTTTAGGAGAAAATGTGGGATCCTAGTTCCCCAACCAGGGATGGAGTCCACACTGCCTGCCTTGGAAGCATGGAGTCTTGACCACTGGACCACCAGGGAAGTCCCAGAAAAGTTAATTTCTATATACTTTCTCCAATAATCCAATAAAACTAAAACAAGTTACTGTCCATTTTCCTCTCCTAGATTCGAAAGTAAAACATGAAGTATAAGAGTTTTGCAGATATTCTGGACTCTGAAATATAAAGTATCCTGCAGATGGCTAACTCTCTAGGCTAAAATGTCACTTAGCTGCCCCATCCCCCATTTAAATTATATCCCCACATCAGTCTCTCCTACTACCTTTATCAATCAAGTAAGGCCATACCTGTAATTATGAAGTTTTTAATGCCCTGTCTCCTCCACTAATTGTAAACTTAAAAAAAAGTTTAACCATTATATACTCAGTGCCCATCATAGTACTTGGCACATAATAAACATATATTAAATTCATGATTAAATAAATAGCAAAATTAACAACAGGTGTTTTTTGTTTTTTGTTTTAATGAAGCTGGTTAAAGAAAAGAACCAAACTAATTGCACTATTCTGTGCTAGTGCAAGTACATTTTCACACAAATCTACAATTATAAATTCATTAAGAAATGTGCCTTCCTCCGGACCCATCACATTTGAATGCCTTGCTTTTTTGCTTTGTGGAGTCACAGTGAGCTGATTTCTTTCTTAAGCTCTAAACTAAGTGCAAGGCAGGTGTGGATATACCACCTAGGATGTTTTGGGATTCCAGCCTGGCCTTTAACAATGACTTGGGTATTTACACAACAATTTAAAAGACAATATAATGAGGTAGATGTTATACCTGGAGAAACTACAAGTGTTATAGTATTTTCACTAAAGCATTAATATTTTAAATGCTTTTTTTTGGTGTGTTTTTTTTTTTTGGCTGCACCATGTTGGGATCTTAGCTCCCTGACCAGGGATTTAATCCATGGCCCCTGCAGTGGAAGTGCAGAGTCTTAACCACTGGACCCCGGGGAAGTTGCTAGAGGACTATATTTTTAAGTAGAAAGGCACTACCCCTGGCAAACCAAGAGTTTGTCATCTCATTTATACAGACAAACCAACAGACTATATACACTAAATATTGAAAAATATATCTTGTTCACACTCAGGTCTCAGTCAACTAACAAATTTCTCTCTATAAGTTTATATTACAAAACCAAAGCTCTAGATGAAGATTTTCTAATAGCTTAATGATTAAAGAAATAAATTCACATAAGCTAGTCAAAATTGAGATTATGGAAACAATAACTATGACAGAATAAGTTACTGCTCTATTTAAGTTATATATAAAAGTTACCCTCTTATCTTGACCCAGATAGTGAATTCTCTGAGGAGGAAAGATAGTGTGAAGAAACACTGACTTTACCTAATCCCCAAGCCATCTTGTTCCAGTACAGGCAGAATCAAAATCAGCAAAAAGTGCCTACTTGCCTTGGCCTTGTGTTTGCTAAAGCCTGTTAGACTTTGCACACAGATCATCATTTGGCCTGCAATGCCCTAGTCTGGATCTCCCAGCTGAGCTTTTCCTTCATTGTAATTTCTGCTGTCAAGATTTAGCCACTGTCTCTTGACTAAACCCTCTAGAATCTAGACACTCCATGTGCCAAGGCACCCCCACACCATTTATGTCTGTTTCCATAAAAATGGATGAGTGTACACTTGTTTATATGTCTACTCTGTGTGTGTTCTTGGGCTCTTTCATGTGTCTGTCTGGCTGAATTGAGGGACTACAGAGTACTTCCTGAAGGCCAACCACAGCAGGAAGATTCAGCTCTGGTCTTGGACCACCAGGAGGATCCCACTGAGGACCTGCTATGTGGGGGAGGAAGCTGCACTGTCTCAGGGTTCCTTGGTAGCACTATGCAGCAAGGGAAGACTGAAGAAATTGCAGAGCCCTGAAACCACAGCTCAGACTGTTATAAGGCAGGGTTGAAATGTCATTTCAGTTTCTATAAATCACTGAGTCTATTTAACCATGTAAATGTGTTGCTGATAACTACAATGAAAAGAAGAGATGCCAGATAACTACAATGAAGAAATGCCACTGACATCTTTATGTCATAAAATATTTCCTTTTTAACTACTTTACTTTTCTGAGGTTTTAACAGAATAGAATAAAATGTTAGGGGAAAAAAAGTAGTTCACTAGATTGTGAGCTTCATGAAGACAGAGAACACTACATTTGGTGGAGGGAGGGGTATCTGTTGCTATTCTACAGTTGTTCATTATTTACAATCCCTGGGTCCTAACGCAGTGCTTGGCACATGAAAAGTATAAATTAATATTGATCAAGTGCTTACAAGCTCTAGAATCCTTTCTGAGATCTCGGGCAAAGTGATAAACAAGACAAAACTTTGCTTTCATTAAGCTTATATTCTGCTTGGTGGTAGAAAGCACAAAACAAACAGAAATAAATCAAGAATAAACTATCAGAAAGTAATATGTGCTATTAGAAAATGTTAGAGCAGCTAATTTAGTTTGAATGGATAGGATGGATCTTTTCTCCTAAATAACACCCATGAGAAAACATCACAGTACTTCTCAACTTTTCCAGCCACGAAAATCATTTGAGTAGTTAAGGAATCAGAGACTGATTTCACTGGGCTTAAGTGGTAGAGCCTGGGCACTGGGATTGCTTAAATGTTCCCAGCCAACTCAATGCTTGCCTGATGGATCAGATGGTAAAGAATCTGCTTGTAATGTGGGAGACCCATGTTTGATCTCTGGGTCAGGAAGATTCCCTGGAGGAGGAAAGGGCAAACCACTCAGATATTCCTGCCTGGGAAATCCTATGGACAGAAGACTCTGGTGGACTACAGAGTCCTTGGAGTCCTTGGAGTCACAAAGTTGGACACAACTGAGCAACTAACACACAGTAAGCCAACTCTTAATGGTGAGCCACAAACGAGAAGCACTGAAGAGGGAAGTGCATTCCAGCAAAGAAATAGCTAGTACAAAAGCTTCCCATAGGAGTTAAACTTGTGGTCAGAGCAATGATTAATAAACCCGTGATCTGATCACACAGATGACAGCCTTGTCTAACTCAATGAAACTAAGCCATGCCATGTGGGGCCGCCCAAGACGGACGGGTCATGGTGGAGAGGTCTGACACAATGTGGTCCACTGGAGAAGGGAATAGCAAACCACTTCAGTATTCTTGCCTTGAGAACCCCATGGACAGTATGAAAAGGCAAAATGATAGGATACTGAAAGAGGAACTCCCTGGCTCTGTAGGTGCCCAATATGCTACTGGAGATCAATGGAGAAATAACTCCAGAAAGAATGAAGCGATGGAGCCAAAGCAAAAACAATACTCAGCCGTGAATGTGACTGGTGATAGAAGCAAGGTCAGATGCTGTAAAGAGAAATTTGCATAGGAACCTGGAATGTCAGGTCTATGAATCAAGGCAAATTGGAAGCGGTCAAACAGGAGATGGCAAGAGTGAATGTCGATATTCTAGGAATCAGCAAACTAAAATGGACTGGAATGGGTGAATTTAACTCAGATGACCATTATATCTACTACTGTGGGAAGGAATCCCTTAGAAGAAATGGAGTAGCCATCATAGTCATCAAAAGAGTCCGAAATACAGTACTTGGATGCAATCTCAAAAACGACAGAATGATCTCTGTTCGTTTCAAAGGCAAACCATTCAATATCATGGTAATCCAAGCCTATGACCCAACTAGTAATGCTGAAGAAGCTGAAGTTGAACGGTTCTATGAAGACCTATAAGACCTTTTAGAGCTAACACCCCAAAAAGATGTCCTTTTCATTATAGGGGACTGGAATGCAAAAGTAGGAAGTCAAGAAACACCTGGAGTAACAGGCAAATTTGGCCTTGGAATATGGAATAAAGCAGGGCAAAGGCTAATAGTTTTGCCAAGAGAACGCACTGGTCATAATAAACACTCTCTTCCAACAACACAAGAGAAGACTCTACACATGGACATCACCAGATGGTCAACACCGAAATCAGATTGATTCTATTCTTTGCAGCCAAAGATGGAGAAGCTCTATACAGGCAGAAAAAACAAGACCAGGAGTGGACTGTGGCTCAGATCATGAACTCCTTATTGCCAGATTCAACTTAAATTGAAGAAAGTAGGGAAAACCACTAGACCATTCAGGTATGACCTAAATCAAATCCTTTATGATTATACAGTGGAAGTGAGAAATAGATTTAAGGGACTAGATCTGATAAAGTGCCTGATGAACTATGGACTGAGGTTCGTGACATTGTACAGGAGACAGGGATCAAGACCATCCCCATGGAAAAGAAATGCAAAAAAGCAAAATGGCTGTCTGAGGAGACCTTACAAATAGCTGTGAAAAGAAAAGAAGCAAAAAGCAAAGGAGAAAAGGAAAGATATAAACATCTCAATGCAGAGTCCCAAAGAATAGCAAGGAGAGATCAGAAAGCCTTCCTCAGCAATCAATGCAAAGAAATAGAGGAAAACAACAGAATGGGAAAGACTAGAGATCTCTTCAAGAAAATTAGAAGCTTTTAAGTTTAATTATGTCCCATTTGTTTATTTTTGCTTTTATTTCCAATATTCTGGGAGGTGGGTCATAGAGGATCCTGCTGTGATGTATGTCAGAGAGTGTTTTGCCTATGTTCTCCTCTAGGAGTTTTATAGTTTCTGGTCTTATGCTTAGATCTTTAATCCATTTTGAGTTTTGTTTTTTTTTTAATTTTATTTTATTTTTAAACTTTACATAATTGTATTAGTTTTGCCAAACATCAAAATGAATGTATACCTGTGGCAGATTCATTTTGAGTTTATTTTTGTGTATGGTGTTAGAAAGTGTTCTAGTTTCATTCTTTACAAGTGGTTGACCAGTTTTCCCAGCACCACTTGTTAAAGAGATTGTCTTTAATCCATTGTATATTCTTGCCTCCTTTGTCAAGGATAAGGTGTCCATATGTGCATGGATTTATCTCTGGGCTTTCTATTTTGTTCCATTGATCTATATTTCTGTCTTTGTGCCAGTACCATACTGTCTTGATGACTGTGGCTTTGTAGTAGAGCCTGAAGTCAGGCAGGTTGATTCCTTCAGCTCCATTTTTCTTTCTCAAGATTGCTTTGGCTATTTGAGGTTTTTTGTATTTCCATACAAATTATGAAATTATTTGTTCTAGCTCTGTGAAGAATACCGCTGGTAGCTTGATAGGTATTGCATTGAATCTATAAATTGCTTTGGATAGTATACTCATTTTCGCTATATTGATTCTTCCAATCCATGAACATGGTATATTTCTCCATCTATTAGTGTCCTCTTTGATTTCTTTCACCAGTGTTTTATAGTTTTCTATATATAGGTCTTTAGTTGCTTTACATAGATATATTCCTAAGTATTTTATTCTTTTCATTGCAATGGTGAATGGAATTGTTTCCTTAATTTCTCTTTCTATTTTCTCATTATTAGTGTATAGGAATGCAAGATTTTTCTGTGTGTTGATTTTATATCCTGCAACTTTACTATATTCATTGATTAGTTCTAGTAATTTTCTGGTGGAGTCTTTAGGGTTTTCTATGTAGAGGATCATGTCATCCTTCAGAATGGGAGAAAATAATAGCAAATGAAGCAACTGACAAACAACTGATCTCAAAAATATACAAGCAACTCCTACAGCTCAACTCCAGAAAAATAAATGACCCAATCAAAAAATGGGCCAAAGAACTAAACAGACATTTCTCCAAATAAGACGTACAGATGGCTAACAAACACATGAAAAGTTGCTCAACATCACTCACTATCAGAGAAATGCAAATCAAAACCACTATGAGGTACCATTTCACACCAGTCAGAATGGCTGTGATCCAAAAGTCTACAAGCAATAAATGCTGGAGAGGGTGTGGAGAAAAGGGAACCCTCTTACACTGTTGGTGGGAATGCAAACTAGTACAGCCACCATGGAGAACAGTGTGGAGATTCCTTAAAAAACTGGAAATAGAACTGCCTTATGATCCAGCAACCCCACTGCTGGGCATACACACTGAGGAAACCAGAATTGAAAGAGACACGTGTACCCCAATGTTCAGCGCAGCACTGTTTATAATAGTCAGGACATGGAAGCAACCTAGATGTCCATCAGCAGATGAATGGATAAGAAAGCTGTGGTACATATACATAATGGAGTATTACTCAGCCATTAAAAAGAATACATTTGAATCAGTTCTAATGATGTGGATGAAACTGGAGCCTATTATACAGAGTGAAGTAAGCCAGAAAGAAAAACACCAATACAGTATACTAACGCATATATATGGAATTTAGAAAGATGGTAACAGTAACCCTGTATACGAGACAGCAAAAGAGACACAGATGTATAGAACAGTCTTTTGGACTCTATGGGAGAGGGAGAGGGAGAGGGTGGGATGATTTGGGAGAATGGCATTGAAACATGTATAATATCATATATGAAACGAGTCGCCAGTCCAGGTTCGATGCATGATACTGGATGCTTGGGGCTGGTGCACTGGGACGACCCAGAGGGATGTTATGGGGAGCGGGGAGGGAGGAGGGCTCAGGATGGGGAACATGTGTATACCTGTGGCTGATTCATTTTGATATATGGCAAAACCAACACAATATTGTAAAGTTAAAAAAGAAAAGAAAAGAAAATTAGAGACACCAAGGGAATATTTCATGCAAAGATGGACTTGATAAAGGACAGAAATGATATGGACCTAACAAAAGCAGAAGATATTAAGAAGAGGTGTCAAGAACACACAGAATAACTGTACAAAAAAGAGCTTCATGGCTCAGATAATCACGATGGTGTGATCGCTCACCTAGAGCCAGACATCCTGGAATGTGAAGTCAGGTGGGCCTTAGAAAGCATCACTACAAACAAAGCTAGTGGAGTTGATGTAAATCCAGTGGAGCTATTTCAAATCCTAAAACATGATGCTCTGAAAGTGCTGCACTCAATATGTCAGCAAATTTGGAAAACTCAACAGTGGCCACAGGACTGGAAAAGGGCAGTTTTCATTCCAATTGCAAAGAAAGGAAATGCCAAAGAATGCTCAAACTACCACACAATTGCACTCATCTCACACACTAGTAAAGTAATGCTCAAAATTCTCCAAGCCAGGCTTCAGCAGTACGTGAACCATGAACTTGCAGATGTTCAAGCTAGTTTTAGAAAAGGCAGAGTAATCAGAGATCAAATTGCCAACATCCACTGGATCATGACAAAAGCAAGAGAGTTCCAGAAAAACATCTATTTCTGCTTTATTGACTACGCCAAAGCCTTTGACTGTGTGGATCACGATAAACTGTGGAAAATTCTTCAAGAGATGGGAATGCCAGACCACCTGACCTGCCTCTTGAGAAACCTGTATGCAGGTCAGGAAGCAACAGTTAGAACTGAACATGGAACAACAGACTGGTTCCAAATAGGGAAAGGAGTATGTCAAGGCTGTAAATTGTCATCCTGCTTATTTAACTTATATGCAGAGTACATCATGAAAAACGCTGGGCTGGAAGAAGCATAAGCTGGAATCAAGCTTGCCGGGAGAGATATCAATAACCTTAGATACACAGATGACACCATCCTTATGGCAGAAAGTGAAGAAGAACTAAAGAGGGTTCAGGATGGGGAACACATGTATACCTGTGGTGGATTCATTTTGATATTTGGCAAAACTAATACAATTATGTAAAGTTTAAAAATAAAATAAAATTGAAGAACAAAAAAATAAATTAAATTAAATTAAATTAAATTTAAAAAAAAAAAACCCAAAAAAAATAAATAAAATAAAGAGCCTCTTGATGAAAGTGAAAGAGGAGAGTGAAAAAGTTGGCTTAAAGCTCAACATTCAGAAAACTAAGATCATGGCATCTGGTCTCTTCACTTCATGGCAAATAGATGGAGAAACAGTGGAAACAGTGGCAGACTTTATTTTGGGGGGGCTTTGAAAACACGGCTGATGGTGACTGCAGCCATGAAATTAAAAGACGTTTACTTCTTGGAAGGAAAGTTATGACCAACCTAGACAGTATATTAAAAAGCAGAGACATTACTTTGCCTACAAATGTCTGTCTAGTCAAGGCTATGGTTTTTCCAGTAGTCATGTATGGATGTGAGAGTCAGACTACAAAGAAAGCTGAGCACTAAAGAATTGATGCTTTTGAACTGTGGTGTTGAGAAGACTCTTGAGAGTCCCTTGGACTGCAAGGAGATCCAACCAGTCCATCCTAAAGGAGATCAGTCCTCGGTGTTCATGGAAGGACTGATGTTGAACTGAAACTCCAATATTTTGGCCACCTGATGCGAAAAAGTGACTCATTTGAAAAGACCCTGATGCTGGGAAAGATTGAAGGCAGGAGCAGAAGGGGATGACACAAGATGAGATGATTGGATGAGATCACCGACTCAATGGATATGAGTTTGAGTAATCTCTGAGAGTTGGTGATGGACAGGGAGGCCTTGCGTGCTGCAGTCCATGGAGTCACAAAGAGTTGGACATGACTGAGAAACTCAACTGGGCTGAACTGAACTCTTCAGAGGAGTATATCAAAATAGAGTGTCTCAACAGATCGGTTAACAATGACCAGAAAACAATCCAAATTTACTCAATATACACCCCCTCCTCCTACAAATTTTCCCCCCCTCAGGAAAATATAACATTTTTAAGAGAAAAACAAGCAATGAAAATGTCCCAGATATTAGAACCAACATTCTGAGATGTTTCCACTCAATCTTCTTTCCTCTCTCCTTCATTCAGAGTAGATGTGCATGAGTTTGGAAAGCCCTCCCAGCTTTATTCTCTCACAGGTGTTTCCTCTGCTAGAAACCTCATAAATTCAATCTTATTTTGGTGTCTGCTTCTCTGGGGACCCAGCAATACACCTGGTCTGAGAAATATAAACATCTGAACCAATGCCCTAGTAATGATTCCCAAAATTTGATGGTCTTGACAACTGTAGTTATAAACAGAATGTAGACTGCTAGGCCCCACCCAAGACATTTTGACATTGAATTTGTCTGTCCAATAAGTTTCCCAGTGATCTTGATCCTACTAGGGTCACACTTTGAGAATCACTAGACTGAGTTTCACTCTCCTTGGCCCCAGGGCAATGAGATGATCAGGGAGCTCACCAACCATATTTCCAAATGTGATTGTATGGTTTCCAAACTAGGTCTGGAAGAAATCTGATGTTTCAGAATCTGCTATAAAAGGAAAGATGAAGCTTAGGAGGGCGGGGTCTAGCTCTCTCCCCTGCATCAACCAAACCAGCTCTTAAAATCAGTTTTCTGTATCGATATTTCATTAAACAAAAGAGTAAAAGGATGAGAAATATATTTGAAAACAATGGCTCTAAGTAAACTCAGCGAAGCCTTTGCATTTAAAATGAGGAAAACACTGACATCTCCTTCCTCCTGGTCAAGCTCACTATCTGGACAAAACTCCCCAGTAGCTATTTTGAACAGCTTCCTCCTACAAAGCACAAGCTAGAATCAAGATTGCCAGGAGAAATAGCAATAACCTCAGATATGCAGATGACACCACCCTTATGGCAGAAAGTGAAGAAGAACTAAAGAGCCTCTTGAAGAAAGTGAAAGAGGAGAGTAAAACAGTTGGCTTAAATCTCAGCATTCAAAAAACTAAGATCATGGCATCCAGCCCCATCACTTCATGGCAAATAGATGGGGAAACAATGGAAACAGAGACTTTATTTTGGGGGGCTTCAAAATCACTTTATTTTGGGACTTCCCTGGTGGCTCAGATGGTAAAGCATCTGCCTGAAGTGCAGGAGACCCAGGTTCGATCCCTGGGTTGGGAAGATCCCCTGGAAAAGGAAATGGCAACCCACTCCAGTATCCTTGCCTGGAAAATTCCATGGACTGAGGAGCCTGGTAGGCTGCAGTCCCTGGGGTTGCAAAAGAGTCGGACACAACTGAGCGACTTCACTTCAAAATCACTGCTGATGGTGACTGCAGCCATGAAATTAAAAGAAGCTTGCTCCTTGGAAGAAAAGCTATGACCAACCTAGACAGCATATTAAAAAGCAGAGACATTACTTTGCCAACAAAGGTCCGTCTAGTCAAGGCTATGGTTTTTCCAGTGGTCATGTATGGATGTGAGAGTTGGACTATAAAGAAAGCTGAGCATCGAAGAATTGATGCTTTTGAACTGTGGTGTTGGAAAAGACTTTTGAGAGTCTCTTGGACTGCAAGGAGATCAAACCAGTCAATCTTAAAGGAGAGTCCTGAATATTCATTGGAAGGACTGATGCTGAAGCTGAAGCTCCAATAATTTGGGCACCTGATGGAAGAACTGACTCTTTGGAAAAGAACCTGATGCTGGGAAAGATTAAAGGCAGGAGGAGAAGAGGACAACAGAGGATGAGATGGTTGGATGGTATCATTGACTCAATGACTATGAGTTTGAGCAGACTCCAGGAGTTGTTGATGGACAGGGAGGCCTGGCATGCTGCAGTCCATGGGGTTGCAAAGAGTCAGACAAGACTGAGCAACAAACTGAACTGATGACCTCATTCCAACATTCGAATTGTAGGTCTGCAATAATACTCAGACCTCTAAAAGCCTTCTGATTTTCCTGATCCGCATGTTTTCTGCTCTCAATGGATTGGAAGTAGCTATCTCAAAAGCTTTTAATCATATCTGAGAAGCATTTTTCTCTGGTGAGGGCATACCCCTTTTTCTAACTTCTTTCTCTCTTCCCTTTTCAAAACCTGCCACTCTTATTTGACAGCTGCAAGACAGAAGACAAAATAGAGTTAATAACCAAAAGCTGCTAACATTCAATCTTCAAACTACTGCTCTACCAACAGATGAACACTTTTCATTAATTTCACTTTCTTAAAAACACATTCCTTTTCTGCCATTAGAGCTGAATTGCTCAAAAAGCTAGATGAACTTCATGATCCTTATTTTTTATCTTTTTGCAAATAAAAGGGCCCATCTCTTACTGTTCAGTACTAACACAAAATGCCCGATACAAGTAACAGTGAATTATAAAAGCTGATTATTCAGCAATACTGTCTAATTTTCACAACCAAAGACAAGCATTACACATGACATAACTATTCGGGTACACATGATTCAATCTGAAGAAACCTAAGAGATTTTTCTTTTTTTCAAAAACTTTATTTAAAAAGGAGTAGCTTCCTGGGTGCTATATCTTTTTTTTTAATCAATTAATTTTTTTAATTGAAAGATAATTGCTTTATAGAATTTTATTGATTTGAAAACAGATAAAGAGATTTTTTATTTTCTCTTCCGCTTTACCATTCTATATAGGCCCACTTAAAGAACTGATAGGATGTCTGAGATTAAAAGAAGGGGATAAATGGAGTTGAAGTATATGTTTGATATTGATTAGAAATTCTAACAAAGAATTTCGTGGAAAGAAGCAACTAGACAACTTCTCGTTTTGAACCAGCTAGTAACTCAAATGTCATCTATCCTCTCTTCTCTGTGATTCTTGGATAATTAAAAGCTATCTTCCAGGGGTTAGAATATGGAACTCATCCCCATTTTAAAAATATTGATGGTAAGAAGTTAACTAAGATAAGTTAAAAACAGAAATAAAAGGCAACAATAACAAAAACTGAGGGAGACTTAGTCCCCTTCTTTCAACAGTATAACAGTTTAAACATTTTTCACATCGGTGGCCATGAATTTGAACAAAACATGTGAGGCACACAATCCAAAGAATTATTCTCAAACTTCTGAAATTTCTCCCAACTCCTCCCCCCACCACAACTACCAACCACTCCCCTATCTTGTTGAAGTATAAGACATACTGAAAACAAAAATGCTTAATGAGATAAGGATGAATATAATGGGGGTTGGGCGATCTTGAATATTGATTCCAATGATTGGGTTTCAATTTCAGATTCAGCCACTTAATAAACCTTGGGCAAGACATGGACTCTGTGTTTCAGTTTCTATGTCTGTCCATAGAGTAGGACAACCTAATTCCCCAAGACTGTTGTGAGGATTCAGTGGCAAGGTGTCCACATGAGCAATTCTAGGAGTTATTTGTAATACTAGGTGCTCAATCAGTTCAGTTCAGTCACTCAGTCGTGTCCGACTCTTTGTGACCCCATGAATCTCAGCACGCTGGGCCTCCTGTCCATCACCATCTCCCAGAGTTCACTCAGACTCACGTCCATCAAGCTCAATAAGTGTCAGTTAATTGAAAGTAAAAACTGATTCAACTATAATCTGTGGGGAGATTGAATTAATAGGATCTCTTTCAAGGTGACATACTTGTTCAGAAACATAATTAGGAATAAAAGTTAAAGGGGTTTTAAATTATTCAGAAGTTCATCCTATAATTTTATTTTCTATATTACAGAACTAAGGATAAAGAAAGATTAATGAATGAATAAATAAACATAACACAATGTAAAGAGTGCTCATAGCCACAAATGTACAAAGAGTTGCTAGGGTGTATATAGAGGACAAGCTGCTGGGGGAGAGGGGAGGTTTACCTGTCTAGAGAAGGGTTTACTTGGCACAGAGACTCACAGAAGACTTGAGCCTTGGTTTTCAGTGTGAGTTCATCAGAAAGACGTGGTAAGAGGAGTGGGGGGGCGGGGGAGTGGCGGGGGTGGTGGTGGGGAGCAGTGAGTATACCACATAGAAATCATATGTTCACATAACATGATTTCAGAATTATATAATTTCATAAATTCACCATGAAAAACAAGAAGGAAGTCTCATATGTGGATAACACACGCCCATTTATAACATGCAATTTTAAGTGGAGAAAAGTAAGAAAAATTAGAATTATAAACCTCTCAGATCACACTCTCCAGGGAAAAAAGCACCAGGAATTCAATGGCCTGGTTCTAGTCAAGCCCTACCAGCCATTACCTGTGTGATCTGGAGTAAATCTCTTCAAATTCTGAGCCTCAGGGCTCTCATCTCTGAAAACCAAGGGTTGGCTTAACAGATCATGAAAGTTATCTATCATCTCTATAAACCCTAGGATATAATGAAAATTGAAGCTCCGTTTTTACATACCTATTAATAAAAGCAAATCAGGAAAACATTTAGCTCTTATTTAAAAAGAAAAAACACTATTTTGAAAACTCACTTTACAGTACAGAAAAATTATATATACATAAATTTTATGTGTGTGTGTCACAGCTTATTACTTAGGGGGAAAATAGACTGGATTAAGTCACACCTGGTTAAGGTGGAAGGGGTGGGTGAGAGAGGGGAGGAAAGGAATTTGAAATGTCTGCAGAGCTCATTAGTGCCCTGATACCAAATGATTCAAGGACATCTTTGGCTTTGATTCAAACAGTTGTTCTGTTCCGAGTAACATGAAGACAATCTAAAGATCCACAGCTGGACTCTGGAAAAACTTGTATGATTTTTCTGTAATAAAAGTAACAAATTTTCTGTGTAGGTTGCATGACACAGGATCATTTCAGAATGAATCCTGTCAAAGCCCTGGGCCCAGAGGACCTGCTTTTATGCAATTTTGGTAAAAGATATGATTTGTTTTTAAGTTGCTCTGGTATTAAGAAAGGCTGAGCAAGCAGTTTTGAGAGGTCACAGCTCAAGTTAAAATAAAGAAAGTGAACATTTGTGCTCACACATTGAGATGCATTTTTGTGAGTGTAATCTCCCTCAGTCCAGGGGTTTCTCAGCCAACTCTCCAAACAATGCATATCTCAAGATGAATCACTTATCCACATGACTTAAATTCTATCTCCTCTTGTTTCACAGAAGTCTGATGCCACAACGGATGCTGCTAATGACACCTTTGATTTAGAAATAAGGGGACATGCCAGGTCTTTCTCAGACATACCCTTTGTTCTTCATTAATCACAGCATCACTGAAATCCAAAGCCATCAGGGACCTCACACATCATCAATATTCTTAAGAAAGAGTTAATAGTTTAAACACTACAGTAATATAATGAGAATAAAATCATAAATTTCTTCCAGAAGTGTTAAGGTTTTTTTTCCCAGATGCCTTTTTTCCACTGCTACTCTTTAAAGATAATCCCCATTAAGTTTAAGCACAGATTAATTCAATAAATAATTTCCGCTACTTCCTCGTGATCTTCAAGGATTGTAGTAACACAAATGTATCTGTGATCCTTACAAGCCCTTCACCCCAAATCCTCATCTTCCCTTCACTGACCCCTACAAAACTCTTCAGAATCATCTGACCACTGATGGATGAATGGACCCCAAACCATCTGAGAGCCAGAGATCTCCAAATATTTCTAGGAATGAATTTACTTATTTTCAAATATAGACCATAAACCTTATGGATTTTTCCCTTGGGTTGACAAAAGAAATATTTTTGCTGCTGTCCAACCAATAAATTTTCTGTACCCCTGACACACACCTGAATTTTTAGAGGCAATCTTCTAAACTAAAATTTACACACACAGTGTAAATTTTCGGAAGCTTTCCTCCTGGAAAGCCAATTTCTCATACACCTTGTAACAAACACTGACCACATCCTAACCAAAGCTAAGTAGTGTGTAATGCTAAGCAGACCTGGGCCTGCAGGAAATAAGATGCCACATTCAGGACAGCTGTCAGCACTTGTCCAGCACTGGCCTTCCACTCATCTCTCCCCTGCAATTAGCCAGGAGGGAGGTTTGGAGGTAAGTGGACAACTTCTGATCCCCAAATAAGAAAGAATGTCACTTGATGGCTGTTTTGCAAATACCTTGCTGAGGTTGACCACCGTCTGACTATTTTATTTCTACCTGAGTGTTGCTTACTAACTCTTTTCTCCTAAGACAGTTGAAGACCATCTTACACATTCCTACATAATCCCAGAGCATTCTAGAGTACCACAAATTCACACTTTATTTTTAAGAAACAGGCCTGACAAAAGCTTTTCTGAAGACAGAAAAGCAGCTAGATGATGACTTCTGGGGCGGTTAGCAAAGGCTCAAATCCAGATTCAAGCCAGTGGATTTTATTCACTTATGCATTCATTCAATAAACATCTTTCTGATCATCTGATTTGCCCAAAGTACTGTGGCACGTGCAGCAGTTGATATCAGAATAGAAGAAACAGCTTCTCCCCTCAGTTAATAGCTGTGTGTCCATGTACAACTGGACACTCCTGTGTGCAGCAAGTTTAGAGTACAGATTTTTGGAATAGAAAAATACGTACATGCATTTAGAAAATGCAGAAATCATTAGGCATGGAGCTCAAAACTGTAATTTTCACTGGAATTCACATTTTCATACAATGTATTTTATACTCAGCAGAAGAAAAATGTAATAGATGATTTATAATTAAATATTGATCCTCTTTTAGACAAGGATCCTCAACACTTTTTTTAGTTTCTTTTAGTAAATATTAATGCATTGAGAGTACGATTATTTAAAGACATAGTTAACACTTCAAGATAGTTAAGACGTGGCATGCTTAACTATGGAAAGCACAACAAATGTAATTAATTTTTAAAGATCATTTAGAAAATCACTGTAAATCAAATTACTGACTAAAAGGGCACTGATGTGATGTTTTGGTCACTAGTCAGCTTTTATACAGGAGGAAACTGAGGTCCAGAAGGAAATGGGTCCGTGTATAAAAATGTATAGAGTTTGCCCAGAGGAGGCAGTTTATACTCCAAATTCATAGTTTGTTTGTTTTTTTACCCTTAAATTCAACATAATTCTAATTAGTCTGGTTATCTGATTCTTCAACCAACAGAAAGCACATTAGAAAGAAAAGAAGATCAAGTTACCAGAATCAGAGCAATAACTGCTGCCAAGTCAAAGAAGGAACAACAACGAAGAAAGACAAGGAAATGACGTCAGAACATCACAAAATAAAGACATCACACACATCACAAAATGTACAGCAGACTCGTGACATCAAATTAAGGACAATAACTACACGCACATTAAGAGCCCCTCACATTTATTACTTTATCACTTTCAGTCTCTTGTTTCATTCTCCCCGTCCTTCACTAAGTTCCAATCATTTTGCAAACTTGTCAAGGTCTTTCCCACCCAAGGGCTTCACTCATGCTGTTCTCTCTGCTTAGAAATCTTTTTGCCCCATTAGTCACATGGTTACATCTTTTTTCCTAAAGCCTGAATTTATACAAGAACTGTTACAGAAAATATTTGTTGAATAAATAGATGAAAAAATAAGTATCAATCTTCTTAACCCCGTGTTTTTCAGAAAAAAACTCTTTCGTATGTTCCATTTAAACAACAGTGAACTAAATACACTATGTCCACCAAAAATGTTTGCAATGAATCAGTCTTACAAATAAAAGCAGTAGCAACTCCAGGTAACTAGGAAAATTCTTATTTTATGACATGTAATATAATCACCACTGAGCCACTATAGTAAGCCCCCTACATACAAATGAGCTCTGCTCTGAGAGTGGGTTCAAGTCCAATTTGTTTATAAGTCTCAAAGTTAGCTGAGGTATCCAAATAACACAATCAGCTATATAGTACTGTACTATAACAGGTTTATAATACTTTACACAACAAATAATACATAAAGAACACACAAACAATTTTTTTAATTAACCTTACAATACAGTACCTTGAAAAGTACAGTAGTACAGTACAACAGCTGGCATACAGGGGCCGGAATCAAGTGAAGAGGCAAGAAGAGTTACTGACTGGAGGAGGAAGACGAGGTGGGAAATGATAGAGCTGAAGGCTCATCAACAACTGGAGATGGAGAGCAAGCTGCAATTTCACTCAAATATGATGTTGATGGCATGTACATTCGCATCTTTGAAAGTTTGCAATTGCAACTTGGATGTTTGTATGTAGAAGACTTACTGTATTCCAGTGGAGCCATTTCTCTAAAGACCTACACTTTCCTTACTATACAAGCCAGATTTGGTAACAGTGTAGTGATGAAGCTTTCATTTTTATGAGAGCAAGCTACATGTCATCAACTCTGGATATCATACATCACATTTCAGTTGGAGAATAACTACATACATTTCTGCCTATTAATTTTTCCAAATAATTCAACGAAAAACAATATTAACCTTATCATTTAGGTTGTGATTAAAAGTTTACTAAGATTAAAAGCGAAGTGAAAAACTTTTTAATGCCACTTTCTGTTCGGAATAGATCGCAGGTCAAAAGGATCAGATGGTCTGATTGTTTTTAATAATATAACTCTAAACTATCAATGAATTAATTCAAGGTTTACTTTTCAATGATCCTTTCACACTCAGATAATTGAGGTCTTACAAGAGATTCAAACGCACATTTGTATCTTCTCAGTGACCAGTTAGTCCAAGTTGCTCAGTTCAAAAGTGTAAGGAAGATTCTTCCCTGCCCCAGCTGTGCCAATTCAACCCAGAATGGGAAACATCAAGTTCTGACACCCTTACAGGCAACCAAGATTTTGTGATGGAAATGAAGCTGACAGTTCTGTCAGAGATGTGAGAATCCAAATCAGATCCAGCTCATTCCTGCAGAGATGAGCTGGCTCTAAGGAGCCAGAGATAATAAAAGCAAGTTTAGTGGGTAAAATGAACAAGTGTAAGTCAAAGACACATGGGAAGAGATATTGAGCCAAAGGCTGATTTTTCACACGTAACTGATCAGGCGAATGGTGACTTTGCCAAAGGTTCTTCAACCACTGGAGGAAAATGAGATATAGGTATCCCTTTAGGATTCTATTGACTTCCTGGTGGCTCAGATGGTAAAGCGTCTGCCTACAATGCAGGAGACCTGGGTCCAATCCCTGAGTCGGGAAGATCCTCTGGAGAAGGAAATGGCAACCGACTCCAGTATTCTTGCCTGGAAAATCCCATGGATGGAGGAGCCTAGTAGGTTAGTCCATGGGGTCACATAGAGTCAGACACGACTGAGCGACTTCACTTTCACTTTCACTTTAGGATTCTGCAGCTCCTTTCAGTGTAAACTTCCTGCCCTCTACATCTCATCTCCCTTACTTGGCATTTCAGGTAATGGAGTTACATGTGCCTGGTAGTATAAATGTTCCACGATGATTTTCAGGATCCAAAGTCCTATTCCTTCCACACATTAAACACTCGGTTTTTTAAAAGTCATCTTGGCCAATATGTATATCCCCTTCAATCTTTTAAACATCCTTCAAGATAGTTGCTATTATTTATGTTGTGCAGATAAGAACTAAGGATCATAGAGAAAAGTTAACTTACTCAAGATCACACAGCTAGTAAGTCACAGAGCCAGGATTTAAACCCACATCCTTCAGAATTACACTACTATCTTCCCTTCTACTGTTGCTGATAGAATTCCCTCACTGAGGAATTTAAGGGTTTTCTGCCAAAGGAAGACACTTTCATTTTAGAAAATGTAAATGAAAGAAAATCTCCATATATGTATATAAAACACTTTTGTAATCCTTTTCTTTTTAATATTTATTTATTTACTTGGCTGTGTCAGGTCTTTAGTTGCTATATGCAGGACCTTTAGTTGTGGAATTTAGGATCTAGTTCCCTGACCAGGCATGGAACCTGAGCCCCCTGCATTAGGAGCACAGAGTCTTAGCCACTGGACCACCAGGAAGTCCCAAGAGATTTTTAAGGTAGAGAGAATACTTTCTAAGAAACTTTACAGATTTCTAGTTTGGGGTTTTGCATTTGCTTTTGTCCCTGGTCTAGAGGTATTTGTGCATGTGTGTATGTGTGTATAAGACTGATAAGATAAATAAATATATTTACTGATAGATAAGTAGTCTTATTACCTGTATGCTTACTTTGTACTCAGATGACTAATTTAAAAATGAAGAAATGTGGTCCAACATCACAAAATAGTCATTTCATTAACTTTCCACTAAATTAAATGCTTGTTTGTCCATTATATCCGGAGAGATGTGAGCTTTCTGCCTAGTGAAAAAGAATAAATGCAGATTTTAAGGTCCTGCCTCACCACGTAGCCGCTCTCAGAGACTGCGTCATCATCATTTGCGATGTGGGAATCTCTAAAACATCTACTTCAGAAGGTTATATCCAGGCTCAAATGAAATCATTTGTGTGAAGACTTTTGGTAAATGACAAAGTCCAATAGGCCCTCATATGAGAAAGCGTCTTATCTAGTTCAAAACCTATCTTTTGAAACTACCCTAAGAGATTCCTCTTAGCAAAAGTCTCTGTACCTTCAAAAGGTTGTGTTGCTGCTGAATTTTATATTTAATACTTTCAATTTGGGGATATCTTTTCCCCAGGAGTTACCACAATTCTAATTTGAGCATGCATATAATTTGAAGAAGCCTGCTTGCAGTTGCGGTGGCTTCCGTGCTACTGCTCGAGGGTGAGAGGCTACCTTGTGATGCACAGTAAATCCGCTATGTAGGGACCTTCAGGTTGAGAACTGTCAAAGACGTGAGCATGCACTGTATGTCCAATCATGTAAGTCACTTCATGCGTCTGGAGTTTTCTGTAAAAGTTGGGTACCTAGGCTAACTTTGTTGGATTTAGGAATAAACTGGACTTATGAACTTGCTCTCAGAATGGAACTCACTCATATGTAGGAAGGCTTTACTGTATTAGAATGTTGGCCAAGAAGGAAGACAGTGCAAGAATAACTTTGAAAGCAAGACAGATAAACTGGATTCATGTTCCCTGAGTTGCTTCCTTCAAGGTTCTCATATTAAGATCAGTTGGACAAAAGGCAGAAGGACTAAGAGGAGGAAGTATGATATCCATATTTAAATGCTCAGAGTGAGAGAGGAAAACCCTATTCATGTTGCATTAATATTTTCAGTAACTGTTCAGATAATATCTAGGCCTGTAATGATTACAGTGTGGTTAGGAAATGAGCAGTAATGAACAGTGTTGAATCATTTCATCTTCTAAGAAAGAAATCAAGAACAAAGTCTAATGATTATCCCCAGCAAGTAAAATATTGCAGACCACAAAACGGTTTGCCATTCTAATCCATTTCAAGCATAAACAAACACATACTTGCATGTATACACACATACCCCTACACGGAAACCATTGTCAAAAGCTGAAAGAGTTAATTTAGGCCTTGGAGACAACTTGCTTTAAGCACTGGTTCAAAAGCTCTTAAATAGCAGAAAAATCAATACACTTTTATCAGACTTCAGTGTTTATAGAAGCAATACAAAACAGGATTTTGTTAAATGTATATATTACGCCAGATCAAACTGTAAGTTAAAACATCTGTGTCCAAGTTAATCTCAGATACAGCATGGAGATTATTTGAATTGTGTGTTTCCTTTTGTGACCTTTTAAGATGTGGCTTTTGGGGGGGACAGATGGGGAATAATTTTCTTAAGCTTTTAGTTGCCTGCAACCGTGCCAACAGTTGAATATAACAGCAATATTTTTTTAAGTTACCCAGATGAATAACAAAAAAAAGAAAGAAAACCCCTTTAGTAATTTCAAAATAGTGTTGTATAGGGAATCTTAAAAAATAAATTATAGACACATAAATATAGGTATGTGCATCTAAGATTGCTATAGGCTATCCATGACATAAAATTTTCAATTAAAACCATTTTTATGAGCAATAATCACATTCTGAAAGGCATACACAACTTACTTGTGGATTATACTACTTCCCTGATGAAACAAACCTTGAAACACAGGCAAGTACAATGTGCTAAGTTTAACATGCACCGATGTTTTTAACACAATAAAGTCTTATGGAAAATGTCTTGTAGAAAGTCCTTAGTTCTTGTTTGGAGGAGACAAGAAAACAGGAACTGAAGTTGATGGAAGCTTTCTTTTTTTAGATCTGTTTTTAAGGGATCAGACATCTGTAAATCAAATCCAGTTTGATTGAAACAATAAATTTGATTCAATTCTGAAATTTCATTTCAAACGTGTAAGAGAGAAATTCATGGGACCCCTCAAAGTAAATGACAAGCCTGGTCTCTGAAATATGTCAGGAACACATTAGCACCATGTAAAAATAACAACAGAGCTGAACCAAAGTCACAATGGCCAAATATCCTAAAAACAGGGCTCCAGGAAAGGAACTTCACGGATCTAATATTAGTTGTGTCTTCGCTAAGTAACAGAGACTTCTTATGATTAAATTCCCTGAACAGATAACTTATGGTATAGTAATGCTATTCCTTGTTTATTTGGACAAAAGATACAAACCGAAGATTAAGAAGACTGGATTGTAAATGCTCCAAGGGAAGCAGAGTCATTGAACAATCTAAAAATTGATTGAATATATATTATGCCCAGGCTCTTTTAGGTGCTAATAATACAGGGAACAAAATAAAATGCCTGACTTTATGGAGTTTACATTTATATGCTAGCAAAGAGAAAAGCCACACTCAGTATAAATATGTATAATGCCAGGTGATGATGAGTGCTATGAAAATAATGAAGCAAGAAAAGGGAACAGAGAATTAAGGAGTAACACCATATCAAATAAAGCCTTTCTGTTGAGGTGACATTTGAGCAGAGTCCTGAATAAAATAAGGGACTAAGCCCCATGGATATCTCCAGAAAGAGCATTCTAAACAGAAAGAACAGCAAACGCAAGACTCCTAAACATGAGCTTGCTTAGTTGGCTTGAAGAACATCAAGCAGGTCAATGGGGCTGGAGCAGATGCTGGACAGAGGCATGAAATAAGATGAGAGAAGTAACCTGGGGGAGTTCATGTTCAACCTTGGAAACTCTGCTGATTGCAGTGGGGGAGGATCTGAGCAGAGCAGGGGTGTGATGATCCTCGCAAAGACTAGGGCAAGTCACCTCAGCTTCCACCTAAAGCAAAGCCAGTACAGGACTCAAAGAGTGCCTCAAATATAACAGCTGTTCAATAAAGATCTGCTGAATGAAAGAAAAAATGAACCAATATAAGATATGAACCAATATAAGATATGATGGTGATAGCCTATGCCCCAATAAAAACTTTTCCACCATTAGACCTTTATTCCTTTAATCAAAACCACATTCCCTTCTTACATTGCAGCATCCACCTAAACTACATCACAATTTAGTCACTTTGAGTCATCAATGTGTTTTGTGAACTAATTCACTAACAGATTCCGCCCAATGTGACTATGAGCAGAGACTAGGTATTGAAAGTGTCTGGATAAAAAAAGATCTGAGGGACAAGAACTGTGTATTAGAATTTTAAGAGTGGATGACTAAAATAAAGATTTGGGAGAATACTGCTAAAAGGGGATGTGGGAAGATGATAACAATGAACTATGACTGTTCTTCAACTGCTCCCAAAGCAGCCCTGAAAATATTCCCTGCTTACATCTACAACATATATCCAGTGTTCATCCTACTTCTGCAGAATCCAGTTTTTTCTAGTTGAAGGGCTTGGTCATCCATTCTGGGTCACCATTCTTCCTAGGGAACAGGAAATTAGGCATGGCTTAACTTCTAAGAGAACACAGTCAGCAAGTGCTTTTTATCTAGACCAGAATAAAATTGGGCCTTTTGGAAGTTGGAAAATTATCTTCCTTGTCAGTACATGAAAAGTCTTGTCTGAATTAATAAATATGTCTCTTGGAGTGTCTGGTTCACTAGCAGAAAGAAAAATTAACCTTTAGGGATATCTGAGTCAATCCATCCTTGGGTACAGAAAGTTAGCCCCAGTCCCTCCTATAGGAGGCCATCCTATAGGAGCCCAGGGCTTAGTAATATTAAGCCTTTTCCACATCATGCAATTATCTTCATTCTCAAGATGCCAATTGGTAGTCTAAGGAAAAGGACATAGCTCTAACAAGAAAAGATACTGAGATTTTGATTCATAACTTAAGATGAGTAAATGAAATAAATTGAAATGAATTCTCATATAAAACAATTTCAAGTATGATCCCTTCTCCTACCATACATATTTTTAAAGTGGCATATATATATATAAATACTGTATATACACTTACACTACTTAACCACTCACCCTACTTATGTAATAATTGATTCCTTGGCTTGTTTCATAAAGGAGTGACCATGCAGTGGACATTTGTTATTGCTTTTAAGTGTCATTCATAGCAAAGAATAGGATCTAGGTCTCATAGGCAAATATTCTGATTCATTACATAGATTAGCCTTGGGTTCAATGAGTTTCTTTGTAAAAATCTGTGATGTAGATTGACTGCCATTGCCAGAGTGGAAATGTGGTACACCCTATTATCTGTATCAGTTCTCTAGCTCAGCGGCCAACAAACTGCAGTCCTTACATCAAATCCAGCTAACTGCCTGCTTTTGTTAAGAAAGTTTTATTGGAATCCATCATATCCATTCATTTTTACTGTCTATAGATGCTATGTTCCACTACAGCAAAGTTAATTTGCAACAGAATAACTGAAATAGAGACCGTACTGCCTGCAAAGCCTAAAATATTTATAATCTGGCTGACTCTTTACAGAAAAAATTTGCTGACCATATCCCCCTTCCAATCTAATTTGCAGAGAAAAACGTGTATGTGTCAAACTACCTCTTCTTTTACTTTTCTGTTGGCTCAAATAGGTTTTGAATTGTCATAATACGAGTTTCCAAACCAATGAGTCCACATTAAATTATTAATGGTTTGGGAACACACCACAGTTTTGTTTTGTTTTGCATTTTGCTTTATTTACCCTTAGTTGCAAGGTGTCTTCAAGGTATTATAGGTATGAGAAACAGTAGGTAACTACAGCTTAATGGAAAGAGTCCTGATCTGAGGAATAATTGAGAAAAGCCTATTAAGTGTAGCCAGATTTCTACTGTGAATTTTTGAGTACTGATACCACCAAGTTTATCTCTTTAGCATCATAGAAAGACTACTTTTTATTTGATCTAATTACCTGCCAGCAGCTGTCCACAACTCTGTTTTTCATGTTCTAAAATAATTTTCAATTTTTTAGTTGTCAAAATTGATATCATGATTCCACTTAGGATATAAAAAAGCACAAGAGGTCCTTACCCTCATAAGGAGAAAAAGCCAAAAAAGTTTACAATGATTTTTTTTTTGAGCACATTTTAGAGCTGAAGTATCAAGGCAACCAGAACCAATTTCCAAAGAATTGAAAAGCCCTTCTGAGGAGAAATGAGTCAAAGACACTATTTTTCCTTTGGCAAAGCAGAGGAAGATGAGGCGAGTGACAGCAGTTAGGAAGAAAACAGCTAAAATTTTAACAAATCTTTATGTGAGCACAGGATGGAAGCCACAGATAAGGACAAGAGCTCCTTCAGTGCCATGTGGATAATGCAAGTGGAGGCAAGCATTAAATCCCACCCACTTTCCTGGACCCTTCTCTCATAGAAAGTATTGGGTTGGCCAAAAATTTCTTTGGGGCTTTTCTGTAACATTAGAAAACTCGAAAGAAAGTTTTGGTCAACCCAATAAAAGCCTTAACCCATCAAGAGAAGGGGAGGAAATGCTTGGGTTATCTATCAGAACCAAGGAAAAAACACACTTTCAATACAATCCACTCTAACCTTAAATTCATCGTGTCCAAGCCAGACCTCATGTACTTTCTCTCAAATCTCTACTATGTTCCCTAACAACAAATGATGCTACTACCCACTCAATTAGCACACCACAGACTTTGGGATTCATTGGGACTCTCTCGGCCTTCATTCTTTACAGTTAAATTGGTTCTTCTTCCTAAGTCTCTCTCAGACCTAAAAAGGACAGCCTGTTAATTCCCACTGTTATGATTCTGCTTCCCAGGTGGCATAATTGGTAAAGAATCTGCCTGCCAATACAGGAGATGCAAGAGACACAGATTTCAGGATCCTTTTCAAGACTGTTAAAATAGCTCCTTGGGACTTCCCTGGCAGTCCAATGGTTATGACTCTGCACTTCTAATGCAGGGGGCACAGGTTTGATCCCTGGTCAAGGAACTAAGATCCTATATGCCATGTGGCCAACAAATAAGAAATTAAAAAATAATAAAAGTTAAGATTAAAAATAGCTTAACTAATACTGGTGTCTTCAGCTGATGTCCTCACATTCTGCTCACACAACATTGCTTAATTTCTGCCCCTTCTTGAAATCTTTTTAGCCTTCTGTGTCCTACAAGATGAAGTTCAAGGTCCTCAGCAGGGCAGAAAACATCCACCTACTTTACCAAATACATTTTCCTCAGGGCCCATCCTAAGCACCCTGCGTAACCACACAGAATGAATTACCATCACACTGACATCCTGCAGCCTTTAAACCTCAGTGCCTTATATGGGTCAGTCGCTCATCCTGGAATGTTTTTTCCTGCTTTTCCAACCTGATAACCTTACAGTCACCTTTTAAGTTTAAGCACCTACTCCTCTTTGAACTCTTCCCTGAACCCCTCCCCCCAACTATAGTGTGGTAACCGTTATCTCCTCAGCTAAGCTATGATGTTCACAGAGCAGAACCTTTCATGCCATCGTGTCTTATTTCTGTCAGTAACTTTAGCTCCTTGCACAATTACTGGCATATAGTAGATGTTCACTGTTCACTACTAAATCTAAGTTGACTAAATGGTAAGCCTAAAGTGAAGACAGACACACAACAACTCTTTCCACATCTCACTTTCAATAAATAACTGTTAATGATTAGTACTATCAATGAGAGGCAATTCAGTTTTCTAATAGCAGATGAAATATATTCTTCTGTTTCTACTCAGATGTTCTGAAGAAGATTTTAGGAAAAGGGAACTGAACTTTCTCTTTGCATTTAGAGAAGAGAGTACCCTCATAAAGGCTTTTATAGATGGTTTTTGCCACTCCAGCCTTTGGCAAAATAAATGTGCTTCATCATGGTGTCATGGCATTACTAGAATTCTGTAGCAAGCTACACTTACTTAGGCAAAAAGGCTTGTATCTAGGTCTTACCCATTTGAGAGTAATTTCTGCAGAAAATGTGTTCAATGATAGCATTCCTCACTGAGTCCAAATAGCGGCAATGCTTTAAAGAAAGGACAATGTGGTGATAATCACCATTTAATTTCAAGTGTTGCATGTTTGTTTCAACAAATTTCAAAACATTTCCCAAGGGATTTTAAAGAAAGTCACCAAGTATGTTTAACAAAACAACATATGGAATGCTAATTTTGTTGTGATGCTATACTCTAATACAGCAAGAAACAGATTTTTCGTAAAATCAGCAGATTTGCAAACACTAATTAAGAAACATTGAAAACTATCAAGGTCAATTTAAAACTCCATTTGAAAACAAATATTCCTCATCTTGTGAGTTCTAGTAATTTCCCACTAGGGATTTCACTGCACATCAACAAACTTCCACTGTGCAAGCTCTTCAATGAAGGTAAATAAATATAAGGTTTACTTCAAATTGTCAATACAAAGTGAGCTTTGGAGAGCTGGGTGGAAATAACTAATTTGTCTCTCTCAGTATAATCTCTAATCAGGAATCTAAGATCCTTGGGGTATAGGATTTCCACTTAACTTCAGATATATCACTCCTAAGAGACTTTCCAGGAGTTCTGTGCCTGCCAGAAGGGAGGATGCTCTGATACTGTTAACTCTTTGTGAGAATGATTCTCTGCCTCCTGTGAAAAGACCAAGAAAACCTAAGAAACCAGTTTTACAACTTATACTTAGATGCTGCCCTTTGCCATGTGGCCATTCTTTTTCCTGTCTCTCTGTTCAGTGGCCATGTCATTGTTTGTAAGGTCCTCCACCCAAAAAGTGGGGGAAATGTATACATAAATACACACAGCATGTGTGTGTGTGTGTGTGTGTGTGTGTATGTGTGTGCGTGTACCCTTTCCAAATGCTCACATTTTAGCCAGTGGGTATTGACTAAGTGTTCACATGGTCAGTCTAGCTATACCTACCACTCATGTCTTGCCACTGTTGACTCCATATACAAGGGATGGGCAGATATATTATATTCACACACTATAAGAACAGATCCACCAGTAACATCAACATGTTTTTAACAGTGTAATTTATACCAAACTGCCCTTTCACCTAAGAACCCTAGACCAACAACAGTAGAAAAGGTGATGTGAATCTAAGTAGCAAATATAATATGACATGTGTTCCCCATCCTGAACCCTCTTCCCTCCTCCCTCCCCATTCCATTCTTCTGGGTCGTCCCAGTGCACCAATGTGGCAGATTCATTTTGATATTTGGCAAATCTAATACAGTTATGTAAAGTTTAAAAATAAAATAAAATTAAAAAAATATATATAATATGACATGTCCAAGGCCTAAAATGTTTTGTATTAAACAATTTGACAGATTATTGTTCTGTCTCTTTCATACCTTATCTTGTTCCAGAAAGGAATTAAAGGAGTTTTGTGTGAAATAAATGTGAGACTGGCTGAAGTTTGGAAAGCTGCTATATTGAATTTGTTCTTTTACCACCATCATATTCTTTTTAAAGAAATTTGATGTAAAATGTCATATATTTGAATGAGTCAGTCCTCTGTCCCCCAGATCCCTCAACACTGCACCACTCAAATGAAGATTAAAGAGTCTTAAGGTAAAGATGTAACAGTATGAGAGGCAAAGGCAAAAATACGTCAGAATAAACGTTATGGAGACTTGTCAAATATAAACTGGTTTTCTTGAGGAACACTATCTCACACACAAATGCACCTTCTCTCCTTCCTTTTTTTCATTTCACTTCACTGTGCTTAGTTGCTCAGTCCTGTCCGACTCTTTTTGACCCCAAGGACTGAAGTCCGCCAAGCTCCTCTGTCTATGGAGATTTTCCAGGCAAGAATACTGGAGTGGGTTGCCATGTCCTCCTCCAGGCTATGGGGTGGGAAGGACCATCTTAACCAATGGTTTATTGGTTTAATAATGGTAAATTGGTTTAAACCAATTTAATTTATTCTTGTGCGATTTAATTATTCTTACATCTAGGGCTTTTGACTGTAGATACAGAAAGCACAGCAACTAAGACACAGACATTGGAAGTTTTAAAACACTATTTATTGCTAAGTCTGAAACACTCAAACACCACAGCCTAGTGATTGCCAAATCTAAATTAGAGTTTGTGGGGTTTTTTAAAGTTTCTCTTCAGGGGAACATTTCAGCTCTGTGGAGAGGTGTGTGATACATAAGAAGATGGAGTATCTGGCTGGAGACCAATTTGCCTATGAGCCCAAACCAACTGGACTCATATGGATAGCTTTTATAAAATCATAAACGGTAAAGCTGAAAAAAACTCTAGGCGCGGACTGCTTTATGGCATCAATAATTAAACCGGACTCACTGCACTCATGGGGTTATTGCAAATTCTGACTAAACCTAAAGAATTTTCCAATAATCTAATTATTCCCTTATTTATTCATGTTTATCCACAGTGATCTTTTGTTTCTCTGCTTTTAATTGAATGTTTAAAACTTTACAGCTCTTCAGAAACTTTGTTTAAAGGCTCATAGACAACTTACACGGACTTCTTTCATGAGAAAGGAAAGAAACATTAGTGTGACAGATATCAAAGTCCCAGAGACAGAACAGGAACAGCAAAGTGGAAGGCAAGAGTTAATGCATTTTTTTTCACTCTGGTAAAATAGATAGAACATGAGATTTACCATTTTAGCCACTTCTAAGTATACAGTTGCATTAAATAGATGCACAATGTTGTATAAACATCACCACTATATATTTCTAAAAGTTTTTTTCTAATACCCTAAACAGAAACTTTATATCCATTAAACACTATTCCCCACCTCTCCTTCCCCTCCTAACCTCTATTCTACTTTCTGTCTCTGAATTTGCCTATCCTAGGTACCTCATAAGTGGAATGATACAATATTTGCCCTTTGGTGTCTGACATTTCATTGAGCATAGTGTTTCCAAAGTTTATTCATGCTGTAGTGTGTATTACAATTTCATTCCCTTTTATGGCTGAATAATAGTCTATCATATACAACCTTTTGTTCATACCTTCATCTGTTCACGGACCCTTGGGTTGTTTCCACTTTGTGGTTATTGTGAATAATGCTGCTATCCTCATTGGTGTGCAAATATCTGTCTGAGTGTTTTCAGTTCCTTGGAATATATAATTAGGAGACGGATTATTGGAGCAGATGATAATTCTATGTTTGGCTTTTTGAAAAAATTGCTATGTTTTCTTCAGTAGCTGTACCATTTTATATTCCACCACTTAGCATGAGAGTTCCAATTTCTCCACATGTTCACCAAGTTGTTATTTTCTATTTTATTTGTTTATTTCTTTGTTAATAATAGCCATCCTGATGGATATGAAGTGGCATTTCATAGTGGGTTTGATTTCAGTTCAGTTCAGTTCAGTTGCTCAGTCATGTCAGACTCTTTGCAACCCCATGAACCGCAGCACACTAGGCCTCCCTGTCCATCACCAACTCCCAGAGTTTACTCAAACTTATGTCTTTTGAGACGGTGATGCCATCCAACCATCTCATCCTCTGTCGTCCCCTTCTCCTCCTGCCCTCAATCTTTCCCAGCACCAGGGTATTTTCAAATGAGTCAGTTCTTCACATCAGGTGACCAAAGTATTGGAGTTTCAGCTTCAACATCAGTCCTTCTAATGAGTATTCAGGACTGATTTCCTTTAGGATGGACTGGTTGGATCTCCTTGCAGTCCAAGGGCCTCTCAAGAGTCTTCTCCAACACCACAGTTAAAAAGCATCAATTCTTCAGTGCTCAGCTTTCTTTATAGTCCAACTCTCACATCCATACATGACTACTGGAAAAACCATAGCCTTGACTAGACAGACCTTTGTTGACAAAGTAATGTCTCTGCTTTTTAATATGCTATCTAGGTTGGTCATAACTCTTTCCAAGGAGTAAGTGTCTTTTAATTTCATGGCTGCAATCACCATCCGCAGTGATTTTGGAGCCCCCCAAAATAAAGTCAGCCACTGTTTCCACTGTTTCCCCATCTATTTGCCATGAATTGATGGGACCGGATGCCATGATCTTCGTTTTCTGAATGTTGAGCTTTAAGCCAACTTTTTCACTCTCCTCTTTCACTTTCATCAAGAGGATCTTTAGTTCCTCTTCACTTTCTGCCATAAGGGTGGTGTCATCTGCATATCTGAGGTTATTGATATTTCTCCCAGCAATCTTGATTCCAGCTTGTGCTTCATCCAGCCCAGAGTTTCTCATGACGTACTCTGCATATAAGTTAAATAAGCAGGGTGACAATATACAGGTTTGATTTACTTTTCTCTAATGCATAATAATGTGGAGTATTTTTTCATCTGTTTTTTGATCATTTGTATTATCTTCTCAGAGAAATGTGTATTCAAGTCCTTTGTCCATTTTCTTAATTGAGTTGTTTTTCTGTGGTTGAATTGTAGGAGTTCTTTATGTATTTGGGATATTAATCCTTTATCAGATATATGATTTTCAAATATATTCTCCAATTCTACAGGTTGTCTGTCACTTGATAGTACTTTTTGATGTATAAGTTTTTCATTTCAATGAAATCCATTTTATCTATTTTTTCTTCTGTTGCCTATGCCGTTGGTATCATAACCAAGGTATTGCTGTCAAATTCAAAGTCATGAAGGTTTCCCCCTATGTTTTCTTCTAAGAGTTTTATATTCTGTCATAACACATTAATTTTTGATCCATTTTAAGTTAATTTTATAAGGCATTAGGTAAGGGCCCAACTTAATGCTTTTGCATGTGAATACCCAGAACTTCTGTTGAAAAGATTGTCCTTTCTCTGTTGAATGGTCTTGGCACACTTGTCACCTGATCACATATGTGAGCGTTTATTTCTTGGCTCTCTATTCTATTCCATTGGTGCCAGTACCACACTGTTTTGATTACTATAGTTTGGTAGTGAATTTTGAGATTGGGAAGTGTGAATTCTCCAAATTTGTTCTTTTTAAGATTATTTTGGCTATTCAAAGTCACTTTAGGATGGGTTTTCTATTTCTGGAAAAAAAAAATTGCCAATAGGATTTTGATAGGGATTACATTGAATCTGTAGATCACTTTGGGTAGTACTGTCATCTTAACAATATTGTCTTCCTGTCAATGAACACAGTATGTCTTTCCACTTATTTATGTTTTCTTTACTTTCTTTCAAAGCATTCTTTATTTAATTTGTCTTTTGCTGCTGCTGCTGCTAAGTCGCTTCAGTCATGTCTGACTCTGTGTGACCCCATAGACGGCAGCCCACCAGGCTCCCCCATCCCTGGGATTGTCCAGGCAAGAACACTGAAGTGGGTAGCCATTTCCTTCTCCAATGCAGGAAAGTGAAAAGTGAAAGTGAAGTCGCCCAGTCGTGTCCGACTCTTAGTAACCCCATGGACTGCAGCCTACCAGGCTCCTCGGTCCATGGGATTTTCCAGGCAAGAGTACTGGAGTGGGGTGCCATTGCCTTCTCTGTAATTTGTTTTTTACAAACACTTAATTAACATTTACTCTAAGCCAGGAAACACTCTAAGTGCTTTACAAACATTCATTTATTTAATCCTCATAACAACCTGATGTACCATTTTAATTCCACTTTATGGATAAAGAAACTGAAGTACAAAGAGGCCAAATAACTTGCCCAAGCTCTCAGAGCCAGTAAGTGGTAGAACTCGGACTTAAACCTGGCAGTCTGGCTCCAGGGTTCATGCTCCTAACTATGACAATCTATGTCTTTTCTAGCACTCATTCATTCAACAAGCACTTACACAACACCTTCCAAGTGATTTATTAAGAAAGTGCTCTCAGGAGAAATCCACTAAGGGAGTAAGAAAAGCAGGACAGGGAAGGGGAAGAAGTCAAACACAGGTTTGATTTCAAATGAGGCCCCTGCCTCAGCCCAATCTTGTGAGTGCTGTGGAGCACCCAAGGCAGGGGAGCTGGGCTGTCATATTGTTCCATCAGTCACTTAGCTGCAGGTCACTCTGCTGAGGATGTAAACTTCAGACAATTTCAGCTCTCCACATGTCTGAGTGAAATGGCCCTAGTAGTTCAAGTTTGGTCCTCCGAAGAAAGTTACAAGTTCATGTTGGTAGGATCAAAGTGTACAGGAGGATGGATACACAGAATAGTAAAGTGAATTCCAAGGGAATCTGGGTAGGGTACCAACAAAACCTTGGCCTTCAAAGAGTTTATATGTTGGTAGCAAAGCCAAGACATGCACCCTTTATATAGAATTGGCAGTGGTAAGTACTATAAGAGGGAAAATAAATAGCTAAGAAATTGGAGAGAACAGACTGTAAAACAACTGTTCCATGGGCATGCCCTGACTAAGGCAATCATAAAAGATCACTGAAGAGGTTGCATTTGACCTGGGAATCTGAGAAGAGAATTACAAGAATTACAAGACTTGGGAAAATCCTACAAGATCAATCACAATACATGTAAAGCCACACAGAGCTATGAAGGTACAGAGCACTTTAACAATCAGATAGTGCTCAGATATCATGTACTTTCAAATATAATCCATTCTCAAAACAATGTTAGAAATGCAAAATCTCCAGTCCTACCCCAGAAATATTTTATCAGAAAGCGATGAAGTCCATCGGTCTTTTTATTTAATGATCTTTTTCATGTGGACCATTTTTTAAAAATTTTTTATTGAATTTGTTACAATATTGCTTCTGTTTTATGCTTTGTTTTTTGGCCATGAAGTATGTGGGATATTAGGACTAGGCCAGCTCCAGGGGCTCATGAATATCCATTCTACTTCAGAAAATGATACGCTAATATCTTACGCCAAAGGGAGGAGCATAGGCAGCACCACCAAAGTTTGAAGTCATCTATCAAATATCATTTAGGAGACCAGGTCATTCCTACAGACATGAGGAAGTGATTCATTTGAAGTGACCATAATTATGTAATATATAAAAATATATGCTTTATGAAAGAAGAGCACAGTCTAGTGGGATAGGACATACAGAAAGAAGTCATGGAAATATGATTTGGGGCGGGGGGGTGGTCAAGATGAGGAACCATTAGGCCTGAGAGTGAAATGAACAAACACTAAGCTTTTAGTTAAGTGTATCTGGAAGGCAGGCAAAATGAATTAAAGAAATCCTGGAAGAAGGAAAATCCCTGAGGAAGCTCAGAAGCAGAACTATGGGAAGGTGGGAAAGTATGTGAGAAACTGAAAAACATTTGGCAAAGGAAAGGACACAGTTTTCTGCAGACTGCAGTTATCAATAAATGTGATACATCTCTTCTATAAAAGTCTGATTTTTTTAATCTGAAATAGAAAATTCAATTTTACCCTTAAAACAATGGTCATTAAAATCATCCACACAGCAAAACACAGTAATAGAGAGGTTGTAACCCTACAAATGCTGATTAACTCTCATATTTATCATAGAACAGTTCTGAAACATGGACAAGCTAAATGATTCCAGGTGTCTTTAAGAAAAATACATGTAATCACACTTCTAGCTCAAACCTACAAATACACTCATTCCCTCACAAAGTTGGCATGTTATAAATGAATGAAAATGCTACTTGATATGCCACCAGACTCTTCAGATCTGCTGTTAGAGTAAGTTTAGAGAAATCATTCACCCTCAGAGTTAGCCATGGGCTTCCTTTGTAGCTCAGCTGGTAAAGAATCTGCTTGCAATGTGGCAGACCCTGGTTCTTGACCCTGGTTCAATTCCTGCATCAGGAAGATCCCCTGCAGAAGGATAGGCTACCCATTCCAAAATTCTTGGATTTCCCTGGTAGCTCAGATGGTAAAGAATCTGCCTGCAGTGCAGAAGACCTGGGTTCAATCCCTGGGTTGGAAAGATCTCCTAGAGGAGAACATGGCAACCCACTCTGGTATTCTTGCCTGGAGAATCTCCATGAACAGAAGAGCCTTGCAGGCTACAGTCCATGGGGTCACAAAGAGCCAGACAGGACTAAGCACAGCATAGCATAGACATGGTTTTCTTGTTGGTTCATCATAAAAAAGTTAACAACTACACAGTTTTAGCCTTTAATAATAACAGTGAGTATTTACTGAGTACTTACTATGTGCCAGGCTCTATGCTCTTTACATGCCTTACCTAATTTATTGCTGAAGCACAGAAAATTGAATGCATTGCCCAAGGTTACACAGCTTTCGGGCTTCCCAGGTGGTGCAGTGGTAAAGAATCCTCCTGCCAATAAAAGAAGATGCAGGAGATGCAGTTTTGATCCCTGGGTCAGGAAGATCCCCTGGAGGAGGAAATGGCAACCCACTCTAGTATTCTTACCTGGGAAATCTCATAGACAGAGGAACCTGGCAGGCTATAGTTCATGGGGTTACAAAGGGTCAGACACAACTGAGTGACCGAACACACACACACACACACACACACACAGCTCTTACATAGAAGAGTCAGGATTGAAACCCACATCTGCTTGACTCCAGAGCCAGAGTTCAAAACATTATGTCCTTTATACATGATCTCTTTTACTTTAATCTTTCTAAAAGACCCTTTACGATAGTCATTATTATCACCATTTTACAGGTAAGGAAGATGAGATCCAAAGAAGTCAAGTGTCAAGTTCAACAAGAGTCCACCAGGAAGGTCTAGCCAGAGTTATCTACTCCAAGCACCTTTCTGGGATGGGAATTACTCTGATTGGAGGCATATTCAGTATTTTTAAAACATATCAACATTTTCTGAGAAAGAAAGTAGAACATTTGAGACAGCATAGCTGAGAGCCCTGAAGATGGGTGTGCACACACTCAGATAACATGGCAACTGAATAAAGGTATTGGTGGTGGGGGAGGAATCTACACTTTAGCACTCCACCACCATGAATGATGTATAGCAGTCTGTGTAAATATAAATAGCTATATGTCTACACATACAAAGGTAAATATATAGATACCTACCTATTTTCAGAAAACAATGAGAAGTCACACGGACAAGCTGTGATTTCTGAAAATCCATTGAGGGATTATCATTTATTATCATAAAACAATTATCTTGATAAAGAAAACTTTAAGCATATACAATGGCATTCACCAAGGGCTGTAACATTTGACTTTGACTTTTCTGGTCTTTTTCTCTAAAAGAAAACACCAATCTAGAGAACAATCATATAAATTTTTCTAACTAAATAAAAATCTTTTGTGTTATCTGAATGTTATTTTCTAAGAGAATCATTGCTCTTAATGAATTCCTAGTTATTCCCTAACTCGAGGCCATACCGACAAATTCGTATTTCCCTTTCTTTCTTTAAGGCACTAATACTCATTTCTGAAGAGAGCATAATATGACCAAAGTAAACTCAGAACACCACAACGTATTCTTTAAAGTCTGGAATGCAAGTCCAAAGGTATTACCCATCCAATTATTTCCATAAACTATGTTGCCATTCTGAACATTGTTTGTCAATATTATTTTGAACAAAATGCATTCTGGAAGTAAATTATCTCTGCTTGCCAACACAAAGATCATTCATCCTTACTCCCAGAAAAGCCAGAACCATCTCAAACCCTGAATATGTACGAAATGACAGACATGAGCTCAGGCAGGTACCAAGTCTGTAATCACAGCCACAGCTTCATATAAACAGAAATCAGTCTTTCCCAAGTCCTGTGATTAGGTCAGGAAATCTCAAATCCCTGAACTAATTGATTAATATGACAATGTGGTGGTGGGGGATGGGAATGGTTCAGCATAATAAAGGTTGTACTTAAGCATAATTTGCCCTTTTCCTTCCCTGCCTATGGGAAAAGCATAATGGAAGACGTTACCCAGATAGTAGCCTCTGTGTTTGGGCAAAATTCTAGGTTATCATTTATGAATCCTGCTTGGACTTTGATCTCAGTTATGCTGACAAAGAAAATGAGTGGAGCAAGCCAGACAAACCCTTCAATGCCTGGTAATTGTACCAGATGAACACAGGGTTGAACTGTTCCATCTGCCCTGGCAGGCCAGTGCCAGGCCCCACCATGTGATCAATCTAATATAAGCCCAGGTGTGGGGACCAGGCTCCAGGCTAGCCTAGCGCAGCCCTAGCTGTGAACCGATGTAAGCATCAGGGAACTTATGAGAAAGCATACAACCTGAATGTCAGTCAGGAAATGGTTACAAATTAGAAAAAGAAAGAGGAATTCAGGACAGAGGGGCCTCATATGCCACAGTAATAAAAGTAACTTCCTCTCTTCCCTCATTTCAGAACCACACAGTAGAATTCTCTCCATATGAAATTCCTTACAAGTCACATGCTCCACTAAACCACTGCCTGTCCCCTTGAATGGACTCACAGGATAGTCACACAGAAACAGATGTTACTGCTTTGCTCTCATGCTGTGAAGGGAAAGTAGCTGAGACATGGGGAAAAGCCAATCTATGACCCCTCTCCAGAACAATTCTCAAGCACCTCAAAGATGCCTTTGTCCTCTAGATAATCTGCACTCTAAAAGTTTGATAAAGCTCTCCAAGAGCCTGAAGCTCAAGTTTAATGATTCCAATAAAGTATTTATCTGAGCTGAAAGTGGCCTCTCACAGCTGGCAGACCAGGAGGTGACGCTGACCTACTAAATAGCAGTCTTTCTGTCATTCTCAGACCGGCTAACCTAGCACCACCACAGTGCAGCATCTTCCTGGGCTGGCTCATAATTATTCTCTCTCTTATGTGTGTTCTCAAGATTATCTGTATGTGCCTATATTATGGCATTCATCCTGTTCTATTGTAATCACCCATATTTATCCTTGTGCTTCCAAGTAGACGATTACCTCTTTTATTTTATATATATATATATATTTTTTTTTTTTTTTTGCCATGCCACATGGCATATGGGATGGGATCTTAGCTCCTGGACCAGGTATCAAACCCACACCTGCTGCAGTGGAAGCATGGAATTTTCACCACTATTTTGCCAGGGAAATCCCCAGACTGTTATTTCTTGTGGATAGAAAGTATGTCTTCTACTGCCTCAAATCCACAGAACCTAGCACATACAGTATCCCATTCATGAATGTTCAGTGAATGAATGAACATACATCAGTCTGAATTGTCAGTATTTATTATGACCTGGCACAACATACATTTATTTCTCTTTCTGTCTGTTTTAGATTGTATCCTTCCTTGTGATTTAACTAAACCATTTTTTGTATTTACAAACCTTGTGAGAGAGAGCTTAAATATGTTTTAAAGTTATATGTGAGTATTGGTTACATATGTTTATAGAGATGATAGGATTCCTGGTAGCATTCAGCCTGGAAGTCAATTCTTTCCCTCCCAAGAGAAGGGATATTTAGAGAAAAAATAAATAGGAAATTCAGCAGAAACTGTGGGGAATGGGAGAGCAAGAAAGTTGTAACCTATAAAAACAAAAGTGGCCCAAGCAGATAATCAGGAGGGGTCCCAGGAGTGCATATCAACCAGAGAGCATGCCCACTTGAAGGCAGAGGACCCGAGACAGCAGAGTGGGGGCCTTCAGGGAACTAGTCACTGCAAAGACAAGGACACTGCAGCCTGAAAGAATAGAGCAGGCTGCCATGGAAGGAAAAAAGTGCAGGAGAGGCAATAAAAGGAAACAGGCCAAATGAGTAAAAGAGAAAGCCGGAGGCAGGGAAATGCTTCAGTGAGACATCCTAGGCAGATCAGGAGAACTCTAGTCACGTAGTAAATAGGTCCTGAGGAAAAAAGGTGAAATGTATGGGAACCTGGCAAAACATCTAGACATCTGACAGGATAGCAGAAGAGCCCATGAGGGTAACAGGAAAAGGGAAAAGAACTGTAACTCTAGTGGTAGTAGTTCTTTAACAGAGAGAACTTGCTGAGTGAAATGAAACTGGGGACCAAAGAGAAGTATGTTAGTGTATATATATATATATATATATATATATATATATATATATTTTTTTTTTAATGTTCAAATAGTCACTTTAGCAAATTTAATGTTTTCTCCAGAGGAAAAGGTTACGTGGTTTTCAGATGAATCTTTATTGATTGTAAGTCTCAGGATATTGTTATAACAAATGCTTCACTGTGAGGGCAACAATAGCCATCCTCCACTCAGGCAGGAAGAAATAGTTCTTGACTGGATCTGCCTCCTCCTGCCTTCCTATCCAAGAGAAAGCATGGAATGAAGCAGTTTGTTCCCCAAAGCAAATGCAACCTCATAAAAGATTAGTGATTGAAAAGAAGATGAAATCCAGGCTGCTACAGATCAGGAAAACTTAAGTGTCGATAGCTATAACTCTTTCCCCTGGCACAGGGTATGGCAACCGACTCCAGCATTCTTGCCTGGAGAATCCCCATGAACAGAGGAGACTGCCAGGCTACAGGGTTGCATGAGTCAGACATGACTGAGTGACTAAGCACAGCACAGATATACCTACAGTACAAATCCTCCCATCTTATAGAAAGAGATGCAACCAACATCAGGAGAGAAGATACAACACACTGATATCCCATAAAAGTACTGGATGACCCAAAGTCACAGACACAATCCAAGACAGTTTAAATTCAATTAAAGTGTCTCTTCATCAGACATTAGAGCTACTGTTATAAATACAAATTTTTTCCAGTTTTACTGAGAAATAATAGACATATATTACTGCATGATTAAGATATACAACATGGTTTATATTTACATCTATTTACATGATTTACATCTATTGTGAAATGATTGTCACAATAGATTTAGTAAACATCCACCATCTCATATAGGTACAGTAAGAAGAAAAAATTCTTCCTTGTGACAAGAACTTTTAGGATATACTCTCTTCATAACTTTCTTATATATCATTAAAAAATGCTAACTATAGTCATCAAGTTGTATATTACATCTCTAGTACTTATTTTCCTTATAACTGTTAAGTTTGTACCTTTAACCAATGCTCCCTCCCTCCTTGCTTTGCCTCTGGTAACTGCAAATCTGATCTCTTTTTAAGTGAGTTTGGTGTCACTGTTTTTTTCTAGGTTCCACATATAAATGAGATCATATAGTATTTATCTCTGTTTGACTTACTTCATTTATCATAATGCCTTCAAGATCCATCCATGTCACAAATGGTAGGAGTTCTTTATTTCTATGGCTGAGTATAGATAGAGAGACAGATAATCTGAACTCCTTTATCCATTTAACCATCAATGGACACTTAAGTTGTCTCCATGTTTTGGCTATTGTAAGTAATGCTTCTATGAACATGGGGGTGCATATATACACTTAAGTTTGTATTTTTGCTTCCTATGTATATATTCCCATAAGTGGAACTGCCACATCATATGGTAGTTCTATTTTTAATTTTTTAAGGAAACCCCATGCTGTTTTTGAAAGTGGCTGTACCAATTTACAATCCTACCAATAGTGGACAAGTGTTCCTTTTTCTCCACATTCACACCAGCATTTGTTATCTCTTGTGTTTTTGAGGATGACCATTCTAACAGGTGTGAAGTCATATCTCATTGTGGTTTTAAGCTGCATTTCCCTAATGAGTAGTGATGTTAAGCATCTTTTCATGTACCTGTTGGCCATTCGTATGTATTCTCTGAAAAAATGTCTATTCAGGTCCTATTTAATTAGATTATTTTTTCCTATTGAGTTGCATGAGTTCTTTATTTTGGATATTGTGTGCTAAGTCACTTCAGTTGTGACTGACTCTTTGTGACTCTATGGACTGTAGACCATCAGGCTCCTCTGTCCAAGGAAATTTCCCCTTACCAAATATGTGGTTGGCAAATATTTTTCCCATTCTGTAGGTTGTCTTTTCAACTTATGATTATGGGTAGCCATCCTAAACGATTGCTTGGAAAGACTCTCAATTGTTCTCTCACCTCAAGTGTCTAGTTCTTGCAATCTATCTTCTGTGACAAATTCAGAGTAATTATCCTAAGAGATAAAACCAATTGTGCCATCCTCTACTTAAAACCCTCTCCTCACTCCCTGCCAATACCCAATACAATGAATTCTGAGCTATTCAGGATGGCACAGAACATTTCTCAGAATCAGACTGCAAGCTACTTTTTCAGTTTTATCTTCTACCACTTTCTTCCTCCCTCATCCATTTCTTTTTACACCAAAGTAGACTTTTCAACATTCCAGGAATAAATAGGTATTTTCAGATATTCATACTGCCCCTTCATCCTATCCCCACAGTTATAATGCTGCAGAATACATCATGAGAAATGCTGGGCTGGATGAAGCACAAGTTGGAATCAAGATTACTGGGAGAAATATCATGCAGATGACACCACCCTTATGGCAGAAAGTGAAGAAGAACTAAAGAGCCTCTTGATGAAAGTGAAAGAGGAGAGTGAAAAAGTTGGCTTAAAGCTCAACATTCAGAAAACGAAGATCACGGCTTCCAATCCCATCACTTCTTGGCAAATAGATGGGAAACAGTGGAAACAGTGGCTGACTTTATTTTGGGGGGCTCCAAAATCACTGCAGATGGTGATTGCAGCCATGAAATTAAAAAGATGCTTACTCCTTGGAAGGGAAGTTATGACCAACTTAGACAGCATATTAAAAAGCATAGACATTACTTTGTCAACAAAGGTTCGTCTAGTCAAGGCTATGGTTTTTCCAGTGGTCATGTATGGATATGAGAGCTGGACTATAAAGAAAGCTGACTGCCGAAGAATTGATGCTTTTTAACTATGGTGTTGGAGAAGACTCTTGAGAGTCCCTTGGACTGCAAGGAGATCCAACCAGTCCATCCTAAAGGAGATCAGTCCTGGGTGTTCATTGGTAGGACTGATGTTGAAGCTGAAACTCCAATACTTTGGCCACCTGATGCTAAAAGCTGACTCAGTGGAAAAGACCCTGATGCTGGGAAAGATTGAGGGCAGGAGGAGAAGGGGACGACAGAGGATGAGATGGTTGGATGGCATCACTGACTCGATGGACATGGGTTTGGGTGGACTCTGGGAGTTGGTGATAGACAGAGAGGCCTGGTGTGCTGCAATTCATGGGGTCCAAAGAGTCGGACATGACTGAGCAACTGAACTGAACTGAACTGAGACAGCTCACACACCAAAATCCTACCTTTCAAGGGCCTGCTTAAATGTCTTTTACTCAGTTTTCTTAGTCACAATAATTGTTCTTGCCTATATCTTTGAATTCTCTGACAGAGAATGAGATGGTTAGATGGCATCACCGACTCGATGGACATGAGTTTGAGCAAGCTCCAGGAGTTGGTGATGGATAAGGAAGCCTGGCATCCTGCTGTCCATGAGATTGCAAAGAGTCGAACATGACTGAGTGACTGAACTGAACTGATATCTTTGAATCACATTATGTTAATATTTAATTGCATCACCATAGTAAATTGACTTACTAGAAAGTTGTGTGTGTCTAAATTTCCCACTGGATTATAAACTCTTTAGGCAGAAATACACTGATGATAACCTTTACATTTTTCTCCTAAATTAGTTTCAGCCAGATGCTTACATTTCTTTAATGCTTGCTCTACTTTCATACTCAATTTAAATTTAGCAATCATTCCAAGTCTTATTAGGCTGCATCCTTAGTTGTTGCAAAAAAGAGTTATAGTTTTAGAATGCAATGTTTTCTTTCCACAATTAATTAATCAAGTCTGCAGAAAGTCTAGAACAGGCCAGTATCAAGTAAAAGCCCAAACAATAGAGAGACAGGGAATATCATATTTACAAAGGGCAGAATTTATGTCATTAATTAAAAGGAACAATTTCCTCACAGAATGTCATACCAGGCCAAACAAAAGAGTGCCTCCCAAATTTTATATCTATCATATATGATCTGGATTGTAGCTATATGTTTACATGACAGAAATAGTGTCTCTTATGTTTCATGCCACTTTCCAACATAACCATTGCAATAATCTACACAAAGGAAGTGTTCAAAAACATGTGTCAACTGATAGAAAGATTGAGGACCTACTATTTAAATTGTCTGGTGATCATCAAATTTTCAAAGCTAATAGAAACTATACAAGATAATTTCTTTAGGTTTTAGACTATTGAACTGAAAGTAGTCAACAACCCACAATAAATTTACTAACAACTCAAATCAACTACTATATATTTGTCTATACATATATACACAAACCTCAGTCCATAGTTCATCAGGCACTCTATCTATCAGATCTAGTCCCTTAAATCTATTTCTCACTTCCACTGTATAATCATAAGGGATTTGATTTAGGTCATACCTGAATGGTCTAGTGGTTTTCCCTACTTTCTTCAATTTAAGTTGAATCTGGCAATAAGGAGTTCATGATCTGAGCCACAGTCAGCTCCTGGTCTTGTTTTTTCTGACTGTATAGGGCTTCTCCATCTTTGGCTGCAAAGAATAGAATCAATCTGATTTTGGTGTTGACCATCTGGTGATGTCCATGTGTAGTGTCTTCTCTTGTGTTGTTGGAAGAGAGTGTTTGCTATGACCAGTGCGTTCTCTTGGCAAAACTCTATTAGTCTTTGCCCTGCTTCATTCTGTACTCCAAGGCCAAATTTGCCTGTTACTCCAGGTGTTTCTTGACTTCCTACTTTTGCATTCCAGTCCCCTATAATGAAAAGGACATCTTTTTTGGGTGTTAGTTCTAAAAGGTCTTGTAGGTCTTCATAGAACCGTCCAACTTCAGCTTCTTCAGCATTACTGGTTGGGGCATAGACTTGAATTACTGTGATATTGAATGGTTTGCCTTGGAAACGAACAGAGATCATTCTGTCGTTTTTGAGATTCCATCCAAGTACTGCATTTAGTACTCTTTTGTTGACCATGATGGCTACTCCATTTCTTCTGAGGGATTCCTGCCCGCAACAGTAGATATAATGGTCATCTGAGTTAAATTGTTGGTGATGGACACGGAGGCCTAGCATGCTGCAATTCATGAGGTCGCAAAGAGTCGGACATGACTGAGCAGCTAAACTGAACTGAACTGAACTGATTTACACAAAAATATAAAATGTAATCCTTCCCCTCAAGTTGCTGACAGCTGACTCAGAGAATTAAAATTCACATATGTGAAAAAGAAAAGAATTCAATACAACACAAAACTGAGATCACTAAATTACATTTGTTTTAGAAAGGTGCAGAAATCATAACTAGGATCAGAAGATGAAAATAAGGCAAAATAGTTTAGAGTTAATGTGATAGAGAAAATAAAAATTCACCTGTAAGAGTTTTTTTTCTATAAGAATTACTACCCACGTTTGCAAAGCTGCATGTTCAAAGTTTTATCTCAGCGTAAAATGGAAATAATCTTGACATCCAGGACTGAATTAGCTAACAAATTATCAGACATCCATAAAACATATAGAATAAACTCTTAAGCAACTCAGGGTTGGGCTGCTACCCACCCATAGTGGGAACTCCACATATAATAACATTACAATCAGCCCTCCATACTTGGGGTTCCACATCCACAGGTTCAACCAACTATAGATTGTGTAGTACCACAGTACATATTTATTAAAAAAAACTTTACACATGTTGACTTGTGTAGTTCAAACCTGTTATTCAAGAGCCAACTGTATTATGAAAGGATTTTAAATAATCCTTTCATAGGTATATGTATTCCAGGCAAGAATACTGGAGTGGGTTGCCATTTCCTTCTCCAGGGATCTTCCCCACCCAGGGATTGAACCCGGGTCTCCCACATTGTAGGCAGATGCTTTTACCATCTGAGCCACCAGGGAAGCCGTATATGTGAATGGAAAATGATAATATATCAGAAGGAGCATTATGTATAATATTTTGTAAAACTAATTATATACATCAAAGCCTAAAAAGCTATAAAAGAGGTTTCCTCTGATCCCTGAGCTAAGGAAAATATTTATTTCCTCCTTTTATTTATCTTTATTATCTGCATTTTTATGGTAAACATGTATTTCTTTTATAATAAGAAAAACAAACACTAATGGGGTTTCCTAGTACCTTGGAGCAATCTGGCATTCAAAGTAAGCATTCCCTCCTCTTTCTGTGTCTAAGAGAAGATCTAGTAAAATTAAGTCCATGAAAGAGTTTTGAAATGAATAAAGTGCTCTACTAAAAAGAAAAAAAAAAAAAAGAAGATATAACTTTTTAACTTCTTAAGGAAGGTATTTTAGTTTACTTTATGTATTGATGTGACTGGACCATGTAGTGCTCAAATATTTGTTCAAACATTAATCTGAACATGCCTGTGAGGAGGTTTTTGGATGATAATAACATTTGAATGCAAAGAGTGAATAAAACAGATTGCTCTCCAAAATGTAGGTGAGCCTCATCCAATCAGCTGAGACCTGAATAAAACAAAAAGGATAAGTAGGTGGGAAGTTCTTCTGCCTGACAGTCTGAGCTGAGACACTGGTCTTCTCTTGTCCTCAGACTAGACTTACACCATTGTCTCTCCTGATTCTCAGTCCTTCAGACTCAGGCTGGAACTACATGATTGGCTTTCCTTGATCTCCAGCTGGCCAACTGCAGCTCTTGGGATATCTCAGCCTCCATAATCATGTGAACCAATTTCTTATTTTATTGATGTGTTTATTTATATCTATTTACCTATCTCCTACCATTTCTGTTTTTCTGGAGAATCCTGAATAAAGCAGAGAAGGAATCCTTAATCCTAAAATATCTTTAAAGAAGTTAATCTTATAGTTGTGTGCAAGATGGACTAGAGTTGGGAAAGTCCAGAGGCTAAGAATTCAGCTGAAAAGATGCTGTAGAAAGTGGGCAAAAATGATGAGAGGATCTGAAAAGATGCTGTAGAAAGTGGGCAAAAATGATGAGAGGATGAAAGATGGCTGGGAATGAAGCCAATGGAAAAGGGAAGCTTCTGGTGCTCAGAGAACCAATAGGACTGAGTTCTAATTCTAGCTGGGCCCTAGAGTAAGTCAATCACTTCCCTTCTCTAAGCCTCTGACTCCTCATGTATAAAATGATTTGTTTAGACCAGAAATCCTCCAGGGTCCTTTTCTGTTCTATAAATCTAAGATTCTATTATGATAGGAAAAAAATATTTAGATGCTTTTATTCAAACCATGAATACACTGGCTTAATTTTGTTCTTATACTATATTGAATATTCCATTGGTGCTCAATAAATAATACATTAAGCAAGCTCTTTTGGACATCATGGTTTAATTGAAAGGCCTAGAAATGCCCTGCCTTTTGGCAAAGTCTTTGCAATATCAATTACTTTATTAAATTTGCAAACATATAATGGAAAAATAGGCACATTACTTTGAAATAGGCTTGTTTTAATCCAGTCCTCTTTCTTAATCATGGAAAAAGCCAATTTATAAGAATAAAACATTCCATATCTGATAATTTATTTATAATGAAACATTAAGTCACTTCAGGACTTGATGAAATTTGAAGTTATCGTGCAGGGGTTCAGTGAACTTCCAGCAGACCAGACAGCGATACCAGTTTGATATATGTGCATTCCCTTCCCACAGGTATACTAGACTTAATGGTCTTCCAGATCTGAGTCTAAGTGTAGGAAGAAAAAACCTTACCTTTACTCCAAATAGAAATCTCACATCAAAGCTGAGAAGCACTTGAATACTATATCTAAAGATTAACTCCCTCAGATGTTCAAATTCATGTGATCCACATTATATATGAATGTGGATCTCTTTTATAGATGTTTATGGTTAAGCCCATCTGATCAAATTCAACCATCTTACAAACAAATCACAAGGCCACAAAAGATGTAATAAACACATAGAGAGTGCACTGCCTCACCCACATTCACCAACACCATCTTCCTGAGAATAATACAGTTCTCTGGGTAATTCCTGAGTCAGAAGTTTAAATGCACACACCCATGATTCTCCAGTGACTAGCATATTACTTAGTTATTCTCTGTCTGCCTGGAAAATCAACAGAAAAAAAAGAAAGAAGAAAAAAAGGACAGCACACTAAATCTCTTTTCATCCTGTTGTCTGATCTCTTAGAACCTGGACACATGTACCATCTCTTACTTTCATAAAATCCTTTTCCTTCCTTTGCCTTGGGTTCTTTTTTTTTTTTTTCAACTCAACCTGGATCTAACAGCATTTAATGTCCTGAAGCTTTCAGGTAAGGCCATATTTTACATCATATTTTATTTCTGGTCTTGGCAGTAAATGTGGAATTAGCTATTAAGTCCGGATTTCTCATCTAGTCAACTCCAGGAAAAAGTACAATAGAGAAAGGAGGAAAGAGCCAGAGACCCTGACCAACAGGAACTATATTAAACCAGAAGAAAGGTTTTCCACTTGTGATCCAATAGAAAAGAAAAAAGAAAGGCTCAACATTTCCATCATCGAATGAGAACTTCTTCCAGTGGAGGGGCTCTGTGGTGAACCTTTCCCTGACTTTTCTCCAGGAATACTGAATATGTCATGACTCCTTTCAACTCTGCCTCCTCATTCCATGCTATTAATTGAGGTTTATGAGCTCCAACCTATTATTTCTAAAGAGGGAAAAAAGGAGGATTCCTTCCAAAACTATCTGGTTCTCCATCCCCACCTGCCTTCATTTATAAAACAAGCCATCTAAATCTCTCAGGCTATTTTTCCACCGGCTTGTTTATAATGTGGTAATGATTATGCTAATTCCAGCTGGGAATACATCGATGTGGACCTGCTGTGTGAGTCTGTGAAGTGGGGCAGGGCTTTATAAGTGCATGAGGAGAACAATTCCATAAAATTATAGTACATATGTAGCCCTCTCTCCATATTTACTAGTTTGTTGTAAGCTCCTTCTCAAATGGGAAATAGACCATGTTTCCTTTGCAGAGGGATAGTTATTGAATAACGAAGACCATGTGTTCTGCTACATCTTATTTGTCTGAGCACTCTGCAGCAATTTTCTAAACCAAATTAATAACAGTATACTAAACTTATTTCCCCAGTGAAAACTTCTGGCTACTAACAGTGTCAGTATATGCACCTCACTGTCCCCAAGAGCACAGGTAATCATTCTGCAACCAAGTCCATGATGCATCTCAGCGATGCATGCTGCTTATGGTATGTGAGGGGAAACGACACCCTCTAATGAAATGATATTGTTTATACAAGCAATAGAGTATTACATCACTTTCCCTACAAAGAGAAGAGAATGTGAAATTTCACAAAAGACAGATAGCTATTTAATGCATAACTTGTCACCATGGTCAGCCTCAGCATAATAAAATGCACATGGAAAAATCCCTCTCAGCAAGCCCCTTGCATAGCAGATTCTTGCTTCATCTGGGTTCAAGGCTGTGTATGTCTCCAAAGAAAATGATATTTCTCCTTTGCTCACTCACACACACACACACTTGCTGCACAATAAGCTTCAAATAGCATTTCGGGGATGTCTGCTGGATGCTGAGCACACAGAGGCAAGAGGCTGGTAGTGAGCCTCCTCTGTGATTAGAGAAAAAGCAACTATCTCCTTCCTGCAGATCAAGGAAACGCACATCCACATGACACCTAAACACTGGAGAACCCAGTGTATGTAAGAACTGCTCTCTCTATTTTTACCCCTGAGAGCCAAGTAAATTGCAAGCAAACACAATGTAATTCTGGTAGCAAACCAATCACAAAAGGGATTTACATTTTTTTTTTTTACAACTTTATGCCAAATGACACTACTTCCTTACCCAGTATGATTTTTGCCACACCAGTGTAAGGGCATTTTTCTGCACCCATACTTGGAAGCAAATAGAATCCTGTTGTCTCAACAAAACTTTCAATGAATGTTGCCAGTGACGGAGGTTTTGCAACATCCTTACATTTCAAATAGAGTGCTTTTGGTCCCAACCCAATATATAGGCATATATGCTTATTATTACAATTCACTCTATAAAATCCCGACTGGGGGGATTTTAGTTCCATTTAGACATCACAACTCAAACATTCTATTCATTCCACAGCATGTTCTCTCTCTCCAACTAAAAATTCTTTCTGCTTTTCTGATGTAAACGTAAAATATTAATTATAATTCACACATGAGAAATATTTCTAACAGAATCAGAAATAGTAAGAGTTAATGGTTTAGTCCAGCAGATAAACTTTTGCAGGTTTCCATCTGAAAGTCATAACATAACCTTTTATTCTGTGTGTCATTGGTACAGAAGGTTTTTCAAGGCAGAGTTCTTCAAACTGCAAGATGTTAAACAGATGTACTGTAGAGTCTTCCAGGTCTAAACTATGAAGAGTCTGTTTTCAGTCTGTGGGTTGAGTCCTTCATTTGTTTTATTCCTTTATCAAGATCTTCATGTTTGGGTATTTCTTCTGTTAAAATTATGTTGCTGTTACAGTTTCTTAAGCTGCAAATTTGTTTAGAACCAGATTTTAAACCATACTCTTTTTGAACTAAATAAGAAATATTCATTTAAATTTTGCCATTTAAAGGCATGTGTTAGCAGGAAAACTCTCTGCTTCTTATAGCAGGTGCTGTAAGCCCAATCCCAGATGTTGTGATGTGTAAATAGCCACTGAAGAATTTGAGAAATGGGTAGAGATGTGAGAAAGAGGAAGGCATAAATTAAAAACAGACATTTTTGAAACTTCAGGTCATATGGCCTATCACTAAAAGTCCTTTCTAAACATCTCAACTTTTGTTTTCCATTGGTGGGCTTCTATACTTAATGGTTTCTCATGTTGCAAATATTACTTTCCAAAATGTGGGAATAGGCATAGTCATGGACCTGGCTATTCATTTCCAAGGAACCAAATTCTATCCCCATATTGACCAGAATGAGATGTGCTACATTCCAGTTCAATAAGCTAAGACACAGAAGCCTATCTTATAGATGTAGCCATTTCTCCGATCTTAAACCAGATTGAAGTTTGGAGTTCAACAGTAACAAGGCAGCATGATAAATGGGGTTCTCTGGAGCTTAAACCTCAGTCTTTGTAGTTGAAAGGCCAGTTTTGCCCCTTTTGTTCTTACCCATTTGTTACTTGAAGGGATTTCAGAATGTATAGCTCTAACAGGGTTAAAAGGGTGCTTATAAATGTTTTCTCCTTATTTAGTTTGATGTTGGCAGCGCCCCTCCATCATTTCAATGAGAGACACATGAGCAGAAAGGCCTTTATAACATAGGCAGGGCTTTATAATATGGGCAGCTTCCTTCTCGAATATCCTTTTGCTATCATACTAATCAGTAGTAAGGGATAATTAAAGCCATACATAACACAGGGCCAAGTTTTGACTACTTTAACCACTTCACTACCCAACCCCTCTGCATACACACTGACAGAAAAATACAGAGCATGGCCTTGAAAGGGAATCTAGCATGGAGGTTAAGAGCACAGATTTTGGAGTCAAATATACCTGGCTTTTCATCATGACCAGCACTTAGAGGATGTGTGGCTAGAAAGTTCCTCTGTAGGCCATGGTTTCCTGTCTGTAAAGAGGATGATGATAATGATGGTTATGAGTAGATTATAGATGTGATAGAATTATTGTGAGGATTAATAGGAAAGGTACATAAATGACTCAGCCAACAGCCTGACACTTAGTACTAAATGTTAGCTATTATTTTATTGCAGCATCTATACCATATATTCCAACTGAAGTGAATACCTCTCTCCTCACTGAACCCTTACCCCTGCCGCTGTATTACCAAGCATTTGCAGATCCTGATCCTTTTCTTTGGAAGGCCCTCTTCATATATCTCTGTATGTACCACCTATATCAGCATGCCATCCTTTGTGTTCTCTGTCCAAATTTACCCAACCTTTGAGACACAGATCAAATGCCATTTCCTCATGAAATGTTTCCTGAACTCTTCAAGGTGTGAACTTTTACTTCCTTGAATCCCCATGGTTTTTAATTTTTCCTACTGTAGAGAGTTGAACATTCTACTTGTTTACTCTCACAGACTATCCTCATTGGTTCGTGGATAGTCCTTGTGTTATATTTATTTTCCCTTTTATTCCCAATCCTCATTCTTAGACTCCTTCTCCCATAGGAAAACTTTCTAATATACATTTATATCCTTTTATTTATAATTATTCTTGGAAAATATGTATTAGTTTTATGCACACACATTAATTTACTTAAATGAACACTGTGATAGATGTCAGTCTGCTTCTTTTATTTCTCCATGGTCTTTTGTGATCCTTCTGTGCATTGCTTACATTTTACCTAAAGTTTTGGTTTGGTTTTCTTGGCTGCATCAAGTCTCAGTGGTGACATGTTGGATCTTTCATTATGGCCCACAGGCTCTTCCTTGAGGCTCACAGGGATCTTAGCTCCCTGACAAGGAATTAAATCCACATCCCCTGCATTGGAAGGTGGATTCTTAACCATTGGACCAATGCATAAGTCCCTTACCTACACTTTTAACATTGAATTCCTGGCCACCAGAAATTAGTATCTTCATACATTCCCCCTCATGGACCTGTTTGGGAATTCTTCTTGGGATATATGCCAAAGAGCAGAATCACAGGATCACAGGAATAAGTAAGCCTATTGACCAAATAATGGCAAATCATTCTCCAAAAGGTCTTCACTGGCAGGAATCTCAACAGAGGTGCATGTTGGCCTCTCTATTCCACATCTGTGCCAACACATGGCTCTATCCAGCCAAGTCTTGCTACTTTACTCAGTGTAAACTGATATCTCATCATTGTTTCACTTGCATCTACTTACTAATGCATTGACTCTTCATGGTTCTGTTTTTCTTTGGCCTTTGGCTTATATAGCCCCAAAATTTTTCATCTGAAATGCTTCTCTTTTCTATTCACCCTCTGCAGGATTACAAATTACTCTAAGGTAGAGGCATATTTATTTTTCTCATTTTTGCACTCACTACAAAGCCTACTATAGTACCTGAAGAAAGACATAAAATATTAATATATAAATAAAAATAAACTAAAAGTATGAGAGTATGTGTGGACAGTGACAGAGAAAAATGATTGCTTTGAAATCTAAAATAAGTGAGATAAGGTTCATCCTCTGATTTCTAAAACCACTATTTCCCTTGGCCAGCTGAACTAAAAATGACAGCACCATTCACTACCTCATTGAAGGTTAGGAAGAAGTTGCTAATGTGCTGATTCTAAAGTAGAGATTTTACTGTGACATCTACAAACAGTCACCCTTGATCAGATGCACAAGTAAATTTCTTCACTACTCACTTTAAGGACCTAATGGGCATTATGCTGGCAGCTTCATCTTGGGAAACCCCAAAGCCCTGCTCTTATACACAGATACAAAAACTGGTAAAGAAAATTCTACTTCTTGCCAACATTAATTTTCCCTAGAGGGTAGGTGGGTATTTACCTAGTAGCCTATGCAAATAGCTATACTTTCTGTAACTTTCCTGATAAAGGCAGAGCAACAGTGGTCTCACACTTAATTATGTGTGAGAACATCATGAACACTTGCTTGATTAATATCATGAAAGTTGCCAAGTCACACAGTGTGATGATCAAGAACAAGGTCTTTGGAGTCAAACTGACATGGTTAGAATTCTGACTCTGTCACATACCAGCTCTGTTACTTTTTATTTCTTCTGCCATCAGTTTTCGCATCTGCAAAATATGAACAATGAGACTGGCTTTATAGGACTATTGTATCACTAATAACCAAATGAAACAGTGGTATAGTACTTGATAAATGGTAGCGATTTTATTATGCCTGTCCTTTCCCCAACCTATTCCACATTATCAAGGTGAAACAATAGATAGAAGTATGCTACTAACATGTGAATTAAGTCTTAGAAAGAAATGATATATGATTAAGTGAGAGGTTTTCCTTGCAAAATTGAATTTTATTTGCTATAGTGGGGAAAATACATTATTTTAAGAAAGAAAGATTTGGTTTTATTTTGAGTTCCAGCTATACCACTTCAATGCTGTGTGAGCTTAAGCTAGTACCTTGGCCTCAAACCAGTATGCAGACTGCTGTCAATAGGGATAATACTATGTAATCCTCAGACACACTGTAAAAATGTGACATGATAATAAATGGGACAGTACTCTGGAACCTGCAAAATAGCATGCATAAAATATGTTCAATATCACTGGTTTCCAAAGTCTGACAGCACCTTAGTTATTACTGGCATTTAGTTGGTGCTCAAAACAATAATCTACTCCATGATTCAAAATGTCAGAAGCATTTTTCTAGGGATTAAGTAATGTTGGTAAAAAATTTTTATTTCACTTTATATGCCCAACTTTCATTTAGTATTTTGGAAATCAGAAGATTCTATACAACATTTGAGACGAAATGAAAGAAACCATCATTTCCCTAACTCTATAAGCATTAACAAGAGAAATGTGTCTCTTTAGTAGAAGAATTTTGCTTCTCTAGAACAATTGTTTATTTTAATCCTATGAAAATCCTAATACTTATATAAGCAATTTAGTTTCCTTCTTTTTGCTGCCTGCTAGAAATCTCAGAATGAAACCGGAGGTCACTTCTGAATGTGCTAGACTACACAGCATTTTATATTTTGTGTTCTTACCTCTTCTCAGACGTATTTTACTATTCTAACACATATTCTTCTTTGCCCAGATTGTCCTACTGGCTGCTTTATCTACTTGAGCGAGAAAGTGGAAAATAAATAAATAGAATAATCTCAATGCCTAGGGAGAAGTTAGTCTGAACTTCACTTTAGAGCCTTCTAAAGAAGAGCCATCTTTTATCTGTGCATCTTGCTCCTGTCCTTGGACAGCACCAAAGCATCTCAATCAATCTCTCTTCATCTGCATACCCACTAATACAGAGACAGGGCTCTTATGTATTTAGTCTTTGCTCAAGAAAATGTCCCTGGTGAAATTTGAATGCTTACTTTTTATCATTCCTTTGTGTCATCAGCACCCAGACTTAATCTTTGCTTTGGTTTGTGTTGAGAAGTATTTCTTGAAAACATTACCCAGCTTATTAGCTTTTGTATTCTAATCTTTAAAATTCTGAACTAAAGCCAAACATACCTTGCCTACATGTGGTGCTTATATAACAATGGTTCTTATTCTGTTTTACAGAGCATCAAACTCTGACTAGAAACTTAAAGGGCAGAATGCCCTGCTGTCAAAAAAAGAAAGGGGGAAAAAATAAAAGAAAAAAGCAAACAAAAAAACTTGGTGACCATAACTGTAACCTTATCTGGTTATTTTAAAAGGGTGGAAAGAGAATATTTTGATGGTGAAAATCGAGTCATAAGCTTTCATTTTCTATAGTAGGCTATGCACAAACTTTAAACTTTTTATATTGTTTTATATCTTTCATACCAGACCATTTATCTGGTAATAAGTAATAACCCTAATACTTTCATCCTTCAAACTGTTTTCAAACATAGTTTCAAAATCCAAGCATTAAAAATTAATACTAAATGGATGAATATGTTCATTACCTTGACTGTGGTGATGGTTTCCTATGTCAAAAATGTCAATGCTTAATGATGCAAAAATAATAATAGTTATCACTGCCATTAATCATAGTAATAAATTTGAACTACCAAAATACAACATGATGTGCTTCACCTTGGAGGTATTTTCTTACTTGACTTAATATAAGAGCAACATCAATAATAAAATTAAATTGACTGCCTACAGATGAATGCCACTAAGGTTGTAAAGTTAAATAAAGTAAAGGAAACAATATGTTTTGTAGGTATCTCAGTCATTAGTCTAAAAACAGAAAAAAAGAAATTCAAACATATGCAATAGGCCACATTAAATGACTCATAATGATTAATCCCATAAAATATATAAATTATTTTCTAAACTTCCCCAAATAGAAATTTCCTTGCTCATAATGGAGTTAGTCTAAAATTATCCTTATGCTACTGTGTTTTGACTTTTTTAAAAGTCTCAAGAAAATTAAATTTGCACTATCTAATAGTTTCCTATTTATATTAAACATTATTATAAAAAGTGTTTAATGGTCCTATGGATTGTACTAAATTCAGAATCTTCAAAATCTCTGTTAAGAGGCCAGTACATTTGAATGTTAAGGAGAACCCATAATGAAGGATTTATAATGCTTTATCTGTTCAGGGCTGTATAACCATAAAAATTACTTCTCAAACACATAAATTTAGGCTACATCCACATCTAAGATCTAATGTACATTTGTTTTCTATTTTTTACTCATTCTAAACACCAGAGTTGCACATGGTGTGTATTCAGAATTATAATGAAATAGTTGGTGACTACTTGGTTTAATAAAGGTAAAGCTTTCATAATTAATCTATTAATTAAAGCCTTAAAAGTACTCAGCTGATTAGCATTATAGACTTTATAGTTTTAGCCCAAATTTTAATAAAAATATACAGAATAGGATGTTTTGTTTTATAATGATAAGGCAAATATTTTCATCATATTCAGTGGCTAGATTTGATAGGGAATGTAGCTTTGCTGCACCTGAGGCTCAAGAGTCTGCCACACTACTTTGGCAAAAGAACATTTTTATTCTCAAAGGGAATACAGGCTCATAGGTAGTGTGATAATAAACTGCTGGAGTAAAGAGGTTCCTTCCTCAGATTTCTCTGGTGGTCCAGTGGTCCAGTGGTTAAGACTTCACCTTCCACTGCAGGGGTTGTGGGTTCAATCCCTGGTGGGAGAACTAAGATACCACATGCCTCAGGGTGAGGCTGAAAATATTAAAAATTTTAAAAGGAGGCTCCTTTCTCAAACATGTAGTAAAACAAAGACCCTGATGATATTATTTGAACCCCTTAATGCAGCCATTCTTGAAACCAGGAGTTACTCCAACATATTGCAATGGTATGAATCGATAGCTTCATTTTTTTGTCTTGACTTTAAATTGGGTTTTGGTCACTAACAACTGAAAAAGTATGAATGCTTTTTTTTTTTTTTTAAGATTTTTGTGGTTTATTTTATATTGTTCTGTCAGATATCATTTAGTGAATAACTTACCTTTTTAGAATCTTCTGACTTTAATTTACTTGAAAACTGTATCATCTTAAATGCATAAAGTAAAGCTTATTCAGTTGCTAAGTCATGTCCAACTCTCTGTGACCCCAAGAACTACAGCATGCCAGGCTTTCCTCTCCTTCACTATCTCCCGGAGTTTGCTCAAACTCATGGCCATTGTGTTGATGATAGTAAAGCTAACCAGGTACATAAAAGGGTCTAAGAAACTCTCCTTTAAGAAAAATTATCAACTTCTCTCTTCTCCCCAGGCTGAGAAAAATGTCTCTACTCTCAGCTCCCAGAGCAGCATCCACATAGTAACTAGTAATTTGTGTGCTCAGTGACTAAGTCATGTCCAACTCTGTGACCCCACTGATTACAGCCCACCAGGCTTCCCTGTCCATGGGATTTTCCAGGCAAGAATACTGATGTGGGTTGCCATTTCCTTCTCCAGGGGATCTTCCTGACCCAGGGGACCAGGACCAGGTCTTTCATATCTGTATCCCCACAGCCTAACCAAATATTTAACATGTAGCATGGCTTCAGGAAATGCTTATTAAAGTAATGGATCTCAGTATCACACAGCTAACTACTTGCTTGGCCTTAGTTGGTGAGCTCACATCCAATTCTAAGAGTAGCCATTCCAAAACTTCCCATCCTCACATCCCTCATGATTGCCTTGCTTCTAAGCTGATCATTCACAAATAATTTTGCCTACTACTTTATTGAGAAAATGAACAAAGCAGGAATTCCCTCTACTTTCTGTCCCTTCACCTTTAATCCACCACGCACCTCTCCCACTTCTTTCTGGCAGTCTCAGAGCATGAGGTACCCTTTCTTATAGGTTTTTCCCATTTCTGTCATGTTCAACCTCTTACTCGATTTGTTATACTTCTTTTCCTAGACTATGAAACCTCTTCTTCCTCATAGTTAGCTCCATTCAGTTCAGTCGCTCAGTTGTGTCTGACTCTTTGCGACCTCATGAATCGCAGCACGCCAGGCCTCCCTGTCCATCACCAACTCCCGGAGTTCACCCAAACTCATGTCCATCGAGTCAGTGATGCCATATAGCCATCTCATTCTCTGTCATCCCCTTCTCCTCTGCCCCCAATCCCTCCCAGCATCAATCTTTTCCAATGACTCAACTCTTCGCATGAGGTGGCAAAGTGCTAGAGTTTCAGCTTTAGCATCAGTGCTTCCAAAGAACACTCAGAACTGATCTCCTTCAGAATGGACTGGTTGGATCTCCTTGCAGTCCAAGGGACTCTCAAGAGTCTTTTCCAACACCACAGTTCAAAAGCATCAATTCTTCAGTGCTCAGCTTTCTTCACAGTCCAACTCTCACATCCATACATGACCACTGGAAAAACCATAGCCTTGACCAGACGGACCTTTGTTGGCAAAGTAATGTCTCTGCTTTTGAATATGCTATCTAGGTTGGTCATAACTTTCCTTCCAAGGAGTAAGCGTCTTTTAATTTCATGGCTGCAGTCACCATCTGCAGTGATTTTGGAGCCCCAAAAAATAAAGTCTGCCACTGTTTCCACTGTTTGCTCATCTATTTCCTATGAAGTGATGGGACCAGATGCCATGATCTTCGTTTTCTGAATGTTGAGCTTTAAGCCAACTTTTTCACTCTCCACTTTCACCTTCATCAAGAGGCTTTTGAGTTCCTCTTCACTTTCTGCCAGAAGGGTGGTGTCATCTGCATATCTGAGGTTATTGATATTTCTCCCGACAATCTTGATTCCAGCTTGTGCTACTTCCAGCCCAGCGTTTCTCATGATGTACTCTGCATATAAGTTAAATAAGCAGGGTGACAATATACAGCCTTGATGTACTCCTTTTCCTATTTGGAACCAGTCTGTTTTTTCATGTCCAGTTCTAACTATTGCTTCCTGACCTGCATATAGGTTTCTCAAGAGGCAGGTTAGTACCTTCTCTGAAATGTACAAGTCTCCCCATCGTTAGTCCAACATCCCCCTTTAATTATCCCATTGACTTTTCATTCACAACCAAGCTTCTGGAAAGATCAAGCCAATTGGTTTCCTGACTTCTATGAGTTCTTAACCCCATTCCACTAGGACTCTGCCTCTCCCATTTCACAGGAATCCACACAAAACATTCATCAGCACTTGTAAAACTTTGCAAACTTATCTTCTTCAAGAATTCAGTCTTCAGCCAATGATTTGGGATTCTGATGAACTTTAGTTACTTGGCAATAATGTTAAAATAAAAGTTTGTGCAATAATGTTTGACAAAAATGGGGAAGTCAAGCCATAGTGCTAATGGCAATAGAGTGAAAGAACTGAGCGTTTTGTTCTTGTAGATCTGGCATCAAGGTACTCATAGAGAACAGTGCTGCTTTAAGTCTAGATTCTGCATACAGTGTGAAATTCATAAAAATAAATGATATTATGTGTAAGAATTAACCTCTAAATTGTAAAAATGTTAAGACAAAATATATTTAAAGCATCTTAATATTCAGATAAATGATAATTGGAATATTATACTTCAGTTCAGTTCAATTCAGTCGTATCTGACTCTTTGCGACCCCGTGAATCGCAGCACGCCAGGCCTCCCTGTCCATCACCAACTCCCGGAGTTCACTCAAACTCATGTCTATCGAGTCGGTGATGCCATCCAGCCATCTCATTCTCTGTCGTCCCCTTCTCCTCCTGCCCCCAATCCCTCCCAGCATCAGAGTCTTTTCCAATGAGTCAACTCTTCATATGAGGTGGCCAAAGCATTGGAGTTTCAGCTTTACCATCAGTCCTTCCAAAGAACACCCATGACCGATCTCCTTTAGAAAGGACTGGCTAGATCTCCTTGCAGTCCAAGGGACTCTCAAGAGTCTTCTCCAACACCACAGTTCAAAAGCATCAATTACACTTAACTGTATACAAATGTATCATGCCATTAAAACTTCATTCTACAGAGGAGCATCCCTCAGAAAATATAATACACAGGTAAGTATATTTAAAACAATTTTAGTTTTGGAGTGAATTCTTTTGTGATCATCTGTCACTAATAGATAATAAAAATATGCTAAGAAAAACAAAGAGTAGGCAAAACTTATGGTTTGAAAACATCTTATATTTTGAAAATGTGTTTATCAAGATGGCATAAATAATTTTTCAACTGTGACTAAAGGTTTCAGAAATTACTAGAATGAAAGATAAAGAAAATCATTTTAATTTTGATATAAGTTTGATTCTTACAAATATTTCCAACTTCAATATGGAATCATTGGTATAACAGATTCTTACTGAATACTGTCAGTGAGGTTAATGTCCTTCAGTTTATTCAATATCAGTTGTGACAACAGGTGACGTGACAGTTGCTTAGTTGTGTCCAACTCTTTGTGACCCCATGGACTATACAGTCCATGGAATATTCCAGGCCAGAATACTGGAGTGGATAGCAGTTCCCTTCTCCAGGGGATCTTCCCAACCCAGCCATCGAACCCAGGACTCCCACATTGCAGGCAGATTCTTTACCAGCTGAACCGCAAGGGAAGCCCAGGTAGTCTACTATGAAAACAGAATCTGCTTGTGTAAGATATGTGTAGATAACATCAGCAGCTATTTTAAAGAGCAACTGAGAAAAATGAAATTGTCTTACATAGGTTTGTGTTTTTAATTGCATTGATTCAAAATTACTTTTCTAAAATTTAAACCAAGCTTAATATCATGCCATTAACACATATAGACATTTTGCTACCAATTTAAGTATATTAACTGTCATACATGTTTTTGGATTTAAAAGTGATAAAGTATTCAGAGGAAATGGTAATTAAATAACAGCTAACTTCCCCCAAAACTATCAGTTATTTGTATGGATCTTCAAAAAAAGATTAGCTATTTTCAAAATCTCAAAAATTAGAGACTAATAATGCACAAGGAGCTACATAATTTAAAAAAAACATGTTAGACTTTCACTACAGTGCATTATTAGGTGTAATTGAAACGCTTCAAAGGGTTATTAAAACACTGTATGTTGTAGAAAATGATTTTTCAATGAAATATATAGATGGCTGGTAAATCACAGGATCTGACAATAGTTTTACAAATCTGAATTTACATTTGGTTTAAAATTTCTTTATCATATGCTAACATAAAAGAAAGGCAATGCAATTAATGTTCAAACTACCATACAATTGAGCTCATTTCACATGCCAGAAAGGTTAAAATCCTTCGAGCTAGGCTTCAGCACTACATGAACCAAGAATTTTCAGATGTACAAGCTGGGTTTTGAAGAGGCAGAGGAACCAGAGATCAAATTGCCAACATTCATTGCATCATAGAGAAACAAGGGAATTCCAGAAAAACATCTACTTCTGCTTCATTGACTATGCTAAAGCCTTTGACTGTGTGGATCACAGCAAACAGTGGAAAATTCTTAAAGAGATGGGAGTGCCAGACCACTTTACCTGTCTCCTAAGAAACCTGCATGGATGTCAAGAAGCAACAGTTGGAACCAGACATAGAACAACTGACTGGTTCAAAATTGGGAAAGGAGTATGACAAAGCTGTATATTGTCACTTTGCTTATTTAATTTCTATGCAGAGTACATCATGCGGAATGCTGGGCTGGATGAATACAAGCTAGAATCAAGATTGCCAGGAGAAATATCAACAACCTCAGATATGCAGATTATACCACTACTCCAGTGGCAGAAGAAGAGGAACTAAAGCGGGCGAAAAAGGAGAGTGAAAAAGCTGGTGGGAAATTCAACATTCAAAAAAAAACTAAGATCATGGCATCTAGTCCCATCACTTCATGGCAAATAGAAGCCACTTTCCAAAAAGTGGAAATAGTGACAAATTTTATTTTCTTGAGCTCAAAAATCACTGTGGATAGTGACTTCAGCTGTGAAATTCAAAGATGCTTGCTCCTTGGAAGGAAAGTATGAGTAAAAGTCGCTCAGTTGTGTCCGACTCTTTGCGACCCCATGGACTGTATAGTCCATGGAATTCTCCAGGCCAGAATACTGGAGTGGGTAGCCTTTCCCTTCTCCAGGGGATCTTCCCAACCCAGGGATCGAACCCAGGTCTCCCGCATTGCAGGCAGATTCTTTACCAGCTGAGCCACAAGGGAAGCCCAAGAATACTGGAGTGGGTTGCCTATCCCTTCTCCAGTGATTCTTCCTGATTCAGGAATCGAATCAGGGTCTCCTGCATTGCAAGTGGATTTTTTACCAACTGAGCTATGAGGGAATCCCTTGGAAGGAAAGCTATGACAAATCTAGAGAGCATATTTAAAAGCAAAGACATCACTGTTGACAAAGGTCCATATAGTCAAAGCTACGGCTTTTCCTGGAAATTCCCAAGGACAGGGGAGCCTGGCAGGCTACCGTCCATAGTGTCACACAGAGCTGGACATGACTGAGAGACTAAGCATAGCATATGGTTTTTACAGCAGTCACATACTGATGTGAGAGTTGGATCATAAAGAAGACTGAGCACCAAAGAATTGATGCTTTCAAATTGTGGTGCTGGAGAACACTCTGGAGAGTCCTTTGGGCTGCAAGAAGATCAAACCAGTCAATCCTAAAGGAAACCAACCCTGAATATTCATTGGAAGGACTGATGCTGAAGCTAAAGCTCCAGTACCCTGGCCACATGATGTGAAGAGCCAACTCATTAGAAAAGCCCCTGATGCTGGGAAAGATTGACAGCAAAAGGAAAAAGGGGCAGCAGAGGATTCGATGGTTAGAAAGCATCATCAATTCAACAGACATGAGTTTGAGCAAACTCTGGGAGATAGTGAGGGACAAAGGAGCCTGGTGTGCTGCAGTCCATGGGGTCACAAAGAGTCAGACATGACTTAGTGACTGAACAATAACAACAACAACAAAGTTATAAAAACTCTTTCTAAAGAGATTGAACATAGAATCATAGAATTTTCTTACCCTCAAACAGTAGAAGTGATTCTTCAGCTAAATTTCAAAACAGATTTTTAAAAAGAGTATAAAATATATCAAAGAATATTTTCTGAATGCATAAAAATCAATAAAACTATCTCAGAGAGGATAAAATTCTGGATTTTTCATTTATTTTTTTTCTGTAGCTTTCATAGATAAGTTTTCAAAGAAGAATATTGATATTTAATTACTGTTCTAAAAAACTTATTACTTAGATTAGATGCAATACTATTAAATTTACATTTTGAGGCCAATAATTTGTGCAAAGTTAAAGAAGCTTCAGAGGCACGCTTTAAAAAGAATAAATACTTAAAGGAACAACTGAGGATGTAGAAAATTTTTAGATTATGCAAACATGATTCCCAGATTTGAATTTTATTGTTCAATGTACTATTAATCAATTTTTTTATGGTTGAATCACTTTCTACACTCTGGCTCTTCATTTAATACAGGCTTCATAATGATGCTCCTTGCATTTCATAACTATTAAACTATATTACTTCAGCACCTACAGTTATTTAGTAACTCACATTCTATTTTGAATTACCCCAAAACATTTTTGGAGTGGAAGGAAGGGTTTATCAGGAGGCTTAGTAGCCTATCATGAATTTTAAAAAGCAGAAATTGTTAAGCTTAACCAACCAAACTGCACTTAAAGACCACAGTTTTCTCATTTACTTGAGCAGATAGACTAATGACGTAGTATTGATTTAATTTCATTATAATTAAATTACATGTTTAAAATTCACATGTTAAACTTGTAGTTCTGAAAGCTTTACTGTTCTGGAACTTAACGCTGATACTATTGTTTGGATGACTTGATGGAATCAGTAGGTCACCTTAACATTAAAAAAAATTGTCAAATTTTAATATGAAATGTCTTTTAAAATCTCTTGCACGCTTACTTAAGATGAACTTTGGATAATTCAACACTACAGATTAAAAGTAATCTGAGGCCACCCACAAACACATAAATATACACACACACTCTCACATTCAGTTTGTGGTGCCACACTTAAGATATTTATTTTTTTCATGTTTTATTGGATCTCTTTAAGAATATAAGGAGGGAATTCCCTGGTGGTCCAATGGGTAGGGGTCCATACTTTCACAGCCAATGGTCCGGGTTCCATCCCTGGTCAGGGAACCAAGATTTGACAAGTCACATGGCACAGCCAACAAATTTTTAAAAAACAGTAAAGAATATAAGGAATCCTACAGGTTCCCTTCATCCATTCCTGATAAATTACATAGACCCATACACCTGGCTAAAGTCTAACATGGACCTCTCCTAAGGAGAGCAAGCCCTCAGTTAACCAATTTTCCCTTTAAAAAAAAGACATTTTTTCCATCTGTGGTTCCCAAAGGAACATAAGACATGGCTAAATTTTGTTTTAAGAGTTCTAAAATAAATTCTTTTATGCTTCTGCTGTTGTAAAGTTACTCTATGGCATTAAATCATTCAGTAGTGCTGGATCCTTATTACTGAACAAATTAAGCAATGATTTTGACCAATCTCATATAAAAATCCACACGAGGCCACCCTTCCAGTCTGACCCACTCCTTAGGCCTGTTCCCTCAGCTATTTGGTCTCTCCTCCCAGGCTTCTGGACAAGTGGGCATTCAGAAAGACTAAACTAAATACTGTTCCATGCTTGTGGTAGAAACACATTTTTAAAATATCTAATGTTCAAATAAATAAATAAAATATCTCATGTTCAATACAAACTATAAGCACATAAATGTAGGGGCGAATAGGGACTTCCCACCTGTTATAAGAGCAAGAACTATTACTATTATTAAAACATTTTTGAATAGTTACCTAAATAACATTGTTCACAACCACAATGTGATTCTAATTCAATACTTGTGTGTGCTTAACTGTTCAGTTGTATCCAACTCTTGGTGACCCCTGGCATGACCTTAGCCCACCAGGCTCCTCTGTCCATGGGGATTCTCCAGGCAAGAATACTGGAGTGGATTGCCATGTCATCCTCCAGGGGATCTTCCTGACCCAGGTCTCCCACATTGCAGGCGGATTCTTTACCGTATGGTCTGAGCCACCAGGGAAGCCCAAGAATACTGGAGTGGGTAGCCTATCCCTTCTCCAAGGGATCTTCCTGACCCAGGAATCGAACTAGGTCTCCCGTGTTGCAGGTGGATTCTTTACTAGCTGAACTACCAGGAAAGCCTAAATTCAATATTTGCTCACATTTTCTGACTGATCATATTTTATGACTAATTGTATTATTAAAACAAAAGTGGCCATTAAGAAACAAGTCCAATAACTCCTCTATGCAGTAGTGAGAAAAACACTAGATTTGCAGTTGGGAGAAATAACTCTGCTGCTTACTGCATGGCCATAAAGAAGATGTTTAAGCTCCCCAAGTCTGTTTCCTCATCTTTAAAACAGGCATGACACCACCCACCCAACAGAGTTCTTGTGAGGTTAAAATCAGATAGCTTACAATCTGGCTGCCACCCCACTTTTCAATACTTGTATCTCACCACTTTCTCAACATGAGTCTTATGTTCTGGTCACATCAAAGTCTTTGACGTTATATAATGGTGAAGAAAGCTGAGCACCGAAGAATTGATGCCTTTGAACTGTGGTGTTGGAGAAGACTCTTGAGAGTCCCTTGGACTGCAAGGAGATCCAACCAGTCCATTCTGAAGGAGATCAGCCCTGGGATTTCATTGGAAGGAATGATGCTGAAGCTGAAACTGCAGTACTTTGGCCACCTCATGCGAAGAGTTGACTCATTGGAAAAGACTCTGATGCTGGGAGGGATTGGGGGCAGGAGGAGAAGGGGACAACAGAGGATGAGATGGGTGGATGGCATCACTGACTCGATGGACGTGAGTCTGAGTAAACTCCAGAAGTTGGTGATGGACAGGGAGGCCTGGTGTGCTGCGATTCATGGGGTCGCAAAGAGTTGGACACGACTGAGCGACTGAACTGAACTGAACTGAATGGTGTCACATTCACCCATCCCCTTTGTTTTGAATGCCTTCTTTGTCTATTTGGATAAAACAGACTAACACTCAAGAAATCCTTCCCAGACTACCTCCAAGTGAAATCAGCTCCTTCTCTAGTCTCCAAGAACAACCTATACAAATCTTTATCCTAACAGTTACCTGTTTATTGATCCAATTGACTGACTACATTGTACCCTGCTTGAATTGCTAAACTATGCCTTCCATCTCATCATGTGTACCTAGCACATGTAACCCATGGTGGAAAAAAAAAAACACTGGATGCTGATTAAATGAATGCATGATATAATACAAAAGCACTGAACTTAAGCTATTTGTGATATAGTAGGAATTCAGTTTATGTTAGCTGAATTTGATATTTAAACCCTTAGAGATGATGGATCCCATGGTTCACCATGATATCACTTCATTTTTGTGATTTAAACTTCTGAACAAAAATCACTAGTGGTTCTAAGATATATTTTATAAAGAAAATGAAAAACATCATCAAATGAATCCTGCATATGGTTAGCACACTCTGTTAAGAATATTTTGTCTTGTTTGTATTAAGTTAGCATCAAGGACTTTCAGCTTACAAACCTATGAAACAGGCAAATTGATATATAAGAGTTCAATATACCACAAAGTTAAATTGTAAGCATGCTTTTCTCAAGTTTCAGTGTGGTCACTGAATTCGATTGCTTAGCAGTAGTGTTTGAAGGGTTATATATACTTCCTGCTTTGGTCAGCTTGATTCTTTATTAAAACAATTGTATCTTCATGCCAAAAAATATATACTATATTTCGAACACCAATAAAGGCATAGGAAGAAAACTGATTCCAAATAGTCATCTTCTGCAGCTAAAAGTTACAGAACTACTCCCAACTTGCTATGCTATAATTAGAACTGTTCAAAAGGAATGAAATATAGTAAGAAAGCAAGAAACAAATAAACCTTTAGAGTGAATCACAGTACTTCGAGGCATAAACAAATATATCATTGAGGTTCTTGAATTAAGGAAACAGTTGACCAAAGAGGCAGACTACAGGCAGATGATTATGTGGGCAGAAATATGCAGGATAGGATTTAAAGGAGAGAAATTGAAGTCAGGTGAGCAATTAGGTTAAAAATCTCCAGACACTAGAACTCTAGGGGCATGTGGTCCACGCTGAAGCTGAACAAACTGTGTATATTTTGCCCCATTTCTAGTTGGAAAACCCAACTTCTCATGTACTTTAGAACACAGAATGATTATTTTAATTAATACTTTCTGTAGTAGGGATGAAATTTACATTCTTCAACTCACTTTGCTTTCTATCTCTGATTATATTTTCTTTATAAGCCTCATTTTTACTGATGGCAAAACAAACAAAAGGTTTTTTTTGAATAACTTGACAAAAGAAAAACTTTCTTTTTCCTCTTCCTTCTTCCCAAGATGGTATTGTCTGTATGAAGAGGAGCAACCAGTTCTTTGTGGCTTCTGTTGAGATGTCCTGCATGCTGCCTAGCCCACGGGGATTGTCTGCTATTGACACGGTTTCTCTGGCCACTACTGTGGTGTCAGTTTGGCACCCACTGTTGATGACCATGGCGTTTGCCATTGTGCCTGGTGGTGAGGTCTCCACATTCTGCATTGTGCTTTTTGGTCCACTGATCCTCCTGGAAGTGGGATAATGGAGCAGGAACAGGGACGAAGAAGCCTTCAGTTTTCTCTCTGCTGCACTAAGCAGATGCAGGACTCCACCCCACATACCTTCAGCCCTTCCTATCAGCCATTGATCCTCTACCATTCCAACATCGTGTTGCACATAAGCTAAGACTGATTGTGCCTATTATATGCCAGAAACTGTTCTAAGGGCCTTATGTGTATTATTTCATCTCTTTCAAGGTAAGTATACTAATTATATTATTTTACAAATTAAGAAATTGATGCATAAAAGGCTTCATAGTTTTCTCAACTTTGCTAAATGAATAAATACTCACCTCTAGTCTTTACATCTAACCACTATTCTGTGCTGCTTCACAGGTCAAGACGGTATTGAATTTAAGATGTAAAACTGAAAGAACTAGGCACAACAGACTCTGCTCTTTTTGCAAGGGTAAAAGAAGGGACTGAGATTCCATATTTAGAGTTGCCATGCAAAATAACCCCTGAACCATATGTTTCAAATGACCCAATCATTGGCTCTTTCATTCCTGATCATTTGACATTTTTAAGCATGAATCATCTAATGAAAAAATTACAGGGCTTTCTTTTGAACACATTGTTTATTTGTCACCAAGAGATCTCAGATATACTTTAAACAAATTCCTGCTATAAAGGAAAGACTACATACCCTCATGAATGGCATAATCCAAAAAAAGAAATTATTTAAAACAGCTCTAACACCTTTTCTAAATTTCCTACATTGTGAAATGACAGCAGTGTCTCCCTTTCAACACTGCCTTCTAGTCAATGTAAAAAGAAATAAACCATCCCCACATGCTCATATTTGGTGTTTACTTTTCCATCAGTCATCTAAAATGGGACGCAGGAAAAGGGATGTGTCTGTCTCTGTTAGAGAGAGGAGAAAAGTGAAGGGAAGAAAATCTAACGAAACAAGAGAGTTGCCAGATTTGGAACTGATTGAAAGAGTTTTGTGTCACCAAACATTTTTCAAAGACCTATCAATCTGCAACTCTTTTTATAAACCAACCTGTAATGACTGGTGTTTCCACACATTTTCTTCACACACAGTTGCTTCTGCATTTGGCAGTGCCTTTGATTTGAAAAGAATTTCAAACTTTAGATGATCACACAGAACCTTTTTGGCATCATGGAAAAGAATATTTAGATCATAAAGACTTAAAAGAATGTAAGCTAGAGTTCCAAGTAGTTTAAACTTTCATTACAGAAATGCTGAAAGCCACATTGCTGGGCTTACAAGTATGTTTATAAGTGATGCCATTTGTAACTCTGACTAATTAAATGAGAATTAAAAGGGATGAGAAAAAAAGCACAGATTAAAATTAATATTAAATGAAAAAAATAAATTCTACAGTATTTCACATACCAAGACAGACCGAACATCCTCAGCATGTTCTTATTCACATCTTCTGGCATCAAGGGAAAAACCACCTTGGAAAAACCAACAAATCCTTAAAATAACAGAAAAGTGCCAGCACTAACAGTTGTATACTTAGTAATCCCTGGGAAAATTCAAAGTAAGTGGAGTAATGAAATTTGTCACCTGCTGACTGGTTTCTGCTGCTCAGAAAACAAAAAGCACAGCAGACTGGAGTTCAGGATGTACAGCCAGAAGAGTATGGAATTTCTAACTGCAAAGAAACTGACTCCATTACAAATCCACACCTCATTCCCTATTCCAGCCCCCAAAACCACTGGTTCTCAAAAATTCGGTCCCCAACCAGCACCATCAACATCATCTGGGAACATGTCAGGCCCCACCTTAGATGAACCAAATCAAAAACTCTGGGGAGGAGGCCCAGTAACCTGTGTTTTAATAAACTGTGGCGATTATCTTAAAGTACACTGAAGTTTGAGACCACTGCCTTAAACATCACAACTTGATCAGTAAAAAGGAGAGATGCCCTTCTTTGGTCTGCGACTCCTAAGAGTAAAAAAAAAAAAAAAAGAATAATTATTGGGAGCTTACTATGAGCAAAGTACTCTTCATGACACATTACTTGTATTTACTCACTTAATCTTTATGCAACCCTGTAATTACTATGCCCATGCAACTCATTAGATAGACAGGCACAGTGAAACTAAGCTACTGAGAAAAGACAGAGCCATTATGAGAAGAATGAATTTCTTGAATGTACATTCACCAACAGCAACAGAAGTATAAACACTAGGAGGCCTGAAAAGAAAATTTTTATGTACCTTTAAAGCAACTTTTACTGGTAACAATCTTCATAAAATTTTGCAATTTCTCTTGATAGATGAACAGGTCGAGGTCTAATTTTTTCATGAATCAACTTCTTGAAATGATTCCAGTCTGATATCCTTCATTATGGTCCAGAATGGGAACTGGACTGAGTCCAGCTAGCCAGATGCACTGAATAGTTTGGTCACAAGTAAGACGGAAGATATTGCAACCAGATTGTCCTCAGGTCTGACCAGCACAAAGTTCAAACACCATCGTTTACATCCCTCCTCTCATCCTCTCAGCCTTATCTAATCAATGGATATTCTCAGCTTCAATGGACAGGAAATATATAAAGGAGCTCAAGATATAAAACACAATTGTGTCTAAGTGTTCAAATGACAGCTAAAGTCAGGAAGTAAACAGCTGCCTCTTTTTTATTTCTTTATTTACTTCTATATTACCTCTTCCAGCAACCCAGGCTTGAAACTTTGCATGTCGCCTTTGAGCACTCCTCTTTCTTCACTGTCTCATCCAAGAAATTACTAAAACGTAACGTTATTTTGTTCAGACTCTTCTATATGTCACTGTCTTTCCATTCTAGCTTCCCCAACTTTATCTCAGATCCTTATCATCTCATCCTAGATTACCACAATGTTCTCATAATCTTTCTCCCTTATATTTATTATGGAGACCACTGTCAAATAAAGCTGCTTTTATCATGATGCTTCCTTGCTCAGAACCCATCAGAAATACTCCACTGCTAACAGGATAAAGTCTAAACTCCTTAAACATAAACATAAACATCTTCACAGCCTGACTCCAGCTTTATCTCCAACTGTTTCCTTATGTGAATCCTAAACTCAAATCACAGTTGTATGGTCCCTGTCTCTAAAATACGTCATGAGTATTCCAGCAACTCTTCTCCAGCCCCTGCTTTGGACAAAAGATAAAAGATGGAAAATGCCAAAGTGAAAACAGGCATTAAAGCAGAGAATATAGCCTATTTACTAGGCAGGATTTAATTTAGATCAATGCTTTCAATTTGATTATTCTGTTATATGATATTTAGAAATACTAGGAGAAAATGCATGTGTCTAAAACTTTAATATAAAAAATAAAACTTTAACATAGGTCTTTGGTTAATCTATATAATAGCATTTGGATTAAATATTAAGCAAGTGCTATTCCAGATGCCAAAGATAAACACCTTTATAAAGGAAGAGAACTTCAGATCCTGAGGCTCCTAGAAGCACTCGCCTTTCTCTCTCCATAAAACTGCTAGAGCCACAGATCCTAAGATTTGACCAAATTCACTGCTGAAGGAATAAAAATTCCTTTTGTCCTTGAGAAATAATTCTCCAACTACCAAAAACATTCAACTGAGTCCTTCAAATACAACTACTAAAACACTAACTAGAATCCCAAACATTTAAAGAAAACCAACAGAGTGATAAAAATGTTTCAAACAGAACTAATCTCTAAAAAATAAATCTCTTTAACAAGTGGTGCTGGGAAAACTGGTCAACCACTTGTAAAAGAATGCAACCAGAACACTTTCTAACACCATACACCAAAATAAACTCAAAATGGAATAAAGATCTAAACATTAAGACCAGAAACTATAAAACTCCTAGAGGAGATCATAGGCAAAACACCGTCCGACATAAATCACATCAGGATCCTCTATGACCCACCTCCCAGGATATTGGAAATAAAAGCAAAAATAAACAAATGGAATCTAATTAAAATTAAAAGCTTCCGCACAACAAAGGAAACTCTAAGCAAGGTGAAAAGACAGCCTTCAGAATGGGAGAAAATAATAGCAAATGAAGCAACTGACAAACAACTAATCTCAAAAATATACAAGCAACTCCTGCAGCTCAATTCCAGAAAAATAAACGACCCAATAAAAAAATGGGCCAAAGAGCTAAACAGACATTTCTCCAAAGAAGACATACAGATGGCTAACAAACACATGAAAAGATGCTCAACATCACTCATTATCAGAGAAATGCAAATCAAAACCACTATGAGGTACCATTTCACGCCGGTCAGAATGGCTGCAATTCAAAAGTCTACAAGCAATAAATGCTGGAGACGGTGTGGAAAAAAGGGAACCCTCTTACACTGTTGGTGGGAATGCAAACTAGTACAAGCCACTATGGAGAATAGTGTGGCGATTCCTTAAAAAACTGGAAATAGAACTGCCTTATGATCCAGCAATCCCACTGCTGGGCATACACACCGAGGAAACCAGAATTGAAAGAGACATGTGTACCCCAATGTTCATCGCAGCACTGTTTATAAAAGCCAGGACATGGAAGCTTCCTAGATGTCCATCAGCAGATGAATGGATAAAAAAGCTGTGGTACATATACACAATGCAGTATTACTCAGCCATTAAAAACAATACATTTGAATCAGTTCTAATGAGTTGGATGAAACTGGAGCCAATTATACAGAGTGAAGTAAGCCAGAAAGGAAAACACCAATACAGTATGCTGCTGCTAAGTCGCTTCAGTCGTGTCCGACTCTGTGCGACCCCATAGACGGCAGCCCACCAAGCTCCCCCGTCCCTGGGATTCTCCAGGCAAGAACACTGGAGTGGGTTGCCATTTCCTTCTCCAATCCAATACAGTATACTAACGCATATATATGGAATTTAGAAAGATGGTAACGATAACCCTGTATGTGAGACAGCAAAAGAGACACAAATGTATAGAACAGTCTTTTGGACTCTGTGGGAGGGAGAGGGTGGGATAATTTAGGAGAATGGTATTGAAACATGTATAATATCATATAAGAAACGAATCGCCAGTCCAGGTTCGATGTATGATACAGGATGCTCGGGGCTGGTACACTGGGATGACCCAGAGGGATGGTACAGGGAGGGAGGTGGGAGGTGGGGTTCAGGATTGGGAACACGTGTACATCCATGGCGGATTCATGTTGCTGTATGGCAAAACCAATACAATATTGTAAAGTAATTAGCCTCCAATTAAAATAAATAAATTTAAATTTAAAAAAATAATGAAGAAGGTGATACTGGTTTTTAAAAAAAAGAATTTCTGAAATAGAACTTTTAAAAGTACTATAATTACAAGCAATGACACTAAAGGAAACATTGCATTCTTAAAAAAAAAAAAAAAAAACTGTTCAGAAGCAGGAATATAAAGAAGAGGAAGAAAAGGATGAAAAGAAATAATGAGAATTTTTAGAAATTAAAAGCATTGTGACAGAAATAAAACAAATTGATAGATGAATAAATAGTAAGATAGATATGGATAGGGATAAAGATTCAATTAGTGATCTGGAATATCATAAGAATTCTTCCAGAGTATAGTAAAAAGGACAAAAAGTAGGTTTTAGCAAATACATTAAATATAAGAACAAGATATAAGGAATCAGCATATAGTGTAAGAAACAATATTAGCATTCTTCACCAACAATCTAATGTCCAGTGAAATATTTAGAAAATTATTAAAATTAATGAGTTTAGTAATCTAGATGGAGACAATATATAAAATCAGCAGCTATCTTATATGCTAGCACAAATTAGAAGATGAAACCCATAAAGATTCCATTCAGAATTCAAATACTCATATGATAACTAAAAGTAATGATAAAGTAAATAAATAAAACATACATGTAGAGAAACTGTCAGTCTTACTAAGGAATATCAGTTCAGTTTAGTTCAGTCGCTCAGTCATGTCCGACTCTGCGACCCCATGAATCGCAGCACGCCAGGCCTCCCTGTCCATCACCAACTCCTGGAGTTTACCCAAACTCATGTCCATCGAGTCAGTGATGCCATCCAGCCATCTCATCCTCTGTCGTCCCCTTCTCCTCCTGCCCCCAATCCCTCCCAGCATCAGAGTCTTTTCCAATGAGTCAACTCTTCGCATGAGGTGGCCAAAGTACTGGAGTTTTAGCTTTAGCATCATTCCCTCCAAAGAAATCCCAGGGCTGATCTCCTTCAGAATGGACTGGTTGAATTTCCTTGCAGTCCAAGGGACTCTCAAGAGTCTTCTCCAACACCACAGTTCAAAAGCATCAAATCTTCGGCGCTCAGCTTTCTTCACAGTCCAACTTTCACATCCATACATGACCAGTGGAAAAACCATAGCCTTGACTAGACAGACCTTTGTTGGCAAAGTAATGTCTCTGCTTTTGAATATGCTATCTAGGTTGGTCATAACTTTTCTTCCAAGGAGTAAGCGTCTTTTAATTTCATGGCTCTGGTCACCATCTGCAGTGATTTTGGAGCCCCGAAAAATAAAGTCTGACACTGTTTCCACTGTTTCCCCATCTATTTGCCATGAAGTGATGGGACCAGATGCCATGATCTTCGTTTTCTGAATGTTGAGCTTTAAGCCAACTTTTTCACTCTCCACTTTCACTTTCATCAAGAGGCTTTTGAGTTCCTCTTCACTTTCTGCCAGAAGGGTGGTGTCATCTGCATATCTGAGATAATTGCTATTTCTCCCGGCAATCTTGATTCCAGCTTGTGTTTCTTCCAGCCCAGCGTTTCTCATGATGTACTCTGCATATAAGTTAAATAAGCAGGGTGACAATATACAGCCTTGACGTACTCCTTTTCCTATTATATGCCTAAAAGGAATATAATAAGGCTTAAATCTGAGAGAAACACTATGCTGCACCATGCTGCTGGATGGAAAGATTTAATATTGTAAAAGTGTAAATTTGTCCCCAAATTAACCTATAAATTAAAGAAAGTATCTCATGTCATTCTAAATTGTACATAAACTAGATCGGGACGAGAAAGAACATTTTTTAAAAAGAAAAATTGACCTAAATACTATGCAAGTATGGTAATTAAAAGCCAGCAAGAAACTAATCCAGATATGTATATGCTGAACAGTAAACAGAATTAAAAACCCAGAAAAATATCCATGTCTATGCGAAATTTGTCATAATAAGGGTAATATTTCAAACCAGCAGGGAAAGGAAGACTACAACTATAAATGGCACTGGGATATTTGGTTTTTCACTTGAATGAAAAACAAAACAAAAAAACTAAGTTATATTTTGATCTCACAATGTAGACAAAAATTCTTAATGTAATAAAGAGCTAGAGATGAAGCTATAAAAATGTCAAAGAAAAAACAAATATGACTATTTTAATAACTTTGAGATGAAAGATCTTCTTAAACAAAGACAAGAAAAAATTGACTTATATGACTACATTAAAAACCAAAATGTTCTGTTTGCCAATCAACAAAAAAAAGTATAAAGTTATAAGGCAAGCAACACTAGTGGAAAATTTTACTGTTTATAAATAGAAAATGGGTTAAAATCCATAATGAAGTCAAGAGAAATGAAAGTTGTTCAGTAAGTCATTCAGTCATGTCTGACTCTTTGTGATCCCATGGACTATACGGTCCATGGAATTCTCTAGGCCAGAAAACTGGAGTGGGTAGCTGTTCCCTTCTCCAGGGAATCTTCCCACCCTGGGATCAAACCCGTCTCCCGCATTGTAGGCAGATTCGTTACCAACTGACCACCAGAGAAGACCAAGAATACTGGAATGGGTAGCCTATCCCTTCTCCAAGGGATCTTCCTGACCCAGGAATCCAACTGGGGTCTCCTCATTGCAGGTGGATTCTTTACCAGCTGAGCTATCAGGGAGGCCCTCAAATCCATAATATACAAGCATTAAAATTAAAATCCAATCAAAAAATAGGCAAAGATTTTAGCAGTTAAAACAAACACACATTAAATAATTCTCCTTCTTATTTTCACTCTAGAAAATGAAAGTGTTAGTGCCAGTGTTTATAAAATGCAAATGCCACCTCTTTTTGCCAAGCAGATTAGTGAAAGCTGCAAAGGCTGATAATATCTAGTACTGGTGATGCTAAGGGAAAACAAGTACTCACAATTCAGTTTTGATTGGTGTGTAAATAAGCACAGCCTTTTGAGAAACATTTTGGTGGTTCTACTAAAATTTAAATCAAGCTTATCAACTCAGCCAGAAATAATGCTTCAAAGAATTTATTCAAGAAATACCCAAGTAAGCCAAGATAAATATGAACATGTTCATTGTCTTACTATATGTTATCAGTCAAATATTTCAAGTCAGACAAATGCCATCTAAATAAATCTGCATTCCCATATCCCAATGTGCAATCTTTGAAAATAATAGATATTTAAATAATTAATAAACATTATAATAATATATAAGTAATAATTAATGATTATACAACAATTAAAAGCCATTCTCTAAAAATAAGAATTGCTGACCACAGCATTGCCTACAACTGCACAATACCTTTGGAGAAGGCAATGGCACCCCACTCCAGTACTCTTGCCTGGAAAAGCCCATGGAGAGGAGCCTGGTAGGCTGCAGACCATGGCATTGTGAAGAGTCCAACACGACTGAACGACTTCACTCTCACTTTTCACTTTCATGCATTGGAGAAGGAAATGGCAACCCACTCCAGTGTTCTTGCCTGGAGAATCCCAGGGACAGGGGAGCCTGGTGGGCCGCCGTCTATGGGGTCGCACAGAGTCGGACACGACTGAAGCGACTTAGCAGCAGCAGCAGCAGCAGCAGCAGCACAATACCCTTAGCCACTGCATAAATATTTACATGGAAAATTTTTGTCCCTACTTTTAGGTCCAAAATACAATGTACTGTGTCCACTGAGTCAATAATATTTGTTCTGTACTATGGCAACCCACTCCAGTACTCTTGCCTTGAAAATCCCATGGACGGAAGAGCTTGGTGCAGGCTACTATCCATGGGGTCGCAAAGAGTCGGGCACAACTGAGAGACTTCAAATAGGCCAGCACAGCAGGCAGAATAATAACCCCTCAAAGATGCCCACTTCCTAATCCCTAGAACCTGTGAATGTGTTATTTCACACAGCAAAGGACTTTCCAAATGAAATAAGGTCAAGGAGATTAACCTGGATAATCTGGGTATGATCACAAGGGTCCTTATAAGAGAAAAAGGGAGGCAAGAATCAAAGTGATATAGTATGAGGAAACCCAGCTGGCCATTTCTGGCTTTAAAGATATAAGGAAGTCATGAGAAGTCTGGGCAGTTATAGAAACTGGAAAAAGGAAGGAAATGAATTCTCCTCTAGAGCCCCCAGCTGATTTTAGCCCAGTAAGACCTATTTCAGACTTCACACCTCCAGGATTATAAGAAAATATATTTGTATTATTTTAAGCCATTATGTGAAAATTTGTTTTAGCAATAATAGAAAACTAATACAACCAGACCCTGTATTAGGCTAAAAAAAAAATCTAAGATATCTTTTTGTCTTTGAAATCACAGTTCTTCCAGTGGAGGAAATAGACACAAATTATAATTCTTAAGATAGACATTAAATATCAAGGTGTAAGACTTTCTGCTTCCTTTAAATTATGTGAAATTTCATTATATCTGCTGATGGTCTCATATTAGAAATCTGTAGATGTTCCAGATGTCTGTGTGTTAAATAAAATTCATTTTGGAGGTTTGATATTATTGACTGAAAGAAATAAAAATCGCAACTTTGTTCTCAATATCTCAGTCATTGCTATTAGAACATTCTTCATGTCTTTCTGAATTCTATGGATAATGTTATAAATGACTTATTATTAAAAGAAGGATAAAAGGGACATATACTTTCAATATTTCATTGTCAGCATCACTTAACAGTTTGGCAGACATTAATTATGACACATTATTGAGTATTTATGCATAAAATGGTTTATGTAAAAGATTTTGAATCCTGAATTTTTCAGAAATTAACTGAAATGTTTGTGTCAGTTGAAGTTTCTTACTGGGATTTAATAAATAAACAACATGGGAATTTACTATGAAGGAAGAGAATTGCTGGCATTGTAGAGCCTTACAATAGTAGTGTGAATCCCTAGGCAGCAGAGACAGAAAATGACTTGTAAATATGCAAGTAAGAAGAATGTTGGTTTGTAATTTGGAGGTTATTCCTACACTGCCTATAGTAAAAGTGAAAGTGTTAGTTTCTCAGTCTTGTCTGACTCTAAGTGACCCCATGGACTGTCGTCCGCCAGGCTCCTCTGTCCATGGAATTCTACAGCAAGAATACTGGTGTGGGTAACCATTCCCTTCGCCAAGGGCTCTTCCTGACCCAGGGATCGAAGCCTGGTCTCCTGCATTGCAGGCAGATTCTTTACTGGCTGAGCTACCAGGAAAACCCACAATGCCTATATGTTGGCCTAAGTAATCAACCAAAGAGAGAATAGGACAACTGGTCTAGATATTCCCTTGATGGAAAATGTCAAATATTTATGAGATGTTTTGCTTCATGGTATATTTAATATATATACAAAGTTTTTTTCCAAGTTAAATTGTTTTTAGAAAACTTTTAGTATCAATCAGGGTGGAATTGGGGGACAGAAATCATACCATTTCTCTTTTCAGGGACAATCTAATTACCACAATTCTCCAATGAAGTTGTTAGCTGGGTAACTGAGGAGATAAAAAGGGAACTCAAAGGTGTTTCAAAGGTAGCAACTACAGGAAGCAGTTACTACTCCTAAGAGCAGGGGAAGCAATAGTTAGAGACAGTTAGAATTATCAAACTTAGAACCCGAGAGGAAGGGGCCCTGAAGCTAAAACTCAGATTTCTGAGAAATGTTGATGAAATACAGCTGGTTTACCTGAGACAAGACATTTTGATGTTAATTCCTCAAATGTTGGGAAAACTGCAAGCTTGATTCCGCTGCTGCCACATAAGAAGACCTGCCATTGTCACAGTGAAAGGAGTGGGGTGATGATCATGGGAGCCAGAAATGAACTGGAGTCCATGGGAAGAAAGCAGAGAAAAACATGAAAGAGAAACACTTTCCCTCCACTTCCTACCTTGCTGACTCCCTCTCATGTCTCCTCTCAGACTGAAAAAAGAAGTCAGGTGGCAAAGTAGAAATACGGTTTAGCATCCCAACCCCAGCCTCACCAAGTATAATATAGAAGGGAGGATATGCAGCTGAGAAACAACTTAATAATTTGTCTACCTGTTTGGCAGCTCCCATCCATGTGTACCCTTCCATAAACAACAACAACAACAACACAACTCAGTGTTTCCACTTAACAAGCTGCAACTCTTCTTAGTGCAAATAAAGACATCGTCTCACCAAACGGTAGAGACAAAAATCTCCAAAGTCATGGTATGCATCCCTGTGCTGCATTATTTCCCAAATTTAGTCAGTCCCATTGAATTTTCTGTTACCTAGCAGTAAACGGAAAATAATCTATCAGAAGCTGTAAATTAAGAAAGAGGAGATATAAGAAAGTTAACATATACAAATATATATGTATATTCATACAAACATGAACAACAAGAGGAAAAAATATATAGCTGCTACAGTCTTTATGTGACTGGTCACAAGCCTGTCACTGATGGATCTAACTTCCTTCTGTCACTATCTATTGGACCTGGGACTACTAAGAGACTCCCAAAAGAATGCCCCGAATTTCAGACATGGTTTTCCTGCCCCCATTACGTAGTTATTATTTAGTCGCTAAGTCGTGTCTGACTCTTTTGTGACCCTCTGGACTGTAGCCCTCCAGGCTCCTCTGTCCATGAGATTTCCCAGGCAAGAATAATGGAGGGGGTTGACATTTCTTTCTTCCAGGGATCTTCCAGAGTCAAGGATCAAACCAGTGTCTCCTAGGTCTCCTGCATTGGCAGATGGATTCTTTACCATTGAGCCACCAGGGGAGCCTGTTGTGTAATATTAACCCTATTTTCCCTTGGTAATCAGGGTCAATTACCAGCCAGCAGTAACAGCCTTGGTTCAGTGAAGCCTGTTGTTTCAGTGGCATTCAGAGAATCCCCATATAGTCAAGTGGCAGTCTCATCTTCCAGTCAATGAATTATTATGCATCACCTGGTAGAGGTATTCTTTCCTTAGGAAACAAGACCACCAAACTAGCAGAGCTTACAGTTGGAGATAAAGAAGAAAATATTCTGATAATGTAGATTATTAGATATTATAGTAATTTACAGTGAGATCTACTTACAGAACTGCATGGATTATTAAAAGATATGTGAACTCACTCAGCAACACTGAGTAGTACACAGGAGGCCCTCAACAAATTCCCAGGTGGCATTAGTGGTAAAGAATGTGTCTGCCAATTCAGGAGACACGAGAGATGCAAGTTTGATCCCTGGGTCGGGAAGATCCCCTGGAGCAGCAAATGACAACCTGCTCCAGTATTTTTGCCTGGGAAATTCTATGGACAAAGGAGCCTGGCGGGCTATAGTCCATGGGGTCACAAAGAGTTGGACACCACTGAGCACTAGGGAGGACTAGTAATGACAATAGTGAAAGTGAAAGTCACTGAGTCATGTCCAGTTCTTTGCAACCCCATGTACTATACAGTCCATGGCATTCTCTAGGCCAGAATACTGGAGTAAGTAGCCTTTCCCTTCTCCAGGGATCTTCCCAACCCAGGGATTGAACCAGGTCTCCCACATTGCAGGAGGATTCTTCACCATCTGAGCCACATGGGAAAGAATGACAATAGTAGCAACTTTAATAAGAGCTTACATTTATTGGGCCTTCAGTCAGTCACTCAATCATGTCCGACTCTTTGCAACCCCATGAACCGCAGCACGCCAGGCCTACCTGTCCATCACCAACTCATGGAGTCCACCCAAACCCATGTCCATTGAGTTGGTGATGCCAGCCGACCATCTCATCCTCTGTCGTCCCCTTCTCCTCCTGCCCTCAATCTTTCCCAGAATCAGGATCTTTTCAAATGAGTCAGCTCTTTGCATCAGGTGGACAAAGTATGTACCAAATACTGGACTCAGCAATATTTATTTATGTTATCTCATTTAATCATCACAACAACCCTTCAATTGCCAATATTATAGTCACCATTTTACAAAGGAGGAAACCAAGGTTTAGAGAAGAGTGACTTGTTCAAGATGACGTAACTAGTGACAGAGACAACCGAAATGGCTCCGATTCCAAAAGCCATGTGCTTGATTAGTAAGGAAAGAGAAAGGAGAAAGGGAGGGAGGGCGAAAGGGAGGAAAGGAGGGTGAAAACAAGGGGAGGAAGTCCTTGAAATTAAATTGTTTAATTGCTCAGTTAATGATGCAATACTTTAGAACTTAAAGACTCTATAACAATAAATTCACGTGGATCCCCTCCCATTTAATTGTAGACAAGTGAAAAGACAGCACTGCTTCTATCTTGACCACTCCCAGTTTTACTTTTATTTTTCATAATCTAGTACTAATTTTCACTAGTATTCTTCAGGGCATGATGATTTCAGATATTTAAAATCCTTCAGCTACTCTTGCAACAAAATTATTTACTACCTCTGGGTTGAAATCTTGCTATAAAACCAAAATAGTGGCAATTATACCTGCCAATCTGAAGGATAACTATAAGCAAATGTGTCCCTTTTATACTTTTTTTTTAATTTTAATTAATTTTTATTGTAATATAATTGCTTTATAATGTTGTGTTAGTTTCTGTTGTAGAGCAAAGTGAATCAGCCATATGTATACCTATATCTCCTGTCTTGTGGATTTCTATCCCATTTAGGTCACCACAGAGCACTGAGTAGAGGTCCCTGTGCTACATAGTAGATTCTCGTTAGTTATCTGTTTTGTACATAGTATCCATAGTGTATATATGTCAATCCCAATCTCCTAATTCATCCCACCCCTGTCCTTTCCCCCTTGTTGTTCAATTTTATACTTTTCCATCCTTTCTCCTGCCATCTGAATTGTAGCAGTAACACCTCCTTCAGTGACTCTGCAGTGGCACAGGAGTGAACTGCCAACTTCTAAGGGCAAAACAAGACCCTTGGTTCAATTTGTTTTACCTGGGCTGCTTTTGTTCACACACAAGAAGTACCACAGAAGTGAGAGCACAGACAGGGTGGCAAGTCCCTCATCTCGAATCTGGTTTGTCCAGACCAAGAATTTGTTCTGTTCTCCTCCCTACTGACCAAATGACTTGAAAGAGTACTAGTTGCTTAAATTTTGTAACCTTTTCTTAAAAATATAATGGTCTATATTTTATCAAATTCCTTTCCTAACCATTATTTCACTTGATCTCATGATAACCTTGGGAGATCAATATTATTGCCATTTCACACACATATAACAAAGCTGAGGTTTACAGGGTTAAAGTTACTCAAGATTGTAGGACAGAAACCCAGATTTTCTCACCCAAATTTCTTTCAAACCATGAAAGCTCCTAAAAAGTTTAACTTTAATCGACACCAGAATTTCTTCAACCTGTCTCATTTCTAGTCCTTCTAATTATATTCAACACTATATACTGACAATTATAGGCATTTTAGTGTTGTAAGAATATTGTGGGTCTTTTTAGAATTCTGTCTTTATTCCACACATCTAGGAAACTTGCTATTAGTATCCTCTAAATAGGAATTGAGTGACAATCCTTATTAGGACTTTTCTGTTTCTTCTACCACAATAAAAACTTCCACAGTATCTCCTTTTAATTATTCTTTATGTCTATTGTTTATTTCCAAACTTTAAAATCAAAAGGCTTTTCAAAAAATTAGTCTAATTCTAAAGCATCATATTCACATACTATCGGTAACTCTGTCATTTATTTAGCACATGGAATGAATGAGCAGTTGAATGAGTTTTTCAACAAAGTTGAACTTTGTTGGACATCTTTGCAAATCATCATAGTTCTGCACTAGAGTTTCATCAAATTCACACTGCCTTTGTCTTGGCAATGGAAGGCTCCCCTACTGAAGGAAAATTCATTTGTATTATTAACCAAAAATAAACTTTGTTTGTTATTATAAGCTAATGAAACTTACCAATAGCTTGTCTTATCATTTATGATTATCACCCCATTACAACACTTTTTATTATAAATTCTGCTTTTCTAACAATTTATTTCAGAGACTTAATTCAGACATATGCTGTCAGGATTTTTGCAACATTTTCTTACTTTCAGCTCAAAGAATTTTTTTGTATCTGCTGCACATATAGCATCTTATGACATCTCCTACACAGTGTCATTTTATTTTTGTCTTTGTTTATTCTATTTATTTGTTTGCTTAAATTATTATTTTATTTTAAATATTTATTTTATTCTTTTTTTGTTTATTTAAATTATCTACTCTGAAATAACTTAGAAAAGTTGAAAAAACAGTTACAGAGTTCCTATGTATACTTATATCTATGTAGCTCTTCTAATACTAACACTTTACACACCCATGGTACAACTATCAAACCTAAGAAAATAATATTAAGATCCCCTGGAGAAGGAAACGACAACCCACTCCAATATTCTAGCCTGGGAAATTCCATGGACAGAGGAGTCTGATAGGCTACAATCCATGGGGTCATAAAAGAGTCAGACACAGCTTAGTGACTAAACAACAAAATGAAATGAACTATAGACTTTATTCAGATTTCACTAGCTTTTCCACCAACGTCCTTTCCTATGCTAGAATCCAATTCCAAACTACTGACTTACTATTAATTACTACTACTTATTCTTATTCTTATTAGTGATCTGATGTTGCTCAGACTACAGAGTTAAAGTATGTCTTTGAGTTTTCTCTGCTTTAAGGTTATTACTCTTTCTATTGTAGTTGTTTCCCAGGTGGAACAAGTGGTAAAGAATCCACCTGCCAATGCAGGAGCCACAGGAGACATAGGTTCAATCCCTGGGTTGGGAAGATCCCTTGGAGAAGGAAATGGCAATCCATTCCAGTATTTCTTGCCTGGAGAATCCCATAGACAGAGGGGCCTGGTGGGCCACAGTCCATGTGGTCACAAACAATAGGACATGACTGAAGCAAATGAACCCAGATCTCCCACATTGCACGCAGATGCTTTACCATCTGAGCCATGGGGAAGCTAAAAATGAACACACACACATTAACAAATATTTTTGGGGGGAAGAATGGTGATATATTGCACATATTATGCTTTTCCATAACATTTACCCACTAACTTAAACACTCACTGGTGGATTTTTCTTACAGCAATCTTACAGTGATGTTCTAATGGTGACGTTCTAATGGTTCTTTCTATTTCCTTCATTCTTTCTACATTTATTAACAAAAATACATCTGTATAGAAGACTTGTCCTTTAACTTCCATTTATTTATTTTATCACCTATTATGCCAATATGAAAAAAAAGATATTTATTTTATTATTTTAGTTGTAATTCAAATAATTCTGACTTTTTTTTTAATTGTCATTTGAATCATTTGTTTTTTAATTTGTTCTAAATTTGGCCACTGGGAATTCTTTCAGCTTAGTTCCTACATCTTTTCAATGTTCCCATACTTTTTTTTCTTTTATTGTTTAGTATTTCCTTATTTTCAGGCATCACCAGATGTCCAAGTTTATCTTGGATTTTTCTGCTCAACCTTGGAATCAACTACTACTCCAATAAGTTCTGATACTTTTTAATGGAGAATGATATTTAAAAAGCAAGACCTGGAGGCAAAATATGTTCATGACTACTGGGGAGTCACTGCTTCTCAGACATCATGTGTATACATATGAACCAAGTCATGCATATATATATATATACACAAACATACATACATATATATGTACTTCTGTGTCTCTGTGTATATTGAGAACACAAGGGTTAATAGTGGTATTTTCAATCTAGCACCACACGGTTCATTCTATTATTCTTTCTATAATTCGTGATAAATTCTTTTACAACATAGAAAAAAAAAAAGATGGCTTTCATTATCTATGATATATTCATATATGTTTTCAACCCTAATATACATGTAAAGAGTTGCAGAATTTCTAACCCATGCCCATTTGAAAAATAAATCTACCAGCTACATAGCGTACATTTGTAGGCATGTTGTAATTTTTGTCTCTATCCTTACAGTAGCAAGTCAAAACACTGTTTCCCAAAGTTGCTTAGGTCAGCTCCTTTCCTCCCTGTCTCTTTCAGTGTAGTTATGTCATTCATTTGTCATACTCTAGATTGCACCTTGGGTTTTCTTGACATGCTGGTTGATTTTTTTGTGACACACATACTCTTTACAGTATAGAGTTGCATGGATTTTAAAGCGTAAAGTCCGATATTGACCACCACAGATCAGATCAGATCAGATCAGTCACTCAGTCGTGTCCGACTCTTTGCAACCCCATGAATCGCAGCACGCCAGGCCTCCCTGTCCATCACCAACTCCCGGAGTTCACTCAGACACACGCCCATCGAGTCAGTGATGCCATCTAGCCATCTCATCCTCTGTTGTCCCCTTCTCCTCTTGCCCCTAATCCCTCCCAGCATCAGAGTCTTTTACAATGAGTCAACTCTTCGCATGAGGTGGCCAAAGTACTGGAGTTTCAGCTTTAGCATCATTCCCTCCAAAGAAATCTCAGGGCTGATCTCCTTCAGAATGGACTGGTTGGATCTCCTTGCAGTCCAAGGGACTCTCAAGAGTCTTCTCCAACACCACAGTTCAAAAGCATCAATTCTTCAGTGCTCAGCCTTCTTCACAGTCCAACTCTCACATCCATACATGACCACAGGAAAAACTATAGCCTTGACTAGACGAACCTTTGTTGGCAAAGTAATGTCTCTGCTTTTGAATATGCTATCTAGGTTGATCATAACTTTCCTTCCAAGGAGTAAGTATCTTTTAATTTCATGGCTGCAGTCACCATCTGCAGTGATTTGGGAGCCCAGAAAAATAAAGTCTGCCACTGTTTCCACTGTTTCCCCATCTATTTCCCATGATGTGATGGGACCGGATGCCATGATCTTCATTTTCTGAATGTTGAGCTTTAAGCCAACTTTTTCACTCTCCACTTTCACTTTCATCAAGAGGCTTTTTAGTTCCTCTTCACTTTTTGCCATAAGGGTGGTGTCACTGCATATCTGAGGTTATTGCTATTTCTCCCGGCAATCTTGATTCCAGCTTGTGTTTCTTCCAGCCCAGCGTTTCTCATGATGTACTCTGCATATAAGTTAAATAAGCAGAGTGACAATATACAGCCTTGACGAACTCCTTTTCCTATTTGGAAACAGTCTGTTGTTCCATGTCCAGTTCTAACTGTTGCTTCCTGACCTGCATACAAATTTCTCAAGAGGCAGATCAGGTGGTCTGGTATTCCCATCTCTTTCAGAATTTTCCACAGTTTATTGTGATCCACACAGTCAAAGGCTTTGGCATAGTCAATAAAGCAGAAGTAGATGTTTTTCTGGAACTCTCTTGCTTTTTCCATGATCCAGCAGATGTTGGCAATTTGATCTCTGGTTCCTCTGCCTTTTCTAAAACCAGCTTGAACATCAGGAAGTTCACGGTTCATATATTGCTGAAGCCTAGCTTGGAGAATTTTGAGCATTACTTTACTAGCGTGTGAGATGAGTGCAGTTGTGCTGTAGTTTGAGCACTTTTTGGCATTGCTTTTCTTTGGGATTGGAATGAAAACTGACCTTTTCCAGTCCTGTGGCCACTGCTGAGTTTTCCAAATTTGCTGGCATATTGAGTGCAGCACTTTCACAGCATCATCTTTCAGGATTTGGAATAGCTCAACTGGAATTCCATCACCTCCACTAGCTTTGTTCGTAGTGATGCTTTCTAAGGCCTACTTGACTTCACATTCCAGGATGTCTGGCTCTAGGTCAGTGATCACACCATCGTGATTATCTGGGTTGTGAAGATCTTTTTTGTACAGTTCTTCTGTGTATTCTTGCCATCTCTTCTTAATATCTTCTGCTTCTGTTAGGTCCATACCATTTCTGTCCTTTATCGAGCTCATCTTTGCATGAAATGTTCCCTTGGTATCTCTGATTTTCTTGAAGAGATCCCTAGTCTTTCCCATTCTGTTGTTTTCCTCTATTTCTTTGCATTGATCGCTGAAGAAGGCTTTCTTATCTCTTCTTGCTATTCTTTGGAACTCTGCATTCAGATGCTTATATCTTTCCTTTTCTCTTTTGCTTTTTGCTTCTCTTCTTTTCACAGCTATTCGTAAGGCCTCCCCAGACAGCCATTTTGATTTTTTGCACATCTTTTCCATGGGGATGGTCTTGATCCCTGTCTCCTGTACAATGTCACGAACCTCCGTCCATAGTCATCAGGCACTCTATCTATCAGATCTAGGCCCTTAAATCGATTTCTCACTTCCACTGTATAATCATAAGGGATTTGATTTAGGTCATACCTCAATGGTCTAGTGGTTTTCCCTATTTTCTTCAATTTAAGTCTGAATTTGGCAATAAGGAGTTCATGATCTGAGCCACAGTCAGCTCCCAGTCTTGTTTCTGTTGACTGTATAGAGCTTCTCCATCTTTGGCTGCAAAGAATATAATCAATCTGATTTCGGTGTTGACCATCTGGTCATGTCCATGTTTAGAGTCTTCTCTTGTGTTGTTGGAAGAGGGTGTTTGCTATGACCAGTGTGTTCTCTTGGCAAAACTCTATTAGCCCTTTGCCCTGCTTCATTCCATATTCGAAGGCCAAATTTGCCTGTTACTCCAGATGTTTCTTGACTTCCTACTTTTGCATTTCAGTCCCCTATAATGAAAAGAACATCTTTTTTGGGTGTCAGTTCTAAAAGGTCTTGTAGGTCTTCATAGAACTGTTCAACTTAAGCTTCTTCAGCGTTACTGATTGGGGCATAGACTTGGATTACTGTGATATTGAATGGTTTGCCTTGGAAACGAACAGAGATCATTCTGTCGTTTTTGAGATTGCATCCAAGTACTGCATTTCAGAATCTTTTGTTGACCATCATGACTACTGCATTTCTTCTAAGGGATTCCTGCCTGCAGTAGTAGATATAATGGTCATTCACCCATTCCAGTCCATTTTAGTTCACCGATTCCTAGAATGTTGACATGCACTCTTGCCCTCTCCTGTTTGACCACTTCCAATTTGCCTTGATTCATGGACCTAACATTCCAGGTTCCTATGCGATATTGCTCTTTCAGCATCAGACCTTGCTTCTATCACCAGTCACATCCACAGCTGGGTATTGTTTTTGCTTTGGCTCCATCCCTTCATTCTTTCTGAAATTATTTCTCCACTGATCTCCAATAGCATATTGGGCACCTGCCGACCTGGGGAGTTCCTCTTTCAGTGTCCCATCATTTTCCCTTTCATACTGTTCATACTGTTCATGGGGGTCTCAAGGCAAGAATACTGAAGAAATCTCAGTAAGAATAGAAAAGTTCTTTGGCACTTGAACCACAGCTCCAGCAACTCCCATCTCTTAGTGGCTCCTGAGATCAGGAGAAGTTCTAATCTTCATGGTTGCATCCAAGACCATGGGGTTCCTTACCCACACACCCAGCTCCCAACCAAGGGCTAAGGTGTCTTTTCAGAAAATGCATGCTGAGACTTTGTTGGTGGGCCAGTAGTTAAGATTCCATGCCCAATACAGGGGGCACAGCTCAATCCCTGGTCACAGAACTGACATCCCACAGGCCATAGCCAGTTTAAAAAAATATTAGAAAATGCATGCCAACAGCATTTCTCACCCCCTACTCCATCCCCTCGTTCAGTAGTACAGAGTCTCTACTTCAGACAAGAACTTTATAGAGGTCCAGCACTGTCTTCTTTCACTCAGCAAAGATCCATAGAACAGAGACTCTATCCCAAGTATCACAAGCCAAGGATATTTAGATCCTAGTTACTCTTTCCACAGCTTGATCATAGGACAGAGTTTCCATACTGTGAAAGGCAAACAAAGAAGAACAGAAGTTACCACTGTCAACTACAAATTGGCACTTACCAAGAGCATTGCCAATGACTGAGCAACAAAGGCATTTGCCACCTGCCTCTACAGAGATTGAACCCCATGCTGCTATAGCTGTTGACCTTCAGCAACCCCTGAGGGAGTTCAGGGTGGAGTGAGGCAGTCTGTGCTCCAGGGAATCTGGTGGGACAGGTTTTTAGATAGTTGGATGTTTTTAGGAACAGATTTTATGATCTCAATCCTTGCATCTCCTCATATCTAGAGAAGCACTAAATCCCTTCATGGAGACATCAGATCCTCAAGACTGACAAAAACCTTTTTGTAAAATGAGTACTTCATGGTATTGAACTCCCCCTTCACCAAAACCTTATATATTGACTTTCCTCCACTGCTGCTTTGGAGCAGTCTCTCAGAGCTATCTGAGATGCTGCATCCTAGGCAGCAATCCTCATTTTGCCCCAGATAAAATTTAACTCACAACTCTCAAGCTGTATATCTTTTTTTAGTTGACATTACTCCCCTCCCAGGATCCTGTTCACAAAGCAGGGGTATCACTCTGAGAGAAGTGGCCACTGTCTCTGCCTCCAACTTCAGAGCAGTGCCTCAGAGATTTCATCCAAAGAGAGAAGACAATAATAAAAGAAAGTTCAGGGCTCTCCCAAAGGAACTGACTATATTTGGAAAGAGCATGGAGAAGTTCATGACTAAGGATGCTCCCAAATCAATAGAGATTTGCTGGTAGGCTAACACAAGGCTAAAAAGAAAAGAAAAAAAAAAAAGTAAACTCACAGCTTACTTACCAGTGAGGACCAGGAAAAAAGAAAGCTAAGTAGACCCACCCCCAGGATCAGAACAACACACAAAGACTGGACTCAAAAACTATCCCAGAAAAAGGGGATCAGTTTAGTTCTATCAGACCTTGGAGCTATTTATGCTCAAGGGCACTGCTAAAAACAAAACAGAAAGAAACTGGAAATTAATGGAGCTTAACAGGAGAAGGCAATGGCACCCCACTCCAGTACTCTTGCCTGGAAAATCCCATGGACGGAGGAGCCTGGTAGGCGGCAGTCCATGGGGTAGCTAAGAGTCGGACATGACTGAGTGACTTCACTTTCACTTTCACTTTTCACTTTCATGCATTGGACAAGGAAATGGCAACCCACTCCAGTGTTCTTGCCTGGAGAATCCCAGGGACGGGGGAGCCTGGTGGGCTGCCATCTATGGGGTCGCACAGAGTCGGACGCAACTGAAGTGACTTAGCAGCAGTAGCAGCAGCAACAGCAGAATAGGGATGTGATATCAACAGAGGCGGACAATTCAGAAGAGCTAAAGGAAAGACAAGAACTTCCTGAGTGGCTCAGATGGTAAAAATCTGCCTACAATGCAAGAGACCGAGGCTTGATCCCTGGTTTGGGAAGATCCACTGGAAAAAGGGAATGGCAACCCACTCCAGTATTCTTGCCTGGAGAATTCCATGGACAGAAGAGTCTGATGAATTACAGTCCATAGGGTCGCAAAGAGTTGAACACAACTGAGTGACTAACACACACACACAAGCAGAGACAAAGAGAGCTCTGCTAAAACCACTGTAATCTCAGGGTGACTCTATACATGCCTGAGGCTACACCTTCTGGGGGCGAGAATGATATCAATATTGAGAAAGATCTCAATAAATCAGTCCACAAAATGCATTAAACAAATAAACAAAATAACAAGAAGCATTGAAAATGAAAATGTCTAGTTTTTAACAAAAATGATGAGACATACTAAGAAACATGAAAATGTGATTCATACACAAGAAAATGACTAGGTAACAGAATCTGCTTGTGAGGGTATCCAATTGTCAGACTTAATAGATAAAGACTTCAAAATAGCCTCATAAGGATATTGAGAAAACTAAAGGAAACCATCCTTAATGAATTACAGGAAAAAATGATGAAAATGTCTTGGAAAATAGAGAATATCAATAAAGAGAAAAATTATTTTAAAAGGATTAAAATAAAATATTCACTAGAGGGACTAAAAAAAGTAAATTTGAACTGGGAGAAGAAAGAATCAGCAAACTTGAAGATAGATTGTTAGAAATTATGCAATCTGAGAAACAAAGTTTAAAAATAATATTTTTTAAAAGCAAAAAGTGTGATACTATTAAGTTCACCAACTTAGGCATAATGAGAGTATCAGCAGAGAGAAGAGAAAATAACAAGCACAAAAATATTTAAATAATGGCTGCTGCTGCTAAGTCACTTCAGTTGTGTCTGACTCTGTGCGACCCCATAGACAGCAGCCCACCAGGCTTCCCCGTCCCTGGGATTCTCCAGGCAAGAACACTGGAGTGGGTTGCCATTTCCTTCTCCAATGCATGAAAGTGAAAAGTGAAAGTGAAGTTGCTCAGTCGTGTCCGACTCTGTGCGACCCTATGGACTGCTGCCTACCAGGCTCCTCCGTCCATGGGATTTTCCAGGCAAGAGTACTGGAGTGGGGTGCCATTGCCTTCTCCAAATAATGGCTAAAATTCCCCAAATTTGACAAAAGCATTAGTCTTCACACCCAAGAAGCTCAAAGAGTTCTATGTAGAATAAATGTAAAGAGATCCACCCCAGACACATCCTAATCAAAATATTGAAAGCCAAAAATAAACAGAAACTGTTGAAACTGGGAGAAAACAAACTGAAACACAAAGGAAATACCAATAAGACTGGCAGCTGACTTATCACCAGAAACAACCATATGCTAGAAGGCAGTGGATGCTATATTGAAAGTTTTAAAAAAATGTAAAAGAAAAAAACCATGACTCAAGAATTTTGCATACAGAAAAATTATCTTTAAGTGCAGATGAATTGAAGATATTCTCAGATAAACAAAAACTGAGAGAATGTCTTGCTAACATGCCTGCTTTATAATACATATTAAAAGTTCTTTAAGCCCATATGAAAAAAACAAAGAGCACCAGTAAAGACAAATGTGAAAATATAAAAGACATAACAAATATATACTTATTTCTTCTCTTAACTAATTCAAAACATTATACCCATACATATGTGAAGGCAACTCATGAATTTTTAGCTCATTACATGAGGCCAATATTACTGTGAAACCAACACCAGGCAAGACACAACAGGAAAACTACACACAAATATCTCTTAAGAATATAGACAAAACAAATTCTTAACAAAATACTAGCAAACCAAACACACAGCAACACATAAAAAGGATTATATACCATGACTAAGTATAAGTTTGGCTTGAAAGCTGAAAAATCAATTTATGTGATACAATACATCAATAAAAAATGATCAACTGAACAGACACAGAAAACCAATACCTCCTTATGATAAAAGTATTCAACAACAAATTCAAAGTAACTGCCTCATCCTGATAAAAGGCATCTATGAGACCATAGCAAATGTCATACTAACGGTGAAACACTGAATGCTTTGTCCCTCAGATCAGATCAGCAGACAAGGATGTCCGCTCTTGCTACTCTATCCAACACTGTACTGGACGTTCTATCTGTGGAATTCTGGCAAAAATTGAGAAGGAAGCCACCCAGATTAGATAGGAAGATGGTATGATCTTGTGTATATAAAAATCCCAAAGACACCCCCCCATCCTTCCAAATAGAAATGCTATTAAAACTGATAAATGAGTTCAGTAAGACTGAAGGATACAAATTAATATACAAAAACTGCATTTTATTTCAGTGGGATAGTAATTAATAATATAAAGAAAAATTAACAAACTAATTTCCATTTACCAATTCCATTCCACATCATCAATAAGAATAAAATACTCAGGTAAAATTTAACAAAAAATACAAACCTTGTACAATAAAAACTAAAAAGTATTTTTTGAAATAAAGAAGACTAAATGGAAAGACATATTGTCATGAATCAGAAGATTTAATATTAGTAAATGGCAATACTGCCAAACTGATCTGCAAATTCAATACAATTGCTTTCTCCATCCCAACTGACTTAGCAGAAATTGGCAAGTTATTCCTAAAATTCATATGAAAATGCAAAAGACCTGGAAAAACAAAAAAAATTTTGAAAAATAAAAAGATAGTTGGAGTACTCACACTTCTTCATTTCAAAACAATGACAAAACTACAATTCAATACAGTATGGTAATGGCAAAAGGATAGATATATAGACCAATGGAACAGAAACAAACCCTCATATTTACTGTGAAATAATTTTCAATAAAGATGCCAGAAAATTCAATGAGAGAAAGAATCATCTTTCAACAATTTGTGCTTTACCACTGGTTATCCATATGCATAGGAAAAAAGTTAGACTCCTACCTCACCCTATATGCAAAATTCAACTCAAAATAGATCAGAGAATTAAATATAAAAGGTACATATAAAACTGTTAGAAGAAAATATAATCATACATTTTTAGGTCCTTGAATTAGGCAACAGTTTCTTGGATATGACACCAAAAATAGATAAATGAAACTTCACCCAAATTTAAAGTATTTGTCCTTCAAAGAACACCATTAAGAAAGTAAAAAGACAATTGACAGAATGGAAGAAAATATTTTTAATTCATATATTTGATTAAGAACTTAGATCTAAAGAACTCTTAAAACTCAATAATAATAGACAGATAAACCAGTTCCCAAAATGGGCAAAATATTTGGATAGACATTTATCCAAAGTAGATATACAAATGGCCAATAATCATTTTAGAATGTTTTGAGTATCATAATCTTTAATGAGATCCAAATAAAAACTACAATGAGATACTACTTTATACCCAGTAATATGGCTATAAATAGAAAAAAGAAAGAATGGAAGAGAGGAAGGAAGGAAGACAGGAAGGGGAAAGGGAAAAAAGAAGAGAGCTTGGGAAGCAGGGAGAGGGGGAAGAAAAGAAGGTAGAAATAAATAAGGAAAGATAGATAATAAGTGTTGTCAAGGATGTGGAGAAATTGGAATGTTCATACATCACTTGTGGGATTATGAAAAAGGGCAGTCACTTTGGAAAAAAGCTTACCCATTCTTCGAAAAGCCAAACATAGAATTACCATATGATCCAGAAGTTCCATTATCCAATAGATATAAAAATATATATCTTCACAAACTTATATATGAATTTGCAATAAAAGCACTATTCATAATAGCCAAATGTGGATATAATCCAAATGCCCTTCAATTGATGAATGGATAAGTAAAATGTAGTATATCTATTCAACGGAATACTATTCAGCCATATAAAGCAATGAAACACTGAAACACAGTACAACATGGAGGAACCTTGAAAACTTCATGCTAAGTAAAAACACCACTCACAAAAGGACACAGCAAGTGATTCCATTTACATGAAATGTACAGAATAGAACAATCCATAGAAACAGAAAATAAAATAAATTAGTGGTTACTAGGGGCTAGGGGAAGGAAAAACGGGGAGTGAATGCTAATGTTGTTTCTGCTAAGGATTACAACAATGCTCTGAAATTAGTGGTGATGGTTGCACAATTCTGTGAATGGGCTAAAAAATGAAGGAGTATGTACTTTAAAAGAGTAATTTTATGGTATGTGAACAATATCTCAATAAAGCTGTCATTTTTTCAAAGTCACATACTGTGGTATGATTCCATTTATATAACACTATTGAAATGAAAAAATCATAGTGACAGAAGACAAATTAGGAATGAGGCAGTGGTAGATGTGACTATAAAGGGGCAGCTTAACAGAGATCTTTGTGGTTATGAAACAGTTCAATGTCTTGAATGTGTTTGTGGTTACATAACTCTACACATTTGTGTATTAAAATGGCATAGAACTATACACATACACTGTACTAAAGTCAGACTCCTGACCTTGTCATTGTACTATAATTATGTAAAATGCAATCTTGGGAGAAACTAAGTTAGAGGTCCATAGAACTTCTCTGAACCTTCTTTGCAGCTCCCTATGAATCTAACTATTTAAAAATAAAAAGTGAGAAAAAAATTTAACTCCAGTTATCTTTAAATCTCATCTTAATCAACAACATCCTAATGATTAACACAGCTCCCTATGAGTTTCTTAATACCCTAAAATTATACCCTAACAAATAGATATAACATATTACAGACTTTGAGGCAAATATGTTTTTCACAGCAAACAAATAACAAGGTACTCATGTTTATTAGTTTTGTATTTGTTTGGAATCAACCAAATACTGCTATTCATTCTCTTCAGTGTTTAGCATACTGCTTTCTACACAGTGGGTACTCATGAAATATCTGATTATGAATGAATTCTGAATCTTTAGGTCTCAGACAACAAACTGAGCTCCATTTCAATACTGAAAAGTCCAGTCTAAAGGTAGTACCAATACCGTTTAGGGAATCTTTTTTTCATATTTAAAGATTGCATTTCTTAAAGTAGTTTTAGGCTTATAGTAAAATTGAGAGGAAAACAGAGTTCCCATATACCCCAGCCCTCACACATGCATTCTCTTCCCCATTAGCAACATTTGCCACCAGAGTCACACTGCTCCAACTGAAGAAGTGACAATGACACATCAACGTCTTACCTAAGTCATCTTCTTGTCCAAAGTCCAAGTTTCTCAGACTCTGAAAAAATATTTCTTATCTAATTGTACTTCTACTACAGTTTGCATAAAGACACTTCTTTGAGCTCTATGCTATGCAATCACCACTATTTCTAGTTTAAATAAACACTTAGTTGTACTCATAAACCTTTGGGGGATAAAAGCAACTTTTTCAATGACATGATGCCATTGTGTGTGTTGTGTCAGAAGACCCCAGAGTTCAGAACAGCATCATGCTTAGCTTATGTCTGCCCACTCATATGGGTGTCCCCACAAAGTCAGATCCTGGCTTTCCCTACTTTAGTTACAATTTAAGGATAAGTAATATGGACCTTCACGGGATTAGGACTTGAATTTTATCCTGGAGAAAGCTCTTTAAAACTGATTTCACAATCCAAGATGGCCAGGAGTAGGGTTTACAATGGCACATGTGAGTTCAGCTGCAGTTCAATAAACACTATTCCCCAACATGCTGACACAAATCTATACATTAAAGTAGCTGATTTCCTGTAGTTATTCACAGTGCTCATTCATGTGCCATCAGTTCAGTTCAGTCACTCAGTCATGTCTGATTCTTTGCAACCCCATGGACTGCAGCATGCCAGGCTTCCCTGTCCATCACCAATGTCCAGAGGTTGCTAAAACTCATGTCCATCGAGTCAGTGATGCCAGCCAACCATCTCATCCTCTGTCATCCCCTTCTCCTCCTGCCTTCAATCTCTCCCAGCATCAGGGTCTTTTCCAGTGAGTCAGTTCTTCACATCAAGGTGGCCAAAGTATTGGAGTTTCAGCTTCAGCATCAGTTTTTCCAATGACTATTCAGGACTGATTTCCTTTAGGATTGACTGGTTTGATCTCCTTGCACTCCAAGATACTCTCAAGAGTCTTCTCTAAACCACATTTCAAAGCATTAATTCTTTGGCACTCGGCTTTCTTTATAGTCCAACTCTAACATCCATATGTGACTACTGTAAAAACCATAGCAGGTCATCACATGCCATATATAGCTTGATTAATACCAGAATTTGAGTTTATGAGAGGTTCACTCTCAGATTTATGGCTGACAAAGTATAAAACAAAGAATGAATAGGTATAATGATTAAGTTCTCAATAACTCTGACAATGCATGTTTTTTGATAGGATGGGTAAAATACAGCTTGGACCTTAGGACTTGTATTTCCTACAATGAATCTTTACCATGGGACTAGTAGACACTGATTTCAGTTCAGTTCAGTCCGTCAGTGGTGTCCGACTCTTTGCGACCCCATGAATCGCAGCACGCCAGGCCTTCCTGTCCATCACCAGCTCCCGGAGTTCAGCCAAACTTATGTCCATCGAGTCAGTGATGTCATCCAGCCATCTCATCCTCTGTCGTCCCCTTCTGCTCCGGCCCCCAATCCCTCCCAGCATCAGAGTCTTTTCCAATGAGTGAACTCTTTGCATGAGGTGGCCAAAGTACTGGAGTTTCAGCTTTAGCATCATTCCTTCCAAAGAACACCCAGGGCTGATCTCCTTTAGAATGGATTGGTTGGATCTCCTTGCAGTCCAAGGGACTCTCAAGAGTCTTCTCCAACACCACAGTTCAAAACCATCAATTCTTCGGCGCTCAGCCTTCTTCACAGTCCAACTCTCACATCCATACATTACTACTGGAAAAACCATAGCCTTGACTAGATGGACCTTTGTTGGCAAAGTAATGTCTCTGCTTTTGAATATGCTATCTAGGTTGATCATAACTTTCCTTCCAAGGAGTAAGTGTCTTTTAATTTCATGGTTACAATCACCATCTGCAGTGATTTTGGAGCCCAGAAAAATAAAGTCTGACACTGTTTCCACTGTTTCCCCATCTATTTGCCATGAAGTGATGGGACCAGATGCCATGATCTTAGTTTTCTGGATGTTGAGCTTTAAGCCATATACAGGTGTACACAGGCATACTTGCATCTTGCATTCTCCTAGGCTTCATAGCTACCCGAGATCATCAGAACACATTGCTGTTGTTATGAGTACATCTGCTGCACTTCCAGTAGCTGGCATCAGACCACAAGTTCTGACAAACAATTTGGATACAGATCAAACTTATCAGCATGGCATACCATATTCCATGAAATGAGTCTTGGGTTCTCCATCTTCACCTCCTACTGTATCTCATCCACACTCTATAGTCCAGCCATTACACACCACCTGACCTTCTCACATCTCCCCAGGCATTTTCATGTCTCCCATTTCTTTACTTGTTGTTGTTGTTATTTGGTCAGTTAGTCACGTTCAACTCTGGGACCCCATAGACTTCAGCATGCCAGGCTTCCCTGTCCTTCACCAACTCTCAGAGTTTGCTCAAACTCATGTGCGTTGAGTCAGTGATGCCTGTCCTCTGCTGTCCTTCTCCTGCCTTCAATCTTTCCCAGCATCAGGTCTTTTTCAGTGAGTTGGCACTTTGCATCAGGTGGCCAAAGTATTGGAGTTTCAGCTTCAGCATCAATCCTTCCAATGAATATTCAAGGTTGATTTCCTTTAGGATTGACTTGTTTGATGTCCTTGCAGTCCAAGGAACTCTCAAGAGTCTTCTCCAACACCACAGTTTAAAAGCATCACTTTCTTGGCTTGGTTGCTACTTTTGCCTGACGTTCCTTCCCTTCCTATGGCATTTTCCAGAAAACACCTGATCATCTTAAGCAACTAATCAATAAAAAAGTGCCCTCATTTTAAATACTTTATAGGCACTATCTTATCTCATTGATTTTTTTTAAATTAATGAGGTCAAAATCATTAAAACCTCTATTTTACAGAAGAGGAAACTAAGGCATATGAAGATCAAGAAATGCTCAGAATCATCCAGTGAGTAAGTGGCAGAGCCCAGATAAAAGTCAGGTTTGTCCCAATTAGAAAGACTGTGTTCATAACTACAAAATTATCCCCTCTCCAAACCATGTTATGATTCTATAGTAGAATCTTTGATGAATTTTCTAAATATTCAGATATCCTTAACTCCATACTGACCTGTATTATCAGATATCATGTTTCTAGAGCTCCTGGATCTAGATTTTGGAAGAGTTCTCTGTGTGACTCTAATATACAACCTGTTTGAGAACCACTGTCTAATGACATAAAAGGGCTTACAACAACTATTGACACTTAGTGTACTACTAAGAAATTGGATAGCTTCTGAAATGAATTTTTGAAAATTTAACCATTTTTCATAAAAGTTAAATGAGACATATCTATTTTGCAAAAATGAGAATCTGTGGAGAAGTATTTCCAAGAGTAACTGCATTCTGGTAACATTTTAATTACATTTTATAAATTAGCAAAAATCTGTTTTCTAAAGAAAAATGAATTTAAATTAGCTTTCATTTAAATTCTTGACAAGGGATCAACTACAGTTGTGTGGAAAAGATCTGAGAATTTGATTGAGTGTGTGGCTGTCTCAGTAGTCCTCAGGCATCAGAAATAAAATCTCAACTAAGATGCAGAAATATCAATAATAGTTCAGGCTTCATACTACTCAGGATCTCATGTCCCTGGAACAGCAAAGAAAGACATAATCAATTTGAAATATGAGAAAACAAATGAAACGGCATGTAAGAGTCCTCTGATATTTTGATGAGTGTTGTTTTTAAATGATGGAAACCTGAGACCCAATAACATTTGAAATTTTATTATGCAGGTTCTATAGGGCACAACTGAAGCAACAGAGCATGCATACACGCATAGAGCACTTTTGCCACTTCATGCTTTAATTATCTTAATGCAAGGCTCTTTGCCTTTGTATTTATGTAATGTGAGGTATTTGAAATAAAATTTCTGGGTTTCTTACTTTTTATTTTGAAGGACAAAACAGTTGCAAAGCACAGTTTTCAAATATTCATCACCCAGCTTTTGCTATTAACATCTTATCTACCCAGAATAAGATTATCAAAACCAAAAAATTAAAATTGATACAATGTCACTAACTTAACTAGAGACTTGGAAATTTGACAAGTGTCATGCTAATGTGCTTTTCTCCAGAACAGGATACTGTCTAGGATTCCACATTGCAAATAACTGTCATAATCTCCAATCTTAGTCTTGGTCTTGCATAATCTTGACATTTTTGAAAAACACTGGTCAGGCAATTTATAGAATTTCTCAATTTGAGTTGGTCATATATTTTCCCATGATTAGATTCAAGTTATACATTTGGGGCAAGAAAATGATTATGCCTCATAACAAAAGATTCACAATGCTGTCAGATCTTATTACTGGTGATACTAACTTGAATCACTTGGTTAAGCTGATGTCAGTAAGAGTTCCCCACTGTGAAGTCAAAAGTTTTGCCTTTGTAACAGAGAGGGTAAAGAGATACATTGTGATTATACAGATATCCTCTTTTTTGTCATAATTTTAGTATGTTTACCTAAAGATAATTTTCAATTTCCTTCATTCCTTTATGTTTATTAGTTGAAATTCTACAATCTAAAGAGCTCTTTCCATTCCTCTACATTCACTGATTGATTCAACTATTTATTTATATTAGTATGGAGTCATGGATACTTACTTTATTCTATGGATTATAATCCATTACTATATTTATTTTGTTACTCAAATTGTCCTAATGTGGCTATTGGGAACTCTTTGAAGTTGCCACCTTTGTACTTTTGCCATGTTCCCATCATTTTGTGGGCACTTCTTCACTTCCTGGCACTACACAAGATGTTCCAGGCTTATATTGTATTTGCCAAGAAAAATTAGATGAATGATTTAGTACTGCTCAGAAGCAAGAAAATAGACTCTTTTTATTTATTTATTTATTTTTGTTCAGTCCCCCTGACCATTGCAGCTCTGATATCTTTCTCCTCTTTCTGAGAATTTTGTTTTCCTTCGTATTCCAAAACACCGCATTTGCCAGAGAATGCTAGATAAGTGCTAGGTAATTGTCAAATGACCAACATAGAAAACTGACATTTAAGGAAAGTCATTTAAGGACAACCTAACCACTTGTTCCCATAGGTCAGAAGACTTTATTTCTTTCCTTTTAACAGGAAACCCTTTCTTTAATTAGAAAAAAAAAAAAAAAAGTAAACAAATCCCTAATATTGTATTAGTCTAAATACATTCATATAAATGTTTGAACCTACAACATTTACTTGCCTGACAATCAGTATAGAAGTTGGAGTATATTGTAGTTCCATTTATTTATTAATCTCTTCATTCATTTCTATATCTTGGTTTGATTAGACATTTCCTGAAAATTCTAATTTGCATGAAAAAGTAGCTGCAAAGTATATGAACTTTTTGAGTACTACAAATTAACAACTATGTTAAGATTCAAAGAAAAATGATCTGGAAACTGTTTTTTAAAATATTAAGAAATACTTGCTTTTAAAGTGAAACATTTAGGTTTCAGGTACTATGAAGCAGTAAGTATACGCTACACTGCCTCCTCTTGAATGCAGCTATAAAACCTGGACAGAATGAATGGAGGAGCTCTTAGAGGACCAAAGTCAACAGCAGCAGATGGATAGGGGAAGAATAGAATTCAAATACCATCATACAAGTGGTAAATTTCTCAGTTTTTTTAGTGTTGCATCCCCCAGAAACAAAATGAGCACTTAGATGCTGCTATAGATAAATGTTTGTGCACTCCCTACCAAATTCATACTTTGAACTCTAGTCCCTCATTGGGACAGTATTTGGAGAGGGTGTCCTGGGGAGGAGATTAAGTCAAGAGAATGGAGCCCTCAGGAATGGGATTAACATCCATATCAAAGAGACCTCAGGGAGGCTGCTGGGGTGCTGGTAATTCTTTATTTCTTCATGGTGTTTGTGCATATTGTCACCTATAGTGAAAGATCATCAATTCTTAGTAAAAATAATAATAAATGATAAAAGAGACTTCAGGGAGCTCCCTTGTCACCCCTTCCACCATGAGAAGATCAAGTGAAAAAAATGACTATGAAACAAAAAGTGGGTTCTAATCACATACAGTTTGAGCTTCCCTAGTGTCTCAGATGGTAAAGAAACCTCCTGCAATGAGGAAGACCTGGGTTCAATCCCTGGGTTGGGAAGACTCCCTGGAGGAGGGCATTTCAACCCACTCCAGTATTCTTGCCAGTAGAATCCCCATGGACAGAGGTGCCTGGAGGGCTATAGTCCATGGGGTCACAAAGAGTCGGACACAACTGAGCGACTAAGCACAATCAGATACTGACTATGCTGGTGCCTTGATCTTGGACTCCCCAGCTCACAGAAATGGGACAAATAAATTTCTGTTGTTTATTTGTAACCCCATCAATGGTGTTTTTGTTATAGCAGCTCAAACGAACACAGGTGCAAAGAAAGAAAGCTCCAGGAGAAGCCTATTGTTTTAGTTCAAGGAATAATAGGGAAAGGGAAGGTATAACTCAGAGAGTGCGGAAATCTGGTTTCTGCTTTCTTTTATCCATTCCCCTGCCCCAGCTCTCAGCCAAGGCTTAGGTGACAAGTGGTAGCAGCAACTTTGACTAGAAGAGGCAATGATGGCAGCAGCTAAAGCCAAAATTTGAAGAAAGGGGAACATTCCTTTAAGTCTGATGGAACTAAAGTTTCAAAAAAAAGTGGAGTCAAATCCACTGCTTTTTTTCTCTCTCTGTCCTGCTGCTACCTGGTCCCAAAGACAAGTGCAGTTACGGAAGTGCACAGGAGCACACGGTAACTATAGTCACAGCATTCTGGCCACAAGACCAGAAAGAGGTTCCCTACTGGAAGTTACCAAGGAGATCATAAGAGAGAAACTTGGGAATATGACTGCATAAGGTCGTTTATGAAATCTTGGGCTTACATATGCATGTGTCAAATTCAACAAACCACACTTTGAGAACTGAACTAACAGATACAACACCACCCAGATCTAGGTGGTGCATACACAGCACAGATTTGGATACCTCTGCAAAAGTCTGGAAAACTTAAAGTGACATTAGAACCACAACCCACAGAAAGCTAGGCAGAACTTGTAGCCTGAGTCCCATCACCTTGAAACCACCAAGTGTGATATTTTGACTAATAAGACATATTAATATATATTTGGTCATCTGAAATGCATATTTAGTCATATATATTTCTCATATATTTCTCTCTCACAGTTCCCCAAACCTTTGGAATTTCCTGAGCAATAAAAGCAATGGGAGAATCTTTTGCCATATTTGGTCTCTCATCCTCAGTTCCTGAAAGAGTCATGAAGGTGAAATAGGTATCTTGTTATTCATAACAAGCCCCATTTCACCACATCTGAGTTTACGTTAATGAGGTGACTTTTAGGAAACACCTAAAGATGAGCTCTAAGTGCCAGGGGAACCAAACATTAAATAGAAGGCTGGAACTTTTGCTCCACTTCCTGATTTCCGAGGAGGGGAGAAGGGCTGGAGGTTGACTCAATCACCAACAATCAATTATTTTATCAATCATGCCTTGTAATGAAATCACCATAAAACCCCAAAGGAAAGGGGTTCAGACAGCTTCCAGGTTGGGGAACCAGAATGCTTCCATGTGACACCACGCCAGTCCTCAGACTCTACCAAGACAGAAGATCCTTCATTTAGGACTTTACTCTATGCATCTTTCATCTCATTGTTGATTTATATCCTTTAATATCCTTTGTAATACAACAGTAATGTAGTGTGTAAACAAATTTCTTGAGTTCTGTGAGACACCCAAACAAATTAAACAAACCCAACCATTCACCACAGTGCAGTCTGATCCATTAACACAGCAGAAGTCTCACTGGCATGAGGGTTCAAACAACTTCTGACCAAACACTGCCTGGGTATTAAGCTACTCTGACCCAGGGGCAATGTCTAGGAAGCTATGTTTGAAACTAAAATCACACTCGTCCATAGAAGCCTGAGCAATTGCTTCTGAGAAAGCAAAACCAGTCCCAGAGAGAGTCCCCAAGTGACTAGTCCCTGGCTAAAAGTAGGGCAAAATAATGTAAACTCTCTGAACTCATAACAGCCTCTAAGCCATACACACAAACAAGTGTAAAGGATAAAAACCTAACTGGCTGAGAACAATCATTGACCACTAACTGGATTATGTCTACCCAAGAGCGAGCACTAGGTAAAAGACAAAAACAAGTAGAACCAATCTGAGCTGGAACGTTAGGAGCTGTGCAAAAAAGACTTCACAATATCAATGCAGTCAAATCATGTTGTTTGACCTCAGTTCAGTCACTCAGTCACGTCCGACTCTTTGTGACCCCATAGACGGCAGCACACCAGGCTTCCCTGTCCTTCACCATCTCCCAGAGCTTGCTCAAACTCATTCCACTGAGTTGGTGATGCCAGCCAATGATCTCATCCTCTGTCATCCCCTTCTCCTGCCTTCAATCTTTCCCAGCATCAGGATCTTTTCAAATGAGTCAGTTCTTCACATCAGGTGGCCAAAATATTGGAGCTTCAACTTCAGCATCAGTCCTTTCAATAAACATTCAGGATTAATTTCCTTTAGGATAGACTGGTTGGATCTCCATGCAGTCCAAGGGACTCTCAAGAGTCTTCTCCACACCACAGTTCAAAAGCATCAATTCTTTGGCGCTCAACTTTCTTTTTTTTTTTAATATTCTTTTTTTTATTTTTATTTTTTATTTTTAACTTTACAATATGGTATTGGTTTTTCCTTATGGTCCAACTCTCACATCATACATGACTACTAGAAACACCAGAGCTTTGACTAGATGGACCCTTGATGGCAAAGCAATCTCTCTGCTTTTTAATATGCTCTAGGTTGGTCAGAGCTTTTCTTCCAAGAAGCAAGTGTCTTGTAATTTCATGGCTGCAGTCACCATCTGCAGTGATTTTGGAGCCCAAGAACATAAAGTCTTGTCACTGTTTCCATTGTTTCCTCATCTATTTTCCATGAAGTGATGGGAGTGGATGCCACGATCTTTGCTTTTTGAATACTGAGTTTTAAGCAAGTTTTCTCACTCTCCTCTTTCACTTTTATAAAGAGGTTCTTTAGTTTCTATTCACTTTCTGCCATAAGGCTGGTGTCATCTGCATATCTGAGGTTATTGATATTTCTTGGCAATCTTGATTCCAGCTTGTGCTTCATCCAGTCCAGCGTTTCACATGATGTTGTTTGACCCAGTAAGCAACAAACAAAGCACAACTGGGGTAGGGGGATCTAAATTACAAAACATGCAAATAAACAGTAAAGTGCATCCCATACACAGAAAGAAAGAGCTGGCAATAGAAACTGCCTTTGAAGAGGCACAGACAGTGGACTTAGCAGAAAAAAACTTCAAAGCAGCTATTATAAATATGTTTGAAATACAAAAGGAAAGCATGCTTAAAGAATTATAGGAAGATGTGAGGATGATGACTCATCAAAGAGACAATACCAATAAAGAGAAATATTCAAATTATTAAAAAGAACCAAATGGAAATTCTTAAGTTGAAAAGTGCAATAACTGAAATGAAAAATTCATTCAAGGGACTCAATTATATATTTGAATTTTCAGAAGAAAGAATCAACAAACTTAGACTAATAGGAATTATTCAATTTGAATTTCAGAAAGAAAAACAAATTAAGAAAACTGAACAAAATCTCAGACAAGTGTGAAACACTATTTAATGATGAACATACACATAACTGGAGTACCAGAAGAAGAAAAAGATGAAGAATATCAAAGAAATAATGGCTTAAAACTTTATAAATTTTATGGAAAACATTAATCTACACATCCAAGAAGCTCAATGAACTCTAACTGGGATAAATGTAAAGAGATCGATACACACCCAGACACAGCATACTCATAAAGTTCAAAGACAAGGAGAAAATTCTGAAAAGAGCAAAAGAAAAACGACATCACATAAAGCAATCCCAGGAAGATTAACACATAGCATCTCATCAGACACCATGGGAATCAGAAGGCAGTGAAACAACATACTCGAAGTGCTGAAAGTAAAGACTGTCAAACAAGAATATTGTATCCAGCAAAACTACCTTTCACAAATGAAGGCAAACTAAAGATAAACCCGGGTAAACAAAAGCTAAGAGAATATCTTGGTACATAATACACTATAATGAATACCAAAGAAAATTCTTTAGGCTGAAACTAAATGATACTATACAGCACTATGAACTCACACACAGACACACATAGAGAATACCAGTAAGATAATCACTTAGCCATTTATAAAAAGCAGTATAACTGCATATTTCTCCTCCTTTCATCTCTTGACATATTTAAAATGATATTGCAATAAACCATATGTAAATAAGTATATTGTTGACCTATAGGATACAGAAATATATTTGACAAAATAGTACAAAGGAGGTGAATAAGGGCAAAAAAAAAAATCTCTGTTGGAATAAGGAAAGGACATCAAATCCAACTCAAGTCTATAACTCAAATCCATAAGAAGAAAACAAAATAGCATAAATAAAATTAATATTAATATTAAAAATTCTATAAATATAGACTATTGTTGTCTGATTGTCTGTTCAGTCACCCAGTTGTGTCTGACTCTTTGGACCCCATGGACTGCAGCATGCCATGCTTCTCTGTCCCTCATCATCTCCCGAAGTTAGCCCAAGTTCATGTCCATTGCATCGGTGATGCCATCCAGCCATCTCATCCTCTTACACCCTTATTCTCCTTCTGCCTTCAATTTTTCTCAGCATGAGGGACTGTTCCACTGAGTCAGCTGTTCACATCAGATGACCAAAATACTGGAGCTTCAGGTTCAGCATCAGTCCTTCCAACAAGTATTCACGGGTGATTTTCCCTTAAAATTGCCTGGTTTGATCTCCTTGCTATCCATGGGACTCTGAGGAGTCTTCTCCAGCACCACAGTCTGAAGGCATCAATTCTTCAGCACTCCACTTCTTTATACAGTCCAGCGCTCACAACCATACGTGACCATTGGGAAGACCATAGACTTGACTATACGGACTGCTTTTCAAGACACTGTTTAAGTTTGTCATAGCCTTCCTGCCAAGAAGCAAATGTCTTCTGATTTCATGGCTACAGTCACCATCCACAGTGATTTTAGAGCCCAAGAAGAGGAAATCTGTCACTACTTCCACCTTTTCCCCTTCTATTTGCCATGAAGTAATGGGGCCAGATGCCATGATTTGGTGCTTCCCTGGCTCAGATGGTAAAGAATTCGCCTGCAGTTCAGAAGACCTAGGTTCAATCCCTGGGTTGAGAATATCTCCTGGAGGAGGGCATGGCAACCCACTCCAGTATTCTTGCCTGGAGAATCCCCATGACAGAGGAGCCTGGAGGGCTACAGTCATGGGTTGCAAAGAGTTAGACACGACTGATTGACTAAGTACACACACAGTCATGATCTTGGTATTTTTAACATTTAGTTTTAAGCCAGCTCTTTCACTCTCCTCCTTCACGCTCATCAAGAGGCTCTTTAGTGCCTCTTCACTTCCTGCCATTAGAGTGGTTCAGTTCAGTTCAGTCACTCAGTCGTGTCCAACTCTTTGTGACCCCATAAACTGCAGCACGCCAGTCCCCCCCATCCATCACCAACTCTCGGAGTTTACTCAAACTCATGTCCATTGAGTCAGTGATGTAATCTAACTTCTAACTATCTCATCCTCTGTCTTCCCCTTCTTATCCTGCCTTCAATCTTTCCCAGCACCAGGGTCTTTTCAAATGAGTCAGTTCTTCGCATCAGGTGGCCAAAGTATTGGAGTTTCAGCTTCAGTATCAGTCCTTCCAATGAATATTCAGGACTGAATATTCACACACATAATACACATAATATGTCTGAATTTGTTCATCATCTGAAATGTGTCATATACACTCAAAGATGAACATAAATTCTACTTTTTCATCTCTTGTCTACTAAGAATTATATCCAGACAAACTGTTTTACCTCAGATCTTCATCAACTGTTTTCCAGTTACAGGGAGCACTGTATGTACATATTTCCCAGCAGTATTAGAAACAAGGATATAGTTTTGCTTGATTTGTATAACCCTCTCAGGGCTATGCAACTAATGAATGGCATTCAAAAAGCAATCTTTGAAATGCATCAGCGGTGCATGTGTGTATGTGTGTTCTTGTGTGCACATGCATGCCTGTGTGTATAAGGTAGAAAGGGCTTGACAAATAGCTCTGTATTTTGGGGAGCTTCTGACACTTACTATACGAATATTGAAGGATTTTTCCCCCAGATGCTCAGATATTTTGCCAAAATGTGCTAAAACAAAATCACTTAGAGACTATGAGCTAACCTAGAGATTAATAAAGCCTCCAACTTCACAGGCTTCCACAAATAATGATATGAAAACAACAGATAATTTTTAAGTGATCAAATATTTCAAGACTTCACTCTGTTTGTTTCTATGACATATTTATCCCATATGAAAGATTGGCTAAAGGAGTTGTAATGGCCTTCTGGGACAGGAAGAATAAGGTTTCTGTAGAAAATGTTAAATTAGTTTTGATGGTGATGCAAAGTTAAGGAAGGGTTGTTAAGGGCTGGCTTGCTGCCACAGGGTGGGGTTTTGTTTTGGTATCCTTTTAGGGCCTGCAGGTGTTTGGCACCAGTTAAAATCAGGGCCAGCTGTGATATTTCAGTTCTGATATTCCCTCCCAATAGTTCTCAGAAGTGATGCTTTAGGGTGATGTCTTACACCTGATGTCTTCAACTTGTGTGGTACAAATATGAAGACTCTTTTAAATAACACCAGTTTTGCGACACCCTTTGCCCTTTCTTTCCCACTCACAGGTCATGGCATCAAAGAGAAATAAAAATATTCATCAGAGGTTCAATTATTCATATATATATATATTTTTTTTTAATTGAGCAGTTCATTCAAAAATGGTCATACACTAGAACCACCAAATATACGGTCTTGAGCAAAATAGAAAAAGCAGGGTAACAAATTCTCTTTTGATTCTCATAGTAGATAATAATGCTTTTAAATCCTCTCAGTGGTGAGATCCATACCTATTTTTGCAGGAATTTGAATAGTTTCTATTAAAAGCTACATTTTCTTTTAAGTTTATTTGGGTTGGAAAACCTCAAACCACAATGTATTTCATGCACATGTTCCCAAGGGTATGTTAAATAGGACCATACTGAGGTCATCTAGTAAGATTTTTAAGCTTTTTAAGAATTCTTTTAATGTACTGCACAATCTTGGCCTGAGTAAAAAGGTATTTTAAGAAAGCACTTGGAAACCTGACTATTAAAATCTATATGCAGATAATCTATATTATACTTCTATAATGCACAGAGTTTTCCTCAGATAATGTATCTCTGAGGGAGAAAAAAACAATAAAACTCCCACTAAAAGGGTTTTGGATCAAAACTTCTCAGAGCTATCAGTAAATGCAGACCAAAACCCCCTGTAGTATTCTTGATTGACTTAACAGTGGATGCCTGCAGGATCATTTTAACTATGCAAAGGACTGCAGCATATAATCAGAGGATAAAAGGTAGACAACCTTGCATCTATCCAAGGAAAAAATCATTTGTAGTTTCAATTGAGTCAAATGGCAAGTTTTCTTAGAGCATGAGACTATGAAGACATTATTTTGGTTAGGAATAATTTCAACCATTAAGTAAACTTGTCTACCATGTTCAAACCAGAGATGAAATATAAATGGTCCACTTGATAAGTAGGTTCACAAAAAATTCTCTCCTGCTCTTTGATGCTTCTATTTTTTTTTTTTTTTTTTTTTTTTGGTTAGACATACCCCTTTTCACTTCATCAAAGTTTCACTTCCTGCGCCATGTTCCAGGCCTTGTACTTCACCCAAATCAATTTTCAGTTGTACTAGCAGCTGTGCTGGCCAGGCGCACATGGAGAGCTGGGCCCCGGGCGCCAGTGGCGCGGTCCCACATCCGAACAGGAGTGGCCAGTTCCATATACTGGGGGCCAAGAAACTCCACAGCTCATCAGGGGAAAAACAAGGGAGGACACCTTGAACGGAAATCATACTTTTATAGAAAATGGAAAACAAAAAGATTTTCAGTAATCAGAAAAATGATGGGCTGAGAACTTCTTGGCACAAAGTTTGCGGATGCATTTCCTTAAAAGGATATTAGTTAGAGCTTGATGTCAAGCTGATGATCCCCATCCTCACCGCTACACTGGATTTGCCTTTATCCACTACATGATGATAAGTAAAAGATATCTTTTAGTAAAATATAACTGTGAAGGGCACCATAACCAGAGCTATTACTTTTTACTGAACATTTACCATTTAACAATCCCTACTATGTGACTTTGATAAACATTATCCCATTTAACTTTACAGTATCGAGAAAAGGTTCTATTTCATTACTTAAGCATTGAGGAAACTGAAGCCTAGAAATCTTATAAAACTTCTCAACACTTCTGATTCCATGGTCTTAGCTATTGTATTATGCTTAGTCCCTGGAGTTTCAAAGGCTTCTCAGCCAGCTCCACATATAAGAGTCAGTCAGTCCCACACAGGGGGGATAGTAGCCACTTGATTATTTGGAAACCTATACTTTACAAAGTTAACCAACTCATTCATCCCCTGATTCATGCATCAGTGAAATTTTACTGGGTATTTGCTGCTTAAGTCAACTTATAATTTATTTTTCAGAAAGTAAAAGAATTACTAAATTCATGCTAAATCCCTAGCATCTGGTACATAGTAAATGTTGAATACAATAAAAAGGTTTGTTAAATGAACTTTCAGAATATTTCCTTTTTAGATATTCTCTTAAGGTATGTTTTCTTTAATAATTTATTTTATCAAAATTTTTAAATTTTATTTATTTATTTTAATTGAAGACTAATTACTTTACAATATTGTAGTGGTTTTTGCCATACATTGATATGAATCAGCCATGGGTGTACGTGTGTTCCCCATCCTGAACGCCTCCCTCCCACCTTCCTCCCCATCCCATCCCTCAGGATCATCCCAGTGCACTATCCCTGAGCACCCTGTCTCATGCATTGAACCTGGACTGGCGATCCATTTCACATATGGTAATACACATGTTTCAATGCTATTCTCTCAAATCATCCCACCCTCACCTTCTTCCACAGAGTCCAAAAGTCTGTTCTTTATATCTGTGTTTCTTTTGCTGTCTCCCATGTTGGGTCATCATTACCATCTTTCTAAATTCCATATATATGCATTAATATACTGTCTTGGTATTTTTCTTTCTGACTTACTTCACTCTGTATAACAGGCTCCAGTTTCCTCCACCTCATTAGAACTGATTCAAATGCATTCTTTTTAATAGCTGAGTAATAGTCCATTGTGTATATGTACCACAGCTTTCTTATCCATTTGTCTGCTGATGGACATCTAAGTTGCTTCCACATCCTGGCTATTGTAAACAGTGCTGCGATGAACATTGGGGTACACGTGTCTCTTTCCCTTCTGGTTTCCTCGGTGTGTATGCCCAGCAGTGGGATTGCTGGGTCATATGGCAGTTCTATTTCCAGTTTTTTAAGGAATCTCCACACTGTTCTCCATAGTGGCTATCCTAGTTTGCATTCCTACCATCAGTCACTCATTATCAGAGAAATGCAAATCAAAACCACAATGAGGTACCATCTCACGCCAGTCAGAATGGCTGCTATCCAAAAGTCTACAAACAATAAATGCTGGAAAGGGTACGGACAAAACTTACACTGTTGGTGGGGATGCAAACGAGTACAGCCACTATGGAGAACAGTATGGAGATTCCTTAAAAAACTGGATATACAAAAATTTTTTAACTCCCTGTTTTTTTCATCTTCTACAGTCATATCAAAATACCTAATGATAGAGAATCCTTCTAAAATAGCCGAACACTTCCAGGCATGGGAAAAGAGATACCTTTTTTTCTTGTGCCAAACAGTCCTACATACAATTGTCATAGTAATCTTCGCTCATATTTAAAATGCATTAATACTACACTGTTCTCTAGTCTTTCTAAAACTCCAGATACTTTTATACACAGATTTTGGTATTTAAATTCCAAAGAAGAATGAAATTATGTATAAAAGAAACCAACTCTATTCTTGCAACTAGAGTATGACTGTCAATAACCATAGCTGTATGATTAAGAACTTTTCATGCTAGAACTGTAACAATTAGAATTTGGTTTTGGTGGATAAGAAGGTATTTTTCAGAGACTTTTGAGGGAGCAGAAAAAATTGGTATCCTGGCTTAGGATATATTATATTCTCTATTTGAAATTTTGTTTCAGTGCTAAAAATAAGCCACAGACCAATACTACAAACTTCCTGTAGGTCCAAAGGAGTTCCGATCCAAAAATGAAAGGGAAAATTGAGAATGAAAATCCTATTTACCCAAAATTCAATTTGAGCCAGCCACAAAGTGAACAGTTTTAAGTGTGGGACCTTAGATCCTTGTTTATCAAAGCCTAAAAAATAAGTAGTCCTTGAAAATATCTAATAATTTTTAAAATAACATTCCTGCTTTGGAGCCTTTATTCCTAATGAAACACAGGGGGAGCCAACAGAAATGCTGATAGAAGAACTCTCAGGAATCATCTCTACAGAAATGTACCCTTAAATTGAGTTACACAGGAAGCCCTACACACTTCAGTTCTACTTGTAAGCAGGGGAATAATGGTAAAACCCACCCATTCCTCTACAACAGCTTAAAGCCAAAGCTTGGCCTCATTCAAACTTATGAAGTGAGATAACTGCCCCTCTGGTCTGTTATATTCAGGGTATACACACTGCTACCTCATCACAAGGAATCACCGGCATCCACCACCAATGTAGTGTAGTGGGGACCCCTTAACAAAGACTCAGTCCATATCAAGAGGACTCCCTTTCCTCCAATTTTTATTGACCATTCTTTCACTAGGAAAAAAGCCTTTCCATAATCACCATCTTGGCCAAAAAAATAGCACAGCAGAATTCCTGCATTAATCACCTTTGTTTTTTTTCTTCCAGTAAATACTGAAATCATTGATTTGAATACATTTCAATTTTCCTTTAAACAGATATTTGTGTAAGACAAAGGTACCAAAGTTAGTTAGGTCAGTTTTCTCCCTTAAAAGGTGTATTCCATTTTCAGCAACTTATTTCAAAGAAAAATCTACCATTATAAGAATGAAAAAAATGAAGAGAAATACTATAATTTTGAAATGTTGCAAGCTGACAAGATACATGAATAATCACAGTGAAAGTTTCACAGAAAAAGGGAGCTCCTCTACATTATGGGATTAATATGTGAATTTGAGCAATGGTAAATTGCTTTCAGTGAGGCTGATTAAATAACATCAAAACTTATTATTCTGACCTTGTCTCAAAATAATCATTTGAACAGTGTTATAGAAGAAATATTTTTTCAGATGATCCCAATTTCTGAAACTCAAGGAGTCTGTAAACAATGTACAGCATGAATCTCTATTCAATTTTATTTCTTCTTCATGAATATTGCACATTATTCAAAGCATATAGATGTCTCTAATCAGCAAAATTAATGATGACTTCTCTGTCCATTTTAAAATAGCCATATGGTGAGAGGGGAACTGTGACTGAAAATTACACATTTCTTACTCTTACTTCTTCCTGCAGAGAATGATCTCTGAGTGCCTGATCCCAACTCTCAATTGTTTTTATTCCATTTTTCAGGAAAAAAAACAAATGCTCTGACCTTGAAAATGTCATGTAGTGACTGCTGGAGAAATATGTTAGATCTAATTGGTATAAAGGTATAATTGTAGACAGCCAGTTCCAAATTCTGATTATTTTTTATTTCAGATGCATAATTTAACCTAGAGTAAAAAATCATATGATATGACTTTTCAAGACCAATGGCTAATGTACATTTATATGAATCAGTCTGGATACAAAAAAGAGGTAAATTCTTGTGTTTTTAACCAAAACATACTAAAAATTTCAAAAAACAAACCTGGGGTTCTGCAAACACATTCTTCATGTTGTTAATCGGGCCATACGGGACTCCACTTCCTTCAAAGAGCTGTAACCACTTGCTGGTCATTTCTTCTTTAAACCTAGGAACAGATTAAAAAACAGATGCACCTTTATACTTAAAGAACACAACCTTTTTTCTCATATAGCCCTCTTTGAAAGCAACTGATAATGACAAAAATATGTTTCTTTAACTTTCCTTGTGCCTAGTTTTGACAGAATGTTGCCAACATGAAACAATTTGAGTTGCCCTGCAAGCAATAAGAATAGTCACTCAAGTCCCCTTGTTTAAAAACCCACCATAGAGTTGAAATTCCTCCTATTTCTTCCCCTATAAACTTTTTGACAGAGAGTCCCTCAGAGAAGAAAGATTAGGTATAAAATGAGCTTTTGTATTAACTGAGCTTCAAATGTGGTATTGAGCACTTGATGAATTTAATAATGATAATATAATATTACTGCAGTTTTGAGCATAATGTCATTTACAAAGTGGTTTTTTAGATCTCAGGAATAGTATATGAAGTTAAGATAGACACAGATATGCTAAATTATTCCTCAAAACAAAAAATAAACCAGTGAATCTATTTTTAAAGAAAGCTATATGTTTTATCTACATTATATGTAAGGCACATCAGAATTAATAGGCACAACCACTGGCCTAAAAAAAAAAAATACCTTAACTATTTAGTTACTTGCACTGTGGCTTACTGATCAGAGCAAATGGAGACATGCAAAGACTAGTATCTAAATTCATCCAAGCCCTTTACCTCTGTTTGTTTCTACTATAACTTAGAATTAGACTTCTCAGACACAAAAACTTACCTGATGTCCTTTTTCCTCTAATAGGTCTTAAGGGAAGGGGACCTACTTCATTAATGAAATATATCATCTTTTGGTTTTCTGTTAAGACAGTGAACACAGGAAAAAAACTTGGATCCTCAAAGACAATGCAACACTCATAGTTCATAATATATGAAGAATTTTAGAACTGTTAGCTGTTAAAATAGTAAACTTTTTTTAGTTAAGTAATAATATAGGTTAAAAGGGATTTTTTTAAAGAGTTAGCTGTAGTGAATTATTAGCAGCACATATTGAAGTATTAAAGTATTAATGCTTCATCAATATGGAAGAACTACTGGAAATGTAGAAATATTTAATATTCATGGGCTTCTATTCAACTCTTTTAGACATAGCTAATCTCAGAGCAGTAGATTCTATGAGAATTTGTCAAAGAAATTGATTTCTTCCACTATTTAAAAAAAGGATAAATACAGTATCAATATTTTAACCATACTTCTTTTATTGCCATCTAACAGATAAAAAGAAAAAGACTGAATTAATGTAGTCTCTGAAAGACAAAATATGAACAATTGTGTTCAATCATAAATTTTCATATAGGATCTAATAAAATTTTTTAATGAAGGTAGGATTACATTTCACTAGGAATGTAATTAATCCTATCTATACATCCACTTGTTTTACAACCATCTAAGGAGTGCCTACTATACGCCAGGCATTGATTGTTGTTGTTGTTGTTGTTTTAGTCACTAAATCTGACTCTTTGTTGGACTTTTGTGACCCCGTGGACTGTAGCCCACCAGGCTCCTCTGTCCATGGGTTTTCCCAGGCAAGAATACTGGAGTGGGCTGCCATTTTCTTCTCCAGGGGATCTTCTGACCTAGGTATCAAACCTGCACTTGTCTCCTGCACTTGCAGGCAGATTCTTACCACTGAGACACCTGGAAAGCCCAGGCATTGATTACTGCCTCCAAAAATATTGCCTTCCTTTTCTTCTCCATTATGATAAAGACGTTTCACTACACACATTAATTATGGCCCAATAATGTTAACTATCCCTATTTAATACATAATAAAATTTCTCACTTCTAAGTACTGAAAGATATCCTGTCATGGGAACACCACAACGCAAGATTAAATGTCTTGAATTAGTGGATTCTTCACATCCATGTTTTCTGCTCAATGACTGTTAAAGTCATCTCCTGGCCAAGGTTTCCTAAGATATATAGATAGATAGATTTCACCAAAATGATATATGTTGAAAGAATAGAAGTGGTACTTTGAACCTGGAACCTTTCCAATCAGGGTATCAATTATTTAAGTGTTAATAAACAGAGTGTTATAATGGTTAGTATGGTACATTTTCAAGACAAATGAATTTATCACCACTGAACTCACCCAAGTGGCCTGAAAGATACGCGCAGAAAAAGCATGTCAATATCTAAACAAACCCGTAGCTGCAGACTTGCCAACAAAAACTCAGGGGAATATTTGAAGTTTCAGTATTTATATAAGCTTTTCACCACTGAGCAAAACAGAGGGATTTATTTCACGTTATGGAAAACATCGGATGCACTCTGGATGTGAGGCTGGAGAGAAATGCAGCGTCTGGAGCTGAAGTGTGACCACTGTTTGTGCATTTGCGTGGGTGTGGGCGTGGACGTGTTCACAAAAGCCTTAAACTCAATCAGAGACCAAACATCACTGCATTCCACTACTCCCAGAGGACATACCCATCATTTTCTTCTGAAAATCTATCTCTTGATCTAAATCTGATGTAGAATCCTTTCCTTTATCTATGCAAAAAAAAAAAAAAAAAAAAACCTGTAAACATGTTTTTATGAACCACAAAAATTTTGCTTAAAAAAAAATGGAAAGAGCTGATTTAAATCACTCAGGACAACACAATCCTGAGCTAAGACAAGAAGGGTGTCCTTGGATCTGGCCCCGAAGCTAGGGGCCTCCTCTGGGAAGTTATCTGGAGACTCATAAAACAATTCAGACTTAATTGTGAACTTAATAAACCAACCCATATATTTAATTCTACATTTCTGTTGAATTCACTTGATGCCAAATGGTTACTGTTAATCAGATTACACCATTTAGGAAGACGAGTTTAAATTTCTTAACATCAAAATTTAACCTATAAAACAAACCCGAATTCTTCTCTTTAGAGACTGGACTAAAGTTGCAGCCAAATTCAAGACCACAGAGCAACTAGTAAGAGATCCATGCCACGAAGGTAAGATTTGGAAATAATCAGTAAATTATTATTAATAATTGTTATAGCAAATGGTGATTATTTCATTAATTAATATTTAATTATTACTCATTAAGGAAATTATTAATAAATGCTGGTCATTAATTGTTTGATCTATATCTTATCGATTTTATCCTCACAAGCACATTATAAGGTAAGTATTATTCTCCTTTGATCAAAAGGAAACTCAGATTCATAAAAATTAACCTGTTCAAATTCATATAGCTTCTGCCCCCCAATGTTTTAGAGATATAACTAACAAATAAAAATCACATATATTTGATTTGTATAATAGTTTGTATAATAGGATTTTTTAAGGAGAACAATGTGATGATTTTAAAATACGTATACATTACAAAATGATTACCAAAATCAAGTCAATCAATGGATCCATCACCTCACAGTTATCATTTCAGTGTATGTGGTTAGAACACTTATTTGTTTTGAGTATTTGATATAGTATTATTACCTATAATAACCATATTGTATATTAGAGCTCAGAATTTTTCATCTTTTAGCTGACAGTTTATTCCCTTTGACCAGTATCTCCTCATTTCCCCCACACCATATCCCCTGGCAACCAGCATTCTACACTCCAGTTCTATGGGTTCAACTTTTTTTAGATTCCACACATAAATGAGTGAGATCACACAGTATCTGTATTCCTGTGTCTGGCTTATTTCACTTAGCATTAAGATGCTTCTTCACTTACATCCAATATACCTCAAGGCAAATCTCTTTACATGAATACTCATTCATTCCTATGCTTTTCACATGTTTGTTGTGTGCCAGTCATGGGGATTACAACAATAAAATAGAAAGTCATTGTATCCAGAGACCACATTGTCTAATGGAGAACACAGTTATGAAAATTTATGAATTACAGTGCAGGATGCTGAGACAAAAATATGAATGAATAACTTCCAGCTGAAGCACCAAAGAGGGAGACCTGCACAGGGCCTGGGTGAGTCACAAAGGGTTCAAAAATGAGGTGACACTTGAGCCAGGTGTTGAAGGATGAGTTAGAATTTTCCATGTGAAAGATGGGAATAAGAATCTTCAGGCAGAAAGATCAAGGTGTACAAAGACCCAGTCTGGAAAGAATCTGAAATCTCCTGTGTCTTGAGTAGCAGAAGATGAAATGGAAAAGGGAGGTTAGAACCAAAGTATGAGGCACCTCAGGAGCTCTGCTAAGGATATTGCATTTACACTGGCAAAGAGGAACCCAGAGAGGTCTTTCATTAGGGGACTGACAAAATCAACATTGATACTGAGAACAGAAGGAGACGGATGAGTTTAGAGAAAAAGAAACTTGACAGGAGGCCCCATGCTGTCTACCCCTGATGCTTCTTAAATCTACCTCATCAGTATCCTCCATATTATTGTCAACCAGAAGCAAGTTTTCAATTGGAAAAATAAGTTTTCCAGACATTCTTACACCTTTTTGTTACTATGCTATTTATCTGCTTTGCTTTCAATCTATCATTACTGCTTGAGCCTCTGAAGTCTGACTTGGTCATCAACACCTTTTGTTACCCAGTCTCCAAGGGTCGACAGTGACCACTTGACAGACCCAATATTCTTCCCACAGTCCTCATCCTGCTTGCTTTCTGTGCAGTATCTGATGCTGTGGATCTATCCTGTATTTAACTCCTATGATACAATACCTTTTTGGATTATTAATAGCTCTTTGGCCATTTCTGTTTCTTTTATTAATTCTTTCACTTTTTCCTTCTAGTCCCAATAGTCTTCCATTTTCTTTTATGCACTTAAGGAATCTTGTTATTGCTATGCAGATGATATCTAAATTCATATTTCTAGTCCTGATCTTGCTTCAGTTCTCCTTTTCTGGTTACCACAGAATATTTCCACTCAGCTGCAGTATTACCCCTATAAACATGACTTGCCCATGGATGATTCAACCTCCATTTTCCCCATAAACCTAATATTCCACTTTGCCTGAACTCAAACCCTTGGCTAAATCTGAACTTTGTCTTTTCATCATTTCTTATAATTTATATATAGTTGTACTGAAGAATCAACTTTTCAAAATTTAACCTTTTTCCTCTATTCCCACTATTACTATCACTATCCAGGCCTTTGATTCATAACACACGGTCTATGGCAATAATTGATTAAAAACTTACTGCCTCCAGGGACTTCCCTGGTAGTTTAGTAGTTAAGAATCTGCCTTCCAGTGCAGGGGACACAGGTTCAATTCTTGGTCAGGGAACTAAGATCCTACATGCTGCAGGGCTACTGAGCCTATGCACCACAACTAAAGAGTCCATGCACCACAACTAGAGAAACCCAAGCACTGCAATGAGAAGCCTGGGCATTGCAACTGGAGAGAAGATCCCATGTGCCACAGTGAAAAGCTCATGTACCTCAAGGAAAAGGCAATACAGCCAATTAATTAATTAATTAAACAATAAAACTTACTGCCTCCAATTTCTTCCTTTCCATAAATCACAAATTTTAGATGTCTCAAATCCATCCAACTGCTTTCTTCCCCAAGATCATTACCTCCTTGCATACTAGAAAACCAGACTGCTTCTTGACTGTTATAGCCCCATCACTTAAAATATAGTTGGCACTCAACATTTGCTGAATGAATGAATATATGACTCTTTGGGAATAATAAGAGTTTGTTTATTTGCCTGGTGCACAGCAAGAGAAAGGGCTTCTTCCGAAAGCACCCAGGTCAGGAGACAGGGGAAAAGTCTCAGATCTGTCTCCCTGAAGGCCAAGGGGCTGGGGATATTTAAGGGATAAAAACTGAGGCATTGGGGAGCAGCATTCTGCTGCTGCTAAGTCACTTCAGTCGTGTCTGACTCTGTGTGACCCCCAGAGACGGCAGCCCACCAGGCTCCCCCATCCCTGGCATTCTCCAGGCAAGAACACTGGAGTGGGTTGCCATTGCCTTCTCCAATGAATGAAAGTGAAAAGTGAAAGTGAAGTCGCTCAGTCATGTCCGACTCTTAGCGACCCCATGGACTGCAGCCCACCAGGCTCCTCCGTCCATGGGATTTTCCAGGCAAGTGTACTGGAGTGGGGTGCCATTGCCTTCTCCAGGGAGCAGCATGGGGAAATGTAATTGCAGATACGAAAAAAGGAAGGTGGTTGTTGTTCTGAGCAGATGCAACGAAGCCACAGGCTTCTTTGTCAGAGACGTGCTCAGAGAATAGCAGCACTAGCCTGCTATGAGGGTGGAGATTCTGGCCCTCAGACATCAAAAGGTCACAGAGCCGATATCTGCACATGTCCAGAGAGAGGATCAGAGGTCTTAACTCATCTCAGTGATCTCAAGCTGGAAGTGGTCACAGCTGACTCCAAGTTCCTAAAAAACAACTCGGGCAAACATCTTATTGCTCCGGTTATGTGACTCTTGGAGGACATGGAAACTTTTATAAAAAACAATCAAAGCAAGGCTAACCAGTAAGGGCAGGTCACAATTCACCATCTATCTAGGGTTAACTGACAACTACCCAAGGTTTCACCTCAGTCACATTAGCTTGTAATGTTTCAATTTAGGGACTTTCTATGTTATCCAGAGAACCACAAGATTCAAATGTAAGATACGAACATATTAGAAAATAGCTTTATGTTACAAAAGCATTCTTTAATTCACACAATGATTTCTTCATATAATTGGAAATATGAATCAACTTACTAAAAAGTTTTGTATCTTTATGCATAAGTAGAAATGTATACCTGTCTTTTTGCTATACTATCTCTATGGTAGAATCATGGACTTACCAACTACAGACTTCTGAAAATAAATTTAGATGTTTATACATCTGAAACCTAAAATCCATTAATCTTTTAAATTTTCACATATTAGTTCCATCCCCTTACACACACACACACACACACACACACACACACAAAATTGGTGGATTTCCCTATTAGACCATGAAGGTGGCTCTCCAGAATAGTGGAAATCTCTCTTAGCACACCACCTTCTTGATACACAGACGGCTAGACCCAGAAAACTGTGCTTTTAAATTCAAAATAGTTTGGGAGAAAACCTAAAAAGCTAAATAAATATCTTGCAGAGATAACAAAAACATCAGAGAATTACAAAATGTGTTATTTTGTAAGCCGGTGAAAACTGAATACAAAACTTTACAAAGAGCTTCCCCGGTGGCGCTGCTGGTAAAGAACCCACCTGCCAATACAATAGGCATAAGAGACAAGGGTTTGGATCCCTGGGTCAGGAAGATTCCCTGGAGGAGGACATGGCAACCCACTCTAGTATTCTTATCTGGTGCATGTGCCTGGTGCCATGTGCAGAGGAGCCTGGAGGACCATAGCATCACAGAGAGTCAAACACGACAAGAGACCCAGCACGCATGCACCAAGCATCCATATAACATAAAAGTTTTTGAATGAGTTTATCTGAATATCATAGCAAAGCTTTCCAAAGATGTTTTTAAATTATGGTTGTTTCTGAAGTATTCTTCTCCAAGTACTATTTTCCTCAATGTCCTTTTTTGGGGGGAAGGAGGTGCCACACCGTGTGGCATACAGGATCTTAGTTCCCAACCAGGAATCAAACTCAGGCTCCCTGCAGTGGAAACACAGAGTCCTAACCACTGGACCACCAAGGAATACCCCCCAACATCACCAAAGATTTTTAAAAGGAAATTTAGGAGTATTATCCACTAGAGTTAGTTTTTAAATTATTAAATTTAGTTTTTATATTTTACTGTTGTGAAATATTTCAAATATGCCCAAAAGTACAGGAGTAGAAAAGTATAGAAAATAAAATAACATAAATATTTATGTGCCCTTACCCATTCACATTTTTAATAACATCTTAGCATATTTGCTTCATATTTTTAAGAAACAAAATCTTACAAACACAAAGCCCCTTTTGTACCTCTCCTTGACTTTATTCCCCTTTTTATTCACATCAGAAGTAACCACTATCCTAGATTTTGTGCATCTCTCTGCTCATGTTACTGCACTCATATTATATATGTGTGTGTCTATTTGAACAAATCCACCACAGGCATTATAAACTATCATGTTGTGTATTTTTAACCTGTATACTGCAATTTGATTGAACATTTTAATTTCAAGATCTATACATGTGTGTGCATATAGACTTGGCTCATTCATTTTACCCACTGGGCACATGCCTGTATGAATATTCCACAATTTATCTTTTCTCATATTAATGATCCATTGTATCCAATTTATTACTGTTGTACACAATGCTTCAATAGAACCTTACACATTTCTCTGTTCTTATGGGATGGATTACCTACAATATATACACAGAGATAGAACTGCTGAGTCATAAAATATGCACAAGAAATGCTGAGTCATAAATAGGCACATTGTCAGCTGCCTTAGATTTTGCCAAATTGCGCTTCAATGTGGTTGATGTCAATTTCTGCTTCTACCATATTCTCACCAATTTTTGTTACTGTCAGATGCAACTTATGTCAACCACGTAGAGGTAGACTGGAATCTCACGGTTATTTTAAGTTGTATTATTTCCCAGCTGGAGAAACTAAGCATCTTTTCATAGACTTTTTTTTTTTCTTTTGGTTCTTTCCTCTTCATATCCTATGTCCTTTTTCAGTCGAACTGTTTTTCTTTCCTTATTGACTTATATGAATATTTGCATAGTCTACATACAAATCTTTTACTAGTTACACTCACTGCAAATTTCTTCTCCTAAACTGTAGCTTGTCTTTTGTCTTCTTGTATTTAGTTTTTCACATAGAAACTATTAACTTTAACGTGGACAAATCATAATTCTTGTCCTTCAAGGTTTTTGCTTTCTATGTTGGTTTAAGAAGTACTATTTAGCTCATAATATGTCAGGAGGAATTAGAAGAATTAATACTTTGAAGATATTCAGAACACTGTAATGGTACAAGTGCTACATAATTGTTAAATAAATAAAACTATACTAACATTTCTGGGGAGGCAAACTGTTGGCAGGAAGAAGAGGAAACTAGAATAGATATTATAGGAACAAAAATGTGGTACAGGGCTACAGTCCATAAATGTATTGCCTATAGGAAATACCTCTTTGGACAAATCTGAGTAAACCCAGACCAAACCAGTGGGATTCCATAAGAACCAGGCTGGAGTCTGCAATGCAGTAACTACAAACAGGCCTGTGACACTTCTATAACCCACAGAGAAACAGCTGGAATTTGTTGGTTGCGTTTCTACCGTAAACAGAATCACAGATTTAATATTTCCTGTAATTTCCTTAGACCTTATTTCCTCTTAGGAATTTATCTCTACATATTACTGATAAATTATGGTTTAAGATCTTTTTTTTGTCCTGCTAGCATTCACTAACTCTCTGTCTGCATGTCAATCCACAAGCCACACAAAAGATGGGGAAAGCATCCATCCAGGGACTACTATTACTGCCTTCTAGTGGAGGGTCATGATGGAATTTTCATAGAGCTTGCTCCTAAATACATCAGGTCATTTACTAAGCTGCTCAGGCACTATGTCTTACAAGTCAGATTAATTATTGCCTCATTAATAATTCCTATCCATACTAATGATCACAGTTCCAAAATATGTTCCACTTCGCACAAATTTTAAGTGAAGAGTAAGTCATATATTGAAAAGCAGAGACATTACTTTGCCAACAAAGGTCCGTCTAATCAAGGCTATGGTTTTTCCAGTAGTCATGTATGGATGTGAGAGTTGGACTGTGAAGAAGCTGAGCACCGAAGAATTCATACTTTTGAACTGTGGTGTTGGAGAAGACTCTTGAGAGTCTCTTGGAATGCAAGGAGATCCAACCAGTCCATTCTGAAGAAGATCAGCCCTGGGATTATTTGGAAGGAATGATGCTAAAGCTGAAACTCCAGTACTTTGGCCACCTCATGCGAAAAGTTGACTCATTGGAAAAGACTCTGATGCTGGGAGGGATTGGGGGCAGGAGTAGAAGGAGACGACAGAGGATGAGATGGCTGGATGGCATCACTGACTCGATGGACGTGAGTCTGAGTGAACTCTGGGAGTTGGTGATGGACGGGAGGCCTGGCGTGCTGCGATTCATGGGGTCGCAAAGAGTTGGACATGACTGAGTGACTGAACTGAACTGAAGTCATATATTATAATGGTTTGGACGGACCAGCATTGCTGTGACTGTCCCTACAGCCTCAGCAGCATCATTGCAAACATGATATGGGAAAGTTGCCCACGTTGCCAGTGTCCAGTTGCTCACACCAGGGTGGCTGATATCAAAAAATAAGCCTCTTAAATCAAGATCTCTTTGTAAAAAGCTACTAATAAAGCAATATATAATTGTTGTAGAAAATATTTAAATGTTAATAGACACAAAAGAAGAAACAAAATCAACTATAACTTTATTATACAGAAATAATGTGAAAAGGAGTACATCAAGGCTGTATATTCTCACCTTGCTTATTTAACTTACATGCAGAGTACATCATGAGAAATGCTGCGCTGGAAGAAGCACAAGCTGGAATAAAGATTGCCAGGAGAAATATCAAGAACCTCAGATATGCAGATGACACCACCCTTATGGCAGAAAGTGAAGAGGAACTAAAAAGCTCTTGATGAAAGTGAAAGAGGAGAGTGAAAAAGTTGGCTTAAAGCTCAACATTCAGAAAACGAAGATCATGGCATCTGGTCCCATCACTTCATGGCAAATAGATGGGGAAACAGTGGGAACAGTGTCAGACTTTATTTTTGGGGGGCTCCAAAATCACTGCAGATGGTGACCAGAGCCATGAAATTAAAAGACGCTTACTCCTTGGAAGGAAAGTTATGACCAACCTAGATAGCATATTGAAAAGCAGAGACATTACTTTCCCAACAAAGGTCCGTCTAGTCAAGGCTATGGTTTTTCCAGTAGTCATGTATGGATGTGGGAGTTGGACTGTGAAGAAAGCTGAGCGCTGAAGAATTGACGCTTTTGAACTGTGGTGTTGGAGAAGACTCTTGAGAGTCCCTTGGACTGCAAGGAGATCCAACCAGTCAATTCTAAAGGAGATCAGTCCTGGGTGTTCATTGGAAGGACTGATGCTGAAGCTGAAACTCCAATACTTTGGCCACCTCATGCAAAGAGTTAACTCATTGGAAAAGACTCTGATGCTGGGAGGGATTGAGGGCAGGAGGAGAAGGGGACGACAGAGGATGAGATGGCTGGATGGCATCACCGACTTGATAGACATGAGTTTGAGTAAACTCTGGGAATTAGTGATGGACAGGGAGGCCTGGCATGCTGTGATTTATGGGGTCACAAAGAGTCGGACATGACTGAGCGACTGAACTGAACTGAATGTTGATTTATGCATATAATTTACCATTTTATATGAATATATTTTTAAAAATTTTAATGGATCACAATTTTTTTCCCCATTTTACTTTTTTAAACTACACATAACATAAAATTTACCATCTTAACCATATTAAGTGTACAGTTCAGTGACATTAAATACAGTCACATTTTTGTGGGGCCATCACAGCCATCTGTCCCCAAAATTCTTTTCATCTTGAAAAACTGAAACTCTATACCTATTAAATTATGAATCCCCATTCCTCCCTCTCTCCTAATCTCCTGGCAACAATTACTATACTTTTGGTGGCTACCATTTTGACTGGTCTATGTACTTCTTATAAGTGGAATCATACAGTATTTGCCTTATAATGTCTTCAGGATTCATTCACATTGTAGCATATTTCCTTCCTTTTCAAGACTGTATAAAAATTACAAAACATTGCTGAAAGAAATTAGACACAAATAAATGGAAACATCCCATGTTCATGGATTCGAAGACTTAATATTGTTAAAATGTCAATTACTCAAAGTAACCTACAGATTCAATGCAATCCCTAGTAAAATCCCAGCGATGTTTTTTGCAGAAATAGAAAACCCAGCATAAAATTCATATGCAATCTCAAGGACCCTAAATAGCCAATTTTAATGTTTTTTTTCATTTTTATCTGTTTTATAGGCATATCTCTATGGCATGTTTTCACTGCCTATAGAAATATTTTTCTTCTTATTCCATTTTTTAATCTTAAAATAACATTGCATAGGATTTGATCTCAGTACTTTCCTCAACTTTTTTTTAAGGTAAAATAAGTTTTTCTGAACTTTTAGAAGGCGACTTAGCTCAAATAGCTTCTAATGTCATAGAAATCTCTCCTAGGTTTGTATGTGTGTGTGTGTGTGTGTGAAAGAAATATGTGGTAGTTTGCTTTCCCAAATTTCCTCACTCTATTCTCCTCTGTCACTTTTACCTCTGTCTTCTTTGTCTTCATCTCTCTTATCCATAGTTAGTGTGAGTCACTCAGTCGTGTCCAACTCTGTAGCCCACCAGGCTCCTCTGTCCATGGAATTCTCCAGGCAAGAATACTGGAGCGGGTTGCCATTCCTTTCTTCAGGGGGTCTTCTTGACCAAGGGATCAAACCTGTGTCTCCTGCATTGCAGGTGGTTTCTTTACAGTCTGAGCCACCAGGGAAGCTCCTCTCTTATCCATATCCTGCTCATTTTCCTGTTTCAAAACCCTATTTTTAATACATCTACACTGAATTTAATTTAAACTTATTAAACAAAGGAAATTTTCAAATGAAGTATGAAAATCTATTGCTTCAAAAATCTACCCATTTTCTCATCTGATTTCTTCCATGAATAGCCTTAGGAAAAGGAACATTATTTTTACTGTACATAATACACTAACATGACAATGACATAAAGAAAAAGTTATCGGCTATAAAATGGATCTCAGAGGTGGGATGAGTTTTACTGGCAATTTCCTCCAACTCTTAAAACCCAGAAAAGTGGTCATTTAACCTCATTTGGCAGGTATACAGTAGAGAAGATGGTTAGCCAGGGAGGACAGTATTTTCAGAAGCAACTCACCTCACATTTGGAAATCTCTTAATAAGAATTCCAGTGTTCCAATCTTTCTGTTATTTCTCATTCTTCCTAGTTCCACTCACACTAATCTACTTTCCCTGATTCTAAGATTCTTTCCAGGTGAGAACTAGTACTATAAATTTTAAAGCAAATGTTCAGATACATCCTAGAATTTGCCCCTGGAAACTTCCACCTATTGATCCTTGGCAAATCTTGGGGAGCCTCATGCAATGTTCTTCCCGATAACAGTCCTTCAATATTTTAAAAATGCTTTTCCAGAAAGTCTTCTTATATAAGCTATATACACCTACATCCTTTACCTATCCCTCAGTATGGTATATGTAAAGAACTTAAGCAATCCATAGTCCACACATCAACAAAAGAACTATTTCATTCAAAGGGGAAAGATGAAAATAAGTAAACAGAGGGAAGCATGCTCAATACCCTTAAAATTTAAGAAATATAAGCTAAAATATTTTAGGTATCATTAGCTACTCTAAGAAGCAGCAAAAATTAATGGTTATACACTACTGTAGTATTATAAATTAATTCAAATTTTCTTGAAAACAACTGGTTAAGAAATAATAAAAACTATAAATCTGTTCATTCAGTTTGAATGACTCCATTTGTACAGTAATAACCAAATCAAAGACTTCCAAAGCAGCAAAACATTTTATATATCTTAAATGTCTAGAGAATTGCAAAATACCTTCATATACTGCAGAATATTTATATAACAGATTAGCACATGAGCAATTTAAAGTAAATATATAGCCAATACACACTAAGCACTTTATACAATATACACAAAAAAACTTAAGCAAATGCAAAAACAGAACTCACAATTATATGTGCATATAATTATATCTAATTGTGTATATACATTAACAAAACTGCTGAAACAATTTGGCAAGATATAAATAGAACTAAATGTTCATCATATTCTTTTTCAAGATTTTCAAACCCTTACCAACAATAACAACAACAAAAAGAAACAAGCAGATTTGATTAAAGCCTTTTCATGGCTTCATAGAGCATATGGTGATCTCCGCTAACTTTAAGTACTATAGGACAGGAAGTGAGTCTGCCTTACTCTCTGGTGTAGCTTTTTACCAGAACAGAGTCTGACATTTGATAGTTGACATTTATATGACATATATTTTGTGCCAGACACTGTTTTAAGCACTTAACATAGATTACACATTTAATACAACAATCCTACACCATAAATACTATCATTGTTCCCATCTGATAGATGAGGAGCCTGAAGCACAGAGAGGTTTTAGTGACTTGCCAAGATCATACCATTAGTAAGAGTTAGAGCCAGGATTAGAACATAAATACTATGAACTCCAAAATCCAAGTTCTTCCCATCTTCCTCCAACACTCTATCACCTTAATAAATAAGGAAGTGAGTAATGAAAGGTGACTGAATGTACACCTATCTGGATGAATGGATGGATGGATTGATAGATCAATGGATAAATGAGTTATTTTCAACCCATTTAAAACAGAGAGTTAAATGACTCTTTTGGAACCTGGGAAAGGAAACTTATATATTGAGTACCTTCTTCACTTTGGCATGTGCTAGGTGCTTCCATAACTTAACTCACTAAATCATAGTAATGACTTTGTAAGGATGCATGATTGTTGCCCATTTTTTAATATGAGGAAACTGGATTTGGTTCATTTGATGTTGAATCTTGGAAAAGTAACCCTGGGACTCAAAATGTTGCTTGGAAGAATGGGAGCTCCATATATATTTGTTGAATGAAGGACTTTAAAGTACTTTTTTTTTTTAATACTTACAGGAGGAAGTCATGAGTATTAGATAACCAGTATCGTTATCCTAGAGGAAAATCATCCCAAGCCAACCTCGTTTTCTTTTTTGATTGGGTTCTAAACAGTGTTGTGAGGGAAATAAAATGGGCAAAGTATTCCTGGATTTCAAAAAAGCTTCTAACAATGTCATTCAAAATATCTTTCTGGATAAGATGGAGAAAATAGCAGATCACATAATGAAATAATTGTGTGAATTGGAAGCCAGTAAAGATATGACAAAAAAGTTCAGTTTCAATCATGGGGAGTAAAGGTAGTTACTCTTGTTGAATTTAAATGAGAGTCCAGAGGATTTCATTGATCAGATTTGTGGATAATTAGATACTATCATTATCAGATTTGTGGAAACTTGTAATGACAGTAATCAAGTTGGTTTAAATGGAGCCAATTTTATTTTAAACAAAATTCTTAAAAATTTATATACGTCCTAAAATAATAAATGCACAAAGAGAAACAGGGTTTAGTAGCAACCAAGATTTTTTTAAAGGTTTTTCTGTGGTTACTTAATATAGGTCAATAGGACACGCTGCCAAATAAGACTGAACACTTAGACTTCATCAATAGAACTCTATTACTCAAAAAAATTAACTACCATCTCACTAACTGCTACCTTGCCAGATTACTAAAATGAAGCACAAGCTGGAATCAAGATTGCCAGGAGAAGTATCAATAACCTCAGATATGCAGATATGCAGACACCACCCTTATGGCAGAAAGTGAAGAACTAAAGGTCCTCTTGATGAAATTGAAAGAGGTAAGTGAAAAAGTTGATGTAAAACTCAACATTCAGTAAACTAAAATCATGGCGCCAGTCCTATCACTTCATGACAAATAGATGGGGAATCAATGGAAACAGTATTTTTATGGGCTCCAAAATCACTGCAGCAGGTGATAGCAGCCATGAAATTAAAAGACGCTTGCTCCTTGGAAAAAGAGTTATGACCAACCTAGAAAGCATATTAAAAAGCAGAGACATTACTTTGCCAACAAAAGTCCATCTAGTCAAAGCTATGGTTTTTCTAGTAGTCATGTATGGATGTGAGAGTTGGACTATAAAGAATGCTGAGTGCCAAAGAACTGATGCTTTTCAACTGTGGTGTTGGAGAAGACTCTTGAGAATCCCTTGGACTGCAAGGAGATCCAACCAGTTAATCCTGAAGGAAACCAGTCCTGAATGTTCATTGAAAGGACTGATGCTAAAGCTGAAACTCCAAAACGTTTGGAGTTCTTTGCCTCCTAATGCGAAGAATGGACACATTGGAAAAGATCCTGATACTGGGAAAGCCTGAAGGCAGGAGGAGAAGGGGACGGCAGAGGAGGAGATGGTTGGATGGCATCACTGATGCGATGGACATGAGTTTGAGTAGGCTCCGGGAGTTGGTGATAGACAGGGAAGCTTGGCGTGCTGCAGTCCATGGGGTCACAAAGAGTTGGACATGACTGAGTGACTGAACTGAATTGAATATTTAACAAGTGTTTGCCATATGCCAGGCAACTGCTGCAGGCCCTACCTACATTTGCTCATTTAAGTCTCTCAACAATTACAGAGTTAAGGATTATTATTAACCCCAATTTACAAATGAAAAAAAAAAAAAAAAAAAACATGAAAGCCACACATTTGCCTAATGTCTCACAACTAATAGGATGGAGCAGGTACTGAAAGATAAGAAGTCTAATTGGTGCATCAGCTTATCTTAACCATGATTCTATTCAGTCTTTCTTACCCTCTGACAACAACATTTGCAGAGGCTGTAGACACCCACTCAACATGCCCTTAACCAACATGAGTTCTAAAGCAGCTAAGGACAGTTCCAGCCTGCTGACAGCTGCCTACCCCAAATGCTTGTACCTCTTCTTCACATGTGGGCTTTTCTAACACCATGGAAGAAAGCAAAGAGGAATTAAGAGTCTCTTGATGAAGGTGTAGTAGAGTCTCCTGATGAAGGTGTAAGAGGAGAGTGAAAAAGCTGGCTTAAAGCTCAACATTCAAAAAATGAAGATCATGGCATCTGGTCCCATCACTTCATGACAAATAGATGGGGAAACAATGGAAACAGTGACAGCCTTTATTTTCTTGGGCTCCAAAATCACCATGGATGGTGACTGCAGCCATGAAATTAAGAGATATTTGTTCCTTGGAAGAAAAACTATGACCAACCTAGACAGCGTATTAAAAAGCAGAGACATTACTTTGCCAACAGAGGTCCATATAGTCAAAGCTATGGTTTTTCCACTAGTCACCAATGGATGTGGAAGCTGGACAGTAAAAAAGGCTGAGTGCCGAAGAATTGATGTCTTCAAACCGTCATACTGGAAAAGGCTCTTTAGAGTCCCTTGGACAGCAAGGAGATCAAACCAGTCAATCCTAAAAGAAATCAACACTGAATATTCACCAGAAGGACTGATGCTAAAGCTGAAGCTCCAATGCTTTGGCCACCTGATGCAAAGAGCCAACTCATTGGAAAAGACCCTGATGCTGGAAAAGACTGAAGGCAGGAGGAGAAGGGGACAACAGAGGATGAGATGGTTGGATGGCATCACCAATGCAATGGACATAAATTTGAGCAAACTCTGGATATGGTGAAGTACAGGGAAGCCTGGCATGCTACAGTTTATGAGGTCACAGAGTTGGACATAACTGAGCAAGTGAACACGACCACCACCATGTGAGTTTGCTGGGCTGCACTGTCCTCTGCCTCACTTTCCCCCTTAGTGATTGTTTCTAGAGATCATTTCCCTAATAAATTACTTGTACCCAAGTCCCTGGATTATGGTCTGATTTCAGGGAAAGAGTGAAAATCAACATTTTAGGAATCAGTGAGATAAAATGGACTGGAATGGGTAAATTTAACTCAGATGAGCATTATATGTACTACTGTGGGCAAGAATCCCTTAGAAGAAATGGAGTAACCCTCACAGTCAACAAGAGTCCAAAATGCAGTACTTGGGTGCAACCTCAAAAGAAAACACAATGTTCTCTGTTCATTTCCAAGGCAAACCATTCAATATCACAGTAATCCAAGTTTATGCCACAACCAATAAAGCAAAATAAACTGAAGTTGAACAGTTCTGTGAAGATCTACAAGATCTTCTAGAACTAATGCCGAAAAAAGATGTCCTTTTAATTATAGGGGACTGGAATGCAAAAGTAGGAAGTCAAGAGATACCTGGAGTAACAGGAAACTTTGGCCTTGTAGTACAAAATGAAGCAGGGTAAAAGCTAACAGAGTTTTGCCAAGAGAATGTACTAGTCTTAGCAAACACCCTCTTCCAACAACACAAGAGAAGACTCTACACATGGACATCACCAGAGGGTCAATACCAAAATCTGACTGATGATATTCTTTGTAGCCAGAGATGGAGAAGATCTATACAGTCAGCAAAAACAAGACCGAGAGTTGACTATGGCTCAGATCATGAACTCCTTATTGCCAAATTCAGACTTAAATTGAAGAAAGTAGGGAAAATCACTAGACCATTCAGGTATGACTTAAATCAAATCCCTTACAATTATACAGTAGAAGTGACAAATAGATTCAAGGGATTAGATCTGATAGACAGAGTGCTTGAAAACTATGAATGGAGGTTCCTGACACTGTACAGGAGGCAGGGATCAAGACCATTCCCAAGAAAAAGAAATGCAAAAAGGCAAAGTGGTTGTCTGAGGAGGCCTTACAAATAGCTGTGAAAAGAAGAGAAGTGAAAGGCAAAAGAAAAAAGGGAATATATACTCATTTCAATGCAGAGTTCCAAAGACTAGCAAGGAGAGATAAGAAAGCCTTCCTCAGTGATCAATGCAAAGAAATAGAGGAAAACAACAGAATGGGAAAGACTAGAGATCTCTTCAAGAAAATTAGTGATACCAAGGGAATATTTCATGCAAAGATGGGCACAATAAAGGACAGAAACGGAAGGACCTAACAGAAGCAGAAGATATTAAGAAAAGGTGTCAAGAATACACAGAAGAACTATACAAAAAAGATCTTCATGATCCACATAAGCATGATGGTGTGACACTCACCTAGAGCCAAACATCCTGGAAATCAAGTGGGCCTTAGGAAATACCACCAAGAACAAAGCTAGTGGACATGATGGAATTTCAGTTGAGCTACTACAAATCCTAAAGATGATGCCGTGAAAGTGCTGCACTCAATATGTCAGCAAATTTGGAAAACTCAGCAGTGGCCACAGGACTGGAAAAGGTCAGTTTTCATTCCAATCCCAAAGAAAGGCGATGCCAAAGAATGTTCAAACTACTGCACAATTGCACTCATCTCACACTCTAGTAAAGTAATGCTCAATATTCTCCAAGACAGGCTTCAACAGGACATGAACTGTGAACTTCCAGATGTCCAAGCTGGATTTAGAAAAGACAGACAAAACCAGAGATCAAATTGCCGACATTCACTGGATCATCGAAAAAGAAAGAGAGTTTCAGAAAAACAACTATTTCTGCTTTATTGACTACGCCAATGCCTTTACTGTGTAGATCACAACAAACTGTGGAAAATTCTTCAAGAGATGGGAATACCAGACCACCTGACCTGCCTCCAGAGAAATCTTTATGCAGGTCAGGAAGCAACAGTTAGAACTGGACATGGAACAACAGACTGGTTCCAAATAGGAAAAGGAGTACGTCAAGGCTGTATGTTGCCACTCTGCTTATTTAACTTCTATGCGGAGTATACCACGTGAAATGTCAGCTGGATGAAGCACAAACTGGAATGAAGATTCCTGGGAGAAATATCAATAACCTCAGATATGCAGATGACACCACCCTTATGGCAGAATTTGAAGAAGAACTAAAGAACCTCTTGATGAAAGTGAAAGAGGAGAGTGAAAAAGTTGGCTTAAAGCTCAATATTCAGAAAACTAAGATTACGGCATCCAGTCTCATCGCTTCATGGCAAATAGATGGGGAAACAAAGGAAACAGTGACAGAATTTATTTTTCAGATTCCAAAATCACTGCAGATGGTGAGGGCAGCCATGAAATTAAAAGATGCTTGCTCCTTGGAAGAAAAGCTATGACCAACCTAGACAGCATATTAAAAAGTAGAGGCATTACTTTGCCAACAAAGGTACAGCTAGTCAAAGCTATGGTTTTTCCAGTAGTAGTGTATGGATGTGACAGTTGGACTATAAAGAAAGCTGAGCACCGAAGAACTGATGCTTTTGAACTGTGGTACTGAAGACTCTTGAGAGTCCCTTGGACTGCAAGAAGATCAAACCAGTCTATCCTAAAGGAAATCAGTCCTGAATATTCATTGAAAGGACTGATGCTGAAGCTGAATCTCCAATACTTTGGCCACCTGATGAGAAGAAATGACTCATTGGAAAGATCCTGATCCTGGGAAAAGTAAGGCAGGAGGAGAAGGAGATGACAGAGGATAAGATGGTTGGATGGCATCACCAACTCAATGGACATGAGTTTGAGCAAGCATCAGGAGTTGGTTATGGACAGGAATGCCTGGCATGCTATAGTCCACGGGGTCACAAAGAGTTGGACATGACTGAGTCACTGAACTGAACTGAATCTGAACCTAAGATACAACTTAAGTTGAACAAGTGGTTAGTGAATCCTCTAACTTTAAGTATTAATTTAATTGCTTTACAAATTTAAACAGTTTATATTTTAAAGCATACCATAGATATCTCTGGCATTAATAATATATCCCTTGTTCTATGTTATGAGCTATACTGGAGCATGACATGGAGGAAAAGAAAAGGTGCTGGCATGACTTTCCTCTAGGCCACAAACCAAACCTAAATGTAGATGAGAAAGAAAAGAAAGGGAAAATAACAAAATATTGGAAGAGGAACATGAAGGAGACAGGAATTTTGAATTTAACCATTATAACTCAAGTAAAATTTAGGTCTTATTCACCCCATCACTCACCCATAGACTTCCCAATGCCAAGTTATAAATTTGGCTCATTCTCAAGAATGTTTCTGAGAGGGAAATTCTTTAATTTATTTTCTTTTTCGATATACTCACAGGAAGTTATTGACAGCTAGAAATGTATGAAATGTTCCCTTGGTATCTCTAATTTTCTTGAAGAGATCTCTAGTCTTTCCCATTCTATTGTTTTCCTCTATTTCTTTGCATTGATTGCTGAGGAAGGCTTTCTTATCTCTCCTTGCTATTCTTTGGAACTCTGCATTCAAATGGGTATAATCTTTCCTTTTCTCCTTTGCTTTCTGCTTCTGTTCTTTTCACAGCTATCTGTAAGGCTTTTGTTACTAAATTTGGATATCATACTCGTAGTCTTCTAATATGAAGAGTGTTTTCAGGAGGTGATGAAAAGTGCCATTGATAAGTCAGTAATGCTAGGGTGCTGCTATCTTAGAGAATGAACAATTTAGACTTAGAAACACTTTGAAAATGGGAAAAACAAAGGCTACTTAAGGAGGTATCCTAAATGCAATCTTTTTAGCAGTCTTATTACACTGGAAAATAGTATTTTGATAAGCAAATGTCACATTCAACTGCTAGTATTGCATGAGAAAAATGAGGTAACCAATTGTACTGCTCTTCATCCTGTTCATAGCACCAGCTGTATTGCTGTTCACACTGTCCACACTGTTCGTTGAACCCAGGGTAGGCAAGGTGCGAGCTTAGAGGCCAGAAGATGCGAGGAGCCATAGGAAATGCAGACACATTTGTTCTTTTCAGGCTGGCACAGCAGCTGTAGCAGTAGACATAACATAGCACAACATAACCACACACAGCTTCTCTCCTGGCCGACACAGCAGCCGTAGCAACATTCACGCTATATTCTCTCCTCTCGTGGCTGACCCAGTGGACACTGCCCTGAGGCAGCAGTAATTCCTGCCGCTTTATGGATGGAGCTCATATAGGCATACTGCACACAACCCATGGCCAAGGAAGTACCTTGTGTAGCACATGCACAGTGCTATAAGTGATCTCAGCTGTTACATAAACCTCAAGATACGCATGTGCAGCGCTATAAATGATCTCAGCTGTTACAAAGTCATTATTTACCAAATGTGGGGCAAAAGAACCTAAACACACCATCTTGGCTAATTTGCTCTCTCCCCATACCAATTATCATATTATTGACATTTCTCAAATGCACAGCTCTTGTATGTACATGTTGCTTTAAGACACTTTATATGGTTACAATTAAAATAAGTATGTAAGTTTTCTTGAACAATACAGTAAACAACTTCAAAAGGCATGCGTAAATTGTTAGTAGATTCTGCTACTTATGGCAGAAGTCATTGGTAGACTGTGCTTTATCAAAACATTCTCTTTCCCACTGAAAAATGAAAAGTTTTGTAGCACACAAACAAAATACATGGTCCTTTTTCTTCTTACCAAGTTTATACTTTCCATCTCCATAAGTAAAAGCAAGGAAAATATACAACTTTTTCAAAGAATGTATAAAGGAGAAACCTACAACTGAAAAAAGTAAAATGTATAAGACATTATAAAAATTTATTAATTTATCCACAATAACATAAAAGCTGAAAAGGTATCAGAAATACCTTTAATTTTGATATCACACAAAATGAAATTAAGAACAGAAACTAATTGACAGGAAGAATTTCATTAAATAGCATAAACTTCTTACATTTAATTTGACCTCCACAGGTCTGTGCTGTTCTTGGTCCTTAATAACTTAAAGCTTATAATAAAATCACTGGTATGTCTACCAACTAGGTCAATTTGTTACAATATTGCTTCTATTTTATGTTTTAGTGTTTTGACCACAAGACATGTGGGATCTTAGCTCCCTGACCAGGGATTGAACCTGTACTCCCTGAATTGGAAGGTGAAGTCTTAACCACTGGACCATCAGAGAAATCCTTATTTGTGTATATTTAATTGCTGCTGCTGCTGCTGCTAAGTCGTATCAGTCATGTCCGACTCTGTGCAACCCCATAGACGGCAGCCCACCAGGCTCCCCCGTCCCTGGGATTCTCCAGGCAAGAATACTGGAGTGGGTTGCCATTTCCTTCTCCAATGTATGAAAGTGAAACGTAAAGTGAAGTTGTTCAGCCTGTCTGACTCTTCGCAACCCCATGGACTGTAGCCTACCAGGCTCCTCCATCCATGGGATTTTCCAGGCAAGAGTACTAGAGTAGGGCCAAATACTTTTTATATATTAATTTCACATGAGGATTTCAGCTTTTATGAATTATTTCTTCAAGTTAAACTATTGTAGGCTTTTTACTGATCTGTCTATATTCCTTGTAAAATAACTACCATTATCTGCAGTTATTATTGGAAACATTTTCCCTACTTTGTTTTTTTTTTTTTTCAATTTATTTATAGTGTTTTAACACTTAGAGTTGTTCTAATATATATTAGTGATTATCCTCTCCAGCAACTTTTTAATAATCTATCTAATAAACCTATTCTCAACATAAATTTTAGACTGTATTAAATTCCAAAACTAACCCTCTTGAAATGGTATTTGGAATTTTGTTCAACTATTAGTAATGGGGAAAGTTGATAAATTTACAATATTCAGTCTTCTTAGGCAAGAAATTTTTTTTTCAGGTAAATCTCATTTATCTCATTACTATTTTTTCCAGGTGTTTTGTATTTTACGTTGCTGCTATTGACCATGTAAGGAATCTCTCCTTCATTACATCTTTGGATTAAATAGGAAAGTACTATTTTCTATACATTGACTTTGTTTTTCATCACATGGTTAACTCTGCTAGTTGTAAATTTTCCTTAAAAATATTATTCCTTTAATACAACAGAAATATAGATCAATGAAACAAAATAGAAAGCCCAGAGATAAATCCACACACCTATGGAAACCCTATCTTTGACAAAGGAGGCAAAAATATATAACAGAGAAAAGACAATCTCTTTAACAAGTGGTGCTGGGAAAACTGGTCAACCACCTGTAAAAGAACGAAACTAGAACACTTTATAACACCATTCACAAAGATAAACTCAAAATGGATTAAAGATCTAAATGTAAGACCAGAAACTATAAAATTCCTAGAGAAAAACATAGGCAAAACACTCTCTGACATAAACCACAGCAAGATCCTCTATGACCCACCTCCTAGAGTAATGGAAATAAAAGCAAAAATAAACAAATGGGACCTAATTATACTTAAAAGCTTTTGCACAACAAAGGAAACTGTAAGCAAGGTGAAAAGACAGTCTTCAGAATGGGAGAAAATAATAGGAAATGAAGCAACTGACCAAGAATTAATCTCAAAAATATAAAAGCAGCTCATGCAGCTCAATACCAGAAAAATAAACGACCCAATCCAAAAATGGGCCAAAGAACTAAACAGACATTTCTCCAAAGAAAACATACAGATGGCTAACAAAGATATGAAAACATGCTCAACTTCACTCATTATCAGAGAAATGCAAATCAAAACCACAATGAGGTACCATCTCATGCCGGTCAGAATGGCTGCTATCCAAAAGTCTACAAGCAATAAATGTTGGAGAGGGTGTGGAGAAAAGGGAACCCTCTTACACTGTTGGTGGGAATGCAAATTATTTACCAAACCCTGGATAAAATCTGGAAAGGTCCCACAGCCCTTCCAATCTGTCTTAGGTAATTAATACATAATTATTTTGTTCCAGTATTAAAATAAACCATCCAGTCCAAGAAATACGTAATTTCCACTCTAGTGTAATACAACAGTAAAATTTAGAACTCCTATACAAGTTCAAGTCCTAGATTTTCTAACTTTAATACCCAAGATAAGCTCTACTTAATTGTAGGGTAGTGTAATGTAGTGTGTATTCTTTCAACATAAAATTATACCTGATACCATTTTAGTACCTATTTCTCTAAATTAGATTAGATTATCTGATTTCCCAAGCTGTATTTCAAGGTACACTAGGATCACTTGATGTGTTAATAGGAATTGGAATTAGTGGAGTAAGAAGGTGAAAGAAACTTTTTCTGGCCACATAAGTTTGGAAATCACTGCTTGCTACATTTCTCCAAAGAGATTCATAATACACATTAATAAATTATTTGTCTTCAGCTTGAATGTGAACTGGCCTCATGACTCATTTTGAATAATTAAATGTGATGGAAGAGACACTGTACAAGTTCTAGAGCCAACACCTCAAGAGGCCTTGTTGCTTCTGCTTTTGCCTTTTTAACTAGTGTTTAAAGATCACCATGTAGGAAAGAAAGCCTCTCTAGCTTGACAGGTGAAAAAGATGAGGAAGAGATCCAAGTCACTCCTTCCAGCCAGCAGCCAACCCCAATCAGTCAAATGAGTGAGGCCATCCTAGTCTTTCTAGCCCAGATAACCATCTAACTGAAAACAACCACATAAACGGGCTCCTCCAAGTCCAGCAGAACCACCCAGTCAACCCTCAGAATTGCAATAATAATAATAATAAATCATTGATGTTTCAAAACAAGGGCTTGAAAACTACGACCAACGGGGCACATTTAGTCCACCTCTTCTTGTACAACTCTTGAGCTAAAAATGAATACCTTACAGAACTAGGAAAAGAAGGACAAACTGAGCCCAAAGTTAGAAGAAGAAAGAAAACAATAAAGGTTAGAACAGAAATAAATGAAGGAGAATAGAAATAAGGAAATTAATCTCACTTATAATATAATCAAAAACAATAAAATATTTAGGAATAAATTGGCATGAAGAGGAGAAAGATCTCCACTATGAAAATTACAAGGTACTGATGAAAGAAAATAATAAAAACACAAATAAAAAAGTATTTCATGTTCATAGATTAGAAGAATTAATATTGTTAAAATGTCAATACCATCAAAAGCCATCTATAAATTCAACTCAAATTCTATCAACACCCCAATGACATTTTGTTACAGAAGTAGAAAAACACCTGAAATTTATGTGAAACCACAAAAGACCCTGAGTAGCCAAAGAAATCCTGAAAAAGAGCAAAACAGGAGGTATCACACTTCTTGATTTCAAGCAATGCTATAAAGCTGTAGTCATTAAAATAATTTGGTACTGGCATTACAAACAGACAAATAGACCAGTGGAACAGAATGGAGAGCCCAGAAATACACCCGAGTGTATATGGTCAATTAATATTTCAAAGGTGAGCTAAGAATACTCAATGAAAAAGAGAGTTTTAAATAAATGTAACTGGATATTCACATGTAAAGGAATGAAAGTGTGCCTGTATCTTACACCACTCACAAATATTAGTTTAAATGAATTAAATACTTAAATGTAAGATCTGAAACCATGAAAGTTCAAGATGAAAACACAGAGAAATAAAGCTCCTTGACATTGGTGCTGGCAATGATTTTTTGGATATGACACCTAAACTACAAGAAACAATACTGAAATAAACAAGTGGGACTGTATCGAAGTGCTTCTGCACAATGAAAGAAACCATCAACAAAGTGAAAAGACAACCTGTGGAATGGGAAAAAAATTTGCAAACTATATACATGAAAATGGGTTAATATTCAAAATATATAAATAATTCATTAAATAGCAAAATCCAAATAACCCAGTTTAAAAAAATAGGCAAAGGGCCTGAGTAGATATGTCTCTAAAGAATTCATACAGATGACCAAAAGACACATGAAAAGATGCTTAACATCACTAGTCACCAAGAAAATGCAAATTAAAGCCACAATAAGACATTAACTTATGCTTGTTAGAATGGCATCATCAAAAACAAAGAAATGAAAAAAAACAAAGAAATGACAAATGCTGTCATAGCTGTGAAGAAAAGGGAACTCTTTTGGACTGTTGGTGGGCTTGTAAATTGGTAAGCACTATGGAAAATGCTATGGAGGATCCTCAAAAAGATAACAATAGAACTGTCACATAATCCAGCAATTCCATGTCTGGGGATTCATCCAAAGGAAATGAACACACTAACTTGAGAAGATATTTACATCCCAATGTGCACAGCAGCATTATCCGCTATAGCCAATGCATGGAAACAAACGTCCACAAATAGATAAATGGATAAAGAAATTGTAGTAAATATAGACAATGGAATATTATTCAAACATAAAAAGTGAGCAAGTCTTATGCTAAGCGAAATAAGTTGGACAGAGAAAGACAAATACTGTATGATCTCACTTGGATGTAGTACTTAAAAAAAAAACTCAGAAAAAAAGACGAGACTTGTGGTAAACAGAAGCAAAGAGTAAAAGGAAGGGAAACTGGCAGAAGGTGTTCAAAAGGTATAAACTTCCAGCTATAAAATAAATAAATACTAGGGATGTAATATGTTACATGTTGACTATAGCTAATGCTGCTATATGATATGGAGGAAAATTGTTGAGAGTAAATTCTTTGTTCTCAATAAAAAATGGATACATTTAAAATGATTGAAAAAATAAAAAGAATAATATCTCATATGGATGAAAAATGTATGAAATTCAATTTTCAATGTCCATAGATAAAGTTTTTTTGGAATACAGTCACATTCATTCATTAAAGTATTCTCTACGGTTGCCATCTCACTGCAATAGTAAAGTAACTATGATATAGACTACAAAGTCCACAGAGTCTAAAGTATTTTCTATCTAACTCCATAGAAAAAATTTTCAGATACATTTTAAAACAGCAAATTTTAGGATGGTTTGCTCTACCATAATAGTTAAATATGATTTTAAAATTGTCATCCCATGTTAAATTTTTTTGCTTACATGCTGTGTTTTACCTATTGAAATTTGGTATTAATTTTTAGAATATTTCATTATGGTTAGTTTTTGAACTAACTTTCTTGAAGTTTACTATTAATAATGTCTTCTTTGTAACCTAGTCTGTAATCAGTGTTTATAAATGCTGCATAGATAGACACTAAAAACGAATATATGCTCTCTGTTAGCAGGCTGTGCAATGTGACTTATGTCTACTATTCCACCTCATGAATATATTAAATAAATCTTTTTATTTTTCTATTTTATAAAATGTATTTTAAATTATTACAAAATGATTATGTTTCTCACAATTTCTGTTTTTAATAGTTCTAAATGTCTATATTTTAGAACATATTTCTATATTTTAATGTGTTTAAAAATAGCTTGGAACCACCAATTACTCTTATTTTCCAAATACAGTATATTATCAGTGACCACCAAAAAGGGCCAATCCCAGAGCCACAAAGATCCAGGCCAGCATTCTGATTTTCCTTTTTTGTTTCCCTTCATTAAATTGAACAGAGTACTGAGACTTAAATAAACTCAGACATTCCAATGTCTGGATTTTTCCTTTTCCAAAGTTAGCAAATGAGAAAAGAAAAACAATTCACAATAGAGGGAAGAAAAATCATTAAGAAAAACGCAAATTTATATAAACTGAAAGATTAAAAGTTGTGTGTGTGTGTGTTTGTGTGTGTGTGCGCGAGCGCCTGGTGGGGGTGGGGGGAGGTGCAGAATGTTCACTGAGTTTCTTTTCCTAGCCAAGATTATTCTAAACACAAAATTCCTAGTTATAAAAAAATAGAAACAATTGCCCTGTGAGTACTATGGAAAAGGCATTGATAATCAAGATATTCCAATTTGAGCCTCACCAGTGAGCTGTGTGATATTGGGAAAAACATATTAAACTAGAACTAAGGTAGGTCTAGTCTGGCTTTGGAAGAAGTGAGCAGCTTGCCAAAACTACCGTGGATTGTCCAGGTGAAGACGGCCAGGAGCAGCTGGTCACTAGGGAATGTTCCAGGATGCTGGACAGCTGGTGGAAATCAGAGCTCAGCAGGCATGTCAGCTGTCAGCACTGGGAAGGAGGTGGAGTCAGCTCTTCCTAGAAACATCAGTTGGTGTAAGATCAAAGGACCGAGGAAGGCCTATGCTGCAAAGCTGAAGGTAAGAAGAGATAAGCATAGGACCCAAGTTGGGGGGCAAAGTTATTGCAGAACAGAACTCAGTCTGAGCCAAAGGCAGGCAGGAAATTGGGCAGGGAAGGAATGAGTCTGGGAGTCTGAGTGTCAGGAGACCGAGTCAAACTCCAGATTCTCTATCCAATTCACAAGTCAAGAGCAAAAGAAGGTCAGCCAACAAAGTCTGGAGAGCTGTGCCTACATCCTTCTAAAAGGAAAGCCTTTCAAGCTTTGTGGAATCTCCCACCAGATTTCAAGGGGTCTCTGGTCATGATGCTGTTAAATTCCAAGTTCTTACACATAGGAAGGGGTTAAGTTCTATGATATCCCAAGTTCTATCCAGCTCTCCAAGTGTTTAGGATTCTAACATTCTATAAATCTAAAAATATACATTAAGTTACAATGGAGAGATGAGGGTATTAAATGTTTTATCCAGGGAAACAGAGTTTACTGGATACTCTCCCTCTACCATCATCCACCACCCCCCCTCACCCCCCGCACATACATATAAATATCCCACCCCTACCACCTAATTCTTTCTACTAAAAGGCAGTGTGGAATGGTTTATAGCCCTCCTGGAAAAAAGGAGGAGGAAAGTAGGAGTGGGATGACATTCCATTCCACCCTGACTCACTTAAAGACATCATTTGATTCTCAGTCACAAAGAATTCTCTTAACAGGGTGGAAAGAGCCCCGGTCACGAGGAGCTTGTTTGGAGTTGCAGTGGGTCCTTTTGCATTCTGTAAGCCAGAAGGATGCATTCCAGGACTGGGTTTCTTTCATTCTTTCTCCCTCCAGGCTGATTTTATAGTAACAACACATAGCCACTTAAATCTATTTCCAAATAACCAACATTCAGAAAATGTACCACATAAAATATAGACATTTTACAAGGGACCATCTATTAGCTGATAATGGCAGAGCTGCCATGGAATGCATAAGAAAACAAATGTGACCCTCAGCAAACGTCAGATCCATTTATCCAAATCAGCCCTCTGCAGTGCATGCCAGATAAACCTTCAATGATACAATTTGAAGCTTTATGCAAGGTTGGGAGGGAGGTAACAACAAACTAAATATGTAGGTTGAGGATGTATATAAATCACATAAAATTCAGCCTCATAAGATACTATTAGAAGTCAGGGAATGGGGAAAAGTCTGGCAGAAGAGATTTTAAAGTGGGATCACATGGGAAAGAGAATATTAGACCAACATAAAAGTTTCCGTGGGAGAAAACAATAAGTTTCTCTATGTTGTATTAAAAACATGTAGACATGGGAGAGTCAAAGACTGCCAGGTTTAGAAAGGGGAGGAATTAATCAGGGTTAAAAGAGACTTCAGAGCCTCCCAGCCCTGGGAAAAGTGTCAGTGAGGAAACCTAATCTCTGAGGTCCCCGACTGCTCTCAGCCTTCATTCTGCTTTTCACCCACCTTAGGCAGCCAGGGCTTTGGTGAATTCTCCACTTTTGCCATATTAAAATCTAGTCTGAAGAAAAGGCCTGGGAAATTTTATTAACTCTAAGGAATAAGACTTCATGCTTTAACTCCTCCTGTGCTGTTTGAGGCTTCAGAGTGAACCAAATTTTAAGTCCCTCAAATCTATAACTGTAGAATTTCTGAAACCAGCAAACTATGTATAAGGAACAGTTATATTCCATGGAATAAAGGTTCCTTCTAGCTCTTCTAAATTGTATCATGTAGGCAGCCACTGATAAAACCCTTCCTGTTCTTTAAGCAAACCACTGTTCAATGAAGCCTTCCTGCAAAAAGGTAAAACCCACCTAGGAAGGTGATACATGATATTTCCCTATTATTTAATGGTAAAAGAGTCCAAATTGTGAAAGACAGGGTAAGGACAGGAAGATGGGGCCATGGAAGGCAGGTAGAAGGGAGGACTGAAATAAGGATTTAAGACAGGGGTAGGGGAAGAGGCAAGAGATAAAAATATGTGGTGGTTTTATTTTTTTTTTACTAGAAATTAAAATTAAGGATACTTGAGCTTTCTTGGTGGCTCAGACCAGGCACCAGGAAATTCTTTACTGCAGGCAGTGAAGAATCTGCCTGCAGTGCGGGAGACCTGGGTTCAATTCCTGGGTTGGGAAGATCCCCTGGAGAAGGGCATGGCAACTCTCTCCAGTATTCTGGCCTTGAGGATTCCCATGGATAGAGGAGCCTGGAGGGCTACAGTCCATGGGGTAGCAAAGAGTCAGACCTGACTGAGCAACTAAGCACAAGAACAATATGTTATTTAACAGAAGGTAAAGTCAACAGCTTTCAGGAAGGCCAGAGATACCCATTAAAACTTTGAAAAACTTAACCAAAAAATGACACAGGAAAACTCATGGATACATTTTATTTCAGAGTTCAAAGCCCCTGACTGAAGCTCTTCATAGAGGCTGTTAACACAGCATAGCAACTGAGAAACACACTAAAGTGTTTCATTATTGATGAAGGTACAACCACAAATGTGTGGAATAATTTAAGTGGAATGTTCACAAGTTTCAAATTCATTGCCTACACTGAAACATAGTATTTCTTGAAAGGGAATAGTATATGAGCTATTAAGGCCCACCTTGGGTTTGAAACGGAGAAGGCAATGGCACCCCACTCCGGTACTCTTGCCTGGAAAATCCCATGGACGGAGGAGCATGGAAGGCTGCAGTCCATGGGGTCGCTGAGGGTCAGACACAACTGAGAGACTTCACTTTCACTTTTCACTTTCATGCATTGGAGAAGGAAATGGCAACCCACTCCAGTGTTACTGCCTGGAGAATCCCAGGGATGGGGGAGCCTGGTGGGCTGCCGTCTATGGGGTCGCACAGAGTCGGACATGACTGAAGTGACTTAGCAGCCAGGGTTTGAAAAAAAGAAACCGTTACTAAGATCATTGTACAAAATTAAATGTATTCCTGAATCTTGTGAGCTATTTTTAATGTTTTTAAGTTGAACAGAAATAATTTATTTAGCTGCAACAGGGTCATACAGGCCAAGTAGACTGTCATGCTTTATTTCTGCTAAAATTAAATCAAATCAGTACAATAACACTAGTTATATCATACTAATCAGAATCTGATTGGCAGTTAAAAGAAACTTTATTAAATAAAAATTGTAAAAGGTAATTCATATAATAATTATAGTGTAGAAGAGAAAAATCTCTCAAAACATGGCATCTATGAATTAAAAAAAAGATGTAGGAGAACTCTGATGGCAAAAAATTAGGATTTTATGATTCTTAAGGATTGAGATTCTCCTACAATACACTGAACACTGTCATATGCCAAGGGCTGTGCTGGCAGCTTTCATGCCTGTTCTGTTTTTTAATTCTCACCATGATGTAGGTATTGTTAGACACAATGTATACAAGAGAACCTGAGGCTCAGAGCAATCAGAGGATTTGCTCAAGTCCACAGAGTCAGTGGAAGACTCTGGTTTTCAGGTCTTTTGACATTCTGTGATCATAACACAGGCCTCCTAGATGCGTTTAGAAAAAGTTGTCATTTCTAGCTACCACTGCTTTCCCCTTTTTACTTTACTTGACATTGGGTCTTGTTCCTTTAGCTGCTTTGCCAAATTTGGATGGCTTTGCCTGCCCCTTATTAATTCATGTGTTCACTAACTCAAAGAACACCTAGTGTCAGGAACCTAAATATGCACTAGAAATAAAAATTTTTAAAACAACATAGTCTCTTATGATGTATCAATGTAGGTGAATCAATTATAACAAATGTACCATTCTGGTGAGGAATGTTAATAGTGGAGAGGCTGGGGGAAGGCAGGAAACAGGATAGCAGAGGGTATATGGGAACTCTTTGTGCCTCCCTCTCAGTTTTGCTATAACCAACAGAAGCAGAAGATATTAAGAAGAGATGGCAAGAATACACAGAAGAGCTGTACAAAAAAGATCTTCATGACCCATATAATCATGATGATGTGATCACTGACCTAGAGCCAGACATCCTGGAATGTGAAGTCAAGTGGGCCTTAGAAAGCATCACTACGAACAAAGCTAGTAGAGGTGATAGAATTCCAGTTGAGCTATTCCAAATCCTGAAAGATGATGCTGTGAAAGTGCTGCACTCAATATGCCAGCAAATTTGGAAAACTCAGCAGTGGCCACAGGACTGGAAAAGGGCAGTTTTCATTCCAATCCCAAAGAAAGGCAATGCCGAAGAATGCTCAAACTACTGCGCAATTGCACTCATCTCACAGGCTAGTAAAATAATGCTCAAAATTCTCCAAGCCAGGCTTCAGCAATATGTGAACCATGAACTTCCTGATGTTCAAGCTGGTTTTAGAAAAGGCAGAGGAACCAGAGATCAAATTGCCAACATCCACTGGATCATGGAAAAAGCAAGAGAGTTCCAGAAAAACATCTATTTCTGCTTTGTTGACTATGCCAAAGCCTTTGACTGTGTGGATCACAATAAACTGTGGAAAATTATGAAAGAGATGGGAATACCAGACCACGTGATTTGCCTCTTGAGAAATTTGTATGCAGGTCAGGAAGCAAGAGTTAGAATTGGACATGGAACAACAGACTGGTTCCAAATAGGAAAAGGAGTATGTCAAGGCTGTATATTGTCACCCTGTTTATTTAACTTATATGCAGAGTACATCATGAGAAATGCTGGACTGGAAGAAACACAAGCTGGAATCAAGATTGCCGGGAGAAATAGCAATAACCTCAGATATGCAGATGACACCACCCTTATGGCAGAAAGTGAAGAGGAACTAAAAAGCCTCTTGATGAAAGTGAAAGTGGAGAGTGAAAAAGTTGGTGTAAAGCTCAACATTCAGAAAATGAAGATCATGGCATCCGGTCCCATCACTTCATGGGAAAAAGATGGGGAAACAGTGGAAACAGTATTAAACTTTATTTTTCTGGGCTCCAAAATCACTGTAGATGGTGACTGCAGCCATGAAATTAAAAGACGCTAACTCCTTGGAAGGAAAGTTATGACCAACCTAGATAGCATATTCAAAAGCAGAGACATTACTTTGCCAACAAAGGTTCGTCTAGTCAAGGCTATGGTTTTTCCTGTGGTCATGTATGGATGGGAGAGTTGGACTGTGAAGAAGGCTGAGCACCGAAGAATTGATGCTTTTGAACTGTGGTGTTGGAGAAGACTCTTGAGAGTCCCTTGGACTGCCAGGAGATCCAACCAGTCCATTCTGAAGGAGATCAGCCCTGGGATTTCTTTGGAAGGAATGATACTAAAGCTGAAACTCCAGTACTTTGGCCACCTCATGCAAAGAGTTGACTCATTGGAAAAGACTCTGATGCTGGGAGGGATTGGGGGCAAAAGGAGAAGGGGACGACAGAGGATGAGATGGCTGGATGGCATCACTGACTCAATGGATGTGAGTCTGAGTGAACTTCGGGAGTTGGTGATGGACAGGGAGGCCTGGCGTGCTGCGATTCATGGGGTCGAAAAGAGTTGGATATGACTGAGCAACTGATCTGATTTGATCTGATCTGAAAGCTGCTCTAACAGAGAAGCCAATGGAACCCCACTCGAGTACTCTTGCCTGGAAAATCCCATGGACGGAGGAGCCTGGTAGGCTGCAGTCTGTGGGGTCGCTAAGAGTTAGCTGGACATGACGGAGCGACTTCACTTTCACTTTTCACTTCATGCATTGGAGAAGGAAATGGCAACCCACTCCAGTGTTCTTGCCTGGAGAATCCCAGGGACGGGGGAGCCTGGTGGGCTGCCGTCTATGGGGTGGCACAGAGCCGGACACGACTGAAGTGACTTAGCAGCAGCAACAGCAACAAAGCTGCTCTAAAACAAAAAAAAATCTTTGAAAATAAAAAGCTAGTCTCTGCCTTAAGCAATTTACTGTTTTGTCAAGGAGGAGGATGAATGACAGTTGAGTGTAATAGATGCTTTCACATAGCAATATAGGAGGAGCCACTTAAAACAGACAAATGACAGAAAAAGCTCCCAAAATTTGTGCTCATTTTAAAGGCTAAAGGAACTTCATCATTTTAGTGAAAAGCGACCAGCATATGTGAAGACACAGCATATTAAAAGACCAGGCTAAATTATAAGATGGTTCTAGGCAAAAGTGGGAGATGCAATTACATATGTTAAGATAAATAGTTTAAACTATCCTCAAAGCTGTGGGGACTCCATGAAAGATCTAGTCAGAGCAGTGAAATGACCAAATTTGCATAATGGAGCCAAGATGTCAGGTTTTAAAAATTAACATTATATTTAGGCATCTTTGAAGTCACAAGCCTTCCATCAACAGCCCCCAAAATGTTCCAGGTCCAACTCTCCAATATTCTGAACAAGTCTATTAAAAATGACCTGACATCAAATTTAAAGAGATGAAGCTCTTTGATAAGTTCTGGATTCAGTACAACAAATATTTGTTTAGTACCTCTGTTTAGAAGGCTCTGAAAGAAGACATTTAATTTCATGATATATTAATATATAAAAGTCTAAAAATAAGTAGATATTCAATTACTTGACTTAAAACTCAGATCATTCTAAACCAAAAATAATGATTTATTTTACTGAAGGAATTGCCACAGTACTTTAAAAATAAAAGGCAATTTATCTGACACTGTCATTTTATTTATGACAACCTAGGACAACCAACATTTTAGGAGTGCCTTCACCAGGACTGTACTGATATGCACTTCCTTAATATGTGTGGCATTTTTCAAAAAGCAATTTAAAAGTTGTTATCAGTTTTTCTCCAAGCTACTTTCTTTTCTTCTCCTATGATTAATTTTTTTCTATGTATAAAATTACATTCAGTTTGATATTTCCTCTTTTGAACTATCTTTTTTCTTTACCTATTTCTATTTGTGCTTTAAGACTCATTTCAGGTGACAGTGCCTACAGGAAGCCTTCCCTGACTTGCCCAAATTGAGGGAACAGCCCCTTCTCTGAGCCCCTAGCACCCTGGGTGTATGTGCACAGTGGCACTTCACTCGCACTACTTAGTTCGTTGCTTTATTTGTTTGTTTTCCTACTTAGACCAAGGGCCCACCACTTCTATCATCTCTGTATCTACAGGACAAGGGCATATAGTCAGAGGCCACTAGAAATGAAGAAAGGAAGGGCGAGGAATAAAGGGAATTATATTTCTATTTTCCCCTTCGTTTCTCCTTCCCTTCATCTTCATTTCATGTCTTCCTACTGTTTCTCCCCAACTACTAATACATCATCTTTATCCTTCTCTTCTTAGCATCAATACACATCGTGATTTTCAGTCTCTCCTGCAAGGTCTGAACTATTGCAAAAATTCTGGTCCTGCATGTGGGTGGCACAGGACGAGGAGTCTGTTGCTCTTTAGCTTTGCAAAGAAGGGGTTTGTTATAACAAGCCCTGGATGAGTCTCCATTATATCTCTTCTTTTGTATTTTAGCTGGGGACTGACTGTTAACATGCTTAATGGCAACCCACTCCAGTGTTCTTGCCTGGAGAATCCCAGGGACGACGGAGCCTGGTGGACTGCATAGTCCAGTCTATGGGGTCATATAGAGTTGGACACGACTGAAGCAACTTAGCAGCAGCAGCAGCAGCAGCATCTCATTTTTGGTCTTAGCAGCTGGGTAAACAGACTTTCTGCAACACCCTGGATAAAATGGCAAGCTCAAGGGGAAAGCCTTCCACCTTTAAATTAAAAAAAAAAAAAAAAAAAAAAGTGCTTGTGGCGACAGCTGAGGAATAGTAACACCTGAGAGCACTTGAGGGGGATTGTGTGTGTGCTGGCTGTGGAAAACCCAGCTGATGACAAAAACATGCAGCTGCCTTCCTGAATGGGCCGGACCATGCTCAGAGAGTAACATCAAATTGAATTTAGCAAGAATAACAGAAAAGTGAGGTAAGTGACTGACATTTCTGGTAGGCACTTTCTAAAGAATTTATGAATTTCAGAGAACTCGAAGAGAATTACCAGATTCTAAAACATTTAAATGAACGTTTGCCATAGGCAGGAAAGTTACTTTGGGAAATTACTCAGGAAATTAATTGAAACTTGGTAAAAATGCTTTGGATGGAAGATTTTGAAACCCATGAGGGAAACTTCATGTGTATTTAGGAGAGCAGGTGCTTCTGTTTCCACTTTTAGATATCAAGTCAGATGAAAGGGTAAGAAGTTTTTTGTTTTTTTCTTTTTTTAATAAACACTGTGAGTCCATCATAGTAGAGTTTTTTAAGTTGCCTAAAGTGCAAATTCCAGAGAAGGCAATGGCACCCCACTCCAGTACTCTTGCCTGTAAAATCCCATGGACGGAGGAGCCTGGTAGGTGGCAGTCCATGGGGTAGCTAAGAGTCGGACACGACTGAGTGACTTCACTTTCACTTTTCACTTTCATGCATTGGAGAAGGAAATGGCAACCCACTCCAGTGTTCTTGCCTGGAGAATCCCAGGGACGGGGGAGCCTGGTGGGCTTCCATCTATGGGGTCGCACAGAGTCGGACACGACTGAAGCGACTTAGCAGCAGCAGCAGCGGCAAAATGCAAATTCACTCTAACAAATCCCTCTACATTTTTATATATTTTGAAGATTTTCTAAAACAGAAATACAGGCAGAAAAAAGTGTGTACGAGCATCAAGGGAAAGTTTTATGATTCAATATTTAATAGCAGACAAGAAAAAGCATGGCATTTCACATGGCAATGTAGCTAATGTTACCAAAAAAACACATGCTGTTCTATAGAAATGATAGGAAAACCACACATATAAAACTTGTAGCATGTGTACTATAACATGCTCAAAAAAAAGGACAATAAATAATTAATAATTAACAGGTTGTAGCTGTAATACTTTTATGAAGCAAAATTTACAAAAAGCTTATATGAAAAATATGAACAACTAACTTCTGAGGCATACCAAAACAAATGTTTTTATGGAAGAGGCCCTACAAGTCTTATAGAAAGTCTGGAAGGTTTATTCTAATGAAAATCCAGGAATATAGGAATTTTTATGTTGGGTTTTTAATGCCATTTTCCTAGGGCTCAAAACAGTCACTGGCATATAGTAGGCAGTCAATAAATGAGCTAAATAGATGAGTAAGAGAATGAACAATGGAGAAGCATGTTCCACTGAAACTCTTGAGCCCCTCAAGTCTCTTAATGTGATGAAGAATGTTTTGCTGATTCTAAGTTGCTCGAAAACTTTGAACTCTACCAGCTAGAGTATTCCCTTCAAGACATCTCTTCAGAGTTGTGAAAATAGGTGAAGGTGGTCAAAAGGTACAAACTTCCAGTTACAAGATGAATAACTCCTGAGGATATAATATACAGCATGGTGACTCTGGGCTTCCCTGGTGGCTCAGCAGTAAAGAATCTGCCTGCAATGCAGGAGACATGAGTTCTATCCCTGGATCAGGAAGATTCCCTGGGGAAGGAAATGCCAACCCACTCCAGTATTCTTGCCAGGGAAATCCCATGGACAGAGAAGCCTGATGGGCTACAGTCCATGGGGCCACAAAGAGTCAGACGTGACTTAGCTACTAAACAACAATGGTGACTATAGGTAATAATACTGTATTGTATGTGATGGTTGCTAAGAGAGCAGATCTTAAAAGTTCTCATCACAAGGGAAAAAAAAGATTTGTAACTCTGATACGATAGATGTTAACTAAAACTTATTATGGTCATCATTTCAGAATATATACACATATCAAACCATTATCAGTATGCCTTAAACTAATACAACATTATATATCAATTATATCAATAAAATTAGGGAAAAAAAGATCTATCATTAGTGTAGACAGAAAATAGAAGTTGTTGATAAGCTAACTCATTTCATGGTCAAATACTTTCCTTTGTTTCTCAAGTTTAAGGAACTCCTTCATCATAAAGTCTATTGGAACTTTTACAGCATCATGTTCCTGCCATCCCCTGCCCCCACTCTCTCTCTGAACTCACTTCTCTATACTATTCTTTATACTGAGAAAAGGTAGAAAGGAAAGGTCATGTCAGATTGTGGAAGGCCATAATGTCAGACCAAAACAGCCAGATTTAATCCTCTAATTAATACACAGCCACTAATATTTTGAATATTATAAAAACATAAAATCATGAAAATGAGATATTTTTAACGTTCACAGAGACTTCTGAAAGCCAGGGCTTTCCTGGTGGCTCAGCTGGTAAAGAATCTGACTGCAATGCAGTAGATTCAAGCCCTGGGTCAGGAAGATCCCATGGAGGAAAAAATGGCAATCCACTCCAGTATTCTCACCTGGAGAATTCCATGGACAGAGGAGCCTGGCAAGCTAGAGTCCATGGAATTGCAAAGAGTTGGACATGACTGAGCAACTAACACATACTTATGAAAGCCCAGTAATTAATGGTACTAATGAACCCATGGATATGTGTTCAGAAAAACAAATGAAAAAGTTATCAAAGGGACTAAACCAATATGCTAATCTTCCCTGGTCATTACTATTTGATCCACCATGGAGAAGACGAGACTTGAGAAGAGACTGAAGAACTGCATCCCACAAAGCACCACCAAAATACATCCATACAGCAATTGAAGAGGGCAGGGACTCTGGCCCCAGGCAACCAAGGGCCTTGCAGTGGTAGTCTGTGTTTTAACTGCAGGCTGTGTGATGATGGGACCCCCTCGATCAAGTTTCCTCTCTTAAGACTACCCTTTAGCCTGTTCTTTACAAGTTTGATTCCTAAAGTCTGAATAAAGACACAAGAACCTATGGGATCTAAAATGCTGAAACTCCCACTTCTGAGTATATAAGAGTAGAAAAAAGAAGGTGTCAGGTTATTTAATTCACCCCAAAGAGAGAAATTAGAAATTAAACTGTTACAGATGATGTTAAAAGTCTGTACAAAGCAGAATTCTATAACAGAATTTAGCAAAGAATACAAGTTTTAGGACATAGGAAACCAATAATTTTGTGGTTCTTGAAGTTATAAAAGTGCTGACAATTCAGAAATAAGAGGACACTTGCATCTGCCTAGGTTTTGTATTTTTCTTGGGTCCACTCTTCTCACAGCATGGATATGATTTATTTAGACTATCAAAGAGCTTTTGATAAGGTTCTCACAAGTGTCTATTATTGAAACTTGGTAACCGTTGTGTGAAAGGAAAAAGTCGTATTAATGAATTAAAAACTGCATGAGAGGCAGAGAGGCAAAAAGCAGAGCTAAATGGCCGATTCTCATTGGGTGAAAGGTTAATGACTGAGGGCTCTCTGGCTTTGCAGTAGAATCTGAGTTTTATTTAACTAATGACCAAAGAAGGGGAGCCCAATTCTCATTCCCCTCTTCTGTGCATATCAGTCCCACACACAGAGGCCCCATTGATTGAAAAAGGAGATACAGGCAGTGTAGAGAAGTGCTTAAAATCCAGGAAAGACCAAGTAGGTAATGCTGACTCGTGTAGAAATCCCTAAATAAGGGAACAGAAAGAAAGAAAGAAATTAGAAGTGTTTTTCTAAGAAGTTTGTTTGTGTGTTTGTTTTAGTATTTTTTGATGTGGACTATTTTTAAAGTCTTTATTGAATTTGTTACAGTATTGCTTCTATTTTATGTTTTAGTTTTTTGATCACAAGGCATTTGGGATCTTAGCTCCCGGAACAGGAATCAAACCTGCACTCCCTGCACTGGAAGGTGAAGTCTTAATCACTGGATTGCCGGGCAAGTCCCCTAGTTTGTCTATTTTTTAAGTAGGTCCTGCTTGATTATTACAAAGTATTGGCTACATTCCCCATGTTGTTCAATACATCCGTGTAGCCTATCTGGCACTCAATAGGCTATACCTCCCGGTCCCCGACTCCATACTGCCCCTCCCCCACATCCTCACTGGTAATCATTAGTTTGTTCTATATATCTGTGAGCCTAAGAGGTTTGATATATCTATGCTACATGGAAACACAAGGGCCTTTTTTAAAAGACAAGACATGGTATCTGAACAAAAGTTCTTAGTTTACTGGTGTGATGAGAGCAAACATTCCACACTGAGGAACAGTACATACAGGTATTTAGATCCACAGAAACCACATTCTATTCCTTTCGATTGAGAAGTTTAGATGTAAACAAAAGTGAAACTGATAGGAAAGAGTATGAATTATTAACTTTTTCTGGGGCAAACTTGAGACACTGGTATAGGTTTTAACAAAAGCATAACCTGACATGAATGAAATAATTTAGAAATCAAATACTCTAACTGATTAGCATTAATCCTTTATGATCCATAACTCGATCTGCCATTTTTAAAACATCATCATGACAAACTACACAGGAGAGGCTCAGAAAAGCCAACAAACTCTTGACTAAACCTCCCTTGTCTCAGTTTTCTTATCTGTAAAGTAAGAATGATAGAACTTCTCTCACAGGATTATTATAAGGTTTAAATTAGCTTATAGAGAGAGAGCATTTCATACAGTAAATGTAAAAAATGATGTTGAATTATTATTGTTCCTATTTATGATCAACTAAAGCCAAAGACATACTATAAAGAAGCAACTTAATTCAAGTTATTGTGACTTTCTTATTTATATCATTGTTATGATACAGTATGTTATAAGACATGTAAAATGCTTTCAGACAAAGTAAAACATAGCTTTAAAACATATTTCCACTAACCAATTCTGTGAAATGAAAGATACTTTTAAGTTAATCTAAGTAAGCAGAAGAGAACACCATAAAATACCAGATAAATGCTAATAACATATTCATTCTTAACTGTACAGAGTAGAAGAGCCAAGCTTACCGTGTTGATAATATTTTAATAAGTTCTTTTCTATTCTGTACCCGAAGGTGGTTAGTTCTATACTTGGAATCATTGATCAGTTCAGGCAAATTCAAGATCTAAAAGGGAAAAATAATTTTAAAGTGTAACTCACAAAATTTTTGTGTACCTGTTCAGGGCCTACCACTCCATCCCCAAGACCATTCCTTGCTAGGCTTTATACCTCTTAACAAGGATATATATATAGGGAAGGATCATGCAATTAGAATGGGTCATACTGGTGATTGGGTTTGTCATCTTTAAGAAGTTTTTAACTACATTTAAGCAGGTATCTACATATAGGAACACAGGAAAAGTTCTCAGACCTTCATAATGTCTTGTACCTATTTATGAGAAGATAGCAAAGGAGTTATTAGATTATCACAGTAAGTCTTGTCTAGAGGAAACTGGGCTACGGGTACAAAATTGGGTAAAACAGACCTAATTCCAAGAACAAATATCATAAGTGCATGTCTGCACTTACATCAAGCCCATAATCAACATATATCTTGTAGGTACATCCCCTTATTTGTTCCACATGTAAATAAAATAATATTATCTGTCCCAGTAGTCCTATCCAGGATGTTGTACAAGGTGCTAAAATCAAGGGGAGGCAAACACACTGACCTCAAATGCTCACCATTAAAACAATGTCAAATTAAAAGATATTCTTCCTATAGAATTGTCACTATTTTTCTTTAATATGACTCCCTGAAGGAATAACAAATAGAAATGCTTTCATATACTTCCTCTTTTGTTCCTCCTCAATAAAGAGAAAATCTATCTTGTAAGTCCCAGTGGACATCTTGCAATTTTAACAAGACCATAATGAAAGTACCAAGTGGATTTGGAATGGAAAAGAAGTTTTAAAAAGAATGTGTGGAGGCAGTGTTTGGCAGTTGCGCTGGAAAGTCAGAAGGAGCATTTACGGGCTGGGGCAGGCCATGTGGCCTACAGAAAGTTTCACTACCTCTATTAATGTATTTGGTTTAAACATAAACACTTAATGGTTTCATTTGTTTCCCACAGTTTAAATAAAATCAAGCCATTAATCATCTTAACAAAGGAGAGAGAAGTGAAGAAGATTCCCTGAAGGAAAGAGAACATCTCAACAGTACAATTTCTCTTTCACATGTTCCACTTATTCATTTCCTTGAGGAATAATAAAGACAGCATCACTCTCCTGGATTTTAAAAAGTGACGCTACATACAGTGCCCTTTCTAAAAATCTCCCTGTCACCACACCTGATCCCAGAATTGGCCTCAAGGCTTATCCAGGAATTGAGACCCACCCTCCTCTGCGATGGAGAAGGCAGTGGCGACCCACTCCAGTTCTCTTGCCTGGAAAGGCCCATGATGGAGGAGCCTGGTGGGCTGCAGTCCATGGGGTGGCTAAGAGTCGGGCACGACTGAGTGACTTCACTTTCACTTTTCACTTTCATGCACTGGAGAAGGAAATGGCAACCCACTCCAGTGTTCTTGCCTGGAGAATCCCAGGGATGGGGGAGCCTGGTGGGCTGCCGTCTATGGGGTCGCACAGAGTCGGACACGACTGAAGCGACTTAGCAGCAGCAGCTCTTCTGCTAAGAGTAAATAAGTCATTTCAAGAAAAAGCAAGTGTCTTCACTAGCCCTCATGTTAAATTTATAAATGTGGTCTCACTCAGAATATACTGTAAGTGTCATAAAAAACTACTCAGTGTTCGCCCTCAATGGTAACTGGGATGCATTCATGTATCCTTCTTAAAATTTGACTTATTAGACTTCCTATCTCTTTGATAGTTGATGTTAAATAGTGGGTAAAGTAATGATCCTTCTGTCCCACTTTGCTAGCATTCAGAACTTTCCAGAGACTGCTTCAAGTGCTGTAGTCATAACTGTGCTTTAGGAACTTGAAATAGAATGCTGCCTGGGACAAAATGAAACAATGCAAGTGAAAGTACTTGACGCAGTAACCATTAAATAAATGTGAACTACTCCAAGTAGGTACTGTTTCTCCCCAGAGAAATAATAGACCATGTGTTTGTTCAAAAAAGAAGGATGAGGGCTTTTCTGGTGGTCCAGTGGTAAAAGTTCTGTGCTTCCAAGGCAGGGGCTGTGGGTTCAATCCCTGTTTGGGGAACTAACATTCCACATGCCACATGTATGAGCAAAAATAAATTTTTTTTAAAATACAATTTAAAAAAAATTTTTTTGAAAAGAAGGATGGGGAAAAGGAGGGAAGGTAGGGGAGGTTATCTACTTAACTTTTGTTTCTCAAAGATATTCCCATTAGATATAGAATTCTGTATTGACAGCTCTTTCCTTTCAGCTCTTTAAACATGCTGTGCAACTTCTTTCTAGGTTCTGACAAGAAATCTTGTCAAGACAAGAAATCTGACAAGAGTTTCTGACAAGAAATCTGCAATCAATCGAGTCACGTTCCCCCAAAGGTAATAGGTCAGTTTCTCTAGGTGCTTTCAAATGTTTCTTCTTTAGTTTTCAGCAGTAATATTTTTATGTGCTTGGGCAGGGATTTATGTGGACTTCTCTTATTTGGAACTTGCTGAAATTATTAAATCTGTAGGTTTCTATCAATCACTAAATTTGGGAAGTTTCCATTAATTGTTTTTTTCAACTATTTTTTCAGTATGTTTTTTTCTTGTCTCCTCCTGGGACTACAATGACATAAATGTTAGACTTTTTGTTATTGTCCCACAGGTCCTGGAAATGTGTTCTTTCTTTCATTTTTGGGAAGGAACTTTTTTCCTCTCTGTTGTTCAGACTGAATAATTTCTTTTGGGTTGACCAGGAAGTTTGTTCAGGTTTCAGGTATGGAAAAACCTGAATGAACTTTTTGGTCAACCTAATATTTATCCTTCTTTAAGTCCCTGTCTCCTCTGTTACCTCCATTGTGCTACTGCGCTCATTTAGTGAGGTGTTTGTTCTTGTATTTGGTGGTTTTATTTTTCAGTTCTAAAATGTCCACTTGGTTCTTCTTCTTATCTTCTATTTCTGTGCCAGACATTTCTACTTTTCTAAATATTTATTTCAATAGTGTCTGCAATGCTTATTGGAGTATTTTTATAAATGCTGTTTTAAAATTTTCATGACTGCATCCCCACATCTGTGTCATCTTGGAAATGCCATTGTCTTTTCTCATGCAGGTTCTGGTTCTTCATAATCTGAGTAATCTGGAGTTTAATCCTGGATATTTTGAATATTATGTTACAAGCCTCTGGGTCTTCTTTAAATCCTAAAGAAAACATTTGTTTTGTTGTTTTTAGCAAGACGTTCTCCTGGTCAGATCCAGACCACAAGTCCCAACTTACCTTCTACTTGCTTTGGTTTTAGTGTTAGTTCAGTTTTCAAAGCCTTTGCAGTGCTTTTGAATCAGTTCCACCTGTGACCCACTAAATGCTCATGCCGCCACCTGAGAAGCTGTCTATTTGTTAACACAGTTCTCAACGTCTCTGGTGTCCTGATTAAGATCAGATCAATGCATATGCAACTCAGAGGTGAGCACAGGAGTTCACAACTTCACAGATCACTTTCTAAAGCTTTTCTACCTTGGCAACCTTTTTCCAGTTCCCCAGGGCTTCCCTCTAGTTACCCCACTCCTCAGCATAGTTCCAGGGCAGAGGCCAATCAGTGGGAGGACAGAGGAAAAATGCATCAAGGATTCACCCCTGTCTTTTGGAATCACAGCCCAGCAATAAATAGGAAAGGTCCCCTTCCTCAGAGTTCTGGCTCCTGCTCATCTGTTGCTGCCACTACAGGACTGCTTGGAGGCTGGGGTGTGAGGAAATGAGGAAGAGGGAAAAAATGTCTCCCTGACATTAGAGCTCACTTTCATGCTTGTTGCACCAGGAATAAGGGCATCTCCTGGAAGTCAGCTCTGTCCCCCCGTTTCCACATCCAGATTTCAGGCTGTGTTCATGCAAATTAATCAGAGGGGAAAACTGGTAAAACCTACTGCAAGTTTAGAGCTATTTCAAAATTCTGGTGTTCTTTACTAATTTTCCTGCTACTGATTACTTTTCAAAGTCCTCGTATAGATATTCCATGCATTCTGTACAGGTTTTATCACTGTGTCAAGTGAATGAGACAGGGAGAAATGTGCTAACTCCATTTTACCCGCAACCAGAATCTGCATACTAATTACGTCATAGTAGAAAGGTCATTTATTAAGTTTATACTTTGAGCAAGGGACTGTACTGTCTTACTTACCTAATCTCTTCTAGAACCCCAAAAGTTATATATTAGTACAGTTACATGTAATAATCTTCATTTAATCATGAGGACACAGATGCTTAGCAAAAATGACCTTGCCAGAGATCACCTGACTGGTTTCAAGACTCACAGAATGCCCTAGAATTATAATATCCTCAGACCACCTGCTAAAAAATCAACTATAGTGCTTATTAAAATTCAAGTTTCCTGCACCCCACCTCACATACTTTGTCAAAATCTTTGGGGAAGGGGCTCAAGGAGATTTCCTATGCATGCAAAAGATGAGAACCAATGATTATTGCCTCCAACAAAAGAAACCTTCAGTCTATGTGACTTTTAAAAGGATGTCAGTGTATTTCAAATAGGAATACCCATTAGTGTTGGCATCAATCAGCTTAAAATAGCTTACATATGCTCACATTCCCTGCTCTTCTGTATCACGTTAAGGGACATAAAATAGGATTTGTTATAAGCCAAGGTTCACTTTATATACAGGAAATTTTCTGAACCCCAATCCCCTGAACCCAAGGCTCTTACTCCCCTCTAATCCCTGACAATAACAGCAGTCTAATAGGACCCTCCCCAAGAAGTATTAACCAACCAGTATATCAGATTCTGTTTTCAAAAGAGATCTGGCATAAGTAAATTCTCATTTGTTGCAAACAATATTGCCACATTTCTCCCCAGGAGGTAGAGCTGCCCTATCTTTCATGGTGAACCTTACTTGGCAAAAGAATAATTTTGATAGGGATCAAAATTGTCATCACATTGTATCCTCATATTCTATAAGGCCAGACTGAATTATAACACCCTCAGTAATAAAAAGAGTTGAATTAAAAAAAAAAAAAAACTTAGAAAAACTCACTCAGTATAAATGGGATGGGGGAGAATCTTGAATCAAACAAAGAAAGGTGATTTTTTGTTTCCCTTAACAGAAAAGGTTTTTAGGACAAGTTTACATGTAAGGATATAATTATGAAGGTGAAAAAGTCAATCAGATTGCAATGTTTGCTCAAGATCCCTAGTAAATGATGTAGATAACATAAAAATGCCATACACATAAAACTTTTCTTCTGAGGATCTCAAAGAGTTTTATAGACGCTGCCTTAATGGTTCATAACAGGGATTATCATTCCTACTCACATATGGTAAAAACAAGGTCAAGTATGCCATTCTCCAAGGCCCTCTCTGCTATTCTCTTTTTTAAAAAATGTGTCATAACACACCATAACAATAAGTCATATTTTAGTACTAAAACTTATGGTAAATACTCTGCTTTGAAATAAAAATCTTCTTCCCAAAAAAAAAGTTCTTATGGATATTTATGAGGAAGTTCAAAAGTTTCAAACTGATCAGCAGTAATGAATCAAAAATAAAAAGAATTCAGTGCAGTTATTTTCAACAGTGAAGAATATGTCAACCAGTAATTTCTACCCCCTCCCCATCCTGATTCTGGAGAGAGAAAACTCCAAAACATATGGCCCAGGAAAAAAATCTGTCCTCGTTTATAGTGATGAACTGGCTTTTACATCTCTGCAGCCAGAGTACGCAAATGACTTCACAGGCAACAGCTTCCGTATGTTTTATATTTTTAACATTGACCGTTCATAACAAAGGTTCTTTGATCCCAGATCAAATGTTTGAATCAATTTTCTCTACACTTACTCAGAGTCACCATTATAAAAGCTCTCCTCTTTCCCACCTCCAACCCTTCCTGCAATAGGAACTATCTCCATTTGTCACCTTCTCTGTGATACTTCCCACCCCTTTGCTGTGGTTTTTAGCTGTGCTCATTAACCTCTCATATGAAAGAGGCACAGTAATAAATAATTTTTATACATAATAAGTTAACTGCAATAAATAAGACTCCTCTAAGGAATTCACAGCCATCCTTAATAAAACTAAAAGCTCACAGTAGTATGGTTAGTACAAAAAAAAAAAAACTTTCCCAACCAGAAAAAAAATCCTCAATAGGTAAGGCCTTTCCCTACATGTAAGAAAAATTAAAATTTACATATATATATATATATTTTTTAACTAGATTATTGCCTGGGATTAGAACTCTAAAAAATGAACTGAAAACTAAAGCCTTAAATAAAAACAAGAAACCAGAGATTGGATAAATAGTAAAAACATCAAATAAAAACATTAAGCAGTGCTAAAAATTGAGAATATTTTCAACTTTACTGATTCCAAGACCTTTATTTAGATCTTATGTAGGAGCAACATTTTTAACATGACAATTGCTAAAAAGTTAAAACATGAATTTTGTAGAAAGGTACTTATTAAACAAAGGCTACTTTGAAGAACAAATTTTCTAGTGGTAAATACATTGATAGTAGACCAATTATATTCGGGGCTAATTAGATCTTGTGGAGATTAAAACAGAAAAAGAAAGAAGAGAAAAAAATCCTGGTATTAAAAAGTCCTTTTTCCTTCCATATCCTAGCTATCATAAATAATGCTGCAATGAACATAGGAGTGCATGTATCTTTTCAAGTTAGTGTTGTCATTTTCTTCAGATATATACCTATTAGTGAAATTGCTGCATCATATGGTAGTTCTATTTTTAAATATTTTCCATAGGGGCAACACCAATTTACAATCCCATCCACAGTGCACAAGGGTTCCTTCTCTCCACATCCTTACCAACATTTGTTTTTTCTTGTTTTTTTTTTTTGTTTTTTTTTTTTATAATAGCCATTCTGGACAAGAGTGAGGTAAGATCTCATGGTTTTAATTGGCATTTCCCTGATGAGTCAAGATACTGAGCATCTTTTTTTTTTTTTTAACTTACTGCTACTGGTTTATTACAAAGGCCAAGCAGAAGAGATGCACAGAGGTAGGAGAGTGCAGAGCTTCCATGCTCTCCCACCCTCCTGCCACCTTGCTGTCTTCACCAGAAGCTCTCTGAATCTTATAGTTCAAGGGTTTACACAGAGCTCAATCTCCAGTCCTCTCCCCTCTTACTGGAGGTTGGTAGGTGGGGCTGAAAGTTCCAACCCTCTGATCAGTTGGTCTTTCTGGTGACCAACCTATCCTGAGACTATCTAGGGGCCCCATCCTAAGTTACCTCAACAGGATAAACTCAGATGTGATTGAATGGGGCTTATTATGAAAAACAAGGGACACTTTCAAAACTCAGAAATTTTTTAGAATTCTGTGTAAGGAATTGGGGACAACAGATAAACATTTTTGTATTTTACCACTTCATAGAAGTAGAAAGAAAAAAGAAAAACCCACTTTTATCCTGGCATACATGCAAGCATGCTCGGTTGTGTCCAGCTCTTTGTGGCCCCATGGACTGTAGCCCGCCAGGCTGCTCTGTCCATGGGATTTTCCAGGCAAGAATACTAGAGTGGTTGCCATTTCCTACTCCAGAGGATCTTTCCAACCCAGGGATCAAACCCTGTCTCCTGCACTGGCAGGTGGATCCTTTACCACTAAGCCATATAGTCTGTATTAGCACTATGGAATAATTCCAGGCTTTTTGTGAATTTTGAGTACTGTGTTTATATTAGTATTGCAAACATTTTATGTTAATATTTATATTGAAAAATCTTATCACTATTGCATTATGAGTATCACTCAGATCTCATTTTGAGGTTATTTCTTCAAAAGAGACTTTCCCCTGACAATCCAGTCACTATTTTAACACAGTAGTCTATTTTAATTCTCTGCATGGCACTTAACCATGGATCATTTTGGAGTTTTATTTATTGTCTCTCTCCCACTGAGCATCTTTATATGTACCTATTAGCCATCTATATGTCTTCTTTGGAAAACGGTCTATTAAGAACTTCTGCCCATTTTTTAATTGGATTGTGTGATATTTTTTCCTATTGAGTTATATAAATTCTTACCTATTTTGGATATTAACCTCTTATCAGATATATGATTTACAAATATTTTCTCCCATTCAGTAGGTTGCATTTTCATTTCATTAATGATTTCCCTTGCTGTACAGAATCTCTTTATGTTGATATAGTTCCACTTTTTTATTTGTGTTTTGTTGCCTTTGCTTGGTTTCACTGATCTTTTCTATTGTCTTCTTACTCTATTTCTGCTCTGCTTTTGTTCTTCCCTTCCTTCTACAAATTTTGGGCTTTGCTTATTCTTTTTCTAGTTCCTTGAGTTGTAAATATAGGTTATTTCTTCAAGTTTTTTCTTATTTCTTGAGGTAGCCATTTATCACTATGAACTTCCCTCTTAGAACTGCTTTCGCTGCACTCCATAAGTTTTGGTATATTGTATTTCCATTTTCATTTGTCTCATGGTATTTTTTATAACTTGAGCTATTTATTTTGGGCTTTCCAGGTGGCGCTAGTGGTAAAGAACCTGCCTACCAGTGCAGGAGACGCAAGAGACACGCATTCAATCCCTGGGTGGGGAAGATCCCCTGCAGGAGGAAATGGCAACCCGCTCCAGTATTCTTGGAGAATCCCATGAACAGAGGAGCCTGGCAGGCTACAGTCCATAGGGTCACAAAGAGTTGGACATGACTGAAGTGTATTAGCATGTATTTATTTTTGGCTGTGCTGGGTCTTTGTTGCTGCA